>NC_073257.2:69805000-70430000 GCF_029289425.2 Pan paniscus | reverse complement strand
GTATATAGATATGTAAAAATAAGCTCTATTCTAATATTCAGAATTCTGCCTTTACTTGTAAACTACATCATGTGAAATAATCATATTATAATTATTTTACAAGATATTTTCCAATCATCATATTAATATAGCCTAATTTATATTCTTGACCTTGAACAGAGTGAACTTAAACTATTCCAGATAGAACACATCTATCTTACCAGGCACAGTGGCTCTCACCTGTAATCCCAGCACTTTGGGAGGCCAAGGTAGGAGGATTGCTTAAGGCAGGAGTTCAAGACCAGCCTGGGCAACATAACAAGACTCTATATCTACAATAAATTTTAAAAATTAGGCCAGGTGCAGTGGCTAATGCCTGTAATCCCAGCACTTTAGGAGGCTAAGGCAGGTGGATAACCTGAGGTCAGGAGTTCAAGACTAGCCTGGCCAACATGGTGAAACCCTGTCTCTACCAAAATACAAAAATTAGCTGGGCATGGTGGTAGGCACCTGTAGTCCCAGCTACTCAGGAGGCTGAGGCAGCAGAATTGCTTGAACCCAGGAGGTGGAGGTTGCAGTGAGCCAAGATCACACCACTGCACTCCAGCCTGGGCGACAGAGAGAGACCCTGTTTCAAAAATAAAGAGAAAAGAAAAAAATAAAAATTAGCTGGGTGTGGTGACATGCACCTGTAGTCCCAGCTACTCAGGAGGCTGCAGCGAGAGGATCACTTTAGCCCAGGAGTTTGAGGTTGCAGTGAGCCATGATTGTACTGCTATACTCCATCCTGGGTGACAGAGTAAGACCCTGTCTCAAACAACAACAGCAACAGAAATCTATCTTATTTTTAGTTCATTAGATTTTTTTGGATCAGTCTTAGAACAAATTTCTTATTTGCCGTCATCTTTTTTATGTTATTATTGCATCAAAGAAAACCTAGCTGTAGTAATCTTTACTGTAGTAATCTTTACTATCTATAACCTTGACTAATCTGTAGCTTTTTCTTCAGAATTAAAAAAAAAAATAGGCAAGCTGAGCTTATGGATGATGGGGGAAGGAAGGATGAAATGGTAGTCTCAGAGGATGGAAAAGTGAGGAGATTTGGGAAACAGATCATGATAGTTGAGCAACTTTAAGGGCATACTTGAGGTTAGTGGTCAGATTGAGTGTGTTTTGCAGTCATGATACATGCAAAAGAGAGTTACTTTAACTTGAGGTGAAATCAATATGTAATAAGTAGGTTTATTACATATAAGTATTCTTTTTAATATAACTAAAGGCTAAGGCTTGATATTAGCCTGAGGGTTGGAGAATATCCATTATCAAGTGCATAATTGAGTTATGAATACATCTTTTAATTTTGTGTTTATTATGCTTGTCTCATCTGGAAGGGTAAGAATAGACTCCAGGGAATCATCTTCTATTTTTATTTATACTGAATATCAAAGTTAGACCTGTACTCATTGGTGACCTAACATGGTTAGCAGGTTTTAATATTTATCAGTGACTTGCTTGTTTAATATTTATATATACTTAGAGGTAAAATGAATAAATATTCAGTGAGTACCAAATACGTAGCAGCAATTATGCTAAGTGTAATGCGATTTCAACTCTTCAAAAGCAGCTCTATGAAGGCAGGTTTTTTCTTCACCTGTGTGCCTTGACAGTAATTATATATGGAATGTATGAAATTTTATTTTGGAGGGGATGTGGGAATGTGTAACCTGCACTTATGGGATGAGGACTGACACTATGCTAAGTGCTTTACTGTATATTATCTCATTTAGTCTTCTTAATATCCCTGTGGTAGAGTCTGTAATTATCTGCATTTTACATATAATTGAGGTTTTGAGAAGTGCTCCTGAGGTCACAGGCTAGCAAGTTATGCAGTTGAGATTTGAGCCTCCTTTTTCTTCTTCTAAAGCAGTTGCTTTAAACTTTGTCATCTCAGTTAAGATTCTTTGGGCACAAGTTATGGAAATGAACTTGAACGTGATTAAGCAACAAGGAAAAGTTCTTATAAGGATATGAGGGTGTCTTATGAAAGCCAAGGGCCATGCATCTGAGTCTAAGATGGGACTGGAACTAGAATCTGAACCCTATCAAAGCCCAGGGAGATCTCTCTCTGCATATTTACTTAACCCTTCCTCTTCTCTCCTCTGCCTTCCTTGCTATCCACACCTCTCCCCTCCCTACCAAGGGACTTACATGTTACAGTACCAGTCACCCACAGAGGTCAGCAACAGGTTTTCTCTGCATTCCATTTCCAAATTGGCAAGACTGACCAAGCTTGTATCAGATATTTGCTCCTGCCCCAGTCAGTGACTGTGGGCCATGGGCTGGATTCCCAAAGTATGATGGTGTTGGCAAAGGGACCACTTCTGTAGGACTGAGGATAGTTCTTGAGCTGGGAAGACATGCTAATGACAGAGTGACATTCTATCTAGTCAAGTGTTTTTAAAACTTCTTTGTCTAAAAGGAAAAAAACAAGAAAACACTGGGCCTTTAGGCATGGGGGGAATAAACTTCTTTGTCTATGATACGTAATAAATACATTTTTACATTGCAACTCAATGTTTATAAGACAGACCAACCCAGACAACAATACTTAGTCTTACTATCTGTGAGATAGTCTCATATATTCTCTTTTCTCTTTCATTTAGGAAACTTAGTTACAACCTATTAAGTTGAATTCATAATCCAATGATGGGTTGTGACCTAGAAATGGAAAAATACTGCTCCACTATACACCCAGAGGGGCCTAGCCGAAAAGGTGTCCTTTGTTAATCCAGAATTTGGCATTGCTTTGTAAGTGAGGCTGCCTGTAGTAAAATGTCTTTGGTCATTTAAGTAACTGAGTCTCAGGATTGATCTACCTTGAATTAAACTCTCTTCTAGGGAAAGAATTTGCTAATAGCATTTTTCAGGGTGAATTAATAATCAGATTTATTTCTATTAATGACAGCCTGTAAATCAGTAAAAATCTCAATGCTCAGATCATGCCCTGTTTTTCTATTTACCTTTTTCAAAAGCACTTGCAGTCAAGTTGTTGAAATACATGGTATCGCATTCTTTCATAAGAATTCTGCATCTCTAAAGCAGGTTTTGATGTTTATTTTTTAACTCAGAGGGAAAGATAGAAATGAGAATCTCAAATTCTTATTTTCACTTAAAAAAATGTAAGATTAGAGAACAGAAAGAAAACACCAAACCACTCTTCACTAGGCTTAACTTATGGTTTTATTTCTGAAGGCTAATAAGAAATAATTTAGCAGTTATTTGGTAATTCCAACCATATGAAACATAAAAAGGACCTGAAAATAAAGTAAAGAAAAACACATTTGGATAGTCTAACAAAATATCAAATAAAACCCATGATATTCATCCCTATTTACTGAAGGGGTGCCTCAATTTATTATAGTGTGAGGAAGGCCAAGTCTAAAGTTTCACTGGACAATAGGAATGGGAAGGGCAAACACTCATTCATTCAGCAAACATTTATTGTATTTCCACTATATATAGAGTTTGCATTTGTATTTTCCTCCTTTCAAAAAGAAAAAGTAAGAGATAGGAGATTTTATTTCAGAGTTGCAAAGCCTCTACCCTAGCTTCTCTTATTTTTATCTTATCATAAAAAGTTTGTTGTTTGTTTTTAATCACTGTCAAGTTGACAGGTAGAAGACACTAACCCTACAGTGAGATATAGATGCTGTGACATTTAGCTATGTTCTCTCACTATCTTTATACTCCCATATACAACTTGACCCTAGTAAGATTTCTGGAGTCTCTTGAGTCTAAATTAATGATAATAAATTTTTGAATGCCAAGGATCTACTGTACTATGTATTACTATCTAATTAGCTTTTTTTCTGATATTTGAAATTCAAGTCTTTTTACTGAAATTATTGTGCAGCCCTAGAGTGGGGCCGGATCTGTTTTCTTCCTTTTTGCTTAAGGTGGTTGGAGATGGGAGGAGAAAATCTGAAGGTAAATGTCCTGTGCTTCTTTCTTCTCTCATACCATCCATGGTTATCTTTTAGACACAGAAGCTTGGGTGTGTTCCAACTCCCTGAGCAGGATATTTCCACTTGTCCCATTAGTTTTCACAGACAGCAGTTTCATATCTCTGTCAAGATCTTTTGTTTTCTCTTATCCTGAAATTGTCTGTCTGGGAAAACCCTTCTTTCAAGTGTGGAAGGCTCCTTGGGTGTGTCAGTGCTTCTTCCTTGGACTGCAGTAACTTTTTTGTCATATTTGGGCTTAACTTCACTTAGTTCTACAGAGTTATAACCCTGCTCTCTTCTTTGACTAAAGCATAAAAAGTATCTCTTGTCCTTTGAAGAAGATTTATTCCTTTTAAATCTGAGGGGCTTAAAAATTTTTCAAGCCCTAACTGGGTTCTCACTTTTGTTTGAGCACAAACTTCTTTATTGTAATTCAGCAACTATGCTAGTCTTGGTGCAATGGGAATAATGAGAGGACATCAGAGAGTAAGGCTTCTCTTACCCCGGTACTCTTTTATTTAATTCAGAGAAAATAAACACCTTCTCTAACCTTATTTGTCATGTTCGTTGATAGTAATCTTTTCTGTGTTTGAGGAGAAATACTTCTTGTTACATTCCTAACTAAAAAATGAGTCATGATCTCATTCAGAACTTTGAGATGATTCTTTTTTTTTTTTTTTGAGATGGAGTTTTGCTCTTGTTGCCCAGGCTGGAGTGCAATGGCGCGATCTCAGCTCACCGCAACCTCTGCCTCCCAGGTTCAAGCCATTCTCCTGCCTCAGCCTCCCGAGTAGTTGGGATTACAGGCACCTGCCACCGTGCCTGGCTAATTTTGTATTATTAGTAGAGACGGGGTTTCTCCATGTTGGTCAGGCCGGTCTCAAACTCTCGCCCTCAGGTGATCCACCTGCCTCGGCCTCCCAAAGTGCTGGGATTACAGGTGTGAGGTACCTCGCCTGGCCGAGACGATTCTTTAACCCAGGAAAGGAGGGAAGAATTTCTTTCCTTACTGTTTCCCTCGGGACCTGGACCCTGGCTTTCAAACTAAAACTAAAAGCAGGTCAGCCGTGTATGATAACTGGGGCTTTTATAATACTGTATTTGAATCTCTATTTAATTTTTTTGTGGAAAGATGTATGCAGGATGCCAGCATGATATACAGACCAACTTTTGGGGAATGCCTGTGTTCTAAAAAAAAAAAAAAAAAAAAGCAATATGGGCTGGGCATGGTGACTCACACCTGTAATCTCAGCAGTTTGGGAGGCCGAGGCAGGCAGATCACTTGAGGCCAGAAGTTCGAGACCAGGCTGGCCAACATGGCAAAACACCATCTCTACTAAAAATATAAAAATTAGCCAGGCAGTGGTACACGCCTGTCATCCCAGTTATTTGAGAGCCTGAGGCACAAGAATTGCTTGATCCTGGGAGGCGGAGGTTACACTGAGCCAAGATCGGCCACTGCAGTCTAGCCCAGGCAACAAAGCAAGACCATGTCTCAAAAAAATAAAAAGCAAGATTTGTGTTTTTCCTTTGAAACTGGTGAGACTTGAATGTATATTTGACAATTATCATCATTTGGATAGGTTTACCCTTTCTTAATCTGTACTTCTGTTGTATTACTCTGTGGGAAGGATTTATTCCTATTACTAATTTTAAATGAATCAATTTTTAAAAATTATTAAAATACTAAGAGTTCTGCTGAAACATATGGCATAAATTGTATTCACAAGGGGAATGCATTCTGGAAAAGCTTTTGAAATGATCCCATTGCCTTTTTAATATTGTTGGAAACCTTGTATCTGCTGTCTTTTGCTTATGGTTGAATTTATTTAATTCACCTCCTGCAAGAGTTTCTCTGTGATGTTTATACTTGTTATAAATTTGTTGTTTAGGTTTTTTTTTTGGGTAGAGTTAAGAATAATTATTGACTTTACATTTATTTTAACTTTTTCTCTGTTTTAGGATTTTCTCATCTTGTTTTTCCCTGGCAAGTACTTGAGTAGTACTATGTTTGCCTATTACTAATTAATATTTTTCTTTAATAACAGATTTATACCTAAAACTGGAAGATGTGACCCATAAATTTAATAAGCCCTGTATAATGGATGTAAAGATAGGGCAAAAAAGCTATGATCCTTTTGCCTCATCTGAGAAGATTCAGCAACAGGTCAGCAAGTACCCATTAATGGAAGAGATTGGGTTCTTGGTGCTTGGCATGAGGGTAAGAGTGCTTATTAGTATAATATGCACATTTCTCTGTACATGTTCTTCCCTTGAAAATTATGGATGTCATTATAGTACTAATATATCAGAAAATAATGTATTTTGGAATTGAGTTGTCTGTAACTCCCCAATGTGAAAAGTGAGGGCAAGGATTTAAAATTTTTTTTTTTGTTCACTGATATATGGTCAGTTTCTCTGGTTCGGGAACATAGTAGGGTGATTGATAAATAAATGGATGGATGGCTGAATCTCAAGACTATAATTCTGGTAATTTTGTTTTAAAGAAGTCTTAAATTTAGGTGCAAGCAAATATCAAATGTAAATGTGATATTGTTTATGATTTTCCCATGAGAAAAGTGCTAAATATATATATTCAGTCATTTTTCTGCATTTTCAAAATATAAAAGAAATTTAAAATGTGGTAATTGTGTGGCCGGGCACAGTGGCTCATGCCTATAATCCTAGCATTTCAGGAGGCTGAGGTGGGTGGATTGCTTGAGCTCAGGAGTTTGAGACCAGCTTGGGCAACATGGCAAAACCCCATCTCTACAAAAATGCAAAAACCAGCTGGATGAGAGGTAGCGTGTGCCTATAGTCCGAGCTACTCGGGAGGCTGAGGTGGGAGGATCACTTGAGCCCAGGAGGTCAAGGCTGAAGTGAGCCATGATCATGCCACTGCACTGCAGCCTGGGTGACAAAGTGAGACCCTGTCTCAGAAAAACAAACAACGCCACCCCCCCGCCAAAAAAAATATAGGTAATTGTTTCGGACTTTTGGGGTTAAAACAGTTGTTTCATTTTCTCACAATTCTGTGAATTTGCAATTTGAGCTAGTCTCAAGTGTGCAATTCTTTTGCTGATCTTATTTAGGGTTCCTTCTGCAATCATCTGATGGTTCAACTGGGTATAGATGGTCTAAAATGACTCTCTCTCATTTATTTGGGTTGTATGTAAAACCAGAGAATGGTTCTTGTGTCAGGAAGTTGGTACTGTTGGCTGGGTCTTTTTCTTTGTGGTCTTATCTGTCAGAAGTCTAGCTTGGGCTTTTTAATTTTGAAGTACCACATTCTAAGAAGGAGGAATATAAGGGTTCTTAAACTCTAGGTTAGGAAGTTATTTGCTGTCACTTCTATGAAATTCTATAGGGCAAAATCTAGTACAGGGCTAGCCCAGATTTATAGGGCGAGAAAACAGACTCCACCTCCGATGGTAGGAAAGGCAAAGTCACAGCATGAATAGCAATGTGCACAGGGTGAGGAGAATTTTGTTGAGGCCATTTTGATAAAAAAGAGAAAAAACAAAGTAATGTGGTGTAAAGTCCTCTAAACAAATGCTGCGCCTTCTAGATGCGTGAAGGTAAAATTTGTGGATATACCAAATACTTGTTTATCTATATGTAAGCATAATGGGTAGTTCTGAAATTCATGTAAAATGATATATGGATCTTCCTTTTTGAGTTTTAAACAGAAGAGCTAATAGGAAGCATGATAGATAAATTGTCATTGTGATGGTAATAGCAAAATTGAATTTGATATTTGGGTTGTGTATAAAACCAGAGAAACTGTTCAAGCAGTTATTTCATTTTAGAAAACTATAATTAAATTTGAGTGTATAGAAAAAGAAAAAACGGTAATGGAATACAGTTAAAACAAACAAGAAATAAACATCCCATAGGAATCTGACTGGGCAACTATTTAAGCCTCCACTGTTTTCAGATCTCTCACCCTCCCTCTTTCCTTCTGACTTTAGCAGATGACTGCTTTCTGCTTTAGAAAAAATAAAAATCATCCAACAGGATTTCCCTTAATTTCTTGCTAACAGATGCACATGCCTTACCTGCAGTTGCTTTTATTCCCTCATTGTTCTTTCCCGTCACATTGAAGAATTTTCCGTCCTATCTAAGGACAGTTCCTCTGTACGCCCTCTGAATCTCATTCCTTCTTATCTCTTCAAGAACCTTATACTATTGATTTTCTCTTATCTTTCTTATATTTTCAACTTCTGCCTCTTTACTGGCTTTTATCGTTTTGCTTTAAATATCTTCAAATCACTGTCAAGTTTTTTAAAAAACAAAACATCAAAACCCCACCTTTAACCTGCTTTGCTTTCCAACTGCAGATTTAGCTTGTCTCGGCTTTACAACCAAACTCGTTATTTCTATTTCCCTGTTTCCCATTCAGTATTTGGCTCATTCTAATCTGGCTTCTGCCCCATCATGCTAATGGATTAGCTCTTCATTAAAAACCACCATGCCACTAATTCCAAATGGCATTTTTCATTGCCTTACTTTACTTTGAAAAGTAGCTTTCAATGCCAACCACACCCTCCTTGAAACATTCTTCTTTGAATCTATGACACCCATCTCTCTCCTGGTTTCTGCCTAAGGCCACTTTGCAATCTTCTTTGCCAGCCCATTTCTATTTATTCTTTTTTTTTTTTTTTTTTTTTTTTTTTTTGAGACGGAGTCTCGCTCTGTCGCCCAGGCTGAAGTGCAGTGTCGCATCTCCACTCACTGCAAGCTCCGCCTCCCGGCTTCACGCCATTCTCCTGCCTCAGCCTACCACGTAGCTGGGACTACAGGCACCCGCCACCACATCCTGCTAATTTTTTGTATTTTTTTTAGTAGATATGGGATTTCACCATGTTAGCCAGGATGGTCTCAATCTCCTGACCTTGTGATCCGCCCGCCTTGGCCTCCCATAGTGTTGGGATTACAGGCGTGAGCCACCACGCCCAGCCTCTATTTATTCTTTAAATGCTGAGGTATTCCTCTTGGTTCCATTTTAACATCTGCCTTCCTTTTCTATTTCTTCTTAAGCAGGGCTCTCTGTTCTCATTTTAGTTACACACATAACTCATGAATGTTTATCATCAGGCTCTGCTTTTTCTTTGATCTCCTGATATGTACATCTAACAACTTACTGGATACCTTACTTAAATATCTTAAGTACTTAAAGACATCTTGAACTCAGTACATAAAAAACTGACATAGCTTTTTCCATGGTTCCCCTTTCCTGGAGCACTCTAGCTCCACCACTGTCGCCCAGAGCTCCCGGCTCCTGCTAAGCTAGCACTGCTGTCCTCTGTCTCCCTTCAGCTGCCATCATGATTGTTTACCAGCATCTCATCAGCTATGATGAGATAGGTGTTATTCCACATTTATGAGATTTGGGAGATTGCAGGTGGGCTGTGCCTGGTGGTGGAGGGGAATATGGTCAGTAGGACAGAGGGTAACATTGATGACTTGCTCATTGGTGGAAATGCCTCTGCTGAAGGTCCCGAGGGCAAAGGTACCAAAACCACAGTTATCACTGTTGATACTGTCACAGACTATCACTTGCAAGAAACCAGCTTCACAAAAAACACCTACAAGAACTACATCAAAGATTACATGAAAACAATCCAAGGCAAACTTGAAGAACAGAGACCAGAAAAAGTAAAACCTTTTGCGACAGAGGCTGCACATCCTTGCTGATTGCAAAAGCTACTAGTTCTTTACTGGTGAAAACATGAATACAGATGGCATGGTTGCTCTGTTGGACTATCATGAGGATAGTGATCCCATAAATGATTTTCTTTAAGGGTGGTTCAGAAATGGAAAAGTGTTAACAAATTCGGCAATTACTTTGGATCTATCACCTGTCATCATAACTGGCTGCTGCTTGTCATCCATACAACACCAGGACTTAAGACAAATGGTACTGATGTCATCTTGAGCTCTTCGTTTATTTTGACTATGGATGCATGGAGTGGATGCATTGTTTTTAAGAAAAACGTGTCATGTAGGTTATCTAAAAATAAAATGCATTTAAACTCATTTGATAGAATACCTTTTACTTTAATACATATTTAAACTAAATCCATCTTCTAACGTTCCTGAAGAAGCTGGAGCCTGGTAGTAAGCCACTACTAGAAAGAAAAAGACTGTTGTTAAATAACTTTCATGGTGGAAACTGCTTCTGGAACTGGAATATAAAAAATAAGAAGCAAAAGTTTTAATTCTGAGTTGCAGTAAAGGGGAGAGACCATGCTCATAGCAATGCCAACATCTGAAGTGGAGCCTTATACATTTTATCACCTACAATGGAAGTAGTTGACTCTGGAAGAGATTACTAAGAGAATAAAAAGATTCTAATTTAGTTGGGGAAAAAAAACCCACAAAACTGACACACTCATTATCCCTCTTGCAAACCAACAACCACAACAATGAAAACAAATTTTTTTTTTTTTTTTTTTTTTTTTTGGTGAGATGTCACCCAGGCTGGAGTGCAGTGGCAAGATCATGGCTCTCTGCAGCCTCAACCCCTGGGTTCAAGGGATCCTCCTGCCTCAGCCTTCTTCCGAGTAGCTGGGACTACAGGCATGTGCCACTACACTTGGCTGATTTTTTTTTTTTTTTTTTTTTTTTAGTACAGATGAGGTTTCATTGTTGCTACTGTGCACTGTTTCACTGTTGCACTGAGGTTTTAGTACAGATGAGGTTCACGTTGCCCAGGCTGGTCTTGAACTCCTGGGCTCAAGTGATCCTGGGCAATCCCAAGCAGTGCTGGGACTGCAAGCATGAGCCACTGTGCCCAGCCTAAAAACAAATCCCTGTTATTCTCTGTCTCAGTAAATGGAATCACCATATAACCAGTTTTACACATTAGAGACCGGGTAGTCAGCTGGGTGGGGTGGCTCATGCCTGTAATCCCAGCACTTTGCAAGGCCGAGGTGGGTGGATCACCTGAGGTAAGGAGTTCGAGAGCAGCCTGGCCAACATGACGAAACCCTGTCTCTAATAAAAAATATTAAAATTAGTTGCATATGGTGGCATACGCCTGTAGTCCCAGCTACTCAAGAGGCTGAGGCAGGAGAATCACTTGAACACAGGAAGTGGAGGTTGCAGTGAGCTGAGATTGTACCACTGCACTCCAGCCTGGGTGACAGAGCGAGACTCTGTCTCATAAAAAAAAAAAAAAAAAAAAAAACCGGGTAATCACTGTTACCTGTCAGCCATCCATCAATCCTACTGATCTTGATTCCTAAACTTCTCGAGTCCCATTATCACTATTATCCCTCTCCAGAGTCTAGTCTCTCAAGTTCAGTTTTGTTATTTTATAATTCTTTCTCTAAACATTGTAGAATGTGTATCTAATCATGATGTTCCCTATTCAAAAACTCTTCTGTCAGATGGGAGGAAGATGGTGGATGGGAGGCAGGGCTAATGTGCATCTTCCACGTGGACGGACAGAGCAGTGTGTGGAGATTCACAATGTGAACTATCATTCCAAAAACCACCACAGGAGAGTACCAGGAAAACCAAACGAATTCACAGATCTTTTGAAAGGATCACTGCAAACTCTGTGAGTTAGGTGAAAAACTGTGAATTCCCAAAGTGTGAGGGGGGAAAACCTGCCTTCGAACACATACCCCCTGAGTGAATCTGAGAATCCAGATCACAGTTGGAGGATTTAACCTTACCTAGAGGTGGAATGGATTTAGGGGGCCACGTAAAATGTAAAAGTAGAAGCAACAGCAGGAACAGCCTCGTAGGTACTCCCAGTCTCCAGCACAAGCCCAGGGAAGTAATCCCTGACTATATTTCACATGGGATCTCAGGGAAGGCAGCCAGCGGAATTAGGGACTAGTCACAGGGTGAAAGAAGCTTGCAGCTGAATTTTGTGGCAATTTCAAGTGGGCACGAACTTACTTGAGCAGAATGCAGGGGCAAATGGGAAATGCTGCAGATAGGAGCACAGGAGTCATCACCATTGTTGGCAGACAAGGAGGGGTGTAGCCTGAAAGCCATGCTTGCTTTCTCAGTGGGGAAGCTTATGGCCCAGGGCAGGTCTGTGTTTCACACGCAGGCTGCCTGGATCTAAACTTGGGGCTGTTAACATGCACTGTGGGAGCAACACCAGCCTCGCCAACTGCGTGGGAGCTGGGTGAGTCCCTTCGCTACTGGCTATTCCCCACTTCTCTGGCAAACTATACAGCACAGCGCAGACAGCAATACGTTCCTCTGGAATATAATCCCATTGGCCTGAGAACCACCCCCCATCCCCCACAGTGGCTGCAGCAAGCCCCACCCAAGGAGAGTCTGAGCTCAGACCTGCCTAACCCTGCCCCCACCTGATGGTTTTTCTCTACCTGCCCTGATAAGACAAACTCTTGGGAGCTTTATGGCATTGCCCATCATGTGAGAAATCAGAATAATTCCCCCTTGCCAACTTAGGGCAAGCTCAGATCCTACTGCCAAGTGGTGCTCTCTTGTAAGCACTACCTCCTGGCTGGAGGCCAACCAACTCAGGCCATTACAGCAACTCACGACAGAATAACTCTGCTCCCAGGAAGGAGAAAACAACCGCTAAAGCTACTGCCTCCAACACCCTGGCTAACCAGTGGTCCTCAGTCTGTCCATGTAACAACTTTACTGCTAGCATAACCAGCATTCGAGAAAGCCAGCACACTAAACCTACCTACGATGAAGGATTCTCACTGAGTCTACCTCACTCCCCTGCCACCTCCACTAGAGCAGGTGCTGTTATCCATGACTGGGAGACCTGAAGACTGATCGCATCACAGGCAGACATTCCCAGCACAAACCGGAGCCTGGAGCCAGGTAGCCTTGCTGAGTAGCTAGACCCAGAAGAACAATAACGATCACTACAGTCTGGCTCTCAGGAAGCCCCATCACCAGGGGAATGGGGAGAGCACCACATCAAAGGATCACCCTGTGGGACAAAAGAATCTGAACAGCAGGCCTTGAGTTTCAGATCTTTTCACTGGTGGGTAGTTTCTCACAGCAGAGACACAATTGCAGTGCTAGGTACAACTGGGAAAGTCTGCACATACACCGCAACAGGCAGGCAGCCACTGTGATCATGAAGGACCTTGGAGAAGAGGTCCTTGTTCTCCCCAGCACTCCACTGTAGACATAGCTGGGGCATCTCCTACAGGAATGCAGCATGGAGGCACCTATAGAAAGCCATTCTGGAATAATCCAGGGTGAGTGCAGCCTGACAGGAGGAGCACCCCCCAGATTCAGGCCTGCACAAGAGGCAGAGTCACAATCACTCCCTGTTTGGAATACCAACATTCCTATAGATGAAAAGAGGTGCCTGTCTGATCAGAATAGCTGAAACACTAGTATAGGAGTGAGGCTGTGAGGTAAATAGTTTTCCCGCTGACTTGGTAGGGAAGCTGTGGTAGTTCCCACTCTTCACTCTGATAAATCCTCAGCACATCTAATTGAGAGCCGCCCCAGCTACCCTCATCAAGGCTGGGACTTTGGCCCACCATTGGGTATTACATCTACTCACCTGCCTTAGCCACACCTGCTGCCTACGCAGGGATACACCCTCTATGGGCCTGAAGCCGGAATCATCAACTTAGGAAAAAATTAAATATATAAGGTGTACACCATGAGAGAACAAGATAAGCTTCAAGAGATACCTGCCATTCCAACTCTATAGGAGACAGTGAACTCACCCACACACTAATAATATAACTACTATAGCCAGCATTAGGGAAAGCCAGCACACAAAGACTCTCTATAACTAAGGAACTCATACAGAGTCTTTATCCCTACAAATACCAAGAATCAGTTTAGACTAAAATGAACATTAAAGTCTAATCCTTAAGAGAGAGAGAGAAAAAGTAAATAAAAAACAGTCAAATCAAAAATATATTCAAGAACAATTTGAAGACGCAGTCTACCCAAACGAGAAGGAATTAGAAAACTAATTCTGGTAATATGACAAAAACAGGGCTCTATAACACCCCAAAAAGATCACAGTAGCTCCCTAGCAATGGATCCAAACCGAGATGAAATCTCTGAATTGCCATATAAAGAATTCAGAAGGCTGATTATTAAGCTACTCAAGGAGATACCAGAGAAAGGTGAAAAGCAACTTAAATTTTAAAAACAGGGCCAGGTGTGGTGGCTCACACCTGTAATCCCAGCACTTTGGGAGGCTGAGGCGGGTGGATCACGAGGTCAGGAGATCGAGACCATCCTGGCTAACATGGTGAAACCCCGTGTCTACTAAAAATACAAAAAATTAGCCGGGCGTGGTGGCGGGCGCCTGTAGTCCCAGCTGCTGGGGAGGCTGAGGCAGGAGAATGGCGTGAAGCCGGGAGGCGGAGCTTGCAGTGAGCCGAGATCGCGCCACTGCACTCCAGCCTGGGCAACAAAGCAAGACTACATCTAAAAAAAAAGAAAAATGAACAAAGCCTCCCAGAAATTGGGGTTTATGTTAAATGGCCAAACCTAAGAATAATTGGTCTTCCTAAAGAAATCTAAAAGTTTGGAAAACTTATCTGAGGGAATAATTACGGAAAACTTCTCTGGCCTTGCTAGAGATCTAGACATCAATTACAAGAAACGCAAAGAAATCCTAGGAAATTCATTGCAAAAAGATCATCACAATCCTAAATATATATGCACCTAACACTGGAGCTCCTAAATTCATAAAGTAATTACTACTAGACCTAAGAAATGAGATAACACACAATAATAGTGGGGCACTTCGGTACTCCACTGACAGCACTCTTTGGGTTATCAAGACAGAAAGTCAACAAAGAAACAATGGACTTAAACTATACCCTAGAACAAATGGACTTTAACAGATATTTACGGAACATTCTACCCAACAACTGCAGAATAAACATTCAAAACATCCTCCAAGATAGATCATATGATAGGCCACAAAGCAAGTCTCAATAAATTTAAGAAAATAAAAATCATAACAAGTGTCTTCTAAGACCACAGTGGAATAAAACTGGAAATTAACTCCAAAGGGAACCTCAAAACCATACAAATACATGGAAATTAAATAATCTGCCCTTGAATGATTTTTGCGTGAACAATGAAATCCAGATGGAAATGTAAAAATTCTTTAAACTGAATGATAATAGTGACACAACTTATTAAAACCTCTGGGATACAGCAAAAGCAGTGCCAAGAGTAAAGTTCATAGCATTAAATGCCTACATCAAAAAGTCTGAAAGAGCACAAATAGACAACCTAATGTCACATCTCAAGGAACTAGAGAAACAAGAACAAACCAAAGCCGCCAAACCCAGCAGAAGAAAAGAAATAACAAAGATCAGAATAGAACTAAGTGAAATTGAAACAACAACAAAAAATAATGCAAGATATAAATGAAACAAAAAGCTGGTTCTTTGAAAAGATCAACAAAATCGATAGACCTTTAGATTAACCAAGAAGAGAGAAGATCCAAATAAGTTCAATTAGAAGCAAAACTGGTGATATTACAATTGATACCACAGAAATGCAAGAGATCATTCAAGGCTACTATGAACACCTTTATGTGCACAAACTAGAAAATCTAGAGGAGATGGATACATTCCTGGAAATATACAACCCACCTAGATTAAATCAGGAAAAAATAGAAACTCTGAACAGACCAATAACAAGTAGCAAGATTGAAACAGTAATAAAGAAATTACCAAGAAAAAAAGTCCAAGACCTGATGGATTCACAGCTGAGTTCTAGCAGATATTCAAAGAAGAATTGGTACCAATCTTACTGAAATTCTGTAAGATAAAGAGGGAATCCTCACTAAATCATTCTGTGAAGCCAATATTTCCCTAATACCAAAACTAGGAAAGGACATAACAAAGAAAGAAAACTACAGACCAATATCCCTGATGAACATAGATTCAAAAATCCTCAACAAAATACTAGCTAACCAAATCCAACAGCATGGCAAAACCATAATACACCATGATCAAGTGGATTTCATACCAGGGATGCAGGGATGGTTTAACATACACAAGTCTATAAATGTGATACATCACAAACAGAATTAAAAATAAAAATCATATGATCATCTCAGTAGTTGCAGAAAAGCATTTGACAGAATCCTGCATGCCTTTATGATAAACACTCTGAGCAAAATTGGCATTGGAGGGACATACTTCAAAATAATAAAAGCTGTCTATGACAAACCCACAGCCATCATCATACTGAATAGGGAAAAGTTGAAAGCATTTCCCCTGAGTACTGGAACAAGACAAGGATGCCCACTTTCACCACTTCTATTCAACATAGTACTGGAGGTCCTAGCCAGAGCAGTCAGACAAGAGAAAGAAATAAAGGGCATCCAGATCAGTAAAGAGGAAATCAAACTGTCACTCTTCACCAGTGACATGATTGTATACCTAGAAAATCCTAGAGGCTTATCCAAAAAGCTCCTAGATCTGAGAAATGAATTCAGTAAAGTTTCAGGATACAAAATCAGTGTACACAAACTGCTATACACCAACAACTACCAAGCTGAGAATCAAATCAAGAACTTAAATCTCTTTTACAACATCCACAAAATAAAAAATAGAAGTACTTAGGAATATACTTAACCAAGGAGGTGAAAGATTTCTACAAGGAAAACTACAACACACTGCTGAAAGAAATCATAGATAACACAAATAAATTGAAACACATCCCATGCTCATGAATGAGTAGAGTCAATATTGTGAAAATGACCATACTGCCAAAAGCAAGCTACAGATTCAGTGCAATGCCCATCAAAATACCATCATCATTCTTCTCAGAACTACAAAAAAAAAAAAGCTAAAATTCATATGCAACCAAAAAAGAGTCCGTATAGCCAAAGAAATACTAAGCAAAAAGAAAAAATCTCTAGGCATCACATTACCTGACTACAAACTACACTACAAGGGTATAGTTACCAAAACAGCATGGTACTGGTATAAAAATAGGCACATAGACTAGTGGAACAGAATAGAGAACCCAGAAATAAAGCCAAATACTTACAGCCAACTGATCTTCAACAAAGCATGCAAAAACATAAATTGGGTAAAGGGACACCCTGTCCAACAAATGGTTCTGGCATAATTGGCAAGCCACATGTAGAAGAATGAAACTGAATCCTCATCTCTCACTTTATACAAAAATCTATTCAAGATGGATCAAAGACTTAAATCTGATACCTGAAACTATAAAAATTCTAGACGATTACATTGGAAATACTCTTCTACAATTGGCTTAGGCAAAGAATTTATGACCAAGAACCCAAAAGCAAATGCAACAAAAACAAAAATAAATAAATGGGAGCTAATTAAACTTAAAAGCTTCCACACAGCAAAAGAAATAATCAGCACAGTAAACAGACAACCCACAGAGTTGGAGAAAATGTTTGCAAACTATGCATCTGACAAAGGACTACTATCTAGAATCTACAAGGATTTCCAAGAAATCTGCAAGTGAAAAATAGTCCCTTCAAAAAGTGAGCAAAGGACATGGATAGACAATTCTCAAAAGAAGATATACAAATGGCCAAGAAACATATGAACAAATGCTCAACATCACTAATAGAGAAATGCAAAATAAAACCGCAAGGAAATACCACCTTACTCCTGCAGGAATGGCAATAATTAAAAAATCAAAAAATAACAGATGTTGTCATGGATGTGTTGAAAAGAGAACACTTTTACACTGCTGCTGGGAATGTAAACTAATGCAACCACTATGGAAAACAGTATGAACTAAAAGGAGAACTACCATTCGATCTAGCAATCCCACTACTGGGTACCCAAAGGAAAAGAAGTTGTTATATGAAAAAGACACTTGCATATGCATGTTTATAGCGGTACAATTTGCAGTTGCAAAAATACAGAACCCGTCTAAATGCCTGTCAACCAATGAATGGATAAAGAAAATGTCATTGCCTGTAATCCCAGCACTTCGGGAGGCCGAGGCAGGCAGATCACAAGGTCAGGAGATCGAGACCATCCTAGCTAACACGGTGAAACCCCATCTCTACTAAAAATACAAAACATTTAGCCAGGCTTGGTGGCGGGTGCCTGTAGTCCTAGCTACTCAGGAGGCTGAGGCAGGAGAATCGCTTGAACCCAGGAGGCGGAGTTTGCAGTGAGCTGAGATCGCGCCATTGTGCTCCAGGCCTGGGCAACAGAGCAAGACTCTGTCTCAAAAAAAGAAAAGAAAATGTGATATATATATATATATATATATATATATATATATATATATATACACACACACACACATACATACACGATGGACTATTACTCAGCCATAAAAAGGAGTGAAATAGTGGCATTTGCAGCAACTTGAATGGAGTTGGAGACCATTATCCTAAGTGAACTCAAGAATGGAAAACCAAATACTATAGGCTCTCACAAGTGGGAGCTAGGCTTTGAGGATGCAAAAGCATAAGAATGAGATAATGGACTTTGGGGACTTGAGGAAGGGTGGGATGCAGGTGAGGGATATGACTACACATTCAGTAAAATGTACACTGCTTGGGTGACAGGTACACCAAGGTCTCAGAAATCACCACTGAAGAACTTATGCATGTAACAAAAAAACCACCTATTCCCCAAAAGCTATTGAAATAAAATAATAATAATAGTAAACTTTTCTTTGGGTTTGCATTACCTTTAGGGTACATGGACAGGATAAGCAAATAGGGTATTGTATGATTTCACTCTGCTGGGATTTATTGTTTCCCTAGACATAAATGGAGGTTTATTTCTTAAAGAGGTTTAGTTTTTTAAAATAGCTTTAGCGAGATGTCATTTACATACCATTCTGTTAATCATTTAAAGTATAGAGTTCACTGGTTTTAATCAATTCATAGACTTGGGCAACTATTACCACATTCAACTTACAGTATTTTTTACCACTTCTGCAAAAACTTCATACACATTAGCAGTCCCTACCAATTTCCTTCCAAACTCCCTGTCCCTAGGGAACCACTAATCTATTTTCTATCTCTATGGATTTGCCCCTTCTGGACAATTCATATAAATCAAATTGTACAGTACAATGTGTGGTATTTTGTGACTGGCTTCTTTGATTTAGTTTCGTGTTTTTAAAGTTCACCCATGTTGTCATATAAGTCAGTACTTTGTTTTTTATTGCCAAATAATATTCTATTATATGGATATACCACATTTTGTTTA
Source organism: Pan paniscus (assembly GCF_029289425.2). Lineage (NCBI taxonomy): Eukaryota > Metazoa > Chordata > Mammalia > Primates > Hominidae > Pan > Pan paniscus. Next base: position 70,410,841 of record NC_073257.2, on the reverse strand, counting down.
TCCATTCATTCATTGATGGACTTTGGGTTGTTTCTACTTCTGGGCTACTAATAACTGTTAGGAACATTTGTATAAAAGTTTCTGTGTAGGTATATGTTTTATTTCTCTCAGGTAGATTCCTAAGTGTGAAATTGGTAGGTCCTAAGGTTAAGTTTATGTTTAACTTTTTGAGAAACTGCCAAAGTGTTTTTCCAAAATTTTCACCATTTTATTTAGTTATTTAATTTTTTAAAAAATTATTTAAGTAGCTTTTGGGGTACAGTTTTTTGTTGTTGTTACATGGATGAATTATATAGTGGTAAATTCTGAGATTTTAGCGTACTCATCACCTGAGTAGCGTACATTGTACCTAATATGTAGTTTTTTAAATCCCTAGCCACCCTTCCCACTCTTCTCCTTCCAAGTGTCTAAAGTCAATTGTATTACTCTGTATGCCTTTGTTTACTCATAGCTTAGTTCCCACTTGTAAGTGAGAACATATGGTGGCTTCACCGTTCATTTTACATTCCCACCAGCAATTCGTGATGGTTCCATTTTCTCCACATTCTTGAAACCTTTGTTCCTTTTTGTTTTTCTGCTATAAGCCATCCTAGTAGGTGTCGAGTAGCATCTCCTTGTGGTTTTGATTTGCCTTTCTCTAATGATTAATGATGTTGAGCATCTTTTCATGTGCAATATTTTTGACTACATATGTCTTCTTTGGAAAAATGTCTATTCAGACATTTTGTTTTTAATTATTGAGCTGTATATAAATTCATCAAACTTTTGATTTGCAAATATTTTTTCTAATCTGATTTTCTTACTTGATAGTATTTGTCGAAGCCTCCAAATTTTTAATTTTGAAGTCCAATTTACTTTTTTTTGTTACCTAGGCTTTTGGTGTAAAATCTAAGAAACCATTGCCTAACCCAAACTCATCAAGATTTACTCCTATTTTTCTTGTAAGAATGTTATAATTTTATCTCTTGTATTGAGACTTATGATACATTTTAAGTTAATTTTTTGTATGCTTTAAGGAAGGGGTCAAACTTCATTCTTTTGCATATGGATATCCAGTTGTCCCAGCACCATTTGTTGATAGGACTGTTATTCCCTCAGTGAATATTCTTGATACCCTTGTTGGAAATAAATTTTTGACCATAAATGTTTTCCATTTTCATATTGTCTATCCTTATGCCAAGTACTACACTGTTTTGATTAATGTTGCTTTGGAGTAAGTTTTGAATTATGAGTCCTCCAATTTTGTTCTTTTTTAAATTTTATTTTATTTTATTTTGAGACTGGGTCTTTGCTCTGTCATCCAGGCTAGAGTGCAGTAGCATGATCGTGTCTTACTGCAGCCTTGAACTGCTGGGCTCAAGCAATCCTCCTACTTAAGCCTTCCAAGTAATTGACGCTACAAGTGTACACCATCACACCCAACTAATTTTTAAATTATTTTGTGGAGGCTGTGTCTCACTTTGTTTCCTAGGCTAGTCTTGAACTCATGGGCTCAAGTGATCCTCCTGCCTTGGCCTCCCAAAGTGCTGGGATTGCAGGTGTGAGCCACTGCACCTGGCCTCAACTTTGCTCTCTTTTTCAAATTTGTTTTGGCTATTCTGGATCCCTTTAGTTTCCACATGAATTTTAGGATCAGCTTGTCAGTTTCTGCAAAGAAGTCACAAAATGAGCAACTAATATGGTGACGTATGAGGAAAAGCTGGAGCTTGCTTTTGCTTATCATTCTGTCCTCCTACACCTGTTTCTCAGTTTTCTTTCCATTAAAAAAAATTTGGATACTTTTTTGTTACATATTTACATGTTTTTAGGTTGAGAATGTTAACTTTTTATTACAAATATCTTTGCTACCACACCTAGCTAATTTTTTATTTTTTATAGAGATGGGGTCTTGCCATATTGCCCAGGCTCATCTAAACTCCTACACTCAAGCAGTCTTCCTGCCTCAGCCTCCCAAAGCACTGTTATTAAAGGCATGAGGCACTGTGCCTGGTTGCATTATGTTTTTTAAAAAACAGTGTGTATACTTTAATTAAAAAATACTTATTGCTAAAGAATACTAATGATCATCTGAGCTTTCAGTGAGTTGTTTCCTTTTGCTAGTAGAGGCTCTTGCCTGTGGCTGCTGATTGATCAGGGTGGTGGCTGCTGAAGGTTGGAGTGCCTGCAGCAATTTCTTAAAATAAGACAGCAATGAAGTTTGCCACATAAATTTACTCTTTTTTAAATGAAAAGTTTCTCTGGAGCATGTGATGCTCTTTGATAGAATTTTACCCACAGTTGAACTTTGAAAATTGGAGTCAGTCCTCTCAGATCCTGCCACTGCTTTATCAAGTAAGTTTATGTAATATTCTAAATTGTTCATTGTCATTTCAACAATGTTTACAGCATCTTTACTAGGAGTAGATTCCATCTCAAGAAACCACTTTCTTTGCTCATCCATGAGAAGCCACTCTGAGGCCAGGGGCAGTGGCTTATGCCAGTAATCCCAACACTTTGGGAGGCTGAGGCGGGTGGATCGCTTGAGCTCAGGAGTTTGAGAACAGCCTGGGCAACGTGGTGAAACCCCGTCTACAAAAGAATACAAAAATTAGCCAGACATGGTGGCATGCACCTGTAGTCCCAGATACTCAGGAGGCTGAGGTGGGAGGATTGCTTGAGTACAAAAGGTTGAGGCTGCAGTGAGCCATGATCGTGCTACTGCACTCCAGCCTGGGTGACAGAGTGAGACCCTATCTCAGTCAGCCAATCAATAAAACAAGCAAGCAAGTCACTGTTCATCCATTCAAGGTTTATCATGAGATTGCAGCAATTCAGTCACATCTTCAGCCTTCAGTCTTAATTCTAGTTCACTTGCTCTTTCTACCACATCTGTAGTTACCTCCTCCACTGAAGTCTTGAATTGAACTCCTCAAAGTCATCCATGAGGGTTGGAATTAACTTCTTCCAAACTCCTGTTAATGTTGATATTTTGACCTCCTCCCATGAATCTCAAATCTTCTTTATGCCATCTAGAATGGTGAATTCTTTCCAAAAGGTTTTCAATTTACATTGCCCCAGTCCATCAGAGGAATTACTATCAATGGCAGCTGTATGTAGCCTTGCAAAATGTATTTCTTAAATAATAGAACTTAAAAGTTGAAATTACTCCTTGATCCATAGAACTGCAAAAGGAATGTTATTAGCAGGCATGAAAACAATATTAATCTCCTTGTACATCATCAGTAATCTTGTTAGGTGACTAGGTGCACTGTCAATGAGCAGTAATATTTTGGAAGGAATCTTTTTTTCTGAGTAGTAGTTCTCAATGGTGGGCTGAAAATATTCAGTAAACCATGCTATAAACAGATGTGCTGTCATCCAGGCTTTGAGCCCAGGCAGAGTAGATTCAGCACATTTTTTTGTTTGTTTTGAGACAGGGTCTTGGCCCAGGCTGGAGTCCAGTGGCATAATCATAGCTTACTGCAGCCCCCAACTCCTGGGCTCAAGCAGTCCTCCCACCTCAGCCTCTCAAGTAGCTGCGAGTACAGGCATATGCCACCACACCCAACTAATTTTTAAATTTTTTGTAGAAACGGGGTCTCACTGTGATGCTCAGGCTGTTCTTGAGCTCCTTGCCTCAAGTTGTCCTCTGGCCTCAAGCAATCCTCCTGCCTCAGCCTCCCAAAGGGCTGGGAGATTCAGCATAATTCTTAAGGGCTCTAGGACAAATGAGTGAGTATTGGCTTCAACTTAAAGTCACCAGCTGCATTTGCCCCTAATAAGAGAGTTAGCCTGTCCTTTGAAGCGTTGAAGCCAGATACTGACTTCTTATCTCTAGCTATGAAAACCCTAGGTGGCATTTTTTTCAATAGAAGGCCGTTTCATCTACATTGAGAATCTGTGGTTTGGGGTAGATACCTTCATCAGTTATCTTCTGGATAAGTTGCTGTAGCTTCTACAACTACTTCACCTTGCATTTTAGGTTAAAAACAACGTCTTTCCATAAACTTCTGCTAGGGTCTATGAACCAGCCTTTGCTAGTTTGCACTTTTCTTTCGCAGCTTCCTCATGGTGACTCTCAGCCTTAATAGAATTGAAGAGAGTCTTACCTTGGATTAGGCTTTGACTTGAGGTAATGTTGTGGCTGGTTTGGTCTTCTATCCAGACCACTAAAACTTTCTTCATATTAGCAGTAAGGCTGTTTCACTTTCTTATCATTTGTGTGTTTACTGTAGTTATCACTCTGAATTTCCTTCAAGAGCTTTTTCTTTGCATTCATAGCTTGGCTGTTTGGCACAAGAGGCCTAGTTTTAGGCCTGTCTTTGCTTTCAGGATGCCTTCCTTACTAAGTTAATCACTTTTTAGCTTTTGATTTTAAGTGAGAGACGTGACATTTCCTTTCATTGAACACTTAGAGGCCATTGGGGGGTTATTAATTAATTAATTGGAGGGTTACTAATTATTAATTGGCCTAATTTCAATATTGTGCCTCAGGGGATAGGGAGGCCTGAGGAGAGGAAGAGAGATGGGGGAACAGCTGGTCAGTGGAGCAGTCAGGACACACATATTTATCCAATTTGCCATCTTATGTGCGTGTTATGTGCCATCTTATGTGCTTCATGACATCCCAAAATAATCACAGGAGTAACATCAAAGATCACTAATCACAGATCACCATAACAGATATTTAAGTTTGAGAATTTTCAAAAATTACCAAATTGTAATACAGAGACATGAAATGAGCACATGCTGTTGGAAAAGTGGCACCAATAGATTTGCTCAAGCTGCCACAGACCTTCAATTTGTAAATAATGCAGTATATTTGTAAAGCACAATGAAGTGAAACACAATAAAATGAGGTATACCTGTACAGTTGAATAGTCTGCCTCCATACAAGATATCATATTATACTTACTTATTCTCTATATACCCTTCCAGAGATATTTTAAACATGCAAATACTGCATATATGTTTATTACAAAACCTACCTTAAACACTTTGTTTCTTGTTTTTTCCCCCATAAGTGTAAACATGTCCTTTGTTGATCAAATAAATTTCAAACAGTTTTTTTTCTCTATTTTTCTTTTGATTTCTGCGTGGGAAAAACACTGTGAACACATAGAAATGATAAATATTTGTAGTGGTGAATACCCTAAATACCCTCACTTTATCATTACACATTCTATGCCTGTAAAAAAAATCACATGTACCCCATAAATATGTACAAATATTATCTACCAAAAAGAACCAACTGACATTTCTGAGTTTTAGTTGGAAATGCTGTCCCTAGTTATTATCAGTTACTCAAGGATTCCTATATGTTTTCGGGGACCATTTTATCATTTCAGTCTTTGATACATTTGGAATTTATCCTGACATAAGATATCAGGTATGAATACAAGTTACTTTTTTCCTGATCCCTGTTTAATCAGACTAACACAATTTAATAAATAATCTTTTCCCATTGATTTAAAATCCCATTATCATATACTAAATTCTCACATATGTTTGATTCTAAAATGTGTTTTAATATCTGGTAGGATGGCAAGGTTAGTTCTACCTTATTAATCTTATTTTAACTTTTCTTGGCTCTTATTTATTTATTTATTTTTAAATATGTGAACTTCAGAGTTGGCTTATGGTTAAAAAAAATTGTTGAGGCCGGGCGTGGTGGCTTATACCTGTAATCCCAGCACTTTGGGAGGCTGAGGCGGGTGGATCGTTTGAAGCCAGGAGTTTGAGACCAGCCTGGCCAACATGGTGAAACCTCACCTCTACTAAAAATACAAAAATTACCTGGCCGTATTGTCACGCACCTGTAATCCCGGTACTCGGGAGGCTGAGGCTCAAGAATCACTTGAATCCCGGAGGCAGGGGTTGCAGTGAGCTGAGATCACGCCACTGCACTCCAGCCTGGGCAACAGAGAGAGACTCCGTCCCTCCCCCAACCAAAAAAAAGTTGATATTTTTATTATAATCTCACTTTAGTTGTAGATTAATTTAAGTAAAATTGATATAGTTTATTATGCTGAATCTTTTTTGAGAACATAGGTGTGTGTTTTAGGAATGTTTTAAAGATATCTTCTTTTACATCTTTTACTTATCTAGCTTATTTTCATGTTCTTTGGGGGTTACATTTTATAAATGGGGTCTTTCATTACATATTCTAATGAGTTATTTGTGTTTAGAAAGCTTATTTTCTGTTTACTAATTTGTATTCAAATGCCATGTCACATATTTTATTATTTGTATTTGTCTTTAATTTTATTTTCCAGTGTACAACTATTATCTTCAGAGTTTTAACTTTATCTCCACCTTTCCAAATTATTATACCTCTAATTTCTTTCTCTCTAATTGCATTTACTAGGAACTCCAGAATATTAGATGATAATAATATAAAAGACATCATGATAAAATATTTTTGTGAAGGCTTCTTGTATTTTAAAAGAAGTGCTTTTTCAGTTCTCTCCTTTAAACTTGAGACTAACTCCTGGTAGGTTGAGGTAGATAGTTTTATCATATTGGAAATATTCATCTATCCTTATATTACAAAGAGTTTTCATCAGTAGTGGATGTTAAATTTGTAAAGTGCGTTTTCAGCATCCATTGATATAACTGTGATTTTTTTTTTCTTCTCAAATCTATTAGAATGAATTACCTGAGTAGATTTCATCTTTAGCCACCCTTGTGGCTGGGATAACCCCACATGGTCAAGGAGTATTAGCTTTTTAATATTCACTGCTTTTTTTGACAGGTTTATCATGTTCATTCCGATAGCTATGAGACACAAAACCAGCATTATGGAAGAAGCTTAACAAAAGAAACTATAAAGGATGGTAAGGACTAAAAAACTAATGCTTTTATGATTGAACAGTTAAAATACTTCTGAAGTTATTTCAGTCTTAGTTGTCATTTGGAAAAGTGATTTGATTCATAATAAACATTTTTAAAATAATAATGAAACTTAGATTTACAGAATTGGATTAACCATAAGCCCTGGTTCATAGTACATCAAGACCATGGGACTATGAATGACCCTCTGTTACATTTTCATTTATTTCTTATTAATATACTTAAAAAAAAAATGAACAGCTGTGTACCAGCCATCTAACTCAATACTGGAACTAGAGGTTGTGTATAAAATTATTTTGTAAGTAAACGTTATAGATCATAGTATATTAAAACTGCTTGTTACATAAGAGGCTTTAAAATATGTGTTGTAGCATTTAATGTATTTTTATTGAATTTTCCCATGTGTAGTTGAGCTATGTAAGTTTCTAGAGCTACATAATGAATAATTAAGTGGCATTAAACTGATTTAAATAAAATCTGTTAACATACATACATGCTTCTAAAATATTTATGGCCAAGATACTACAAAAGCAACAATATCCTAGATTCCTGGAAATAACATTATATTACAAGTTTATTCTTAGCTCTACTAAGATATTTAGAGAAGAACTTATGCATAGTGTAAAAAGTTTGTAGAAGAATTCTTATTTTATATATAGAAAGCAAACATCCATAGCATGAGCTTAACAATTAGTGTTTGCTTTGGAGTACTTAACAAAATAACATTCAGCTGGGCTATTTAAAAAATATTTTCCCAGGCTAATAATTTAGTCATATCTGAATATATCTTTTAATAGTTTCTGTCCCAAATTGGGGGAACAAGTTATTTGAAAGCAGAAATCAAATTATATATACCTATAAATTCCCAAGTATGATAAAATAGGCATAGTTTTTAAAAAGGCCTAATAATCTGATAGGTTAAAACATTTAAAGGTCTCAGTTTTCAATAATGTACCTAACGTGGGAAAGTGCTATTCCCAAAAGTGAGCTTAACTTTTTGGAAAAATTGACTTAATCAATATTATTGAGAGCAAATGAAAATTAGTAGAGTTATGGTTTGGTATTTAGTAATGGTACCATTAAAAAATAATTAAATTTGACTCTAGGTTTTAGTTAGCTCTAAATGAGATTCTAATAACAAGTTTTTGTTTTTTGTTTTGTTTTTTGTTTTTTGTTTTCAAGACAGTCTTGCTGTATCACCCAGGCTGGAGTGCAGTGGCACGATCTCGGCTCACTGCAACCTCTACCTCCCAGGTTCAGGTGATTCTCGTGCCTCAGCCTCCCAAGTAGCTGGGACTACAGGCATGCGTCACCATGCCTAATTTTTGTATTTTTAGTAGAGACGAGGTTTTACCATGTTGGCCAGGCTGGTCTTGAACTCCTGACTTCAGGTGATCCACCCGCCTCTGCCTCCGAAAGTGCTGGGATTACAGGCGTGAGCCACTGCGCCCAGCCCGAACAAGTAATTTTACTGTAAAATTGCTCAAGATAGCAAATAGAGCAAGTCTTGAATCCTATTTCTTTCTTTCTTTTTTTTTTTTTTTTGAGACGGATTCTCGCTCTGTTGCGCAGGCTGGAGTGCAGTGGGGCGATCTCGGCTCGCTGCAAGCTCCGCCTTCTGGGTTCACACCGTTCTCCTGCCTCAGCCTCCCGAGTATCTAGGACTACAGGCGTCCGCCACCATGCCCAGCTAATTTTTTGTGTTTTTAGTAGAGATGAGGTTTCACCGTGTTAGCCAAGATGGTCTCGATCTCCTGACCTCGTGATCCGCCCGCCTCGGCCTCCCAAAGTGCTGGGATTACAGGCATGAGCCACCGCACCCGGCCTGGAATCCTATTTATTTATTTATTTATTTATTTATTTATTTTTGAGACGGAGTCTCGCTCTGTCACCCAGGCTAGTGTGCAGTGGCCAATCTTGGCTCACTGCAAGCTCCACCTCCCGGGTTCACACCATTCTCCTGCCTCAGCGTCCGGAGTAGCTGGGACTACAGGTGCCCGCCACCATCCCCGGCTAATTTTTTGTATTTTTAGTAGAGACGGGGTTTCACCGTGTTAGCCAGGATGGTCTGGATCTCCTGACCTCGTGATCCGCCCGCCTTGGCCTCCCAAAGTGCTGGGATTACAGGCGTGAGCCACCGTGCCCAGCCTGGAATCCTGTTTCTTAAGAGAATATAGTGAGAGAAGTAAACTACCAGTCTACCTGTAATAAATTTCCTTTTGTCTAAATAGGATATTTCATATTATATTAGTGTAATTTAAATGTTTTCTAATAAGAGCATCTTCACCAAAAATCAAGCTGAGGTCAGACTTCTATATCTGACTAGAATTCTTAGAATTCTAGGATTAACTGTTCACTTAATTCTAAGGGATGATGGGGAAAATATTGGAGAATTCTGTGATGAGTTTACTTCCCAAATAATAGTTATTTCATAATTTGATTATAACGCTCATATTTTTTTTTTATAGGAGTCTCCAGATTTTTTCATAATGGGTACTGCTTAAGAAAAGATGCTGTTGCTGCCAGTATTCAGAAGATTGAGAAAATTCTGCAGTGGTTTGAAAACCAGAAGCAGCTTAATTTTTACGCAAGTTCATTACTCTTTGTTTATGAAGGTTCATCTCAGCCAACCACTACAAAATTGAATGACAGAACTTTGGCAGAAAAGTTTTTGTCCAAAGGACAACTGTCAGACACAGAAGTACTAGAGTACAATAATAACTTTCATGTGTTAAGTTCCACAGCTAATGGAAAAATAGAGTCTTCAGTGGGCAAAAGCTTGTCCAAGATATATGCACGTCACAGGAAAATATATACAAAAAAGCATCACAGTCAGACTTCATTGAAAGTTGAAAATCTGGAGCAAGACAATGGGTGGAAAAGCATGTCACAGGAACATTTAAATGGAAATGTACTTTCCCAACTGGAAAAAGTTTTCTACCATCTTCCCACTGGTTGCCAAGAGATTGCTGAAGTAGAAGTGCGAATGATAGATTTTGCTCATGTGTTCCCTAGCAACACAATAGATGAGGGATATGTTTATGGGCTAAAGCATTTAATTTCTGTACTTCGAAGTATTTTAGACAATTGAATCCTCTGTTGCAGTCTTTTTAAGGGGTGGGCCAATCATAATGAAGAGGAGCAGTCAATATCTGCACCTTTAATGCTATGTAAAAAATTTGTATTGTGAGTCGACATTTTATTTGTCTTTATACTTTTGGAAGAATGGTTAACTTTTTTATAATCTTACTCAGGAAAACTAACTATTTGTTCATTAGAAAACTATGAAGAATAAAGAAACTTAGGAATGTTAAGCAGGGAATGTGGTGGTACATGGCTTAAACATCTTTTTTGGCTCAAGCAAAATGCAAACCATTATTCAGTCATTAAGAGTTTAGTTAGCTTTCTGTAGCCAATTCATGAAATCTCTGTCCACCCAGCCTTGACAATGAGCCATATCTAAAATATTACATTATTAGAACACCTACCAAAATCTCGAAAGCACAGGTTGATGTCCTTAGTATTGCTCTGTATGAAGTTACTAAAACTGGAGAAAATTCTACTTCAGAAATAAGTACTGTTTAGGTTTTATATTAAAAGTTCAGACCAGCATATCGAAGGGTGCTTCTTAGTGAAATGATTTAGAATTGTTGCATTCCAAAAGCAGGTTTTCTCTTTAATTTTTACATCTCTCTCTCAAAATATTGTACTTCATGAAAAAGACAATTGATGTGGATGACAACAACAAAGTCTTGAAATTAAGGGCACACTAATTGTCCTTACTGGGGTTAGGGGAAGAGAGATGTTATTTTCAAGGAACAAAATATTTTCCTTTACAATCTTTCATTCATGAGAAAATTGGAATATAAATTTATTACATTGTGAAAGTGTCATAAACCATATACCTTTGTATCTAAATGCAGCTTCAAAAAAGTAAATAATTGAAGTTTTATTTCTCCTCTAAATAACTTGAATTTTTTTCTTTAAAAATTTATGTATTTATATGTCCCCATTTAGTTAAGTGGTAGTGTAAATGTATGTTGTTAAAAACAGTTTCTCAGAATTATAGTAAGCAATGAAAGACAATATCTAATTAGGTTGTTATCAAAAATACTGTGTGTAAATTAGTCCATAATATAGGGTTTGGTGCGTATCTATATTCATGCTTCTATTTCACTCTTCCTCAAAACAGTTTTATATTATGTTGACCAGTGAAATTGTAACTTAATTTCCTGGGGACGGGCAGTGCTACAGTTCCTGGAAAAATTAGATTTGTATTATCTTTGTTTCACACCCACTACCTTAAAAAAAAATCAACTAGTTATTTGTCATTTAAAACATTTAAAACTTTGAGTCTTCAAATACATTTGATGTTAATGCTGTCATTACTTGCACTTCCATTCACTAATACCATTTCTAGGTAGTTATCAGTTTTGTCATATTCCTGGAAAATATTTTGGGGTTGAAAATTCTTTCTCCTCTTTTTCTTCTGGAGTTACAAATTGAATTTTTAAATCCGAGCACCTTTATTGTGGTGTGGAGAAAATTATCACAATTTTATGTTTATTTTACCTTCTCAGCCTTCTCTGAGGGCACTTTGCAAATACCTGAGTCCAAACAGAAGTACCAACTAAATGCTCTGTGAACTTTATCCTTAGTAAATCTATTAAACCTGAATAACTTAAAAGATCATGTTCATTTTGTAATAGCAAAATTTGATTTTAATTTTTTATTTAGAATTGGTGTATTTATCGTAGGGACTTCCAATTTTTCTTCACTATTTGAATGGATATTGGCTATAGTTTTATGTTTTAATGGGAATGAGTTTCAAGTCATAATAATCAAAATTTTTAATTTTACTTTTTTCTTTTACAATATGGATTTTGTTGTTATTTGGATAGTGGTTCAATAAATCTTAAGCTCAGATAATTAAACAGTATTTTGAATCTTAACAAGATACTGAGGCTTTTTTTGTATGGGATGATATCAACCTGTGTACAATGAATTTAATAAACTTAAGTATTGTCAGATTTTTCGCACATTTTAGCTCAATAAAATCTTAATGTTCAAGATTTTTTTTATCTGTATTTGGAAATATAATTTTGTAAAATCAATGTCTTACCTTTTTGATACAATAGATCATGTTTTGTTTTTAATAAAGCAAGAAGCCCTTTTATCTGTTGTTTTTCAGGGAAGGGATTAACATTTAATTCTGTTTGTTTACATTTGTTATCATTGTTATCCAATGCTCATTTTATGTTGCTTTATAAGTAGGCTTAGGTATAACAGAATAAGTATCTGTTTATCTAATCTACATGTGACTATCTTAGTCTCTCTCGGTCACTTAATATTATGCTGAAATTTACTACTGTGGGGATGAATGATCGCTATTCACCAAGTATATTTGAACATGTAAATGCTTAAGAAATAAGCATAATACGGATATAGTTTGGGTTAATAGGATTCTCATAGTTTTTTTTCCCCTATGAAACATAAGTAATGATTTTAGTGTATTTCTTATGGAATACACTCATTTAAAAAGGACTTTAAGAAATTGTGGATGTGAATAATACCTTTCTCTAATAAAAATTTAAATTGTATAATAGTTTTATAATATTTACATTAATTGATATTTTAATATGGATAGACATTGCATAGATTCAAATAAAATCAATGATAAATGCTAAATATTTTATCTAAATAGTTTTTCAAGAAACAGTTATGAAAATGTGTATATTAAATGGCTCTAATGTGGAGCTTGTGGTATTTCAACTCAGTATTCATTATTAGTTGTGTGTCTGGAAAGATTGTACTTACTTTTCCTCTTTACACTACAGTTTGCTCTTATGGGGCTCTAAACTGTTCAACTGAAGAACCTTTGTCTGTATTTTCATTGAGCATAATTTAGTATTTTATGATTTCCAAGATGATGTTCTTATGTCTATCAAGTCTATGTATCAAATTTATAACATCATTTAAGAAAAAGGAATTTCCACAGATACTTCAGTTGCAATTTTTTGTTTCACGCTACTGAAAATACATTTGTTTCTGGGAGTTGGAATATTATAGAAGATGTAGGATGAAAGAAAACGATAAAACAACGAAAGAATTCTGTTTGTGAAATTACAGGAATTGTGTCCACTATGGTAAAGCATTGTCATTTTAGTACATTTTCTCTTAGTAGTTTGGCATTTTATACTTTAAAACTTGTTTTGCTTTAAAAATTGTTTATAATGCTTACCTTCTTTCTCCAGTGCCTTTAGTCTTGATTTGATATGTTTGTACCCTCAGTTATCCTTTCTATTACATGTTTTTGATGTTTTCATAGCCTAGGAAACATTGATTCCTTTTTAATAATTGTCAATCTGATTATTTAAAGAGGTAACAATTGTCTGTTAATGCTTTGGAAAAACAAGTAGGGTTGCCTTTGGAGGCCAGGCTTCTTAGTTCATTCAAAAATATTCCTTGGATTTATGCCATGTGTTAAGCATTTTTAGCCCCCAGTATTACAACTGTGAACCAAACGGATAAGGCCCTAACCATTTTCAGCATTCTCTGTGGATGGGGTGGGATTGGGGACTTAATTAAAATAGAGATATAGAAAAATAGGCATCTAAATAAGATAATAAATGTGGGGTTGAAATGAAGCATCTAACAATAGTTGAAGTTAGAAGTAATATTTTACAGTATTGTAACCTCTATTTAAGTTTGGGTATTAGTTACAGATAGCATAAAAAAGCCTTGATTTTTCACTTTCCTTGCTGGCAAAGGTACATTTATTTAGACTGTCCATTTAAAGTAATGTTTAACATAAACATTACTGTGAAAAACATTCCATTACATATTCCCAAGCAAATGAGCTGCATCTTCTTTACTGTATTTTACAATTTAGTACAACAGTTTTAGGCCTCAATCTTAACATCACTGGTATTTTAAATTTGGCAATGAATATGAAATTACTTTTGACTTACAGATTGATTATATTATTACTTTGAAAATGCATTAATTTCTTAGAAAAGTTTGGAGCCTCTATCTTTTTTTAATACTTAAATTCTCATTACTTATATTAATAGCCTGTACTAAGTGAAAATATTATTTATGCAAGTAAACAAGTCACTATAGGCTTTTAAGACTTTTCTTTAATTTTAGATTTTGTCATCAAAGTTTAAATTTTTTACCTACTGTCCACTTAAATATAATTTAACAGTTTGTAAAGTGAAATAGTTTTAAGTATGATGTATGATGCACCTGCATATAAATGAAAATGGCGTGCACAAAGACACTTTACTATGGGAACTGTACTGGAAGATTTATGAAAGCATGTGAAATTGCACCTAAAATTGTGTTATTAGTGACTATAAGCAGCAATGCTAAATTTATTGTACTTGATGAATGAATGTATTTAGTCACAGTTACTTTGGTTTAAATGTATAAATGTCTTTAGGGTTTTTTTTTAAATGTGTTTGTAATTTGTACTATTGTGGGGGTATACTTGGACTGCAGGGGTTATTGTCAATGTGTGATTTGTGTTTTTATTTTATAGAATCATCTAATGTGATATACCAATTTTTATAAGTGATATTTACATAATTCTAATAACTGTATATTTGACAACCTATTAAAATGTTTTGCATTGGAACTTTTTTCATTAATTTAACATGCTAACATGGTGGTTTAAAAATAACTCATTCATTCAACAGATATTTGAATGTTGTGTATCAGAAACTATAGGAATCACTGGGGAATCAAAGATGACAAAGTGCATCAGTGGAAAGATCCATACTTTCAGACAAATTGGGGAAGGGATTTTTTTTTTAAGTGTACACATTGGAAATGATAAAGTATGTAAACCATTTTCCATGGATATTTATTTTTTCTGTCACATAAACAAATCTTTGGAATCAACCTAGAAGGGAGAAGTGGGCCATAGGAGAAACAAATTGATATGGCTATGAAAATGCAGTAACTTAAGCTTAAGTAGGTAAGGTTTTTTGTTTTTTGTTTTTTTTTTTTGCATGTATTCGAAATTTCAGGAATTAGTGACCAAGTTATTATTTTCATTATTAGTTAAAAAGGATTCAGTACCTATTATCAAGATATATACTGGCTGGAAGAGAAAAAAAACATGTCAATGTGGGATAAAATAGTGGAATTATGATTGACTTCTCAATATCCAGCAGGGTTGTGAAGATAGAGAAGTCATTCTATAGCATGCAAGAGGAAGAAGAGAGTGTGGTTTATAACATCATAGTGCTAAAGAAGGTTGTATTGAATTCCACCTTAATGCCTGCTTCTTTGTGAATGCTATGGGGAGGAGCAATACTATGTGATCTAGTAGTTTTTTCCCTCCTGATTAAGATAAGCTGCCTAACTGCTGGAAAGAATAACATGGAACCCCACTGCCACAGTCCCCAAGTTATAGCTAAGTGTAAAGACTAAATAAAAGCTAAAGAGAAAGAATAAAAAGTGAAAATAATTATAAAATAAGTAAAAATAATCACGTGGGGATTTTGTTCAAATGCAGATTCTGATTAAGTAGACTGGACTGGACTCTGATGCTGGTCCATGGACCACACTTTTGACTAACAAGATTTGCAACAAGTTCCTTGTAGGTAGGGTGTGCACTACCACTTGAACAGAGGCCCAACCAGAGCTGTTGGAAAGCCAAGAGAGAGTGCTGGCAACAGAAAAGGAAATGGGCTTAGAATGTGAAGAAAATACAGCCAGAAATGGCTTAATATAACGCCGGCCACTCTTAGTTGGAAGAAAAAGTTCATTGGAAAGTTAATGTCAAGGACATTAAACCATGCCTCCTGCAACAAGTTTTGGGAGTCCTGTAATGATAAACTTGTTATTTTCTATTATTTGTGCCATTGGCCTTTTTTTATTTCTGTGTAAATAGTTACTACTTTGCCAACCTAAGAAAATAATCTGCATATGCTTGTTAATTACATTGTAGTTGTCATCTGACAACATTCTAGAGGTGCTTTGGGCGTAAATGACGTGGTACAATTGGCTCAAATGCCAAGAAATGTTGAAAACCAAGTCTTTCTAAGAGGAGCTAGGAAGGTCTTTAGAATTATTATTTAATGAAAGTTAACATAAATTGTTAAAGTGCCTTGGAATGGACTCAAGGAAAATGATGAGTGTGGAAGCATCTTGTGGAGATAGTGCACGGAGGAATAACCAGTCTCACCTCATACATTTTAAAGATCATAGACTTCAGGTAAATAGACCTAGTTTATAGCTTTCGAGTCTTGAATCCAGTTCAAAGAACATCCTCATATTTATAAATTCATAAAGAAACTGTAATACCATAACTTTTCATTCTTACTCGTTTTAACTCTCAGTTTCCACTCTTCATAGTGGTTGGCCCTGACCCACCCAAGTTATGTCAGAGGTGGAGGGGATAATCAATCTAAATCATGGACTAGCCTGACCACTCTATCCGCAATTATTGCTGCATAACACCCCGAAGTGTCAGCGTAAGTCTTAACCCCCTTTATTATTTGAATGGATCTGCAAGTTGGCTGGGCAGTTCTGCTGATCTTGGCTAGACTTATGTCTCTAGAATCAGCTGGCAGGTCATCTGGGGGTGCGGGTAGGACGATGTGTCTCATATTTCAGCAGGCTAGCCCAGGCATTTCTCTTAGTTGTAGTTAGGAGTCCAGAAGAAGAAGCTGAAAACATGCAAACAGGTTTCAAGTTTCTGTTTAAGTTTGCTACCGTTGCTGAATCCAGAGTCAGAGTGGGAGGACACTGAAGAAGGGTTTGGATACAGGGAAGCCACAGTACAATCAACCACATGCTCCAACCTCAGATTAACTCACACAGGGCACCAAGAAAGTCTGTCTTGTCGTAGTCCGTGGCTTTATGGGGCAGCAATGTCAGAACAAGTTAGACAATGTGGATATTTAGTTCTGTGGATCAGAACAGAGGCAGCAGGACAAGCAGCATATGCAAGTTTTAAAATCCCTAAAATGTTTCTTTTTTTTTTCTTTCATCCGTTACCTCTTCTAGGTAGAGCCCGCTGGGCAGTCCTAGAGTATTGCCATCTTCCACTTTAAATTATGATGTTATCGTTTGGAGAATGGTTTCGTATCCTAAGCAATCTTGTCTTATTCATGAGCTTCCTTGGTGATCAATGTCAACTGATTTTATTTCAAGTGTAAACAAACTGTTCGCTTCTATGACAGAAATTATGCAAAAGAATGCATATCTTCTACTATGTGTTGTAAACACCATTTCACTAGTTAATGTTGAAACTCTTTTCACAGATCTAGTAGTTTTAGTTCAGCTTTTAGATGAACTTGAATATGCTGTTTTATTTCCGTTTAGCTGGATTTTCATCATCCTAAATCAGAATTTCACATTAATTCATTGTCATTTTCTCCCTGCTATTTTTTTTCTTTATAATGTACCAAAGAGGGTGAAAAGTCTTAGGAGGAATGCCTATTTATAATGTCCCTTTCCCATGAACTTCCCATTCATTTTTTCCCCAGAGGGGATACTATTAAGTTTTTACCCTGTTATTATTGGTAATAATATGTACATTTGCATATGTAATAATTGGTTTTGAATATATTTCTTGGGGATAATAAAATTAGTAAATCTTCTTTGAAAAATGGCAACGTCTAGCACTCTGGCCTTATCCAAACATGTCAGTGTGTTTATCCCTAATTTCTAGTTTCTAGCTCTAAGTAAATTTGCCTAATCTTAAGTAGGAGGATTAATCAGACCTGTGCTCAGTTACTACACAAATATGTGCTATGTAGCTTTTCCAGGCTAATTTTTACTTTTTTCCATATAGCTTTTGTAGAGACCTTGCTTTCAAAAAAGTGCTCAAGGATCTGAGTTTTTGAAATATATTATCCATTTGAGATGAAGCCATAAATAGCAGATAACATATTAGAAGCTTCCACATAACAAATCTGCAAATAACTGAAGTGTATTTCTTCAAGTATTACGGTGTTCTCAAACTGTTTATAATAATCCTTCCAAAAGATATTGCACAATTCCTTATATTTTCAGAAGGAGATATTTAAGGTAAACAGTGGCTATTTTTTCACCATATTTAAATAAGGTCAGGCTAGGAGGTGGTAGATGTTCTGTAGCCACTTTCAGAATCATCATTATTCCTACTCCTTCCTTTAACAAAACAAGGCAAATTCCTCTGAAGTACCTGCTCTCCCTCCTTATTTCAGTCATCTATCCATAGCCCCTCCAATGATGTCAGACACAGTACCTGGCTCACATTCATACTCCACATTCCAGTTTCTGAAGTTACTCTTGATGATTTTTTGTACCCATAGGTGATTTTTCCAATACCTTGACCTCTCAGTCCCTGACCTCCTCACTTCCAGTGATTTTATTTTCTACCCCAACTTCAGCCACTCATTCTCATGGGCACCCTAGACATTACTGATTAATATCCTACTCTATCTCCTCCTATACTTTCAACTTCCTCTTTCTACTATTTTCACCCACAAGGATCCAGTGCGTTGGTTCTAACCTTTGCATTGTCCATCATCTTCCTGTTCTTACTTTAAGCCTTATACAACTTGGATTCAAAAGTCCTTCATTATAGTCACTCCCATACACAACGCCACAGACTTTCTAGCCCTATACCTTTCATTGCGTTTCCCTGGAAAACTCAAACCCTGGTTTTCCTTATTTTCTACCAACTCAGTACCTGTACCTTAGAGATGAAAAGAGTTGGCATGTTCTTACTTAAAAGGGGGATCTAAACAATGGATACTGATGGACATAAAGATGGCAACAACAGACACTGGGAACTACTGGGGGTGGGGTGGGTCAAGGGATGAAGAACGGTTGGGTACTGTGCTTAGTACCTGAGTGATGGAATCAATCATACCCTAAACCTCAGCATCACCCAGTATAATATACCCAGGTAACAAACCTGCAAAAGTACGTCCTGAATCTAAAATAAAAGTTGAAATTATTTTAATAAAAAGAGCTAGATGAAAATGGTTGGAGAAAAACACAGCCATCTTCATGGTGTCTCTTGAAATTTATTACTTCAAACTCCAAGTGATTTGAAGATTGCCTTCACTACTGTCAAGGCAATCTTACTACACCTTCAAAGCCAATTACCGCACCAGCCTTCCAGAGGGCTGTTTCACCATGCCTCCTCCCTCAGCCTCCCTTAGTCCGTGTTTTTACTTTTTCACTAAGAAAATGGTAGTAATCAAAATGTTAGCACATCATCTCACCTTCAAACCTACATATCCACCTCCTTCTAGGTCCATATTTTTTTCTTCTTTGCTGTTATAATGGATGAACACTGCCATTTTCTATGTGAAGTTCTCTTCTCCTGTTGCCCTTAGATCCAATACTCTCACACATATTAAAAAACATCACTGGGCCAGGTGTAGTGGCTCGTGCCTGTAATCCTAGCACTTTGGGAGGTCAAGGAGGGAGGATCTCTTGAGCCCAGGAGTTCGAGACCAACCTGGGCAACATAGTGGGATCCTGCCTCTAAAAGAGCAACAAACAAAGAAAAAGCCATTTGTGGTAGTATGTGCTGGTAGTCCCAGCTACTCAGAAGGCTGAGGTGGGAGGATCACTTGAGCCCACGAGGTGGAGGATGCAGTGAGTAGCAATGGTGCCACTGCACTTCAGCCTGGGCAACTGAATGAGACCCTGTCTCAAAAACAACAGCAAAACATTACTACTGCGATGCTCACTCCTTTCTCCTGCAACTGGAATGTTTCTCTCTCTGCTGTGGCATTCCTGTTAGTATACATGTAAGATTTTCCACACCTGTGATATTCCCCCCTTAAGCATCTATTATTGACTTTTCCTTTGCTCCTACACCTACCACCCTATTTCTTTTCTCCCTTTTCATCAAAATGCCTCAACTTATTTCCAATTCTCCTTTTTTTCTCTGTTAACTCACTCCAATCAGGCTTTCTCACCACCCCAGCCCTGACACCCCCGTAAATTGAAATAGTTCTTGACAAGAACAACTTCTATATTATTAAATCTGAAGTTCAATTCTGCTCATTTTATGTGATGTAATAGCTTTGGAGACAGTTGAATGTACTCTCCTTTATAAATGTTCTCTTTCTTCATTTGGCCTTATTGACTTTCATTCTCCATATTTTTCTCCCACCTCTTATCTTCTCAGCACCTTTCATTGAATCATTCTCTTTTCACCAACCCTTGAGTCTTGGTGTATTCTGAAAGTCAGTCTTCTCTTTTATGTAGTACTTCTTTAGGTCAGGTTCTCAAATCTATTAGACTTAATAGGTTCCAATAATGACTACTTTATAAAACCATATTTGCTATCCTGAACTGAAACTTATAGGTAATATAATCTTTTCACACATATGATTTTTAAAAATCAATACATGAAACACTGATAAAAAATCAAGGAAGACCTAAATAAATTAAAGATATGGCATAGTTATGGATTGAAAGACTCAGTTTTTAAGATGTCGATTATTACCAAAATGATCTATAGATTTGAAACAATGGTGATTTGAATCCTAGCAGAATATTTTTCCCTTTAAAAAAAATCTATACTCTAAAATATGTATGGAAAGGCAAAGGGAATAAAACAGCCAAAACTATTTTGAAAAAGAATGAAGTTGTATGGCCGGGTGTGGTGGCTCACACCTGTAATCTCAGCACTTTGGGAGGCCAAAGAGGGCAGATCACCTGACGTCGGGAGTTCAAGACCATCCTGGCCAACATGGTGAAACCCTGTCTTTACTAAAAATACAAAAATTAGCTGGGCGTAGTGGTGCATGCCTGTGGTCTCAGCTACTCACGAGGCTGAGGCAGGAAAATTGCTTGAAGCCAGGAGGCAGAGGTTGCAGTGAGCTGAGATCGTGGCACTGCACTGCAGCCTGGGTGACAGAAGGAGACTCTGTCTAAAAAAAAGAAAAATGAAGTTGTAGAATTCATACTACCACATTCCAAGATTCACTCTAAAGCTACAAAAAAGAAAGACACTGTGGTATTGAGAGATAGATACATAGATAAATGAAACAGAAAAGAAAGTTCAGAAGTAGACACAAGCAAATATGATCAATTTGTTTTTTAACAGCTTTATTACATAATACACAATAAATTGCACATATATAAAATGTACGATCTGATAATTTTGATATATGCATATACCCTTGAAACCATCAGGAAAATGAACATATTGATCAATTGTAAAAATTTCCTTATGCCCATTGGTAATCCTGCTTGTAGACCCTCCTCATCATCCCTCTTTCCTCTCTCCATTCCCAAGCAAATACTTACCTGCTTTCAAGTACATACAATGATTTGAATTTTTGTTATTTCTATACTTTTGATTTACTGATTTACTTGGTATGGCTTCTTGCTTATTCTCATAGTTTCATGTATCAATAGTTCATTTCTTTTTAATTACTAAATAGTATTCATATATATATATAGAGAGAGAGAGAGAGCACAATTTTCTTGTCTGTTGACCTGTTGATAGAAATTTAGATTATTTCTGGTGTTTGGCTATTATCATAATAAAGCTACTACAAACTTTTGTGTACAAATCTTTGTATGAACATATGCTTTGCTTTTTCTTGGATAAATACGTAGAAGTACACTGGCTGGGTCATTTAGTGGTTTAACGTCTTAAGAAATTGCTGAACTATTTTCCATAGCGATTTCACTATTTCACATTTTTACCATTCTGGTTGCTCCACATCCTCACCAACACTCGTATGGTCAGTTTTTTTTTTTTTTTTTTTTCCAATTTGAGGCATTCTAATAGATGTATAGTAGTATCTCATTGTGGTTTTAATTTGCATGTCACTAATGGCTAATGATGTCATTTTATGTGTTTATTTACCATCTGTACATCTTCTTTGCGGAAGTATCTGTTTAACTTTTTAACCATCCCTTTCTTATACACTTTCCCGCCCATATCATTATTGCACATTGGGAGTTCATGATACATCCTGGATACAAGTTGCTTATTAGATATGATTTGCAAGTATTTTCTCCCAGTCTGTGAACTGTCTTTCATTCTCATTACCGAGAAGACATTCTTTTTGAAAAGCAGAAATTTTTAAATTTGCAGAGGTTAATTCATCAATTTTTTTTTCTTTATTATGTATGGTACATTTGATATTGGCTCTAAGAAATATTTACTTAACCCAAGGTCACAAAGATTTTTACATCATGGGTAAGTCATGAATTTTTATGATTTGAGATTCTTAGTACATATGTATTGAATGAACAAATGAAATTACACTTCTTACATTTTAAAATCACATAGCTTCATCTTGCAGTGCTTTTTGTGTGTGTGTGTAAAACATTTTTAGGCTACAATTCATTTTCACTACAGTCACCATTGAGTAGATGAGAGAGCTTGGGCCTCAAATGGTTTAACAGCTCTGTCTACACTATCAGGAACTTGGGTACAAACCCAAACGCACCACACCACAATTCAAAGGAGTCAAGCTCCAGCCACAAGTTAGGTGTATTTCATTATTAGGAACACACTAAAGCATGCTAGTTATTTTTTCTAAACTAGGAGTGGGTATTAATTACATTGTGAGAAAAGTTCAAGTAAAGTTTCTGCAGTTCAGTGGCCTCTCCTCTGGTGAAAATACTTTGACCTTGTGTAATAAATCATCCCATGCGTTCTCATAAAACAGTGGCATTATTTTTAAAAAGACCTTAAATAGTAAATGAACAAAAATAGAAAATTTAGGTTGTATTTTCATATCTGTAAATGTCTTTCTTAATGAAGAAATGAGCTTCTTCTACATAAAAATTTGCAACTTGATTATTTCAGGCATTTTCAGCCTTTTCTACTCTTGATTCCTTTCCTGTCCTCATTGTGTTCGTTCCATGAAAATGGGCCACGAAGGAGTGTGCCACAAAGAATATCACAAGAAACAGGGTCTTTGAAAAGAATCTTTCTGAGGGAATCAAAGTTGAGGTGAGGCCAAGAGATTTAGAAGACACTTAGAGATACACTGTGGGCTCCACAGCCTGGATCAGCTCCTTCCTGTGGGCCGGGCCTGTGAAGCAGTGATGGCGAGTGTTGCAGCAGAAGCAGGCCCTGTCTTACCCTCCAGAGCACAAACTAATCCAATCAGTACATGAAGCCACTATTGTCCATTTTACAGATGAGGGAACTGAGGCCCATGTCTAATGTCATGCAGTTAGTTGGTGTTAAAGCTAAGATTTGGGCCCAGGGCTGGTGGGCACTTGTCTTTCTCTCCTTATACCTATCATTTCTCCACACTTTAGGTACACAATTTGTTCATTTGCATAAGTATGAAGTTAGAAGAGTCCCACCCAAAGACAGACAGACAGACAGACAGACAGACAGACAGACATACTTTTATCTAGTAGCACTTGGGGAAAAGAATACAGTTGGCTTTATGTATCTGCAGGTTCCTTATTTGCAGATCCAACCAATCAGAGATGGAAAATATTCAGGAGAAAAACTCCAACAAAAATAACAATACAACAATTAGAAATAATACAAATTTTAAAATACAGTATAACAACTATTTATATAGCTTTTACATTGTATTATATTTAATACATAATCTAGAGATGATTTAAAGCATACAGTGAGATATGGGTAGGTTGTATGCAAATGCCACACCATTTTATATCATAGACTTGAGCCTCCACAGATTTTGGAATCCATCTGGAACCAGTCCTCCACAGATACCAAAGGATGACTGAATTAGATAAAATTCAGCAAATATGTCACTAATACCACCCTCTCTTTCCCACTATACCAGGTAGTGTCACTGTGAGGTGGAATTCCCGCCTTCTCCCCGAAAGGAGAAAAACCACTGAACTCATAGGGTTCGTTTTCCCTGGCTGGACAGAGATTGGTGACTTGGAGTTAATAATCTTTAACGATAAATAGAAGAGGTGGTCTCCAGAAGAGATGAGGGGTTCTGGGAAAGCACTGATGGCAATATTGTTTACCACGATTGTGACAGTGGTTATACAAATGTTATCTGTTTGTCAAGACTTGAGAAACTTATGAACAGTTGCATTTTGTTATATGTAAATTATAATTAAATAGAGTTATGAAAATAAGCAATAGGCAATGTAGGGCCTGCACATACTCTGCCAACTGTCCTTGTTCTAAGACATACATTCACTTTTGTTTTCATGAAAATTAAGCAGTAAAGCACAGAGCAGAACACAATATGACTGAAAGAAAAATACATTTTCTGGTTTATAAAGGTTAAATGTCCTTCCCCCAGCAACATCTCTTAGCAGACCACTAATCATTTTAATCTCTAGCTCTTAAACTTGTATTCCAAAATAACAAATCAGAGATCCATGTTTTCAAATTTAGTTTCTTCTGAGTATTCACGCACTTGAACATCCTTCATTTACTTAGATGGATGATAAGTCACCAAGTCAGAAAACATTGGGTTACTTTCTCATGAACTATCCTAATTTTTGGTCTGGTTATTCCGGATATTTTACTGAAGTTAAACTGTGATCTAAGGTATAGTAACTAGAAGTTAAATTGTGATCTAAAGTGTAGTAACAGTAGCTAGTATTCATAGTACAGTAGCTTAGTCCCAGCACTGTACTTTATATGAATTAAGCCATTAGCCATTTAGCAGCCAAAGTAATTAGAAATAGTCACAGTGTAATTTAGCTACCTGAGAGCAGTAAATATACCAAAAAGTCTTAGAAAAATATAGATTCCTTTCTGGTGATCCTTAGCTCCATCTTTGGAGTCAACGCCATCTTTCCAGTTGTCTCTGCAACAAAACAAAAAAAAGAGTCATCTTTGACTCTTTCTTCCAAATCCATTCTATTAGTAAGGTTTGTTGGTTCTACCTTCAAAAATACACCCAGAGTCCGACTCCCTCTCACCACCTCCAGCGCTAATACCCTGGTCCAAGTCCCCATGATCTCTTTCCAGGGTTGCCCAGTGGCCTTCTAGATACTTGCATGCTTTCCCTTTTGTCACCCTATCCTCTTTCTCCACTAGCAGTGAGAATGAGGATGTTAAAATCCGAGTCAAATCATTTCACTCTCCCACTCAAGATCCTACATTAGTGTCCCATCTCACTTGAATAAAATCCAAAATACTTACGGTGATTTCCAGAGCCTTATATTCTCGAAACTGTGGCTGCCTCTCTGATCTCATTTCCTTCCATTCCTATCATATTTAGCCCTCTGGCTAAGCTGGCACTGCCCTTCGTGCAGTTCTTCCTGCTACGCCTGGAATTTGCACTTGCCTTTACCTGGAACTTTCAACTCTCACATCTTCATAGACTTCTCCCCAACGCTTTCCAGTTCCCCATGCCTGTATCATTGCCCTAAAAGGCTTTTTGCTGGATAAGAACAGCCGGTGCCTCATGACTCAGGCATTTTGCACTGTCAAATGTTTCTTCACAGCACTTATTATTATCTGACATATATTATGTTTTTCTTATTTATTTATTGTCTGTCTCTCTCATCCCCTGTCCCAACCCACGCCCCCACACCGTATTCTCCCCCTGTAGAAGGGAAGCTCCAGGACAGCAAAAGCTTTGTCATTTTTGTTCCTGGTTGCTTCTGCAGCATCTAGAACACTGCTTGGGACAGAGTGGGTGCTCCTTATATGTAGAAGGAAAGAAGAAAGAAAGAAAGAAAAGAGAGAAAGAAAGAGAGAGAGAGAGAAAAAAAGAAAGGAAGAAAGAAAGAGAGAAAGAAGAAAGAAAGAGAAAGAAGGAAGAAAGAAAGAAAGAAAGAAAGAAAGAAAGAAAGAAAGAAAAAGAAAAAGGAAGGAAGAAAGGAAGGAAGAGAGAGAGAGGGAGGAAGGAAGGAAGGAAGGGTAATGTCTTTTTGGTGACTTTAAATTTTAGAGGATAAATATTTGTGATCCTGTTCCCCACTAGCTGCAGGGGCTTTTGAGGGTTCCAAGGGTGTTGGAGCATAAATGGCTCTAGTTGGCTGTGCTCTCAGGTAGTTCTGTTCTCCCTGCTTTTCGACAGCTACTGTCTTTCTTTTGAATAGAAGCTTTTTTAGCAGGCAAGGAAGCTGTATGTTTGGGGGCCCTTCCAGACCTCACCCTTTGTGTCTCTTCACTTAATTCATCCTGGTTTGTATCCTTTATAATATACTGTAATTATAAGTGTAGCACTCTCCTGAGTTCTGTGAGTCATTTTAGTGAATTCTTGAACATGAGGGGGTCCTTGAAACCCCCAGATTTGTAACCAGTTGGTCAGAAGTATGGGTGGCCTGGACACCCCTGAATTGGCATCTGAAATAAGAGCAGTCTTTGCGGGGACTGTGTTCTTTAACTTGTGGAGTCTGAATGCTAACTGGATGGTTAGCATCAGAATTGTATTGCAGTATATTAATGTGTGTTGCTGTTTAAAGATGGCTTGGTTAATATATACTTTTGATTGATTCACACTGAACACACAGCCAATAGCACTGTAACTCATGCCTGAATGAAGCTTATCTTCATGTGTATTTTCTTCCTCACGCATATTACAGCCTTCTACACTTAGGAACACTAGGCAACACCTCAGCACTACTCTTGGTAGGGCCATTTTAAACAGCAATATCACCAAAAAAGTAAATAAAAATAATAAAAGTACCAAAATGCAAAATCATGGCAGTAAATAGACTGTGAAAAGGATACTTGTTTACGTGAGCTGAAACAAGAAGGCAGAACATTACCTTGTTTGATTGCAGCTAGGAAAGCGTGCCTCCGGTGACTCATTTTTGTGTGTGTGTGTGTCTGTTCTGTATGTGTCTGCAAATGACTGATAAAATGCTGTCAATATTTATTGTTGTTTATAGTATTTGTGTTGGGGCTGCAAATAAATTTTAGCAAGTAGGAGAATTTGCAAATATGAAATCCATAAATAGTGAGGCTCAACTCTGTATACATTAAGACATCCCCCCCCCCACCGCCCCCCACACAAACATGCACATTTGATTACAACCTTCTATCTCACATCTTAAAAAAAATTTGAGGCCTGGTGCAGTGGCTCACGCCTGTAATCCTAGCACTTTGGGAGGCTGAGGTGGGAGAATGACTTGAGGCCAAGAGTTTGAGGCAAGCCTGGGCAACAAAGCAAAACCCTGTCCCTGTAAAAAATTTTTAAAAACCAGCCAGGCATGATAACTCAGGCCTATAGTCCCAAATACTTGTGAGGCTGAGATGGGAGGATCACTTAAGCCCAGGAGTTGGAGGTTACAGTGAGCTATGATCACATCACTGCCTGGACAACTGCCCTTGATCTTGTTTAATTCTGCAGCTGCTTTTTCTGCTCCATAACAAGGGTGGGACTCAGCTCCTTTTCTTTGATTTCCTCTCACACTAATCACACAGAGACTTTGTTTGTGCAGCAGGATTAAAGGAAGGCTTGGGAATGATAAACTTGGTTGCATTGCAATAACACAAACAAATTGAAATAGAATGTTAAACATCTGTGTCTTAAACTACCCTTTAGTGCCTACATCTCTCCCTCCTGGAATTTTTAACAGTTACTATATCTGAGTCCTTAATGTCTTTATTAAAAACAACAAGCCATCTACCTACTTCAGATCTTAAGCTTAACATCACTGGCAAAGCCTTCCAGTCTCAGTTTTGTTCCCCTGTTTCTCAACAATGTCTGTAAAGAACAGAGGTTTAATTTTACAAAAATGAATTATGATAGCCACTTTTGGCAAGCACAGTTGACTATGGTAGTTTCAGTAACATTTTTCTTCCTCTATGTTACTGATGTCAAACCTATTTAATCCTCATACAATCTCTATGAGAAAGTTTTATTCCAAATTTACAGATGAGGAAAAGGCCTGGGGAGGTTAAACAGCTTCCAACTCCTGAACACTGCCCAAGCTCACAGAGCTTAGAATGAGTTCAATGCAGATCTAAGAGGCCAAGGGATTTAACTACTGCACTAGATTTGCTTACTTCCCAATTCTGTAATTTCGTTAAAAAGGGATACCTGTGTTAGTGATAATATGTTGTGCCATGTATATCACTGTGGAAAAAAACCCCGTCTTTAATCAAATTAAATGCTGAAAATACCATCCAAGTTAAAAGTTAAAGATGTGGGTTTATGGACTCTTGCATTGCATAGAGATACTCTGCGTGGTAAAGAAGCTATTGAAAGGCAATACCAAAAATCAAATTGTTTCTGTTTGAGAGTACTATATAAAAAGGTTTTAAATAAATATTTAATTATATTGGTTAATTAGGTACCTGCAATATTAGGGCAATTTTCTGATGTAAGACAATTCTGAAAGTATGCAAATTAAAGAAGTAAAAGTACAATGGTGGAAGCATGTCCAGATTATATAAATGAATTAAAAATTTTCAACTTGTCGCTAAGCAGATTGCTTGCTTTCTTTTAAATATACAGAAAAAGCATATGGATTCTCAAGATAAACCACATATGAAAAAGTTTTAGCTTTTTAAAAAATTTTTACAGCTTCACTGAAATGTCATTCAAGACATATTAGTAAATTTGTGATTTAAATTTAGAAGCCATCACCACAATCCAATTTTAGAACTTTTCTAGCGCTTCCCAAATTTCCTTCAATTTCACCTTTTAAGGAGTGTTAAGAGCAGAAAACACACTGCTTTATCTGACTTAAAGAGAAAAGAAAAATCACCTAGTACCACCTAGTGGTGTATAAGTAGATAGCGAGTTGATTTTGGAATTTTTGAAATCCAATACTCAGACATTTCTCTTCCATGGGATTACAAATTAGCTACTAATATTTCTGGTTTATAATCGAAAGTCAACTTCAAAATATCCACAAGCTTATCCAAAATATTTACTAGATAAATTTAAAAAACTTTAGTTTTAAAAACAAATGATATCCTTTCTTCAAATGAGAGTTTACTTGGGGTCCCAGTATGTTTAGCAGATAAATACTTAGTTTATCATTGGATGGTCTACTCACTCCCCTACTTGCTGAAAATAACTGTAGAAAGTAAAGACTGTGGAGAAATACACAAAACAGAAAGAGTAGTTATCTTTGAGTACTGGAAAATAAGTGAGGTTTTCCTTTTGGTTTTATTTTTTCGCTGGAGTGTGTATATATAATTGAAAAAAACTATAATAAATTTTATTTAAAAATTGAATATAAAATTTTAAAATATTACAAAAATGCCTACCAAGGTCCTTGCAAAACAGCAATTTTCCATGAATATTATTTGCCCTTCTCGTTTCCTTCCTATTGGTGACAGTAACTCTCCATCACTCACAGGCTGAGGACAAAGGAAAATGTCTATGTCTTATGGTTAGCTTGAGCTGCCGTAATTAAGTGTTATAGACTGGGTGGCTTAAACAATACAAATTCACTTTCTCACAGTTCTTGGGGCTGGTAGTTCAATGGTTAAGGTGGAAGGCAATGATTAATTGGGAATGTCTTCTCTCAGCCTCGCCATGTAATTCCTTCCAGGAGTCTCTGCTAATGTTATCTGGTTTCATGGAAGCTCAATGTCCCATGAGTAATGAAGTCATATTGTGTAAGGTTCATATGGTGAAATGCACATAATTCTGATAGTGTTCCTGGAAAACAGTGCTTTATGATGGAAAAACTATTCAGAGAAAGAATAATTTCAGCAAGTACAGTTATGTAAGAAGTCATGTCAAATAGAATAATAGTAGTAAATGCCTAATTTGGATTCCACTTCTGGTTCTGATTCTTACTATCCACGTGACCTTGAGCAAACCACTTGATGTACTCCTGAGTTTGTTTCTCAACTGTCAAATGGGGATAATAAAAAAATCTACTTTATAGGGTTGTTATGAGAATTAAATGAAATGATAAACATATAGCATATATTAAACACTCAATAAACATTAGGCATTACTACTATTACTTTACATTAATATTATTTTCTTAGGATGGCATATGAAAGATCTGTCTTAACTGTGACTTTGGGGGATATCTAATCACACCACTCCCATAGGTGTGGATTACAGAACTTTGTCTGGGAGAGATAGACACAGTGCTGTCCTTGGTTCTGAAACCACCACACTAGGACATGATTGCTTTGAAACCTCAGGATACTGGTGAATGCTGGTCCAACCTCTTCCAAGAATTTTGAAGCAGGCAAGGGCAAAAGTGGAGGAAAATATGGAGGAGGAGGAGAAGGAGGAGGAGGAAGAGAGAGAGAAGCATAATTCCTAAGAACTTGCTAGGAAAGGGGTGGGAAGAAACCTGCTTGACATTGTTTTCAAAGTGCATTGGTTGCTGTCATCAAGCAAGAAACAACCCCCTTGTATTTGCAGAGAATTGTAGGTGTGTGCTGAGGGGGTACTTTATATATTCCTTTCCTCAAGCTATCCTTGGTGTACTTCCCTATCTCTGTGCCTAATCACCTTGGTATCAGTACCTAATCAGTAAACTGAAAGTTCACTGAGGGCAGGGACTGGGTCTCCTGCACTCTTGTGAGGACAAAGGAAAATGTCCATGTCTTAGCTCGGGCTGCCATAAAAAGCATTGTAGTCTAGGTGGCTTAAACAATATAAATTTATTTTCTCACAGTTCTGGGGGCTGGAAGTCCAAGGTAAGGTTGCCAGCATAGTTGAATTCTGGTGAGGGCTCTTTTCCTGGCTTGCACATGACCGCCACCGACTCCCTGTGTCCTCGCATAAGGGTGAGGGAGAATGGTGAAGAGAGCTTTATAGAGCAAACTCTCTGGTCTCTTTCTATAAGGACACAAATTCCATTATCACGAGGGCCCCTAATTACCTCCCAAAGATGCTATTTCCAAATAGCATCACACTAGAGGTTAGGGTTCAACATGTGAAATATGAGGGGACATAAACATTTGAGCGGACATCAATCCACGATATCTTGTAAAGTGGGAAGTACACAGTTTCTGTAACTGAAGGCCCTCAATAAATGGTAGTTTTATAAAAAGAAGCGGCTGTATCCTGGGCCTCACTGTTTTGATGTTACTATATAATTCTACTTTTTCATGTTGCAGATTAAGTAAGTTGAATCTGGTATTAGCACATATGGCTTTGTTATTGTCTTTGTTTCCTTGGCGGTGTGCACCTGCTCAGCATAGAAGATGTGCAGATTGACTGTGCTGAGAATGGCAGTTATCCAGAGGTGTGGAACACAGCAGCATGGAGCCTCCATAGCAGAAAAGGCCAGAGTCTAACTACACTAAGGGATGATTGCTGGGTGGAGCCTGAGTGCATTGTATTCTAGAGTTTAATGTGCACGAATAGCCACGACTTACGTAGTGCTTAGTGTATGCCAGCTGTTCTAAGCATGTTATATATATAGATTCATTTTAATTATTACAAAAACCCTAAGGGATAAAACTGTTATTATTTGAATTTTACAGATGAGGAAATTAAGGCAAAAATATGTAAAAAAAACTTTGACAAAGGTCACACAGTAAGTGTCACAGGGGGAATTTGAATTCAGGCCATTGGATTCCAGTGTTTTAACCACCATGGTATGGTATCCTTCCTAAAATTTAAGTAACACACTACAAGGAATTTTCTTCTTGGGTTTAGTCTACTAGCATATACTGTATCTTCCTATGGTTAATATCTAGATACTGTGAGGAGTGGTGGGGGTGGGGGCAAGACTGAAGATGAGAATTGAGAAGTGGCTTCCTCTGGAAAAGCGATTTACTCAGGTAAGAGACAGACAGTGTCTTTAAGAAGGTAGCACAGCCTCACCAGGACAGGGTAGACAGGGCTGATCTATTTGTCTGAGGAGGTTCATAGGGAGTTGGAGTCTTGGTGTAGTCCAAATCTTCTAAATTCTGTCCCACTCCTTTGTGACCAATGCTATAACTGTCATGTAAGAAATCATGAAACTGTGACCTCAGACCTTGGAAGAAATTCGATCTCCAATTATCTTAGCTTTAGTGCTAAATAATAAAAGAAAGCCTTTAGTTCATCGTGGTTCAGAGAATTTAAGCATTTGAGCTTTTCTGTTTAAACTTTCTGGTTTTGTTAGAAGTTGCTACTCCGCAATATTGAATTCTTTGTTTTTCATACTAGTCTAAGGTCGGAGAGTAGCTCAGGTTCCCTAAATCTCTTTTAAAGGTCAGTTTATTCCAGGTGACCATAGGAATTCATTTAATTAGATAATTCACCACAGCATGCTATGGGCTGCTAAAGTCTAGTTTCTGAGCATTAACATAGTTCTTAATACCTTTAAGTCAAAACCAGTGCCAGATTTTTCCATATCCCTGAGGGTCGAGTGTGTGCAACTAACTCCTGATGACGTAGTAGAAAATTTTGAGCCAGAAATATCATTTCCACCTATGTTCGTTTCCTAGGACTGCTGAACCAAATTACTACAAACTGAGTGGCTTAAAACAGTAGAAATTTATTTTCTCATAGTTCTGGAGGCTAGAAGCTCTAAATCAAGGTGCTGGCAGGGCCATGTACACTTTGAAGGCTCCTTGAGCTTTCAGAGACTCAAAGACTCCTTCCTTTGCCTCTTCCTAGCTTCTGGTAACTCCCAGCATTCCTTGGTGTTCTTCGGTTGATATGGTTTGGCTGTGTTCCCGCCCAAATCTCATCTTGAATTGCAGTTCCCATAATCCCCATGTGTCATGGGAGGAACCAGGTGGAGATAACTGAATCATGGGGGAGGTTTCCCCATCCCGTTCTCGTGATAGTGAGTTAGTTCTCATGAGAGCTCATGGTTTTATAATGGGAGTTCCCCTTCACTGGGCACTCATTCTCCTTCCTGCCATAATGTGAAGAAGGATGTGTTTGCTTCTCCTTCTGCCATTGTTAGTTTCCTGAGGCCTCCCAGCCATGCTGAACTGTGAGTCAATTAAACCTCTTTCCTTTATAAAGTACTCAGTCTCGGGAATGTCTTTATTAGCAGCATGAGAATTGACTAATACATTGGTTTATACCTGTCTGACTCCCATCTCTGCCTCTGTCTTTATTTGGCCTTTCCCCATCTATGTATGTCTGTGTCTCTTTGTCTCTAAATTTTCCTTTCCTTATAAGGACACAAGTTATTGAATTTAAGGCCCACCCTCATCCAGTATGAGCTCATCTTTATTTGATTACATCTGCAAAGAGACTGTTTTAAAATAAGATCATGTTTACAGGTACTGGAAGTTAGAGCTTGAAAATAAATTGTATTTTAGCTTTTTAATTGTTTAATGCTTGCTTTTAAATCAGATTATTCAGTCACATAGATTAAAGTGCCAAATCATTCTGAAATTCTTTTTTCAAAGCACCTGTATGCCCTTTATCCCATTTCTTTTCTTGCAGAAAAGTATTTGCTCACAGAAAAACTGAATTTAAAAAATTTTAGTTTTTGTTTCCTGAGCACAGCTACCTGTATTTCAGCTTCTTCCTCAATCTTGCCCTCTTTTACTTGAGTTGCTGGTTGAACATAAATTTTTGTGGGACACAATTTATCATCATTGCCCACAATTGGTGATTATAGTTCCTGTTATCATTTTTTGCATGTCTGGTACCTTCAGGACTCTCACATTCCTGCTAAAAGTCTCCTAAGACTTCTGAATTAGACAAAGGGACAAATGACAGGAAAAGCACATTATAAAATGCTGGACACAGGAAAGTGAATGTGCCATCTGAAAGTAGCTAATTTCCGCTGGCTATAATTAGATCCATCCCTAAAATATGGTAAGTTGCTTGACTGGTACTGGGCATTGATGCTGGCAGGCAGGCAGTAGCCCTCCAGTAAAAAGATGATATTGCCAATTCCTGTAATCTCCTCTTTAATACATTTTTTTTTCCAAACAAATGTAAATTTTCAACAGATTTTACTTGTGTATCTACATTTTCTTGTACGGTATGGGGAAGAGGAGACAAGCAGTATAATAGAAAATGATATTTCATTTCTGTTCACTCCAGTAATAAGTGTCAACAGGTCTCTTAACTCTTTCAGTGTTCAACAATATTTCAAGATTCTGCCAGGAAGCCTGGAGGCTAAAATATTTCTGAATAAAAAAATTAAGCTTTCATACATTGATAACACCAGGTTATTCTGTTTCTTGAAAAGTAACTAGAAGCCTTCTGTGAAAAGAAACTATACCATTTCAAATCCACTCGGAGGAGTCAATTATTCCCCCCCAAATATTCTCCTCTGCATTCCACTAAATAATTGATTGGCTTGTCAAATGCCCATTTGGTTTCCAGAGATGGTGTTCTTGATACCAAAGAGGTATTACAAATCCTTGTCAGTGCGTTCAAAAAGGTTTATAGTCCTTTTCATGTGAAAATAATTGATAATATAAAACTATTAGTAAATCATGGCATATCATAAACATAAATGAAAGGTAGTCTGATTTTCACTGTAAGTTGTTGGCTGCCATCAGTCCTCAGGGTTTGAACTATCTAGCAGTTCTGCTTAATAACATCCCAGATAGCATTGCTTCAAAAGCTCCATAAAAGGTGAAGGCTGAAAAAACTTCAAGTAATTAAATGTTGGACTGAATAAACACAACTTTCCTGAAAAAATATTTGCATGCATACTTTTTTTTCTTTCCAAACCTAGTTTTGCCCTATTTTTCAAATTTTCAAGATTTTTTTCAAATCTTGAGCAGCAGATAACTTTCCACACCCAAATGAACGATCTGAGAACATTAAAAAGGGGCTGGATTTCCCCATCAAAGTCTGAGAGTTAAAAAAATTTACTTCAGTGTGTCTCCCATGCTAGAGTATGCTGGCTATCTATTCAATGTCTATTCTTTTTTTCTTCTGCAGTAATAGAAACCCCAGTTTTCATCTTGGTACATGGAAGCCTTCAATAAAGTATACATTTCCCGGATCCTCAGGAAGCTTGGTGTAGTCATGACCAAGTTCTGGTCAATGAGAATGTTAATGTTGCATCTTTCAGGCCACACCCTTTTAAAAGGAAGGGGTTTGCCTTTCCCCTCCATTTCCTAACTTTTTTTTTTTTCCTGATAGCTGGAATGCAAATATGATACTGAGTTATCTTGGACTATGCAGATGCATGTAACACACCAGCCTTTTATCTCATGGCTTTCATTTGCTAATCTCTGAATATTAATTAGGCTGAGCATCTTTTTTCATATGTTTACAGGTCATTCAAGTGCAGCATTCAACTCAATGAGTTGAAAAAGAGTAATAAGACACATCTAAAGAAGCAAGAAGGAGAGAAATAATAAAGGTGTTTATTTTTAACCTTTCTTAATTCCTAGTGAGTCCATGTAAACAATAAATTTCCCAAGTGCTGCCTTAGCTATGTCAAACTAAATTTTACATAAACTGGGTTTTGTTTGCATTCAGTTATAAATAGATCTTAATGTCCTTTAAGGTTTTTTTTTTTTTCTCTTAGCCCATGGATTGTTTGGTCATATATTATTTAGTTCTCAAACATTTGTTACATCTCAATAGCTACATTTTTGGTATTAATTTATAAACTTATTGTATAATAGTCTGAGTAATAGTTTGAAGTACATATTGGTCATTTGGAATTTATTGAGATTATTGTAAAGGCTTGAAATAGTTCATTCTTATATATGTTGCATGTATATTCAAAAGGTGTATCATCTACTATATCTAATATGTTAAGATGGTGCAAAAGTAATTGTGGTTTTTGCCATTAAAAGTAATTGGATATATGAAATTTAATTAATATTAAACTTTAATAGTGGGCAAAAATAGCAATTACTTTTGCACCAACCTAACATATATATATTTATTATACTTTAAGTTCTAGGGTACATGTGCACCACTTGCAGGCTTGATACATAGGTATACATGTACCTTGTTGGTTTGCTGCACCCATCAACTCATCATTTACATTAGGTATTTTTCCATACCAACCTAATGTTTAAATAAATTTCATATATCCAATACTAATTGTTCAAGTATTTGATATCTTCATTTATTATTATCTGCTTGTCCTATTAGTTTTGAGGAGATTATGTTATAAATCTCTCACTGTAGTTGTTCTTTTTAGAATAATGCTTTTTAAGCCGGGCACAGTGGCTCATTCCTGTAATCTCAGCACTTTGGGAGGCAGAGGCAGGAGGATTGCTTGAGCTCAGAAGTTCGAGACCAACCTCGGCAGCATGGTGATATCCCTGTCTCTATAAAAAATAAAAAAATTAGGTGGGCACAATGGCTCGCACCTATAGTCCTAGCTACTCGGGAGGCTGAGGTGAGGATCACTTGAGCCCAGGAATTTGAGGCTGTGGTGAGCAATAATCGTATGACTTCACCCCAGCCTGGGCAATAAAGTGATGTCTCAAGAAAAAATAAAATAAATAGAATAATGTGTTTTGCATTTATTTTGATGAGCAATTAAATATACTTATTTTGGTCTTTGTCAAATGATACAGAAATTGATTATATTTATATTTTGGCTTGATTAGATTTTTTTCAATTATTTTAGTGTTCAGAGAGAGCATTCTTATGTTGAGAGGGGAGCTTAGTTTTAGTTATTATTTCTCTGTCTCCCAGTGTGCCCATCATGTGTTTGTTTAGTGGGTTTGCAATTATAAAAGGAAGGATGAAATTTTAACAAGAAGAAATGTTTTCAGGAAGTTTCACCTGGTGTGCCCAGCAGCATCAAAGGATTCAGGTGAAAACCTGAAGACTGTGCAGAATGAATGTATAGTTACACTGAAAAACTGGCTGCATTGGGAAGAGAATTTTTGAGAAAAGAATCTGGAAATGTAGACTGGATTCATAAAGATGGGAATCTTTGAAACAAAGCTCTTCCTTTTATTCTGTAGACTTGTAGAATTCTTAAGTATTTTGTTGTTTTGCCTTTGATTCTGATTCCTTAATGGTAGAACAGGGATAATATTTGCTTACAATTATTCTCAAAGTTATCATGTAAACTAATTGTTACTATTTGTGACATGATTTGAAGATCTGAAATGATAAAATCCTAATGTGTAGAAAATTATTTCATTATTATTCTCAAAACTATGTTTTTGGTGAATGCCTAAAACTATGTAAGTTATGTGTTTGAAGTCTCTGGCTGCCATGATTTTACTTTTATCAGTATTTAGTATTCTTCTGGGTCAGTGATTCCCTAACTTGGCAGTATTATCAGAAGACTAATAAGAATTACAGCTGCTTAGTGTTCCAGAAATATAAAGCAAAACCCACCATCTTATTTTGTCTTCTTAGCACTTACTAACTTATATTGTATTATAATTCTATATTTAAATCTGTGTGGTAAAGACTTCTAGTTCTCCCTCAGTATTCATCCTCTCCTTATTCAATAGTGGTTTTAAATTTCAATTTTTCCTTGAGTGCATGATTTCCCAGAATAAAGGCTATATTTTCTAGCATCCTTTGTAGATGGATGTGACCACATGACTATGTTCTACTCAGTAGGATGTAGCTGGAAGTGGTCCAATGGCAGGAGGATCTGCATTTTTTTGTACACTACTTCCTGTCTGCTGGGTAGAATGAGTATGTAATCACTGGAGCCACAGCATCCATCTTGCATTACGAGGTGATTTTTAGAATGGAAATCCCACAGTGTAGTTGAGCCTGATCTCTTACCTCTCGAAGTTCTGATCTGACTACCACTGTGATTCTTGAATGTGAAAGAGAAATGCACTTCTATTTTTATTGAAGCCACTGTAACTTTGGGCTATTCTGGTGCTCACATTCTAATATTATCATTAACACCTACTTTGTTCTGCATGTGCAGCATTAATTTCCAATTCTTCAGGAAACACCACCCTAATTTTCTTACTTTAGTCCATGTGATTAGATGAAGCTGACTCCAGGGAAGGCCATATGAGTCTTGCCTCACCAATCATAGCATTTCATCTACTGGGCCCTAGTGATTAGTTCATGGATGGTCACATGGTCCATACCAGACTAATGAGATGCGATCTGGGACTTTTGTTGTAACTAATGGAAAAGACAGGCTCTCTTTCCACCACAGTTGCTCAACTGTGAAGATATAAATCTGAGACTCTTATTAACACAAAAGAGGACTGGTCTGCAAAAGAAGTCAACACAGGAAAAATGCTGGAAAAGGTTGACGCACATACATATATATACATATACATACACACACAGAAACACACACAGTAAGACACACACATATACACACACAGAAACAGATTATTACATCACTTGAACATTGTGATCTGGCCATTCCTGAAGCTAAATCTTCCTGGACTTTAATTGCTTGAGATAATAAATCCCCTTTTTTTTTTCTTAAAGCCAATTGGATTTGTCATTTTTGACTGAAAGATTCTTGACTACTACTTCCACTACTTCCTCTATTTATTTACATAATCACAAAATGTTTCA
This sequence comes from Pan paniscus, assembly GCF_029289425.2. NCBI lineage: Eukaryota > Metazoa > Chordata > Mammalia > Primates > Hominidae > Pan > Pan paniscus. The sequence goes on along the minus strand of NC_073257.2, from coordinate 70,372,775 downwards.
CATGCACCATTTTATTACTTTAATTCTCAAAATATATCTATCATTTAGGTAGGTAAGCAAAGAGTGGATTGGATCCATTTTTTTTAAAGTTTACTTTAAATTCTGGGATACATGTGCTGAACGTGCAGGTTTGTTACATAGCTATATATGTGCCATGGTGGTTTGCTGCACCTATCAACCCATCATCTAGGTTTTAAGCCCTGCTTGCTTTAGGTATTTGTCCTAATGGTCTCCCTACCCTTTCCCCTAACCCCCTGACAGGCCCCAGTGTGTGATGTTCCCCTCCCTGTGTCCATGTGTTCTCATTGTTCAACTCCCACTTATGAGTGAGAATATGCAGTGTTTGGTTTTCTTGGATTCATTTTTGTGCTTCTAACAGGGCACAGCACTGTTTCTTCAAGAGAGCAGGTACTTAACAATGGCATGACTGACCACTATTAGGCATCGAAACTAATTTTATTTCAACAGACCAGAACTCACAGAAGGCCTACTATTATTTTTAAAGTAGTCACCTTAGAGTCTTTAGACACCTTTCAATAAATGTTACTGCTCAGTATATTTTGAGAAATGGTGTTATAAAATTGCCTTAAAAATCTCTGGGGGCCAGGCGCAGTGGCTCACACCTGTAATCCCCACACTTTGGGAGGCTGAGGTGGTAGGATTGCTTGAGTTTAGGAGTTGGAGACCAGCCTGGACAACATAGGGAGACCCCATTTCTACAGATAATTTTTAAAAATGCCAGATGCGGTGGCACATGCCTGTGGTCCCAGCTACTTGGGAGGCTGAGATGGGAGGATCACTTGGGTCTGGGAGGTTGAGGCTGCAGTAGACAGTGATTGTGTCACTGCACTCCAGCCTGGATGATAGAGCGAGAACCTGTCTCAAAAACAAACAAACAAACAAACAAAAACTGTGGTATTTTTAAATTAAGTAACTCAATAGTGGTAAATCTTCATCCTATGAAAATGACCTGACTTCTGCAAACATCCAGAATTCAATTGAAATGAATTCTAGTAAGTCTGGAAAGAAAGAGACTGAAGGCTCAAAGTAGAAGAAAGAGAGGTGGAAAGAAAATAAAGTTTTATTAAGTTTTTTAAAACTCATGAAAACCTACAAAGTAGGCATTGTTATCCCTAGTTTACCTAGAAGAAGTTGGATAAATTGGCCTGAGAGTAATGCAGGGGCCAAGGGCAAGCTTTTCCTTAGGCCTCTGAAGGTTTGCTGAAAATCACTAACGAGAGTCAGGTTAATAGGAGAAAAGGCATACAAATTTATTTGATCATAGTGTTAAATGACATAGGAGCCTTCAGAATGAAGGGCCAAAGAGACAGGGGAAATGGTCCATTTTAATGCTTACATTCAGCCAAGTATGCACAGCCATATAGAAATATGACTGGACAAAAAGGGTGTGATCTAACACTAATAGACTGAATAGGTAAACCCAGAAAGGGCTGTCTGGATTCTAATATGGCCTCTGAGCAGCATTTCTTCCTCCTGGATGTGGGGCAGGACCTTCTCTGGAATGAGAGGCCAGGGACAGGAGGGAAGAGGGTTGGAGAATAACTACCCAGGATTCTCAATTTCCTGTCTGTTTGAAAGAAAGTCTCCCACGAGCTTTAACAGAGAAAAGGAGTGTCTTGTTATCCGGAACACCGATGGTGATAATCTAGCTAGAACCTGCCAGGATAACAAAGAGGCCCAAGGCTCTCTGACAGTATCATATTTTCTCTACCTGCTCTTTTGAACCTAATCCAGTCACGAATTGCCACTGGAATAGAGGCAATGAGTCAGGTGCCCTGATGGATGCACATGCTGTTGTCTGTAGATAGAGGCTGTTGTTTTTAAAAAGAAAATTTAACACTTTAGGCAGGAGGCTTTCATTTTACCTGCCTTTTCTCTATCCCTCCATGGAATCAGTCTTTCCAGCACTGATAGAGTGGGCAACGGTCACATTCTGTAACCCTGTGTGACTGCCTGTTCAAGAAGCGGCTTGGAATTTGCGATGATTGCAGCGTGTAAAAGTCAGCTCTGTTGTGGTGCTATAAAGAAAAGAACAGACTAAGCTGCTTTTAATGCAGACCGCAGAAAACAATACCAGGGACAGAATCAGGGGAGGGGTGTTGAAGCAGAGAGTTAGGAAATGAAGGGAGGATAGCCACGACGTGCTCACCCACAGCTGCTCTTGGTTCCACCATTTCTTGGCTGCATGATTGTGCACAAATTACTGAACCTCTCTCTGCCTCATATCCATCTGAAAATGGGATAATAATAATAATAGTAATAGTACTAATATCTACCTCATAGACTTGTTGGGAAGATTAAGTGATTAAAAAATATTTATAGGGTGTCTGCTCTGCACAGACACCAAAATAAGCAATAAAAGTATTAACTTTTATTATTATTATGACTATAGTTATGACATAAAGAGCATCATAGGAGATGATAATTGTTTTGGGGACAGCTGGCTTAACTCATATATTTTTTTTAACTATTCTACTTCTTTAAAATCTCCTTTTATAATCCAGCAGCAAAAACACAATTATTTGATTTATTCTTATTTTTGTGAAGTAGGTAGGAAGGTATAAATGACCCCATATTTCAGGATGAGAAAAATGACTCAGAAAATAAATAAGACAACTTATTCATAAAGACTGTAGATGGTAGGGTCAGAATGTTGATCTCAGATGATTGGACTATGAGTGATATTCACAAACGAACCAAGACAATGTGAGACAAAGACCTATGTTTCATTATGGGGGGTGGAATGAGGGGTGACCAGGGGAAATGCAGTATCTCCTGCGAAAGGAGAGCTAGGATGAGGTGTCAAATTGGGTGTGTCCTCTGGAGCGCAGGAAATGCAGGGACTGGACACCTGGGCGTGATAAGACAGTTGCCTGACCAATTCCTGCTCACCCTTCAAGCCTCAGCTGCCGATATGTCACTTCTTGTGAGAAACCTTTTCTGATCTTCAGACCAGGTTTGGCCACCTCCTCCTTTCACAGTAGCCCCTGCTTCTCCTTGCTGCACTTTCATGTTTATAGTTGGTCTCTCCATGGATTGTCAACTTGGAGAGCAGACATTGTCATGACTATGCCCCAGACTGAGCACTGTGACTGGCCCACAGCTGGGGCTCAGTGCATGCGATTGCTGAATGAATGAGCAAGAGGGAGGCTCGAGTGCCTAGAAAGTCGGATTGTGCTTAGTCATCTCTCAGCTTCTGTGGACTTTTGTGAAGCCTCCAGATTCAAACATCAGCTTGATTCTAGAACAAGCGTCAAGAAGAGGTACTCAATCTCCAACAGAACTGAAATTGCCATGGGTGGTTGAAGGTGAGAAGAAGTAGCAGATTTCTTTTATTGCTTAAAAACTGTCATCAGTGGTTGGGTGCGGTGGCTCACACCTGTAATCCCAGCACTTTGGGAGGCCGAGGTGGGTGGATCACCTGAGGTCAGGAGTTCAAGACCAGTGTGGCCAACAAGGTGAAACCCTGTCTCTACTAAAAGTACAAAAATTAGCTGGGCATGTTGGTGCATGCCTGTAATCCGAGCTACTCAGGAGGCTGAGGCAGGAGAATCACTTGAACCCAGGAGGTGGAGGCTGCAGTGAGCCGAGATCGCACCACTGCACTCCAGCCTGGGTGACAGAGTGAGACCCTGTCTCAAAAACAAACAAACAAACAAACAAATGTCATCAGTGTCTTCAGAACTCAGGACACAAGACGAGAAACACCAATCAGAAGTAAGGAACACAGGTTAAACACAATGTCCTACAAATTGAGACCCAGGAAATGTAGAAGAGCTCAGCCTGCAGACCACAGAGAAAAGCAGGAAGAAATTATTTCAGGGAAAGTTTTCAGGATGGGGAGAGTCAAGAAGCATGTGCACCAGGCAAACGGTCCTGCAGGTAGGACCAACCCTTGCCAGTTTTGGAGCTGGTCGAGTCTGTTTGTGGAAACTGCAGATCCTCTTCTGGATCATCACACAAGTGTCTCGTCATCGCCCTGCTTGCCTCACAGGTTTGATGATTCCTTTTTTTTTTTTTTGGCTGGAGTGCAGTGGTGCAATCTTGGCTCACTGCAAGCTCCGCCTCCCGGGTTCACGCCATTCTCCTGCCTCAGCCTCCCGAGTACCTGGGACTACAGGCGTCTGCCACCACGCCCGGCTAATTTTTGTTTTTGTATTTTTTTGTAGAAACGGGGTTTCACCGTGTTAGCCAGGATGGTCTCGATCTCCTGATCTTGTGATCTGCCCGCCTCAGCCCCCAAAGTGCTGGGATTACAGGTGTGAGCCACCGCGCTCAGCGATGATTCTTTTTTTTTAAATTCCACAACATCAATCAGATTTGGAGAACTCATATTCTTTATGAAGCTTTCCCAGAATAACATGCTCATGCCCCACTCCACTTTTGTCCTTCAGTAACTATGTCATCAGAAAGCTCTCTGTTTGTTAAGTTTCAAAACTACATTTTAGGTGGTAAGATTGATGATCACTTTTTGTCTCCTCTCCCTTGCTCCTTTCATAAACCTTCAAGATCTGAATCTGGCTCTTTGCAGCCAGAGGCAACTGGCTTGAGGCTTTGGCTGCTTCAGGCTTCATCTAAAGCCTGAAGGGATTCACAAGTCTGCATACCCAAGACTCATTTGCAGCACACCACTGGGCCTCTGCATAGGATTTATATAAGCCTAGGGTAGCAGTGATCCTGTGGACAGACTGTTCTTGCTCTGGGTCTGCCTTGAGGCTGGACTCACCTTGATGCAGCCCCCAGATATATCCAAATTGTTCCCACATCAATGAGACTTGAATATTTTACTGAGGACACATAGATGAGTATCTATGTGGCACAACAGAGCAACCAAAATCTGCATTTGATGATCTGTTGTTTACCTTTCCAGCTGCCTCATGCTTCATCCTTCTTTCACTTCTTTTAACTCTTAGAATATCAAATCCTTGCTCTGATCCTGAACAATTTGCTTCTCTCCCAAGCTTGTGTACTCTACTCAGCAAAACAGAGCCCCTGTTGTATAGCTGAACAGTGATATTCCTTGGGTGACTCGATTTACTCCACTATATCTAAAAAGGGATTTTTTTTTTTCGCTTACCTTTGTTCTTGGTGCCATGATTCTTAGACTGGGCCATGACTCCATCTCTGGCAGGGTGTCTCAGCCTGGGTCCAATCAGGAGATGGAAGCCACACAATGATTTAAATAGGGACATATAATATAAAGAATTATTAAGCTATGATAAAGGGTAACTATAAGATATAAGAAAAACCTTATAGGGTACCCTGGGGCTGAGGAGGAGTACACAGGAAGGACAAATGCATACTTGGGGGCTCCCTCTTTAGACCGAGGTTCAGACGTTATTGGAGAAGGTGTACTTGTAGCCCATTGGATGGCAGAGAATTTTGCTGGTTTGTGTGGGCCAGAGCTGGTCTGCAGTCTCTGGGCAAGGAGGAAGCAACTCTTTAGGAGAAGAGGGGGAACAGGTGAGCAGCTGCTAGTGGCTAGGCAGGGCATGTGGGTATGCAGAGGGAGCAATGGCATCAGAACAGGCCAGTGTCAGTGTTGATAGGGTTCTGGGAAGGTGAGCACTAGGTAAGGCCAGAGCTTCAAGGTCAAGAGACCATGTCTTCTAAGTGTATGGCTGGGGTCAAGCACTATACACACCCTCACATAACACCCCTGACTGACTCTGCAGTCACAGGAAAAATAAGAGGAGTCCTTTCCTTTTGGGATATTGCTGCAATGTCCTCCTCAGTAAAAGCTTAATATCATGCTCACTGCACAAGAAAAATGCATACGGAAATTCATCCATTAATGCAGAGCATGTAGTGAAGGGTGAATTTGGAGCTAAGTAATAGATTGATAACTGGCACATAGGCTTCCTTGTCTCTGCTCATAGTAAGCCCTCAATACATGTTGGCTAGATCCTTTGTCCCAAGCTAGCTAGCTGAGTTAGCAGATGCATGACTTAGAGAGAGTCTTAGATTAAAAGCCAGGTGACATGGAGTTCTGCTACCCCCTGTAGCATGAATTTTGTAACCTTGAACAAGTCATTTACCCTCCCTAGGCCTTAGTTTCCTCATTTGTAAAATGAAGGGGGTGGACTAAAAAGACAGCCATCAACATCCATCTTTAAGATATAAAAATATTAAAATACATTGTAATTTAAATAGCATAATTCTTTTAGTGTGGCTGTGATAAAATACTATATGAATCCTATAATTGAAGATCATCTTGCAATGGATGAGGATGCTGATTTCCTTCCAAGGAGGTCCCTCCACAAATGACAATACTGGGGTAGTGTTGTCCTGTTTCTTGTGATTATGGGATAAGAATTTTCCTTTTTAATCCTTTTTCTTATGAGTCATGCAGAAAACACGTAAGGATATGTTTATCTTATCACCATTATTCAATTATTGGCTTTCTCTCTAGGTAGAGAGATTTAACAAACAACATAAGTTATTTAGAAGGGTTCCTTTCTCAACGTTTTCATAAGAAAATGGCAAGTTAGTTTAACTTTCTCCCCTCCAAATGTGACTAAATATTCCCTATAGATTCCAGTCCATTTCTGATTAAAAGGATATAAAAGAGGTAAGCATATTTTCTGCTGTCTTATAAAGGCATCTAGCAATAAATTGTTTGTGCTGAAGTTGAGAAAAATCACATAGAGGAATACATTTTTGATGCAAGAGAAGAATAAATTTGTAACTTGAAAGAATTTAACATTCATGTGTTTGAAATTATAGTGCAAAATAGACCCTAAGGGTCCAAATTAGATATTTCTGCTGGTAATGTAAATCATTCATATGAGCAAATCAATATTTTTATAGGTGAAAATGCATTTTCTTTGCCAGTTAATGTGTTTTCTTTCCTTCACTCTTATATGAAATTGAATGACTTCCAAATATCTGATTAAATCATATCTTGCTTGGGATGTCATCTTGCCAGATAACTTAAGAATATCAAAGCCCTTGATGTGAAGCATATTTAAAAAGTGACAGAACCAAATCCTTGGTGATCCTTGATAAATATTTTATGTGTATATACAATGCATTAAGATAGCTTATTTTTAACTATAAGTTGCAAGGTGGAGAATACATAATTGCTCTTCAAGGAAAGTACAGTTATAATTTATGTCATTAATGAAAAGCATTTCATAGAGAGAATTCTTCAGAACTCAACATGATAGTCCCATGTTGCTAATTTAAGTTTTAAATGAGTGGTAATGGGGGTGGTAATGTCTACATAAATGGAATAAATTTGAACAAAAATTTGTAAATGAATTCAATTGCATTTTTCAAGTGCCCACTTGCACTGAAAGCCTCTTAGAATGCTTACTTTAATGAAACCACAAATAGAAAAGTTCATGAAACCACCCGTCTAAGTGTATTACAGTTGCATTGTTTGTATATAAATAGACACTCTAAAAGTGGGCAAACAGCTACTTATAACTATGTTTAGTTTTGATTAGGACTCTATGCTAACCAAATCAGGGCACAGTTCTCACCAGCTCAGGGCCATCTAAATATTGGTCAATTAACTTTACTCTATGTCAGGGTTGTTTGTCCTGACAGATGAGCACTGCTGATCAGTAGGAGGCCATTGAAAAGAATGAGAATGGATTAAAGAATAGCCACTATGGTTGGAGACACACTTTTGAAGTCACACTAGTACCTTCCTTAATTTTTATTGTTAAAGAATAGCCTAGGAATGTTTGTTTATATAATGAGACAATAACATTTGCTGCTTCATTGAATATTACTTTTTGCAAAATAATTCTAAAAAGCATTTGAACACTTTTTATTTTCTAAGGAGCATTCTCCCATATATGCTATTAATGCTATTGGTTTTTTATAAGCCTTTTTTTCCCTCATAGGCAAATTAAAAAAAAAACACTGTGTGAATTATAATCAATTTCAAGTTGGCAAATTCAAGCTTGATGCATGTTGATTGCATATGTGTTAAACTCTGATGGTAGATAATTGGGAGGCTGTTAGTTCTTTTAGCATCAGAGTTGCTTCCTGGTATAGTGGTTTGTTTTATCTTTTTTTCTCATTGCTATTCTACCAGTCCACTCTGAAACTCCTTGTAACAATAGCAACAAAATTTGGGTTGAAGAGTTTTGAAAAGTGCATTTACTTCTTTATGAGAACTCTACCTGGTTCCATAAAGAGCATTTATCTTTAAACTGAAAACACCTGGACCCCTTTTCTAAAGCAACATCAAAATTACTTACAGATTTCTACCTGCAGTGTAATGGGGTTTGCATAAAGAAAGCTGATAGGAAACTGGAGTGTGGAGTATTTTTCACAGCAATTATTTTGGAAAAGCTGCTACTTCTTTGTACAATTATTATATATAAAATTCACACTGAAACACATTCAGAAAAATTAACATGCCCAATACATGTGTTTTTTTCTGGGTAAAGTGACCCAGCCACAGGTATAGTCTTATAAATGAGGGTTGTGTATGTGTGCATGTGTGAGCGTGTGTGTTAGCAAGAGAGGGAAGAAGAGTTAGGAGGATTAGCCCTCTACAGGTGCTAGCGAATCTAGCTCTACTGAGCAGAGACAACTGAGGGAAAGTCTTTTTTCTTTTGTTCTCTGCAATCGCCTTATCTTAATATTTTTAACCCATGCATCCTGCTTTACTCCATCTTGCAATCTAGACCTGCTGATGCCACCGGCGAGGTTTGTCAGAGGCAGTCCAAAGGACACCGTTCACAAAGTTCTTGCCTGCTTTCAGGCAAGAGGCTCTAACTTTTTATTGGCTTTGGAGCTCCTTGTGCACCATTTCCTGATGAATGGTCAAATGAATCATGGGACCATGCAGATGTGTTTTGGCTCGATGCCAGGTGGTCTGAATTAGGAGATCTGGAGGAGCCAGTTGAGAAGCAGATATAGGAACCAGATGGGAATGAAATGCAGGATTCTCTTAGGCCATTTGGACTGGTATAACAAAATATCATAAATCAAGTGGCTTATAAACAACATTTCCCACAGCTCTGGAGCCTGGAAATTCCCAGATGAAAGTGCTGGCAGATTCAGTGTCTGATGAGGACCTGCTTTTTTGGTTCATAGATGGATTTTTCTTGCTGTATCACGATGAAAGGGGTGAGGGACCCTCTGGGGCCTTTTAAATAAGGGAACTAAGCCCATTCATGAGGGCTCTGCCCTCATGACCTAATCACTTCCCAAAGGCCTCCAAATATTCTCACATGGGGAATTAGGTTTTAATATAGAAATTTGATAGGTGGGAGATGCACAGATTCAGATCACAGCAAGATCCATTTCATGGCCTGTATAGGAAACTCCTTTTACATGCACCCAAGTCAAGACCATGGGAATTGCATGTAGAGGATATTAGGTTCATATTCATAAGGTAGGTGCTTCTTTTCCAGACAATTGGAAGTTCACAGTGTGCTTGTAACCCTTCAAGTTCAGATAAACAAGAGTCAGAGGGCCAAGAGAGAAGGCTAGAAGACAGAGCAATTCAAGACTTCCAGTATGGAAGCAGGAGCTCACTGGAGAAGATTCTCTACTTCTGAGATCTGCTTGGTAGACAGCAATAACCAGACTCCAGAGGACAAACTATGCATGCTCAGGGGCCTTCCGCTGGCTTCCCCAGTTGGGGCAACTTATTTCTCTTCTTTTGGGTGGGAGGAATTGAGGAGAAGAGGAACAAATGGCTGTCAGATTCCCTATTACTTAAGGTAAAATTGATGGTGGAAGTCTCTATTTCATGAACCAATACAGAACAAAGAGAAAGAGAGGGATTCCTCCTGTTTTCTGAAGCAGAGCATCTGAAACCTAGCTGGCCATCAAAATCCATGGGAGTTTAAAAAAATTACAAATTCTTGGGCCTCACCAAAATCATACTCAGATTCAGATTTTCTAAGGTGGAGGCTGGGAGCCTGTGTTTTTGAAAATCTGACCTAGAAGTTCTGATGGTTAGTCAGGTGTGGGAACCATGACTTAAACTTGAGAACTTCATCTTCCTAAAGCTTTTTCAAGGCATTCACATGGCAGAAATACATTTTGTCTGCTGGAAGGAAATAGTCTAATCCACCTGAGTTTAAAACCACAGACAATGATTAGACTGACTTTTAAATTAGATGGTCTTAAACTGCTTTACAAACTGTGTTTGCAGATGTTGAAATCAACATCTGGATGCATTATTACTGATATTGTTCAACCTAGTAGAAAGGAAATTCAATTATTATACAGTGGTCATGTTGCATAACCAGAAGGAGTGTGGCGTGAGACAATAGTGAACACACATTGTTAGAATCATGGCAACCGTCCCAGGCTTGCGGATATCAGTAATGGTGGCCTAAGAATGGTTTTGTGGTTTAATTTCTCGTCATGGCACTGAGTCATGCTGTCAGCAGTATTTATACTACTAGGAAATAGCTAGGCATTATAAATGACTGTTTTGGAGACAAAAAGTGAAGTTGTTCAGTTTCCAATTTAAGTTTAAATGGCATTAGATTGCCATATACATACATACATATATATATATAATTTTTTTTTCTATTGGGCTAAGGACTCTACTACCGTCAAGGGAGAAATACATTATACACAGTGTAGAGGTTACAAGCCCAGATTTTAGAGCAAACTGCAGACTGCCTGGGCTCAGTACTAGCTTAGCTACTGACTTCTGGGCTGCTGATCTATTGTCAAATTGGGTCATTTGTCCAATAATGTGCTCCCTATTTTGGATTTGGCTTATTGATTCTTCAAGGTGTTGCTCGGCTTGTCCCTAGACCCCCAAGTTTTCTGTAATCTGGTAGTTAAATCTGTAGGCTTAACTTTTAGAAAAAAATTCTTCCTACTACCACATTCTTAAAGATTCAAACATAGTATTTGCACCTAAATTTATATCACTATTTTATAACAAGTTTGCATCATCTAGTTTGTAGCTTGAACTAGGATGCACTAATTTACTGCACAGTTTGGTGATGGAAGGAGAAGTTCTCCTTACAAGATGGCATTTATTTGAAAGAAGAAAGATTTTTCTCATGGGATCTCTTACCAACTTATCTAAATGCTTATGTTAGGCAGGGGAAAAAGGCAGAGGAAAATTTTTATTATTATTATTATACTTTAAGTTCTAGGGTACATGTACACAATGTGCAGGTTTGTTACATAGGTATACATGTGCCGTGGTGGTTTGCTGCATCCATCAACTCATCATTTAAATTAGGCATTTCTCCTAATGTTATCCCTCCCCCAGCCCCCTACCCCCCAAACAGGTCCCAGTGTGTCATGCTCCCCTCCCTGTGTCCATGTGTTCTCATTGTTCAACTCCCACTTATGAGTGAGAACATGTGGAGTTTGGTTTTCTGTCCTTGTGATATTTTGCTAAGAATGATGGTTTCCAGCTTCATCCATGTCCCTGCAAAGGACATGAAATCATCCTTTTTTATGGCTGCATAGTATTCCATGGTGTGTATGTGCCACATTTTCTTTATCCAGTCTATTATTGATGGACATGTGGGTTGGTTCCAAGTCTTTGCTATTGTGAATAGTGCCACAATAAACATACGTGAGCATGTGTCTTTATAGTAGCATGTTTTATAATCCTTTGGGTATATATACAGTAATACGATTGCCAGGTCAAATGGTATTTCTAGTTGTAGATCCTTGAGGAATCGTTAACACTCTTTTCCACAATGATTGAACTAGTTTCCACCCCCTCCAACAGTGTAAAAGCATTCCTATTTCTCCACATCCTCTCCAGCACCTGTTGTTTCCTGACTTTTTAATGATCATCATTCTGACTGGTGTGAGATGGTATTTCATTGTGGTTTTGATTTGCGTTTCTCTGATGACCAGTGATGATGAGCATTTTTTCATATGTCTGTTGGGTGGATAAATGTCTTCTTTTTAGAAGTGTCTGTTCATATCCTTTGCCCACTTTTTGATGGGGATGTTTGTTTTTTTCTTGTAAAATTGTTTAAGCTCTTTGTAGATTCTGGATATTAGCCTTTTGTCAGGTGGATAGATTGCAAAAATTTTGTCCTATTTTATAGGTTGCCTGTTCACTCTGATGATAGTTTCTTTTGCCGTGCAGAAGCTCTTTAGTTTAATTAGATCCCATTTGTTTATTTTGGCTTTTGTTGCTGTTGCTTTTGGTGTTTTAGTCATGAAGTCTCTGCCCATGCCTGTGTCCTGGATGGTATTGCCTAGGTTTTCTTCTAGGATTTTTATGGTTTTAGGTCTTACATTTAAGTCTTTAATCCATCTTGAGTTAACTTTTTTATAAGGTGTAAGGAAGGGATCCAGTTTCAGCTTTCTATATATGGCTAGCCAGTTTAGACAGAGGAAAAGCTTAGCTGTGATAAAGACAAGACAACTGTAGAGTATAACATATTTTGGAGACAGGATCCACTAGCTTTGATCTGAACTTGGCCATGTTTTTAGGTGTTCTTTGGTAAATTGTTTAAGTTCTTAGAATATCAGATTCTTATCCTCAAAAATGGGAAAATTATACCTACCCTCTAGGGTGGTTTTTATGATTAAATAAAGCAGTGCACATAGAAACATCTACTACAGGACTTGACATGGATTATGCCTTCAAATAGTGTTTATTTTTTCTTTGTTCTAGAAATATTACTTGAATACACAATTTAAGCCCAGCTGGGCATCAGATGTTGTGTTGAGGGTTAAAAGAAGTATAAGATAGTGCAGAGCACAGTGCCTGGCACAAAGTAGATTCTCAATAAATGTATTTTAACGTTGAGTTGGGGCCTGGCGCAGTGGCTCAACCCTGTAATCCAAGCCCTTTAGGAGGCTGAGGGGAGCAGATCACTTGAGGTCAGGAGTTCAAGACCAGCCTGGCCAGCATGGCAAAAACCTGTCTCTACTATAAATACAAAAATTAGCCAGGAATAGTGGCACATGCCTGTAATCCCAGCTACTCGGGAGGCTGAGGCATGAGAATCACTTGAGCTTGGGAGGCGGAGGTTGCAGTGAGCTGAGATCATGTCACTGCACTCCAGCCTGGATGATGGAGTGAGACTCTGGCTCAAAAAAAAAAAAAAAAAAAAAAGAAATTGAGTTGGAAATATTTCTGCCCCAAATGAGCTTCAGTGCAATGGGAAAACACACACACACACACACACACCTTATTCTACCAACTGATGCTGACTATAAGGGCTGGAGGAATACCGTTGTGAGAGTCATCAGTGACAGCTAACATGACGAAGTTCTCATAAAGGAGATCAGACTAAAAACTGAGACTAGAAAAGTATGGCTAACATCTGGACAAGCAAGGAGGATTGGCAAGGGCACTCCAGATTTGAGGCATATAGCCGTGAAGGAGCAGAAGAATGTAAGCCAGCAAATTTTTCTACTAAGTAGATATATGTGACTGATTAAAAAGGAAGATTCATGAAATGGAGCATCAGAAAAGCCCGAATGTCTTGATGGAGGTGAGATTGAGAAAAGCCTCAAATACCTCAGTAGGCAGTATGGATTTTATTCTAGACGACCAGAGAAATGCAAAAGCATGAATGTATCATGGTAAAGTAGGTATGTAGAAAAGTGTATTTAGAACATAATGGATTTGGAGGAAGCACTAATGGCCTGAAGGATATTACTTAAGAGGCTATTGTTAAAATCCTGCCCTGAGACAAAGAATCTTAGGTGACTTCTTGTTCATATGGATTTAGATCAGGAAAGTGCTGGTACCATATTATATCAACAAATAAGTCTAATGTTTGAAGCACATTGCTTTGGACTTTTCACAGTCTTTTTTTTCTAGTGCTTACAGCGAAGGTTGCTTGCGGTGCCAAGGATGAACAGAGAGCTGGAATTCCCCGCATGTCTGGAAGACCTCTAGACCCCTCCAGTCTGATTGTGCAGGGTACTGGGAAGAGCAACAGCTTTGGTGTGAGACAGCTAGTGCTATCTCTAAATGGGAGTAATGATGTAGATAAGCACAGGAGCTGGCCTGCTAGTTCCCTCTGTGGCCAAGTATGCAACTAGTGGAAGAGTCAGGTTTACATCACTTTCACAGTGGTGGCTGGATAAATTCCCATGGTGGCTTTTTTGTTTGCTCCCAATGGGTCATAGATACTTTATGTTTAACCTTGGAGACTGCAAAGAGGGTATACTGCATTTTAGAGGTGAGACCATGAGGAAGAATGTGCTAGTTATCCCCATAGGCTCCTGTCTCTGAATCCTTTACCTGGTGATCCATCCGTAGCCTTTTTCGCTATAACATGGTTCTTACTTTGGCTGGAGGAAAGGACATTATATTGCAAAGATACATCTGCATCATTGCTTCCACAAGACCTTTTACTCTTGCCTGTCCCAGCTATTCCTCAACAACTCCTTGTAAGTAAATTCAGGTTTAATTTCCAGCTGAGAAAAACTAGATGAGCGATTAAGTCTTGATCATCATCACCTGGGGAGACAGAGTTATTTAGTTCAGTGAGCTGTGAGCCTCAGGCATTTTGTAGTGACAGAACATTTTGACGTAAATTGTATTCTGTGAAATGTGAATTTCAGCATCAAAATATGGCAGTCCTCACTATTATCCTCTTTGAAATGTAAATTACCATCAGCCAATGAAGAGCAACATTTTTCAAGTATATAAACATGCATGGAGTCACCACATATAGCTGCTTGCCCCAAGTGTGGGCTCTGTAAGCCTACGTACTTCTGGTTGCCAATTTTGTGGAGCCAATTTAATGAGAATGAGCATCAGGCACATGAATCATGATGTTTTGGATTGATTTTCATAGTATCCAGTAAGTGAGTAAGTAATGAGTGCAAATGTTTGTGTTTCTATAGGTTTTGCATCAACATAATACCTCTTTGTATTACTGCCAAGCCTACCCCTACTCTCCTGAATTGACTTTAGCTATGGAAAGTAAAATTGAAATAGAGGAGCTGCTTCTCTTTGAATGCTGACAGAATTTTATGCTGGCTTTGAACGCTGGGTGGCAGATGTGCTCTTGTTAAGATTTGTTGAGCGAGTTTGGAATGACTTTGCTCTGACAGAGATGAGGAGCTCTCTTAATTAAATGAGTCTACCCCCACACACAAGAGCCACACAGGATGTTCCCATCGAAATAGACATCTATTTTGCAATCCACAGGGAACATGTTTTTACATTATTGATGGCTTAGCAGGGGATGCTTTTTTGAAGACTTTCAATTCATTTCAGTAATGGAGTGGAGTCACTAAGATCTCAATCTCTCATTCGTCAATGGTGAATATTAGGAGGAAAATGAAATCTGGATTTAAAATCCGGATATCACATTTGGTACTAAAAGTCTTTGCCCAAGATTCATGGGGTCCTAGAAAAGGCTAACAGAGCAGACTGTGAGATGTAATTTTCTCTCATGATTGTGGCAAGATAAATGCTTAATTGCACATCATTGAACTTAAGATTTAGATTGGTCCTCAGTAATCATCTAATGACTAGAATTTTTCAAGAAGAAGTCAACCCTAGCTGTGGCTAAAACTCACCTGGGTGCTTTCAGAATCCACAGGTGCCTGGAGGTGGGTCACGGGCATGGGTGTTTTTCATTTGAAAAGCTGCACAGGTGATTCTGGAGTGAAAGTTCCTCCTTTGGAATAACATTTGTAATTTCTTAAGCTTAAAATAAACACATTCTCAAGATCTGCCTCATCAGGGTAACAGCCCACAATTATTACAAGAGCACAGAAGGGAAGTAGGTGCCCCAAACCTAGAAAGATGTCTGAGAATCCTCTCACTAGTTCCCCCTGTGTGTCTCTGAGGCTGAAGTGCAACAGTAATGTGAAGTGTCATTTGTTAACAGCCTTTGACTTTGTAGTTCTGAATTGTTTATTATATTATCAAAAGCAATCAAGAAGGTACTGGGCATAAAGCACTAGGTTAATTGGAGTTGAGAAAGGTTTAGGAGCTTGCATCCAGGCCTGAGCATGCAGAGATACAGAAATTTACTGGTCATCCAGACTATAACAAAGAAGGAGAAAGATTCTGATTAGCAAATTTGGAGATTCCACAGAGCAGCCTTTATATAAATGTTATCAATTTTGCCACTCACTGCCTAGGCTCATGCTTAATATGGAGGAGTCAAATATGATGGTATAATTCTTCCCTGGGCAGAAGCAGAAAAACTGAACACAGTGTTGTCAAAGCCATGTTGCAAACTCCGAGTGACGATGGAGATAATAAGGTCAAGTCCTGTGAGCAAGTGCACAGTACTCTTTGTGAAGGTCTTAGGGTTCAGTGGAATGACTGCTGACTTATGTCTCTAAGACAGCACAATGGTAGACTAAAATGTTGTTCATTAGCTAAATGTATGAGAACACAATTGACTTGACTGTTGTTTTTCCTCTGGTCGATCTGTTAGTTTAGTGTTATATAAGCATATCCTGAATAATCAGTCAATTTGAGTCAACTGTATCTAATGTAGTCAGTTAAATGGAAAAAAAAATCAGTTGAACCTTTTATTTGGCATAAACATAACATAAAATACAAAACATTTTAACTGATTGCAGCTTTCAGTTTTAGCACTGGTATGGCATGGTTAGCCAGTCTAGGCTTTAAAATATCAAGAAAGATAACACTGTTTTGTTCACTTTAAAGTGGGTAATTTTGTGTTAAGTGAATTTCACCTCAATAAAAAAACAAAATAAAATAACTAAATAGAGCAAAATTTCCACTTGGGGGAAAACTTCCTAATTACTATTAGCTATCTATTCTATCGGTTTTTTATTATAAATCACTAGGTCCTTTCTTCATTATGTTCTTTAGTAATACATACTATGTTATACTCTAGGAAAGCAAATATAGAAATCAGGATATATAATGAACTATGCACTAATGACATTTGGTATCTCTGATTGCCCATATGGTTAATCAATTGCAAAAATATATGCTTTGGAAACCAATTTGTTTAGTCTTCTAGAATTTACAGTGATCTTGTTCTAGTTCATAATTAATGTACAGGGTTTAGCCGCAATACACAGAAGCAGGACCTACCAACAAGGCCTTTAGCCAAAGCAACTAAGAGTAGCCCAAGGCTCTAAGTTTTGTATGTGGTACTGAGGCAGGGGTAAGGGTCAGAAGAGATGAGCCCTAGGGCTTCTTGTACCACAGATTCCAAAGTTCTGTGAAACCAAAAAGAAACACATTTTCCAAACTAGATTTCTTTTTAACCACATTTTTAGAGATTGCAATTCTTTCTCCAGGGAAAAACCTCATAAATATTCCTTTGGAATTTAGTCAAGTATTTATAACTTTAGCTCAGAGATGGAATTGCTGGCAACTGTAAATATTTCTGACATTATGCCCTATTTGCCTTTCTGAAAGCACTCACCAAAGTCACAGCACTCAACCAAAGTCCAGCACTCACCATTCTCTTTGGAAAGAGCATGGTACAAAGCTCACTGGATGGTGCAGAAGTGGCAGTGGGATGGTTTGAAAAACTGGCTTCTGACTGTAGCAGCTGAACTCTAAAGCTAGAAGTTTAAAATCATCAAGTCAACAACCATATATAAGAGGAAACAGTTGCCTAAAAGGCATCCCTATTTTTTAAAAATATGAAAATCATTTACTTTATTAATAGAAAAAAATTTCTCTCCTGTTTTTGATGTTCAGTGACTAATCAATTATAAATAAACTAGATAATGTAGGCATTTTCTGTTTTCCCATAATTGATTGATTTTGCTTGGCTTTAGTCCTTCACAGTCAGACTCCTTTGCTTAATGAAAGGTGCTTGTAATGATTAACTGACTGAAATACCACATTTGACAGAAAAGGTTGAAGCATTTTCATAGTGCTTCTGTGGTTTTGTCTGATAAATGTGAACTGCTTTATCTGGTTTTTCAATAAATAATTTGCCTACATTGTAATGAAAATGACAATGAAGTGTCCTAAATGCTATGTGAATGCCCTGCTCTTCATGAATTATCCAGGTAATTGCAATCGTTCTTTGCCTTACATGAATTATAGTGATCAGGTCAACAGGTGCTTTGCAAAACGGAAATTTGTGAATATAATTTAGCTGGGAACTAGGAAGGCTGATGACAAATAGTGAAGAGTTCTCTCTCCCTTAAATATCCCATACATCATAGCACATTATGGCCTGAGAATTAATTTGAGCTTAGTTTTGAAGTAAGCCAGACAGAAAGTTTCATATCTTGTATATTTTTTTTGTTAATTGTATCAGTTGCAGGTTGATATTATATGTGCCAAAATTGTTCCACAGATGTGCTTTATTTAGCCTTCATGTTGTCATCTGTCTTATGAAGTTTCTATTTATTATAATTTTGCTTTTCTTATAGCAGAATAAAAAGGAAAATGCAATTATGTCATAAGTATCTTTCTGTCAAAAGTGGAAGAGTAAAATCTAGACCTAGAAGGTCATGCCTTTTCTAGAAAACTCAAAGAACATTTTGTGTGTGTGTGTGTGTGTGGAACTGCAGAGTAGTCTAAATCCAGAGGGTGTCTTTGTTAAAAGAATAAATGTAAACCACTATTGTGCAACAAACCTTGTCTATTTCTACCTGGACCCTGTAAGTCATTTTGGTTCAAGAACACTATTTTACACAAGAATTGCAGTTTTCTTTGATGGTTTGTGATTTATCCTTTCTGATTCCTTCCACATGCTTGTCTCTTTAGTAAAAATTAATTATTTACAAACATTGTCTCAATTTTTTATTTTTCCCTTCCTACTGCCCGGCAGGATATAGCTGTCCAAGGTCCTGAAACTCTTTCTTAGCATACCGTTTCTCAGTCTCGGCTGACCGTTGGAATTCACCCAGGGAGCAAAAGAAAAACAACACAGAACAAACAATCCATGGGCATCACGTCTAAAGATTCTGGTTCAATTGGTTTTTAAGATGCTCACCTGGCAATTGTAATGTGTGAGCTCACCTGAGAGCCACTGTGACTACGGTTGTTTTATTTTGATACTTCTGTTTAACCTCTTTGTCTCTGCATAGCTTTTTTTTTTTTTTTTTTTTTTTTTTTTTTTTTTTTTTTTTTGAGACAGAGTCTCTGTCGCCCAGGCTGGAGTGCAGTGGCGCGATCTCTGCTCACTGCAAGCTCCGCCCCCCGGGTTCATGCCATTCTCCTGACTCAGCCGCCCGAGTAGCTGGGACTACAGGGGCCCGCCACCACACCTGGCTAATTTTTTTTGTATTTTTAGTAGAGACGGGGTTTCACCTTGTGAGCCAGGATGGTCTTGATCTCCTGACCTCGTGATCTGCCCACCTCGGCCTCCCAAAGTGCTGGGATTACAGGAGTGAGCCACCACGCCCGGCCTCATCTCTGCATAGTTTTATTATGTATTACTACTCTTTTACATTTCTTCTTTGGCAAAGATAATATGTGATTTTTTTCATAGCTATAGGACACATAGAACCAGAATTTTTGTTTCATGATGCACTTAAATAGAAGTTTTCGCTGACCTTTTGTGTTTCTGTCAGATACATTTTCCCTCCTTCTGGAAATATTTTTGTGATACATTAAAAACTCAATTCTTGTATTTTAGGAGGCATGTTATAATTAGATAGGCCTTAATTTTTAGTTCAAGTGTTGCTTGAAGACTTGAGGGAAATGAGAATGGGAAAAAGCACTGCTGTAATTAGAGAGACATGATGGCTCTGCAATTTGTGAGAAATATTATGGGGTAAGAGGATATGAATTACATTTGACCCAAAGAGTATTTGACCCAAGACCTTGGACTATTATTCCAATTTAACCATGCAAAGTCCCCGCTGGGAATATATTAATATTTTCATGGAATAAAATGATGGAACCAAGGCACATTCTTTATTTTGCTCTGGCTGTGGCCCCAAAACCTACTGTAGAACTTTAATGGTCTACACTGAGCCAAATGGAAATTATAATTGCTCATCCTAAGGGCAGTTCTGAGGTCTAGAACTAAAATGGATTATGTGGTTTATTTCACTAGTTACCCATTGGAATGATCTGGGATTAAAAAAAAAAACTGTTTCATGGGTTCTCCTCTCCTCTGCCACCAGAAATACTGGCTAAATTGGTATAACATGTGCCTTGGCCTACAGAATTTAGAAAATCCAGCAAGGTGAATTCAAATACGTAGTCAAGGATAATAACAATCACTGATCTTTTCTATTTCCTTCCCATTAAGTGTATCCCTGAGTCTCAGATTTTTCTTGTTTAATGGCAAGGGCCAGAGGCACCCCAGAAATGATGAATAAAAGAGCAAGAAGCTCTAGTAACTCTCAAGAAAGAGTCATCTCCAGGCTCACCTTTCCTCACCAGTTGAGTAAAGTAGGTCTTCAAAGAGAAAGCAACCAAAGTAAAATGGAGATGGACAGGTTTTTCCCCAGGAAAAAGCAAGCCCTGTTCTTGTCTTCCTTCAGCTTCAAGGAATCAAAAGAAGACAAAGAAAGAATATATATATTTATGCATATGATGTTTGAATCCCTTGAAAAATGCACATTCAACATCAGGGATCAATACAGAGACAAACTCCTCGTCTTTTGGAGTAGAATGAGGTGAGCAAGTCAGGAAAGTATCAGTCCTGATCCCACTTTTATAGATCTACTGGTTCAGTCCCTGCCTCTTCACCCATGATCGTGAGAGGAGCAGTTCAGTCTCCCAAGGCTTTCATGAATGCCTCTGATGATAATATGTTTTTGAGATTAACCCCAAGACCACTCTGTACACTACCTGATAGGCCATCCTCTTTCTATATTTGACATGAATGTTGTTGAAATATGTTTTATGTGATCCTCATTGAGACTAAAGACCCTAGAATCAAATCATCTGGGCTTTGTGTCTTAGAGTCACTAATTACTACCTGTGTTGACCTTAGTAAAATGCTTAGTCTTTCTGAACTTTTAAAAATTACTTTTACCATCTGTAAAGTAACTGTACCTACTTCATTAGGTTGTAGTTAATAAAGAAATGAATACATAAATATGTAATGAACAAAAATAGAATAATGGATGTGATAGCACTTAATACTTACAGCATATAGTAAGAAGTCACTTACTGTCAGATATTCCTCCTCCTCCTTTTACCCTAACCCTCTAGCTCACCACATAGTGTTTTACTGCTTGCACCAGAGTAAAGTCCAGACAAAAATAACAGCAATAATAATATCTAATGTTTATTGAGCAATTACTATGTGCAAGATATTTTTCAGGCATTATTTCACTTGATTTTCTGATACTAACCACTCTGAGATGGTTAGTATCATTATATATCTCATATTATAGGTGAGAGACAGCTCAGAGGCATTAAGTAATTTATCAGCAGATCCAACAAGTGATGGAGCTAGCATTTCAACCCAGGTTCATCTACTTTATAATGATATAACACAATAAACCTAAAGTGAGCAATATGAATTTCCTTAGTAAGTCAATCCTTAGTTTCATCAGAGAAATTAAAGTCACAATAAATTGAATGTCTTTTTTTCTTGTTGCCATACAAAGACTAAAGTCCCCAAATATGTATAAAACCATGTATTGTTCCCAATTTTCTTTCTTGGCTAACTCATATTCTCTGTCAGTGATGGCTTATTTGGAATCTGTGTTTCTTCTACAGCAGCTATCTTTCCCTGGAACTGCAGTGGTTCCTTTAGCAACATCAGGTATCTCAAAATTTGAATTGTCTTGATTCCAGCTGTCACATGTCTTTTATGGTTCCAAAGTTCCAACAACACAAAGAGCAGACACAATTGTGACATCAAATATTCCTGTTTCAGCAACTGTCAATTGGAGAAGCAGTTTCCACATCAAATCACATTTCCCAGGACAAAGTATTAGCTGGAACTTAACATGTATCGCATTCTAGATCTACATTGCTTATAAGGACCATAGACCATAACAGAGATTTATCTGGGAGAAGTTGATGGATAGAATAAACAAAAGAGAGTGAAAGACAAAGATTTCTTGGTTCCAGCTTTGCCAGGTAGTAATCAATCTATGCCAGTTTTACAGAATGAAGCACCTGTGAACTTACAACTCAGTAAGGAGGAATCTCCCATTGAGAGGTTGATTGTGACACAGTAGCTTTTGTACCCTGGAGGAAATCCACCACTGTTCAAATTGTCTTTTATCCAAGGGTGGCATCTAAAACTCCTGTCTTTCTGCAAAATGTAGCAACCTGCTATAGGGGCATTGTCCATCTTCAGGTCTTCTTGAGGTCTTTCTTTCCTTTGTTGTCCATTTTGTTGTATTAAACCCCTAATCCTTTTTTTTCTATCTCTCTTTGACATTCTACATCTTTGGGCTTCATTGCTGAGTTGGTGTATGTATTAGTCAGTTCAGATTGCCATAAGTAGACCACAGGCTGAATAGCTTAAACAAAAGAGTTTATTTTCATGTTGTTCTGGAGGCTAGAAGTCCCAGATGAAGGTGCTGGCAGATTCGGTTTCTTGTAAAGGCTCTATGCCTGGCTTGCTGACAGCCACTCTCTTGCTACGTCCTTACATGACCTTTCCCCTATGTGCACATAGGGAAAGATGGGGACAGAAAGAGAGAGAGAGAGCAAGCGAGGGAGAGGGAGAGAGAGAGAGAGAGAAAGGGAGAAAGAAACTATGGTGTCTCTTCCTCTTTTAATAAGGACACCAGTCCTATTAGATTGGGGCCCTACTCCTATGACCTCATTTAACCTTAATAACTTTCTTGTGAATTCTACCTCCAAATACAGTGACATTGGGGGTTAGAGCTTCAATTGGGGGGAATGGATGTAATTTCATTCATAGCAGTGTGGGTTCTTTCTAGGGATACAGGGCTCACTATTTTTTGTAGCAGAGTACTCTGCATTTATAACAGGCATTTCCCTAAGAAAAATTCATGACTTCTGCATTTTTTTTTTGCCCTAGCACCATGTAGGCTTTCTTGGCTTTGCACTATTCTTACACGTCAGTACCTTTTCATCTGAAATTCCTTGGATCTGTGAGAATTTTATAGAGGAGGATTATCTTCCTCTCATTCCCTTAACATATTCCTACTAATTTACTTCTTCTTCTATCTATCCAGTTAAGGCTTCATTGTTGCTTTTTCCCCTTGGATTTTCTTTTATGTACAATACTGTTCCTTGTTCAAAAGCAGGTGCTTGAGGCCACCCTTGCTTTCTCTCAGTCCAAAATAAAAAGGAAATATAATCAGACTGTTATACCAATGGGTTCTTATTGGCCACTGCCCAGAAAAGCCTATGCACTGAGAACAGCAGCTGTTGCAGAAAAGAAAGAGTTTAATAATTGCAGGGCCAGCCAAGCTGAAGGATGGGAGGTATTTCAAAAATCTGCCTCCCTGAGAATTTGGAGGCTAGGATTTTTCAGGGATAGTTTAGTGGGCAGGGGGCTAGGGAATGAGGAATGCAGATTGGCTGGGTCAGGGATGAAATCCTAGGGGGTTGAGGCTGTTTCTTGCACTGAGTCAGTTGCTGGGTGGGGGTAACAAGATCAGTTGAGTTAGTTTGTTGTTGTGGGTTGCTGGTCCAGGATTTGGCAGCTGATTCATCAAAATACAAAGTCTAGCTGGGTGCAATGACTCATGCCTGTAATCCCAGCACTTTGGGAGGCCGAGATGGGAGGATCATTTGAACCCAGGAGTTCAAGACCAACCTGGGCAACACAGCAAGACCCCATCTCTATTTTTTATTTTAAGAAAGCAAAATACAACGTCTAAAAGATACTTCAATCACCAGTCTTCAATTTTACAATAGTTATGTTATATATAGTAGCAACTGGGAAGGTTACAAATCTTGTGATCTTTGGCTGCATGACTCTCAAGTCATAACTCTAACACTGTGGCTAATTTGTTAGTTTTACAAAGGTGATTTCTGTTCCTAAGCAAGGAGGAGGTTAGTTTCAGAAAAGGACTGTAATTATCTTTGTTTCAAAGTTAAACTATAAATTAAATATCTCCCATAGTTAGCTTGTCCTACACCCAGGAATGAGCAAAGACAGCTTGTGAGGTTAGAAGCAAGATGGAGTCAGCTGTGTCAAATTTCTCTCACTGTCATTATTTTTGCAAAGTCATTTTTAAGGCCTTCTTTGAGCCAATCCCACCTCTGTCCTTTTTAGCCTCTAGGAATAAAATACATGTAAAGGATGACTATAATCATGTATATTTGAACTTCAACCCCTTTGGAAGCTCTCCCTCCTGGAACTGTAGCCCAGTAACTTGACCAATATATATTTAGTCTTTGGGATGAAGCAAGAAGTAGCTAAATGGAACATAAGGGAGCCATGAACTTTCCCTAATTAAATCTCAGAGCACACCACAGATTCTGAGCCCAGCCATCACTGCAAATTTAGGAAATCATGGAAAAAGTCAGGCACTTGCACTGCCATTCAATAGCCTCTCCACAATATTTTACTTAATGAGCATCTCTATCCCTTGGCCCTCTGAAGGTTTGCTGAGAAATCACTGACATGAGGCAAATTGATGGGAGAAAGGGGACACAAATTTATTGAATGTGTATAAATGAGAGCTTCATGATGAAGAACCCACCACCACCAAGCTTCTATACCACTTTGAGGTTATAGAAATAATGCAGGCTCAGAGCATGGTCAAAACCAGGTTAGGTTGGTGAATCAAATGTTAGTGTCAAGACAGGTTGTGAGAGGGAGAAAGGAAGAAGCCTGGCTAGCAAAGGTGACCTTATTATGTAGATGAAGACTCATAGGTAGCAGCCCTCAAAAAGAATAGATGCTAAATGTTTCTTTACAGAACTTTAAAGGTGTCAAACAATCAGTTACTCTCTCTTAGATCTAAGAAAGACCTAGAAAGGGAAAGGCTGGCTGAACCAAAGGAGTTTTTCTTCAGAGGCAAATTTCCCCCACAACAGATAACTTTGCAAGGCCACTTGTGTCTGGTGGCCCTGTGGCAGCCGTTTCAAAATATGTCAAAGAAATATATTTTGGGGTAAAATACTTTGATGTCCTTCACTCTAAATATAAGGTGAGGTAAGCCACTGCAGGTGGGTTTGTCTTTGATTGTTTGTCTTTGATAGGCAAGATGTTAAAAAAAAAAGAAAGAAAGAAACAGAGTCTTGTTTGTTGCCCAGGCTGGAGTGCAGTGGCACAATCATAGGCAAAGCTCACTGCAGCCTCAAATTCTTGGGCTCAAGTGGTCCTCCTGCCTCAGCCTCCCAAGTAGCTAGGACCACAGGCATGCATAAGCAGGTTTTGTAGTACTTAACACCATAGACACTGGCTTCAGATTCTATCAGTGCAACTTATTTGCCGTGTGAACTTTAGTCCAATTAATTCAGGTCACCAAATCTTCATTTCTCATCTGTAGTACCTACTTAGTAGCATCTGTTGTGAGAATTAAATCAGATAATATATGTTATCTGATATGGTTTAGCTGTGTCCCCACCCAAATCTCATCTCGAATTGTAGCTCTCATAATTCCCACGTGTTGTGGGAGGGACCCAGTGGGCAATAATTGAATTATGGGATCAGTTTCCCCCATACTGTTCTCATGGTAGTGAATAAGTCTCATGAGATCTTATGGTTTTATAAAGGGAAATTCCTTTCTTTTGGCTCTTTCTCTTTGCCTGATGCCACCCATGTAAGATGTGACTTGCTCCTCCTTTGCCTTCCGCCATGATTATGAGACCTCCCCGGCCACGTGGAATTGAGTCCATTAAACCTCTTTCCTGTATAAATTTCCAGTCTCGGGTATGTCTTTATTCTCAGGGTAAGAAAAGACTAATCCATGTGTTAAGCATGTGGCACAGGATGTGGCATATCAGGAACATTGAATTAATTGTGAATCACTCCCCCTCTTTCTTCCTTCTCCATCATCAGCATCACTATCCATCATCATCACCTCTGGAAGAGACAGTATGATGGGAGGCAGAGAAAGCACAGTATGGGGAAGAAGAGGGAAAGCCCACAAGACATAGCAGATTATGTTGCTGATGATAATAAAAATAATAATTACCATTTATTAAATATATTTTGTGACAGATAATAGACATGTGCTTTTTATAACATTATTTCCATTTAATTCTCATAATATTATAAAATATGTATTATTATCTTCATTCTTTAATGGTAGAATAAAGCTCAGAGAAGTTAAACACATTATTCAAGGACAAACAACTATGGAATGGTTTAATGTGTACATGTTTTCCACTTTTCAACATTTATTTTCTTTGACCTGACTTCAATGTTGATGCTTTTTTCATTTGTCTATGCTTTTTAAAAAATTTTACTTTTTAAAAATCAACAAATAATACTTGTACATATTTATGGGGTATATAGTGATGTTTTGATACATATAATGTATAGTAATCAGATCAGGGTAATTAGCCTATTCACCACCTCAAACATTGATATTTCTTCTGAAATGCAGCCTGAACTCCTCTCTGTGGATCCAATTGCTGTCACAGCCACACTGCATAGCCAGGTGGCTCAAAGGCAACTTGGGGAAGAGTAGACTGAGCCACGTGTACTCATGGCACACGTGTACTCAGAGCCACATGGCACTAGGAAACATTGATAAAATACTGTAACTTGATGTTAATAAAACAGATAATTATGTAGAGGAGAGTGATATATTTCTTATCACCTTAGCATCAGATTTAATCACACCGATAAGATTTAATCTCACTAATCTACTTTGCAGTAGCTTTCCTTCCTGGTGCTGTTCAGAAACAACAATGGTCCTGGCTGCATCTCACAATGAAGGGAGCTCAGCTGGCTGAGCACAGTGCTAATGAGACTCAGGTCAGGAGGCCATTTCTCCTGGAGTCGAGCCTTTAGGCACACTCTGCTCCAGGGACAGATGGGGCCACAATTTCAGCCCCCTCTCATCTCACATGTGGAGAGTTCTTGACCAGAAGGGGACAAATTCAAAATAATTTTCATAGACCTGGTCAATAAACTCTTCCACTGGAGATGGTATTGCATTGCTAGACATATCTTGAACTACAAATCTTGCTTGGTGAAATTTGTTTCAATTGAGGATCTTTTGACTAGTTTTCATTAGAGTCTCTGCTTTCAAATGCCTCCTGTAAGTGTCTAGTGGAACCATGAGAATCTAAGTCAGTTCCTCGCCTATTTCTATTGGTATTGAACGCTATAAAAACATAGGCTCTACTTGCTTAGCCAATGAACCTTAAAGAGCATCTAGTTGGTATGATTTAACAAATCAGCATTTTAGGAAACTTTATTCTTGAGTGCAGGTTGATGGAATATGGATTTCATGCTGCTGGTAGTGTTAGACTCCCTCAGAGAAGAAATGGGCACATGGTCTCTTGGAAGTATTTTGTCTTTGTAAATATTTTCTTTATATTCATGAGTTCAAGGAGCCCAGGTGTCCCAGGGATTTTCCTGGTCTGCTTTAAGGAAGTCATAAAACATCACACCTGCCAATTTAAATACTCTCTGACCTCTGCATATCTTTGAGAAATAATGCATCAGTAGGAAAATTATAAAAGAAGCATTGAAAACTAAACAGAATTATTTAAATGTTGTACTGAATTCATGAACTGTTCAAATATTTCACTATTAATGACTGTTCAAGAATTATAGAAGTGCAGAAATAATCATATCATAAACTACATTTTAGAATATCATGTAAGTTAAAATTAGACAAAACCAATTATGGAGGGAATTTACATAAAGAAAGATTAAACTCGGCCGGACATGGTGGCTTACACCTGTAATTCCAGCACTTTGGGAGGCCGAGGAGGGTGGATCACCTGAGGTCTGGAGTTAGAGACAAGTCTGACCAACATGGTGAAACCCTGTCTCTACTAAAAATACAAAAATTAGCCAGGCGTGGTGGCAGGCGCCTGTAATCCCAGCTTCTCAGGAGGCTGAGACAGGAGACTCACTTGAACCTGGGAGGCGGAGGTTGTGGTGAGCTGAGATCGTGGCACTGCACTCCAGCCTTGGCGACAGAGCAAGACACCATCTTTAAAAAAAACAAAAAACAAAACAAAACAAAACAAAAAAACAACTCTACCATCCCCTAACCCTAAGTTCCTCTCTCTCTCTCTCTCTCTATATATATATATACACATACACTTTTCAACATTTATTTTCTTTCATCTGACTTCAATGTTGATGCTTTTTTATTGTCTCTGCTTTTTTAAAAAATCAACAAACAATACTTGTACACATTCATGGGGTACATAGTGATGTTTTGATACATATAATGTATAATAATCAGATCAGGGTAATTAGCCTATTCACCACCTCAAACATTGATTATATCTATATGTGTATATCTATATCTATATCTATATCTATATCTATATCTATCTATCTATCTATCTATAAAACACTGAGGTTTGGGGTGTGAATAATCCCATCACCCAGGTAGTAAACATTGTACCGGACAGGACAGGTAATTTTTCAGACCTTTCCTTCCTCCCTCTCTCCTTTCTCTAAGTAGCTCCCAGTGTCTATTTTTCCCATCTTTACGCCCTTATCTACCCAATGTTTACCTTGCACTTATAAGTGAGAACATGCAGTATTTGGTTTTCTGTTCCTGTGCTAATTTGCTTAGGATAATGGCCTCCAGTTGCATCCATGTTGCTGCAAAGGACATGACTTCATTCTTTTTCATGTATGCCAACTTTTTGGGGGAAAAAACTAGGTAGAGAAGCAGATAGAGAAGAGAAGAAAAGGAGAAGATGCAGGAGGAAAACAGAAAATGGAAATGAATAAGATAAAAACCACCTTTGCAAAATTATGACAGAGGATAATGATAGTGAAAGAGGTTTGACCTAACTGACTCCATCTTATTCTAACCCCCAAGCTATCCTTGGTAATTCCTGGGCATAGGCTAAACTAACTTTGGGAGGAACTTAGTTTATAGCTTAACTTTGAAGCAAAGATGATAACAGCCCTTTCCAAAAACAAACTCTTTTCTGCCTGGGGACTAGACTGTCTTTGTAGGACTAACAAATTAGCCACAAGATTAGAAATTATGGTTTAGGAGTCAAGATTCTGAAGCTCCCCTAATTGCTCCTGGGGTTAACATCACTATTGTAAAACCTAAGATCAGTTCTTGAGATATTTTGCGGACCCTGTACTCAGTGGATCAGCTGGCATCACCCAGGATGATAAACTGGCTCATTTGGTCTTGTGGCCCCAACCCAGGAATTGACTCAGCATAAGAGGACAGCTTCAACTTCCTATGATTTCATCTCTGACCCGACCAATCAGCACTCCCTACTTTGCAACCCCCTACCCACCAAATTATCCTTAAAAACCCCAATCGTTGGGGTTTTTGGGGGACTGATTTGAGCCATAATAAAACTCTAGTCCGTGCAGCTGGCTCTGTGTGAATTAAACTCTTTCTCTAAGAAGGAAAGCTGTAGAAAGAAAGTCCATTTGTGGGGTTGCCTTGGGTTTCATGTTTCTTGGCTGTGAATTATTGACTACTGGATTCTGGGACATTTGCCAAATTTTAATGACACAATTAGGCATCGGGGTAATAGAGGTAAATTGGCAGAATCTCTCCTTCCTCTCCCTATGCCTTCAGACTCTGTGGCCGCCTTAATTGGGTCCTGGAAAATGGTCAGAAGTGAATGAAAGCAAGCCGAACACTCACAATATTTTATTAGCAATGGAACTGGATTTCACAAGGGAGAAATTCAATGTGGTATTGTGTAACATGCAGGATAAGGATGGGGGATAGACCCAACCTAGGAAGTTTAACATCTAATGAAAATCGATGACCCTCTAAATGAATTTTCAGGGTGAGAAGATAAGGCCAGGATATTGCTTTTGGAAGAATTTTATTTAAACAAACCTGAAGAGTCTACTATATTCCCGGTACTGTGCTGAGTGTTTCCTATATAAATTGTTTCATATTTTCAAATATATTCCCCCCTCTGTTAAAAGAAAACTTCAGACAAATTAAATTTAACAGAGTTTAATTGAGCAAGCAAAAAAATAAAAACAATTTGCGAATCAGGCAGCCTCCAGATTCACAGCAGATTCAGAGAGACTCCAGGGATGCCTCATGGTCAGAGCAAATTCATAGGCAAAAAAAAAAAAGGAAAGTGACACACAGAAATTGGAAATGTGGTACAGAAACAGCTGGATTGGTTACAGGTTGGCATTTGCCTTATTTGAACACAGTTTGAACACTCAGCAGTGTATGAGTCGTTGAAGTACGGCTGCTGGGATTGGCCAAGACTCAGCTATTGTTACAGGTGCATACTCCTAAGATAGGTTTCCAATCTTGTCTGCCTACTAAGTTAGGTTACAGTTTGTCCAAAAGGACTCAAATATGGAAGTACAGAGTCCTTCTCAGGAATATCTAGTTTACTTTAACATTTCAAAGCAGTGATCTTATGCTATTGAAGACAATAGATGTAAGTATCAATCCTTGGGATCAAAGTTTTTTCTACCTTTTCTTTGTTTCTCTGCATGGCCTTGAGTTATCTCTTTGGAATCTTGATTATCTTGAAGATTCTCTTAGCATGGTGTGAAGCTCATGGCCTTATAGTCACAGACCTAGGGATGGTGATATACAGCTATATTTTGGCTCATACATGTGGACCTGAAGTAAATGCTTTACTAGAACACAGTGCCCACAGTTGGTAAACCTTGAACATTTGTATTCTCTTGATTGTCTGTATTTACTACATTGGTCAGCCTTAGTATTTTCCATGCAGAAATCCTTTCTTGTAACTCTTGGGGATGGTGTGTATATGTGTGTGTATATATATATGTGTGTATATATATATGTGTGTGTGTATATATATATATGTATATATACGTATATATATATATATTTTTTTTTCAAATTCCAGGTCCCAGAAAAAATTTCAGCTGAGAAATCAGAAACATGGAAAAAGGTATTATAGTTCTCCTGAAAGAATTAACCTTTATCAATCAACATAGAGTTGTTACTAGTTTGAAGGAATCCACTGACATCAAAAGGAAGAACAGGAAAAGCAGACATGTGCAGTCAAAGGTTAAGTCGGACACTTCTGGAAACTGGGACAATAGCACATAGGAGAGAAGTGGTTGTGATATAATCACTCAGTCTTTCTTGTCTCTGTTGCCATGGTATTATAAATAGATGTTTGTATGCCTGACTGCTTCTCACAGTGATCCTTATAGATAGAAGAGGTTATTAATAGTAATAAGTTTACATACATTGTATACTACATACAAATCCTATGAGTGGCGATCCAAGAAATAACAAGTTTTGTGGCAAAACATGTCCCTAAATTGGCAATTTTTACACAGGATTGAAAGTAGTGCTGTTAACTTTGCTAGAAGATCTGAATTTTATATTAATAGAATACTACCCAACAATATCTGCTGGTGTTTTCCAGTGTCTAAATATTCAATATCTAAAATAGTACTTACTGTCCTTACAAAACTGTAACAGAGAAATGCAAAGAGAAAGATATGTACATTTGTGTGGAATACTCTGACATGAAATCACAAACTGATCTAAAATTTGTATTAGCAAAAGCAATCTCAATTTCAATGTCAAAATCAAAACTAAAGCATATATAAAATTAGATTATTTGAAGGAACATGTATGTTAACATACAATAAAAATATGTCTTTAGATGAACACTTAATTCAAATAATACTAATGCAAAATGAAAAAAAGTTTTTTGGAATATTTGTCACCAAACAAACATCAAGGCTATTGGAAACAGCAATTGACACTTTTTCTGCTTAAAAATTTCATTTTAAGTCTGATATCTTTTAAAATATTAAATATTGGTGGTATTATCATTTATTTCTAAATATTTTATTTGACATTTATTTTCTTGTGTTATTGAAATATATCATCTTATCACAGTATATTGGTTCATATTAATGGTATATCATGCATTTATTACTTTTTATTTATTATCTTATTTTTATAGGAAATCTCTGAACTTTTAGAGGTTTAGTACTATCATATAAATGATTCAATGCTCCTTATTGTGATTTCTCCATATTATTTAAAAATGTAAATAAAGTGTTAATAATTTAGAATAACATAATTTTGGCAATTCTGATTTCTCCTTACTGAATCTTTTATTTATTTATTTATTTATTTTGAGATGGAGTTTCGCTCTAGTTGCCCAAGCTGGAGTGCAATGGCACGATATCAGCTCACTGCAACATATGCCTCCCAGATTCAAGCGGTTCTCCTGCCTCAGCCTCCCGAGTAGCTGGGATTACAGGCGCCCGCCACCACGCCCGGCTAAGTTTTTGTAGTTTTAGTAGAAACTGGGTTTCACCATGTTAGCCAGGCTGGTCTTGAAATCCTGACCTCAGGTGATCTGCCCGCATCTGCCTCCCAAAGTGCTAGGGTTACAGGCATGAGCCACCGCACCCGGCTGTTACAGAATCTCAAAGATTTATATTTGTTGGGAATTTGAAACACTAGTACTCAGCCTCACCGGGCCTACATTCTGCTTGGCAACAATTTTCTTGACCTGATCTCAGTTGCCTTTTATGGATAGGGAATGGGTTCTACTTTGCCGCAGTCCCAAGGTAAACTGTTTAATTTTTCTGTTTTGCCCAGCTCCTCTGGGAATTGAAGTTGGCAGCTCCTCCCCAGAGTAAGCCCTCTTTATCTTAAGACCCAGCCTCCAGAGTATATAAGTATATAAGCTCTGGAAAACTTTCTAATTTTGAGTTGGTCTGGTGATAATTTCCAGGCCTTCTCCCTGTAACTGGTTACAGAAATAAAAACTCTCTCTCTCCCCAGTTCATCTGCATCTCTTTACTGGGCCACGAGAAATAGCAGCCCAATCCTCAGTTTGGTCTGGGAACACCGTGGTTCATCAAGGCTCTGCATTCTTGTGCCTGCTCCAGGGGTTTGTACTCTGCGTACTCCCTATGTGTCTTTCCATTTCTGGTGAAATGTGTACTTTTCTCTCAGGTAGGCCTTTGTTATCTAAGGGACAAACTAATTCACATCAATGCTTTAATGCAGTAGTTTTTAAACTTGGCTGCAACATTAGAAACACCTGGGTAGCTTTTCAAACTTCTCCCCATTGAGCCTTACCCTATCCAATCAAAATCAAAATCTGTGGGGATGGTGCCTTAATACTAATAATTTTAAAAAACCCTTTCAGGTGATTGATTATAAGGTGCAGTTAGGGCTGAGAATCACCGTGTTCTTAATAGTTCAAGTGGCCCCAGGGAATGTATTTAAATAAGAACTGAGGCTCTCAACATCTAACACCACAGAAGGACTTCGGGTGGGACTTTCAGTCTTTAGAAGAAACGTTTACAGGCTGAGGGAATGCGATGCGTGCAGGCAGTGAAGGCTTTCTTAATCCATACTAATCAGAGAGTCGACCAGGGAAGAATGTGATGGGAAAGCTGGTGCTTGCTTCTGGCTCCTCTCTCCTCTGCAGGGAGATGAAGCGGAGTATAGGAGAGCAGCGACTGGCCAAGTAAGGAACAAAGATTGCTGTGTTAGGGGCACATTTTCAGCCATGTCCTGTAGCAGAGACAGAAGGGTTATGTTGCATATATTGTACTTCCTTGTCTTCTCTGAATATGTCTACATATATATGTCCTTGTAATAGATCGTTTGACTCTGACCCTTAGCGATAGATTCTGGAGAGGCTCAACTTCCTAAGTGCTTGGTGCACACAATTATTCTCTTTCTTTTCTTTCTTTATTTTTATTTTTTTGAGACAGGGTCTCACTCTGTCAACCAGGCTGGAGTGCACTGGAGTACAGCTCACTGCAGTCTCGACCTCCCAGGCTCAGAGAATTCTCCCACCTGAGCCTCCCGCTGCGGCCTATAGGCCCTGAGCCACCGCGCCGACCTCAATTTTTCTTTCTGTTTTGTTTGTTTGTTTGTTTGTTTGTTTGTTTGTTTTTGAGACAGGGCCTCACTCCCATTGCCTACACTGTAGTGCAATGGCACCATCACAGCTCACTGCAGCCTCGACTTCCCAGGCTCAGGTGATTCTCGTGCCTCAGCCTCCTGAGTAGTTGGGACTGCAGGTGCGTGCCACCATGCCTGGCTAATTTTTGTACTTTTAGTAAAGACTGGCTTTCGCCTATTGGCCAGGTTGGTCTCAAACTCCTGGGCTCAAGAGATCCACCTGCTTCAGACTCCCAAATTGCTGGGCTTACAGGCATGAGCTCAATAATTCTTTCATTTTGCTTTTACATCCATAACCAGCATTATCAAAAAAATTGCCTCTGTGAGGGTCTGGATGGCTGGCTGTTGTAAAAAAACCATCTTCCATCAAGTGAAGATATATATAAATATAATAATTAGTGATCAGAGAGTGACCACTCATGTCTCCTGTGGGTTTTGTTCTTGCTTCTGCGAACATTGTTATAATCATTTGTTTTATGTGCTTCTGCCAAACTTAGGTCATGGACCCTCTTTTAAAAATATATCTACTCATCTATCATCTGTCTTCTACCAGGATGCAAGTTTCATGAAGATGGGAATGTATTGGTCTTGTTCCCTGTTGTATCCCCAGCACCTAGCAAAGTGCCAGAGCATAATGGGCACCCCCACATGAATGAACGATTAATACATTGACTCTGGAGCTGGCTGGCTTGTTCCTTCTACAAATCAATAAATCAGTTGCAGAAGTAAAATTGCTCAACCATTCATTTTCTCTTATTTCTATTTAGTTAAGATAATTACATTTGCAGCATCTTTGTTTACTCCTCTACAAAGCTGCTGCTTTTTGCCTCAGAAAGATTTTCTATCATGTTTTATTTTAATTGTAGATCAAAGAAGCCAAACTGCATCAACCTCCTCTTGTTACATTCAGTTTTTGTGATTCTTCTATGTTTAATTCATGCTGATGTTTTGTAGGCTGTTATCAGCCAGGAGTTGAAATCTAAAGTACTGGAATAAAATATTCCTTAAAGCATATTATGACAGACCAGCAGTGACCATGATGCTCATACACTGTGAAAGTAATTTCATACTTTATTCCTTATGCAGGTTTTCCAATGTTATCTTCATATTTGGATGAGATGTAAAAATAGGATTACTTCTTCCTTTTTCCTCTCCTCCTCAATCCTATGCATTTTTTAAAAATCAGAAAGGAATCATGTTTTCATGGAGACCCATGCATCACAGCACTTAATGACCTGCTCATCACAGACTGGATCCCTCACGTTTTCTAAGATGGTGAGTTGTGATGCCTTAAATCAAATCTCATGTGGAATGCTCCATGCAGTGTTCAGGATGTTTGATTTCTTATTCTCTTGCTTTCCTTGAGTAAATCCTCAGTTAAAAAAATACATGTATCACATTTTATTTCAAAGTTTTGACTTTAGTAGAACTAGAAGGATAATCTGTATTGTTGAGGTTCTCTTCAGTTTACCAACTGTTTTAATCAAATTTGACTAATTGATTTTGTCCCAATACATTTTCAGCAGAGAATGTCGACAGCTTTCTGTACTGGTAAGGACTGATTGTATCATTTCTAATTAATAATAATAGCAGGGAAAATGGATAAGTGAGTGTGACTGTTGACGAGGTGGACACATTTCAGAGACTAAACCAGTTGCTATAAATTGAGATGCCATTCATTGGTGAGTTAATCTTTATAAACAGCATTATAATTCAATGAGCCTTGGGATGAAACCAGCAATTTCATCTATATGATGCTGCTTGATGGGCTGTTGACATTTATTTGGATGAGGATTTAATGCAGTTATACATTCTTCTTGTAAATGACATTTATTAATTACTAGTTAAGGCCATCTTACTGTGAAATAGGTCAGAGCTTTAAAAATGGGCATGATATTGAGAACTTCTAATGAGCTTGTAAATATCTATTCTGAAATCTCCATCCATCCTATTTTCAGGAGAGAAGTTGTCTTGAGGAGGTAAAGTCACTTTCTTGGATCTCCTTATAAAATTGTTTATTTCTAAGTTATTGAAATAGATACTGGTGATGGTTGCATAACATGAATGTATTTAATGCTACTAAATTGTACACATAAAAATGGTAAGTTTTATGTTACATATATTCTACCACAATAAAAACTAAATCAGATAGGCATACAATAGAATAAAAATATTAACAAAACCAAAGCTGGTAAACTTCTGGCAAGACTAATCACTAAAAAGGAGAAAAAATGCAGAAAGAAAAATAGGAATGAAAAATGAGTAATAACTATAGATACAATAAATATTTAAAAAAACACCCTTGTTTGAATTCTGATTTGAACACACTACCTGTAAAAGGCTTTATATACACACATATATATATATACACACATATATACTATGTATACTATATATGTATGTGTATACATATACATATTATACTTTAAGTTCTGGGGTACACGTGCAGAGCATGCACTTTTGTTACAGAGATATACACGTGCCATGGTGGTTTGCTGCACCCATCAACCTGTCACCTACATTAGGTATTTCTCCTAATGTTATCCCTCCCCCCGCCCTCTACCCTGCCGACAGGCCCCAATGTGTGATGTTCCACTCCCTATGTCCATGTGTTCTCATTGTTCACCTCCTACTTATGAGTGAGAACATGCAGTGTTTGGTTTTCTGTCCTTGTGATAGTTTGCTGAGAATGATGGTTTCCATCATCGTCCATGTGTCTGCAAAGGACATGAACTTATCCTTTTTTATAGCTGCATAGTATTCCATGGTGTATGTGTGCCACATTTTCTTTATCCAGTCTATTATTGATGGACATGTGGGTTGGTTCCAAGTTTTTGCTATTGTGAATAGTGCTGCAATAAACATACATGTGCATGTGTCTTTATAGTAGCATGATTTATAATCCTTTGGGTATATACCCAGTAATGGGATATCTAGATCAAATGGTAATTCTAGTTCTAGATCCTTGAGGAATCGCCACACTGTCTTCCACAATGGTTGAACTAATTTACACTCCCACCAACAGTGTAAAAGCATTCCTATTTCTCCACATCATCTCCAGCATCTGTTGTTTCCTGACTTTTTAATGATCGCCATTCTAACTGGCGTGAGACAGTATCTCATTGTGGTTTTGATTTGCATTTCTCTGATGACCAGTGATGATGAGCATTTTTTTCATATGTCTGTTGGCTGCATAAATGTCTTCTTTTGGTAAGTGTCTGTTCATATCCTTTGCCCACTTTTTGATGGGGTTGTTTGATTTTTTTCTTGTAAATTTGTTTAAGTTCTTTGTAGATTCTGGATATTAGACCTTTGTCAGATGGGTAGATTGCAAAGATATTTTTCCCATTCCGTAGGTTGCCTATTTACTCTGATGACAGTTTCTTTTGCTGTGCAGAAGCTCTTTAGTTTAATTAGATCCCATTTTTCAATTTTGACTTTTGCTGCCATTGCTTTTGGTGTTTTAGTCATGAAGTCTTTGCCCATGCCTATGTCCTGAATGGTATTGCCCAGGTTTTCTTCTAGGATTTTTATAGTCCTAGGTCTTACATGTAAGTCTTTGATCCATCTTGACTTAATTTTTGTATAAGGCGTAAGGAAGGAGTCCAGTTTCAGCTTTCTGCATATGGCTAGCCAGTTTTCCCAACAGCATTTATTAAATAGGGAATCTTTTCCCCATTGCTTGTTTGTGTCAGCTTTGTCAAAGATCAGATGGCTGTAGATGTGTGGTGTTATTTCTGAGGACTCTGTTCTGTTCCATTTGTCTATATCTCTGTTTTGGTACCAGTACCATGCTGTTTTGGTTACTGTAGCCTTGCAGTGTAGTTTGAAGTCAGGTAGCATGATGCCTCCAGCTTTGTTCTTTTGGCTTAAGGATTGCCTTGGCAATTTGGGCTCTTTTTTGGTTCCATATGTACTTCAAAGTAGTTTTTTCCAATTCTGTGAAGAAAGTCAGTGGTAGCTTGATGGGGGTAGCACTGAATCTGTAAATTACTTTGGGCAGTATAGCCATTTTCACAATATTGATTATTCCTATCCATAAGCATGGAATGTTCTTCTACTTGTTTGTGTTGTCTCTTATTTCCTTGAGCAGTGGTTTGTAGTTCTCCTTGAAGAGGTCCTTTACATCCCTTGTAAGTTGTATTTCATTCTCTTAGTAGCAATTGTGAATGGGAGTTCACTCATGATTTGGCTCTCTGTTTGCCTGTTATTGGTATACAGGAATGCTTGTGATTTTTGCTCATCGATTTTGTATCCTGAGACTTTGCTGAAGTTGCTTATCAGCTTAAGGAGACTTCGGGCTAAGATGCTGGGGTTTTCTAAATATACAATCATGTCATCTGCAAACAGAGACAATTTGACTTCCTCTCTTCCTATTTCAATACGCTTTATTTCTTTCTCTTGCCTGATTGCTCTGGCCAGAACTTCCAATACTATGTTGAATAGGAGTGGTGAGAGAGGGCCTCCTTGTCTTGTGCCAGTTTTCAAAGGGAATGCTTCCAGTTTTTGCCCATTCAGTATGATATTGGCAGTGGGTTTGTCATAAATAGCTCTTATTATTTTGAGATACATTCCATCGATACCCAGTTTATCGAGAGTTTTTAGCATGAAGGGGTGTTGAATTTTGTTGAAGGCCTGTAAAAAGGCATTTTTAAAACAAGCGAAAGTAACTGAAGACAGACTAGTATTGAAAGCTATTAATGAATTACTGTTAATTGTGCCAAATGTGCTATTGATGTAATGTTATATATCAATTGAAATATTTTTAAAGACCTCATTTTTAGCAATAAAAGGTAATATTTAAGAATAAATTTTTATGATGTCTTAGATTTGCTTTAAAATAATTCAGAAAAAAAGTTGTGGGAGGTATATAGAATAATAGTGTCTGAATGTTGATAACTATGGAAGCTGGTGATGGGTACGTGGAGTTATTATATTATTCTCTCTGCTTTTGTTTAATTTGAATCTTTTCAAAATATAAACAAAATAAAATAACAAAAAGCATTAGAAACAACTTGAAAAATAGCATGTTTCTGTGTTTTTTGGGCACTGCCCCCCAGACCCCAAAGCAAAGACCAACAAACACAGAGAGCTTATTCATATTCAGAATGTTAACATTCAATTTCAGGCTTAAAATAATTGTTTCTTTGGGCAAAACTCTGTGGGCAAACCTCTCAAAGTGCATTTTAAGGGAAAATATATTTAATTTTCACCAAATAATTCCATTTCTGTGATAATTCCCTGGCTGTGTGCATCAACTAGAGATGAAAAAGCTACTTGAGTGAAATAGGCTGTTGAAAATTCATTGGTAAATTTCAACAATTCTTTTGTGGAAAACAGAATGAGAAGGACTTGACTCACTTAAGTGTTGTTTGAAGTGCCTTAGCTGGTGGCATTATCTTAATCATGATAAGAAAAATAATTCTACTTTAACTTTTCCCACACAAATCCCAAGAAGACACGTGCCCCTGCTTCTATGGCCCTTGTGGTAGGCTGAATAATGGTCTCCAAAGATATCTAGGTCCTAATCCCTGGAACATATGAATTTTTTTGTTTACCTCATGTGGCAAAAAGTATTTCGTAGATGTGTTCGAATTAAGAATCTTGAGATGGGGAGAGTATTCTGGATTATCCAGGTGGACCCTAAGTGTAATCACAAGCTTCCTTATAAGAAGAAGGCAGAAGATTTTATGACAGAAGAGGAGGTGATCTGAAGACACAGCAGAGAGAGATTTGACAAAGTAGGCAGAAGGTGATGTAATGATAGAAGCAGAGATAAAGTGAAGATGCTACTCTGTTGGCTTTGAAGGTGGAAGAAGGGGCCATGAGCCAAGGGACACAGCTTTAGAAGCTGGAAAAGGAAAGGAAATGGATTATCCCATAGAGCCTCTGGAGGGAGTGTGACCCTGCTAATACCTTCAAACTGTTTTCAGAAGTGCCTCCAGAAGGGTAAGAGAATATATGGTATTGTTTTAAGCCATCAAATTTGTGGTTGTGATAGTATCCACAGGAATCTAAAACATCCCCCAACACCTCCTCTTATGAGAACGATTGGAGAAGTCAACCCAAGAGCCTGGCAGTTGGCGTGTGCATCAGAAGCACATGAAGGTAAGTATCATGGTTTGGTTGGCTCTTTGCAGCCACAGAGTGTATAGCTGAATGAGATGTGTGTTATGGTGGTTTCTACCTTAGTCACGGAGGCTGCTTACAGGTCCCATTGTGTTATTTTGCCTGATTCTCTGCTCTCCAAATCCCCTGGTTCAGAAATTGGGATGTAGAGATAGAGGTGGGAATGAGACATTCTGTGTAAGGTGCTAGAAATAACACTAGACTAGGGATCTGATATGTTGGATTGTGCCTGCCTACCAACAAGCAGTTTTGGAGAAGATATTTAACTTTTCTGAGTCTTATTTTCCTAACCTGTAAAATGGGTTAAAATTATACACCCTGCCTATCTTGTAGTGTCATTAAGGGCTCAAATGAAATAGAGGGGTCTTTTGAAATGTAAAAGCTCTCCCCTAACATCCCCTAAAGTCATTCGATGGTGCTGAGCAAGGTGGGCATCTGTTGGTGAGCCATGCTGGTGCAGAGTAGCGTACTGGAGATAGTTGGGTGAGATGGCTGTCCATGTGAGTGGATGGCTCAACATGGAATGAATGTGGAGAGGAGTGTGACTGCACAGGTGTGGGGGTGGTGAAAGTGGTGTTGGGAGATTGGCTACAGTGAAGAGATTGATCTATATATTAAGGATAATGTAACTCAAATTTCTATTCAGGAATAAATATTTCCCTTATCTCAGGAAGTTTCCTCATGTCCCTTCCCGGTCAATTCCAGTCTCTTCCCTGCAGAGGCAACCAGTGCTCTGATTTTTCTACCATATATTAATTTTGCCTATTTTAGAATTTTATGAAAAAATTACATAAATCTATAAAATATAAGTTATGATCTCTTTTAAGTCCTCTTTCACACAGCATAATATTTTTGAAATTCATCCATTTGTTGTGTGCATCATTACTTTGTTCTTTTTAATGCTTAGTCATATTCTATTGCATGGATATACCATGATTTGTCTATCTGTTCTCCTGTTGATAAACATTTAATTTGTTTCCATTTTTTTATTTGAATAAAGTTGCTATGAATAAAGTTTAGATAAAACGTTTTTTTCTGTGGGTAAATATCAAGTAATGGAATTGCTGGATCATAAAGAAGATGTATATTTAGTTTCATAAGAAGCTGTCAGACCTTTTTTTTTAAGTAGTAATATTTTACATTCTTCCCAACAAGGTATAAGAGTTCTCACTGCTTGGCATTCTTGTCAAAATTTGGTATTGCCGGTCATTTTAATTTTTTATTTCTGGTGGGAGTGTAGTGCTATCTCATTGTGGCTTCAGTTTGAGTTGGCTGGTGACTAATGACGTTGGACATTTTTCCACTAGGTTATTTGTCTTTTATTTTGAATGGTAAGATTTTTTATACACCCAGGATACCAACATTTTGTTTGATTTATACTTTTGAACCTTTTCTCCCAATCTGTAGTTTTCCTATTAATTTTCTTTTCTTTTCTTTTCTTTTTTTTTTTGAGACAGAGTCTTGCTCTGTTGCCCAGGCTGGAGTGCAGTGGCATGACCTTGGCTCACTGCAACCTCCGCCTCCCGGGTTCAAGTGATTCTCCTGCCTCAGCCTCCCGAGTAGCTGAGACTATAGGCGTCCACCACCACACCAGGCTAATTTTTGTATATTTAGTAGAGACAGCGTTTCACCATGTTGGCCAGGATGGTCTTGATCTCTTGACCTTGTGATCTGCCCGCCTCGGCCTCCCAAAGTGCTGTGATTACAGGCGTGAGCCAACACACCCGGTCCCCTAATTTTCTTTAACATTATCTTTGGATGAGCAGAACTTAAAAATTTTTCTGAATTCAATTTTTTTCTCTTATGGTTATTTGTGTTTTTTTGTCCTGTCTGAAAAACATTTGCTTATATCCAAGTCACAGTGATATTCCATACTTGTTTCTTATTCTTGTTCTTGCCAGTCTGTTTGCCTTTATTTCATTTCCTGCCCCCTGCCCCTCAGTGTTTTTTTTTTTTTTCTGCCTTATTATACTGATCGAGGCCTCCAGCACAATGTTGACTAGAAGTTGTGGGAGAGGATATCCTTCTCTTGTTCCTGATCATAGGAGGAAAGCATTTTCTCTTTCACTGTCAAATATTAACTATAGGTTTTTCATAGATTTCTTTATGAGATTGTAGAAGGTTTCTTTATTCCTATTTTTCTGAGAGTTTTTATTATTAATGAGTGTTGAATTTGTCAAGTGCTTTTTCTGTCTAGCATAATGATCATATAGCTTTTCTCCTTTATTCTGTAAATGTGAATTACATTGATTTTTAAAGTATATTATTAAGTGGTTTTTAGTGTATTCATATTATTATATAACCATTATCACTATGCAATTCCAGAACATTTTCATAATCTCAACTCTGTTCCCATTAAGTAGTTACTCCCTGTACCCATTAAGCAGTCACTCCCTGTTTCTCCCTCCCTCCAGTTTCTGGCAACCACTAATCTCCTTTCTTTTTCTATGGATTTTCCTCTTCTGGGCATTTCATAAAAATCGA
Source organism: Pan paniscus (assembly GCF_029289425.2). NCBI lineage: Eukaryota > Metazoa > Chordata > Mammalia > Primates > Hominidae > Pan > Pan paniscus. The sequence continues at coordinate 70,330,370 of NC_073257.2, read as the reverse complement.
GTCATACTATATGTGGCCTTTTGTCTCTGGTTCTTTCACTTAGCATATTTTAATGATTAATTCTGTTATAGTATGTGTCAATAGTGAATTCCTTTTTATGGCTAAATAATATTTATTTATTTTTATTTTTATTTTATTTTTTGAGACAAAGTGTCAATCTGTTGCCCAGGCTGGAGTGCAGTGGTGCAATCTCAGCTCACTGCAACCTCTGTCTCCTTGATTCAAGCAATTCTCGTGTCTCAGTCTCCCAAGAAGCTGAGATTACAGGCATGCACCACCTCACCTGGCTACTTTTTGTATTTTTAGTAGAGATGGAGTTTCACCACCTCTACTAAAAAACAGGCTGGTTTCAAACTCCCAACCTCAGGTGGTCGGCCCATCTTGGCCTCCCAAAGTTCTGGGATTACAGGCATGAGCCACCACACCTGGCTGCCAAATAATATTTAATTGTATGGATATACTACATTTTGTTCATCCATTCATCAGTTGATGGACCTTTGGGTTGTTTCTACATTTTGCCTATTGTGAATAATTCTGTTATGAACATTCACGTACACTTTTTTTGTGGACTTTTTTCATTTCTGTTGAGTATATATCCGGGAGTGGGATTGCTGAATCATGTAGTAACCCTATGGCTAATTTTTTGAGGAACCTTCAAACTTTTCCACAGAAGCTGCACTATTTTACATTCTCACCTGCTATGTGTTTTTAGTGGTTGCTTTAGAGCTTGCAGTATACATTTGCAACTAATCTAAGTCCACTTTCAAATAATACTATACTATTTCATGGATAGTGCAGCTAACTTTTAACAGTTTATTTCCAAGTCTTCTCTTCCTAATTTTATAACATTGCTGGCATTCATTTCACTTATCCGTAAGTTATAATCACCCAATACATTGCTACCATAATTATTTTAGACAAACTGTTACGTATTAGATCAATTAAGAATACAAAAAATAGTTTATTTTACCTTCATTTGTTCCTTCTTTAATGTTCTTCTTTTCTTTATATAAATGTGAGATTCTGACACATATTTTCCTGGATACATGAAGAAGTTCTTTTAACCTTTCTTGCAAAGCTGATCTACTGGCAACAACTCTTCTCAGGTTTTGTTTGAGAAAGTCTTTATTTCTCCTTTGCCTTTGAAGGATAGCTTCACTGGATATAGAATTCTAGTTTGGCCTTGTACTTATTTTTTTAAACACTGTAAATATTCCACTCCATTCTCTTCTTGCTTAGATAGTTTCTGAACAGAAGTCCAATGTAATGCGTATCCTTGATTCTCTATATGTAAGGGATTTTTCTTTTTTCCTCTGACTTCTTCGAGTTTTTCTTTTGGCCTTTGACTTTTTATAGTTTGACAATGATATGCTTACACATAGTTTTTTTTTGTATTTATCCTGGTTGGTGTTCTTTGAGATTCCTGGATCTGTAGTTTGGTGTTTATCATTAATTTTGGAAAATTCTCAGCCATAATTACTTTAAATATTTCTTCTGCTCCACCTCTCTTTCTTCTTTCTCGTATTCTCATTACATATATGTTACATCTTTCTGCCTCACAGTTTTGGATATTGTGTTCCATGTTTTTAATTCTTTTTTCTTTTTTCATTTAAGTTTGGGAAGTTTCTATTGACATATCTTCTGGTTCACTCATTTTTCCTGAGCTCTATCCGGTCTACTGATGATTTCATGAAAGGCATTTCCCATATCTGTTACAGTGGTTTTGATTTCTAGCATTTCTTACCCATCTTTCTGCTTACATTACCCATCTGTTTTGCATCTTGTCCATTTTTTTCCATTAGAACCCTTAGCATATTAATCATGGTTATTTTAAGTTCTCGGTCCGGTAATTCAAAATTTCTGTCATATCTGAGACTAGTTCTGACACTTGCCTTATCTCTTCAGACTGAGGTTTTTCCTTGTCTTTTCATGGGTCTTGTAGTTTTTTTGTTGAAAGCCTAGTGTGACATATTGGATAATAAAAGCTGAGGTAAATAGGGCTTTAGCATTAGGTTTTATGTTTATCTGCTAGGAGTAAGGCTATAGTTAATGTTTCCTGTAGGTGTAAGTATCAGAGATTCAATTTCCTTCGGTGTCCTTGTTTTTGTCTTCCCTGTTGTCTTTGGGTTTCCCTAGAAACTTCTTAAATAGAGTCTGTATCTTGCAGCTCTCTCAGTTGTAATCTGCTGTTTTTATAGTGAAGGCCTTGTGATGTGGTAGGTAGATACTGTGGAGGGAAACCATTCCATAGCCTTAAGATTAAATCGTTTCTTTTAGTGGGCCTGATTCCCTGGTCTGTAACCTTCAGAAAAGTTTCTTAGCCTTTTTAAAAATTCCCTTATGTGATATAGGAAAGCTAAGGAGGGCTAGAGTTGTCTAATTGCTCTTCCTTTAAGTTAAATAAGGCTCCTATAAAGTAGTTTTCCTTAATGGCAGCCCTTTGTTATTGAGAACAGAGTGCTCTGGGCTTATTTCAAAATGATTACTCCCGTCATCCCTCCATCTGAAAGCAGGAAACTGTTTTTCCCTGATCTTCACTGGGAGAACCAGATGGGGTTCCTGGAGGTAAAACTCGCAGCAGTGTGGAGGCCCTTACATATTGGAGCTGAAACTGGAAGTCTAGTACATTGATATTTGAATATTAAAACAACTTTGCATTCCTGGGATAAATATTTCTTGATCCTATTATTTTTTAAAAAATTATTTCTGGATTAAATTTGCTAGTATTTTGCTAAAACCTTTTGTGTTCATGATTATAACCACCCAATGGGTTCTTCTTGTCTGCTTCACAGAAAAGCTAATACACTGAGACAGCAGTGTCTTAGTAGAGAAAGAGTTTAATTTTCACATGGCCAGTCAAATGGTAAGACAGGAGAAAATTCTCAAATCTGAATTCTCCCGGAAAGCTCAGAGGCTAGGGTTTTTGAGAATAATTTGGCAGGCAGGAGACTATGAATGCCTCTGATTGGTTGGGGATGAAATCATAGGAGTGTCCAAAATGGTCTTCCTGCACTGAGTCACTTTCTGTGCGGAGGCCATGAGTGTTGCGAAAGAAGAGATAAAATATTGTATTTGTGCTGATGGTGAAATTGTTCATATAGAAAACCTGTAAGACTTCAGTTAAAACACAAAACAAACCAAAAAGTCCTCTGAGAATTAATAAGAGGTATGGTAAGGTAGTTGCCTATTACTATGCAAAAGTTGTCAATAGCTTTTCTTTATATGGACAATAAATATAGAAATAAAAATGAGATATTTTACTAGCCATACTAAAAAACATACAATATTTGGAATTATAATTATTGAGAAATATGGGAGCTACATGACAAAAACTATAAAATCTTTTAATAAAATTTTTATGTTAAATTATTAACTAAAAAATTATTTATAAAGGACCTAAGAAAAAAAGCTAAATCCATGGAAAGGTACACTGTGTTCTTGGATAAGAACACTTCATATGAATTAAATTCAATTTTGCCAAAATTAACATATATTCAATGCAATACTAATTAGAATGCTAGTATCATTTAACATTTTGAAATCAGGTAAGTGATATTCAAATTCACATAGAAAAATGAGTGAAAATGCCAAAATGCTATGAGAAAACAATATGTCAGGGGGACTATCTCTACCAGAAACCATGTTTAGATAGCATGTTTTTATAACATGCTATAAAAACACTAAAAAAATTAATATGGTGTTTGAAAGGAATAGGCAAATAAATCAGTACAAAATAATAGAAAACTCCAAAATAGTTCTCCTGTATTTGATAATGTAATATATGGCAAAGGCAACTTTTAATTCAATGCTTTATCAAATTTATTTTTATATATTTTTAAACTTAATTTCAGGAGTACATGTGCAGATTTGTTGTATAGGTAAACTCGTGTCATGGGGGTTTGTTGTACAGATTATTTCATCACACAGGTATTAAGCCTAGTACCCGTTAGTTAATTTTTCCGATCGTCTCCCTCCTCCCACCCTCCATCCTGCACCCTCCATCCTGCACCCTTCAGTGTGCCCCAGTGTGTGTTGTTCTCCTCTTTGTGTCCATGTGTTCTTGTCATTTAGCTCTCACTTATAAGTGAGAACATGCGGTATTTGGTTTTCTGTTCCTGTTAGTTTGCTAAGAATGATGGCCTCCAGCTCCATCCATGTCCCTGCAAAGGACATGATCTCATTCTTTTTTATGGCTGCCTAGCATTCCATGGTGTATATGTACCACATTTTGTTTATACAGTCTACCATTGATGGCCATTTAGGTTGATTTCATGTCTTTGCTATTGTGAATAGTGCTGCAATGAACATATGTGTGCATGTGTCTTCATAATAGAATGATTTATATTCCTTTGGATATATATCCAGTAATGGGATTGTTGGGTTGAATGGTAGTTGTGTTTTTAGGTGTTTGAGGAATCACCACACTGTTTCCCACAATAGTTGAATTAATTTAAACTCCCACCAACAGTGTAAAAGCATTCCTTTTTCTCTACAACCTTGCCAGGACCTGTTATTTTTTGACTTTTTAATAATAGCCATTCTGACTTGTGTGAGATGGTATCTCACTGTGGTTTTGATTTGCATTTTTCTAATGATCAGGGATATTGAGCTTTTTTCATATGTTTGTTTGCCGCAAGTATACCTTCTTTTGAAAAATGTCTGTCCATGTCCTTTGCCCACTTTTTAATGGGGTTGTTTTTTTCTTGTAAATTTGTCTAAGTTCCTTATAGATGCTAGTTATTAGACCTTTGTCAGATGCAGAGTTTGCAAAAAGTTTTCATTCTATAGGTTGTCTGTTTACTCTGTTGATAGTTTCTGTGAAAGCAGGAGTGTCCAATCTTTTGGCTTCCCTGGGCCACATTGGGAAAAGAACTGTCTTGGGCCACAAATAAAAGATACTAACATCAGTGATAACTGAAGAACTAAAAAAAAATTACAAAAAAAAAATCTCATAATGTTTTAAGAAAGTTTATGAATTTGTGTCGGGCCCCATTCGAAGCCGTCCTGGGTTGCATGTGGCCCATGGGCCACAGGTTGGACAAGCTTGTTTTAAAGCAACTAATCTAAAAAAAAAAATCACACACACACACACATACACACACATACACACACACACACACACACACACACACACACTTTGCAGTGATATCTATATCTTCCTGTGGACCTAAGGTTATGTCTGGTATCATTTCTCTTTAGCCTGAGGAACATCTTTTAGCATTTCTCATAGTGCAGATCTGCTGAAGAGTCATTCTGCTGTTGTCACTCTGAAAACATCTTTATTTTATTTTTCCTTTTAAAGGATATTTTCTCTTGATATAGCATCCCAGGCTGAGCGTTTTGTTTTTCATTTGTTACTTTAAAGACGTTGTTGCATTTTCCTATGTCCTTCCTTGTTTCAGATAACAAGTTGGCTATTATTTACATAGACTTTACCCTGGATATAATGTGTCCTTTTTTGGACTCTGTTTAAAAGCAGCAAATCTGCTTTTAAAATTTGCTGTTTATCTTTTGTTTTTTTCCCTCAGCAGTCTGAATATTATGCTTGAATAGGTGTGATATTTTTTGTGTTTATTCTGTTTTGAGATTGTAGAGCTCAAAAAGCTTGTGGATTGATACCTTTCATCAATTTTGAAGAATTTTCAGCTATAATTTCTTTAAATACATTTTCAAATAATTGTTCTGCCCTATTTAAATGTAAAAGACAATGATTGTAATATTATTTATTATAGGAAAAGCTAGAAACATCCACATGTTAATGGGGAATTTTTAAAATTTATAAAAAACCAAAATTCTATTTTTTTAAAAAAAGAGGGATATATATATGTATATGTTGATAAAGTGAGTCCTCTTTTCCATTTTGTTATAAAAGTGTGGTACATCTAAGTTATTGTAGGCTATACTTCATACTACTTCATGAACAGTGTAAGAATCTTACCACAGTCTGTTCCCATTTATAGAATGGTTTTGTTTATGTAAATACAAATGATATAAATAGGTATATGTACACAAACACACACATATTCTTGCATATATAGATGCATAGACAAATAGAAATAAATTGTAAATAATGGTTTGTTTTGAGTGCCAAAATTGGAAGTTGGAAAATTAGTTTTTTCATTTTATAATTTTCTATGCTTTTAAAGAATCATGGGATAAATATCGGTAAAAATAGCAAATAAAAATGGTGTGAAAAAATTTAAAAACAAGTTTGATATTTAAAGGAAAGTGATTCATAAAATGGTCAATCAACCATTTACAAAGGCAACTCAATAAATCCAAATTTTTAGGCTTCAGGAAAACATGGAAATGTATTCATATACTTGCTGTCATAGTAACTTAGCACAAGTTTAGTAGACTAAACAACACAAATATTTATCTTATAGTGTGTTATCTTAAAGGAGTCTGCCATGGGTCTCACTGGGCTAAAATCAAGGTGTCAGCAGGGCTGTGTTCCTTTCTGGAGGCTTTATGAGAGGATTCATTTACCCATTTGAAGCCACAACAGCAGGTCAAATCCTTCTGTGTTCCATCTCTCTGACCCTTCTTTTGTTGTCACATTTCTAAGTGCAGCTGGAAAAGTTTCTCAGCTTTAAAGGACTCCTGTGATTAAACTGCACCTGAATAATCACGGATGATCTCCCTCTCTCAAGGATTAAGATCCATTATCTTAATCACATCTGTAATTCCCCTTTTGTCATATATGCTAACACATTCACCAATTTTGGGGACTAGGGCATGGACATCTTTGGGTGTGGAATGACTAACCAAGTCTGGGCTCAGCTGGGGTCGCTTAGGGTCTCTCATCTTCCTCTCGTCTTCCACATGTCTCATCTTCCTCTAGGACCAGTGGGTCACCTGTAGCATGTTTTATTCATGGGAATGATGAAGCACAAGAGAGCGAGCAGAAATACCCAAAGCTTTTGGAATCACAGGCTCAGACTTGTACATTGTTACTTCAACTTCTATTGGCCAAAGTAAGTTATATGACCCAATAGAAGAACTATTCAATTACATGGAAAGGGATGTGGACATGGGGGCCATTAGTACAATATACCACATTCTTCAAGCCCAGTTATTTCACCCCTAAGCTTCTTAGCCTCAACAGATGACCCCTAGACAATGAATAAGCTTAGCTGTGATCAGCAGATCCAGCCAGCCAAGAGAAAAATTGTGAGAATAAGCAGTTGTTATTTTAAGCCAATGAATTTTTTGGGTGGTCTACTATACAATCAGAGGGAACCGATACAGAAATTGGTATCCAGAAATGGGGTACTTCAAAAAACACCTGAAATATGTGGCATTGCTTTAGAACTGAGTGGTGGTAGGACACTGGAAAAATGGTGAGAAAACTATTATAGGAGACTTAAAAAATGGTGAGTTGGTTTGTAAAATAATCACTTGTAGTATTGGAAAATAAAATTGTTTCTCATGTCTAGTTTCTGCAGTCAGTAACAGATTCTGAGTGAGGTAAAGTTTGGGGGAAGGAGATAATGGTCAATTGCTGCCAATAAGTAATGGTCTCAGAGTAAAGTCCAAATCAAGAAAGTAGCCACATGACCTTTCACTAAGACTTCTGAAAGAATCAGGTTGATACCCAATCTATCCTCTCTTCTATACCCTAGGACTTTTAGGAATCTTAAGGTCATGGCCCACAGCAGTCTGACATAACAATCCCTCCAAAGGCTGGAGATATGTAGAATTGTTCTTACAGAATGGCTTTAGATACAGGGAATAAAACAATGAAGGATATTAGAAACCCACAACATTTTTGAGAAGGCTGTAGTAGCATAAGGGCCATTTGTCTGAAATAAAAGAGATAGAGCAATATAAAATGTTAGAAGGCCTTTGGGCTTCCAATTTTTATGACCAATAATCAGGCTAAAATTTTTTCTCAACCTATGTTCCAGTGAGCTCTTTAGAAGTGGCCAAGGAAGTTGATGGAAAGGAAGGATTTTGTAGAAGGTGGAACCAAGATTCATCAGTAACACTGAACTGAGGCCACATGTGGTAGCGCACATCTGTAATCACAGTATTCTGGGAGGCCAAGGTGGGAGGATTGCTGGAAGCCAGGAGTTCGAGATCAGCCTGAGCAACATAGTGAGACATTGTCTCTCGAAAAAAAAAATAACTGGATGTGGTGGCGTGCACCTGTAGTCCTGGCTACTTGGAGGCTGATGCAGGAGGATCACTTGAGGCCAGCAGTTCAAAGCTTCAGTGAGCTATGATCAGTCTGGGTGTCAGAGGGAGACTGTCTCTAATAAATAATAACAGTTTTAAAAAATGAACTGTTGAGCCACATTCAGGGAACAGAAACAGAGTAAAATCAAGAAATATTTACAATTTCAAAAGTGGAAGGACCTGGAAACATTTTCCCAGCAGGATTTCAGACATGCTATAGATCAGTGACTGTTATGTGCCTCTCATTTTCCGCTTTTTGAGTTGGAATGTTTATTGTAATTATCTTGTCCCTGTTTCACAACTGCATGCTGTGTGTGTGTGAGGTAGCTATATTACCTTCTTCATTCATAGGTTTCTGGATCAAGAAGATCTGTGGTTTATATCTATTATATGGGCTTCCAACCTGATATTGTGTTTGGATAAGACTTGGGGGTCACTGGATGGAGATGAGCATATTTCTTATATAGGAGGAACATGAATAATTCTCACCTCATGGTAGACTTGTGGTAGGTTGTATTAGTGACTTGCTATGGTCTGAATGTTTGTGTCCCCCTGCCCCGCAAATTAATATGTTGAAATCTTAACCCTCAAGGTGATGGTATGAGGAGCTAGGGACTATTGGGAGGTGATTTGGGTCATAAGGGATGTTCCATCATGTGTGGAATTAGTGTCTTTGTAAAAGAGTCTCCAGAAGGCTGCCTTGCCCCTTTTACCATGTGAGGACACAGTGAGATGTCAGCAGTCTGCAATCTGGAGGAGGGCTCTCACTGGAACTTGACCATGCTGGCACCCTGATTTTAGACTTTCTAGCCTCCAAAACTGTGAAAAATAAAATTCTGTTGTTTATAAGCTAATGAGGTATTTTGTTATTGCAGCCTGAACAGACTAAGACAGGATTCCAGTTCTTCTTCCACCATCCAACTCCTATTCTGACTCTGGGCTTGGTCACGTGACTTTCTTTGGCCAATACATGTAGTTGAAATGCCTGTGTGTCACTTCTGAGCTTGGCCTTTTAGAGATTTTTATCTATGTACTTGCGCTCTTTCATCTCTGCCATCACTACGAGAAGGTCACATCAAGATTATTCACTGGTTCTAGGAATGATGAAATTGCATTGTGCATAGCCAACCTAAACACACACGAATGAGTTAGCCAAACTGGAGATAAGTGCGAAGTCCAGCCGAGATCATCCACATTTAGCGTAGATCAGCAGAATATTTCAAAGTGTGAAAAATACATGTTTTTTATTGTATGTTATTGGTACTTGTGTTTGATTGTTATACAACAATTGTGGCTGATAAAAGGAATGTCCCAGGAGTTTAGAACAGTCTTTTTGTAAATTCTGAGAAAACTAACCAACTGTAATTCTTAAGGCATGTGCAGTGCGCAACTATCAAGGCTGTGCAGTTGAAAAGCAATCCCTCCAACACTCAATTTTTTTTTCCTGTTGATGTACAACTGGGCTTGAAATTCTACCATTTGGACAAAGACACTGTATTTCTTATAGTCTTTCACTAAAATACAAACACCCCATGAAAACAGTAACATATTAAGGCATCATCAGCAGGTATTACATATACATTCATCAGAAAAGCCCATTGGATGACGGATTACACAGAGTTGGGTCATGTGCAGATGGGTATTCCAGGAGGAGTTGGGCACAGTGTGAAGAGGTGGGCAGAATCTAAAAATGAATATTGTTTCTTCTCAGCTTTATTTTGAGACTTACTGTCTTAGAGGGTAAATTTAATGAATTGAATATTATATATAATCCTATATTTTAATATATAGTAGATAATATATAATTATATGTTGTATATCTTCTAGTCTCTTTCATTTCATAGACAAGAAAACTGAGATTTTTATTTTACTTTATTATTTTAATTTAATTTAATTTAATTTAGAATTGGGGTCTTGCTCTGTCACCCAGGCTGAAGTGCAGTGGTGTGATCATAGTTTACTGTAGCCTTGAAGTCTTGGCCTCAAGCAATTCTCCTGCTTCAGCCTCTTGAGAAACTGAGTTTCAATGACCTGTGAAGGCTGGCAAAAGCCAACCAAATTAACCACTGATGCACTAGAAAGTATGTTTGGGTAGTGGTTTAGATTTGAAAACATTGGCTTGGCCACTAGACCTCTGGGATATGGCTGCAACATAGACTTGTAATATTTATTTTTTTACTCACTGAATTTTCCTCTTCTTTTACTTTCTTGGACACTGCCAGTGTTTTCTTTCTGTTCAACAACCTATGTGTTGGGTGGTGCCTACTTACTAGTTTAGATCAGAAACGATGTTGTACTCAGTTATGCTCATGCTATGTGATATGAGGTGCTCCCACTGGACCTGACTTACTTGATCAGTCAGAGAAGATGGCATAAAAACTATGGTCTTTCTGGCATGGGCCCACTGTCCTGGATTCCTGCCGTCTTTGGCCTAAGATCAGGTTAAGGGTGGTCATTGAGTTTTTCTAGGCCTTTTTTTTATGAAGGTCTCTTTCAACCTCTCTAAGCAGAGGCAAATGACTGAGCTGAGTATAAAACAGGAATCACACATCTTGACAAAGTAGATAGTTTTTTCTTTTTCGAACAAATTGTTTACTTTCTGTTTAGGACATACGTTGTATATATGTTTATTGTAATTATCCTGTCCCTGTTTCACAACTGCATGCTGTGTGTGTGTGAGGTAGCTATATTGCCTTCTTTATTCATAGGTTTCTGGATCAAGAAGATCTGTGGTTTATACCTATTATATGGGCTTCCAATCTGATGTTGTGTTTGGATAAGACTTGGGGGTCAAATATATATATATACACACACATATATATACATATATACATATACATATATACATATATATACACACACATATATACACACACACATATATATGTCAAACATATATATATATATTGTTTGACAGAATCCTGCTCTTTCACTCAGGCTGGAGTACAGTGGTGCAAACATAGCTCACTGTAGCCTCAATCTCCTGGGCTCAAGCAATCCTTTCACCACAGCCTTCTGAGTAGCAGGGACTATAGGTGCATGCCACCATGCCCGGCTAAATTTTTAACTTCTTAAAGGGATGAGGTCTCACTTTGTTTCCCAGGCTGGTCTTGAATTCCTGGGCTCAAGTGATCCTCCTGCGTTGGCCTCCCAAAATGTTGGGATTACAGGCGCAAGCCACTGAGCCTGGCTAGTCTAGTATAATCTTGAGGAATAATTGGATATTACCTGAATTGATTTTCAACGAACAGCTGCTGAGGTTCCCTCCTTTAAGCAATTCATACATCAGAGTAGAGGGGACCACATCCATGGTTCACCAGTGGTTAAGCTTCATGGGTATGATGTCAAGACTCTTCTCTTGGTGGAAAACTGACCTGCTTTTGAAGCCAAGATGATGCAAAATGATGACATTACATGAAAACATTTACTTTCTCATTTGAGTAGAGAGATGGGCTTAGTTACTTAAGAATAGACTAATTACAGGGTAGTAAACATGTAAAAATTCATGTAACATTAGATAGAGTAAGAGGTAAGACTGAAAAACTGCTCATGTTTTTGTTCCTTTCAGTTTGTAACTTTTGGGAATAGACTAGACTAAATCATGTGGCATCATGCTTTCCTGCGAAATGTTTTTCATGTCTAGGTGATTCCAGATGAAGGAAGCTTCATCATGCAGCACCAGACATGGTCTCAGTATGCTGGAACAGACTGTACAAAGGCATTCTAAAACATTACTCTTCCGTGCTATCTTTATAATCTAATTTAATTTATCTTAACAAGCTCTTCTTGTCCACCATTTGAACCTAATGCTTGCTAGTGTAGGATGAGCAGTAGTAACATGACATAATTTAATGGTCAGGAGTAGTGTTCAATGGTGTTACATAGGAAGTATCATGGTTTTTTTTGCACAATTAGAGAATTTGTATTCAGTTGGACTCCAATTGAAATGTGACTGTCCACTAAAGTCCTGACATGCCAAAGAACACAAAAAGTGGTGTTAGGTTTAAAGAACTGCTGACAAACACAGGTCATTCCTATACTAGCAAGTAAAGAGAGCAAGTCACATTTACAGAGTATGATAGGGGAAGAAAACTATTTTAGGCACTCTATTTAAAGAGAACTTCATGTGTTTGTAGGTTTAAAAACTAAGAATTATGTACAAAGAATTTATAGTTTAAAGATTAAGTACTATATACAAAGAAACAATGGCTGCCCCATACTAAATATCATGGGAAAGAACTTGTGGAACACAGGGGGATAATAATGAAAACATGGTAAAATTAATGTGGGGACTGAACTTGAGCAAAGACACAACCATATAAATCCTTACCGGATTCACAATGCCAAGGCATGTGAAAGTGATGTTGTCATCACCATTGTCATCACCAGCACCACAATGATTTATCCAGTACTTATTGTAAGTCTCTGTGATAAATGATTTATGCACTTTAGTTTATCTAATTTCTTTTTCTTTTATTTTCCTTTTTTTTTTTTTTTTTTGAGATAGAGTCTTGCTCTGTCACCCAGGCTGGAGTTCAGTGGCACGATCTCGGCTCACTGCAACCTCCGCCTCCTAGGTTCAAGCGATTCTCATGCCTCAGCCTCCCGAGTAGCTGGGATTACAGGCACGTGCCACCATGCCTGGCTAATTTTTGTATTTTTAATAGAGATGGGTTTTCACCATGTTGGCCAGGCTGGTCTCGAACTCCTGACCTCAGTGATCTCCCCGCCTCAGCCTCCCAAAGTGCTAGGATTATAGGCGTGAGCCACCGCACGTGGCTAGTTTACCTAATTTCCAAATAACTCCCTGAGGTAGGTCCTCTTATGTTGATTTTATAGATGAGGACACTGGATACACTAACTCCCATGCCCAAAATTACACAGCTGGTATCCAGACTGTTTTCTGCCTTAAGATGTTAATCATCATACTACATAAGCTTACCCATGAAATACTAGAGATACAGTTTCCACATCAGCATTTGGGCTTCTTATTCCTCACAAATTTTTTTGTCATTTTCTGTTTCAGAGTTAAATATGCCATTCAGGACTATTTATGTATACATACCCATAATGAATGAATGAACCCTTTCTGCACTCAGAATTCTTGTAACCAGAATTGACATAAACACCCTCTTTTACAGAAAGATCTGTTGGCAAGACTTAATTATTTCTGGATGTGCTGTCATTACAGTCTTTATTACAGTAATTCAAAGCTCTCTTCATCTATGAAAGAAACTTATTAAAGTAAGCTGTGAAATCAACCACAAAGGCATCTCTTCTGTTGAAACAAGAGAAATGTCTTTAAAGGTGAGAATACATTGAAAATCCTTAACACTTTCTTTTTATTGTTTTTTTAAAAAGCTGGTTTGAATTGTCATTACAGTTTTCCAGGTTCTCTGGAAAGGACTGCTTTGCATTAAACTACCTTGATAGCAGGGTTTGTGCTGCATAAACAATGACAGCCTGTCAGACTGCTATGGTCTGTGTAGAATGCTATTGCTGGCTTTTTAATGTTTATTTCATTCTACAGATTTTTACTCTTTGGATGAAAAAAAATAAATTCTTACTATTTATTTTGTTGGTATGATGGTATTTTGAGTATGGTTTTGAATATGTTATTTACATATGATTTTATTAGAGTGATTATCTTTGGGTCTTCGTGTAAAATGTAAAGATACCAGCCTGATAATCTAGGTCTCTGGTTATGTTTTTTCTTTCTTTTTTTTTTTTTAAATGTAAGTTGTAGCCAAAAATCATTTTAAAATGTTCTCTTCACACTGTATTTTTTCTTTTTGAATCTTGCCTTCCACTGAAGGTTCAGGGACAAAATGATTTACTTTTCTTTGTATTTTGTAAAAATGATGAAATTGTCTTTATTTTGCCTGTTCAACTTTTCTCATATAGAATTTATCTTGTATAAACAGATAGATATCACTGCTATTCCCTTAGGTAAAATTCAGAATATTCTTCATTATTTTGAGGGAAAAAGAAGATAAATAAAGAGATATACATATATAATCTTTATATATTTATATATTATATATACCTTTATATATATCACAGATTTATATATAGTTAGATTTATATGTAGTTAGATATACATATATGAAGATATACATATCTTTATGTAAAGATTATATATGTCAGTGGGGTTTTAGATTATTATGAGCCGTTGTTATTTATGGTGAAGCTAACGGTAGGGTTCTCAAAGCCAACAGTTAAGCTTGTCTGATTTAATGCCAATGAATCTAATATTTTATACTGTTTTATATGCAAATGACAGATGTGAATATGCACATGCATTTTATTTTAGAGTAGAATTTGATTGTTTGTTCTTAGCATTCTTTTTCCAGAGTTGTATTTTTCTCTAGAAGACAATTCTGCCCACATAGGGGTCTTCTGAAAATAGGAGGAATAACATAAGGGAATAACTAAGAGTGCTGTCCTAGCCAAAACTTGACAAAAGGATGTTTGACAAAAGGTTACAGAAACCACATGGAGACAAAGTACTTAGAGGTATATCGACCAAATTGTGACTGCGGATTGCTGTGCCATCAGTTACCTAAGACAGCTACTCTCCCTGTGGCTTTCTCACTCTTTCTCGGACCACAGGATCTTAATGTGTCTGCCTCTTTCTCTATGTTGCTCCATTCTTTTTCTGCACATCAGTCTATTTATACATTTGTCTGCATCAAAATGGCAAGCTCAATCAGAGTCCATCCATCCACTTGGCCCTTTAGTTAGATTACGTTCTACCCACTGAGTACAGCTGGGATTTCTCTTTATTTAAATTCTTCAGGAAGTATTTTAATTGGGTGCTGGCTAGACAATAGATTGCCTGGTCTTGGATCGAGTGTCCACTATTTATCCAGTCAATCATAGTAATACTGCAGATAACATGAACATTTGAGACTGTTTCTTACAGAGTTGTGGGAAGGGCAGGCACATTTACAGGCTAAAAGAAATAACAGGAACACTTATAAGGAGGTAAGTGGTTTTGAGGGATTTTTTGACAGACCTCAAATCACCCTTCTGATTTAATTTACATATGAGTCAGCTATTTGCATTAAGAAAAATACCTCATCATATCTTTAATCCAGTTCAGCCCTCTGACATTTTGCTTCATTAAAAGCAATTGCCTAGGATCCTCTTTGCTTTCTTCCAGTTCTATTCCCAGTTTACTTTCTCCCCTATAGATACCACTGCAGCCCTTTAGGCTACAGTTGGGCATCTCCCAGCAGTGCTCCCTATTTCTTCTTCTAATGTCTCAGGGAGGTTATTCTGCTGTAACTCAAGGTTTTAGACCCAAACTTCAGTATTAGATTCCTTGGTAAGTATTTGGGCCCCCCTTTGAAGTGTCATTTGAAAGTTTAGCTGACTTATGTGAATTTCCAATTCCTTTGTAAGAAGGGTGAATGGGAACTTTTTAACTGGCAGAGGAGTTAGTTTCTTCCAACTCTGTTGGTTATGCCTAAAAAGTAGGAGATTTGGCTGGGTGTGGTGGCTTACACCTGTAATCCCAGCACTTTGGGGGGCCAAGGAGGGTTGATCACCTGAGGTCAGGAGTTCAAGACCAGCCTGGCCAACATAGTGAAACCCCATCTCTACTAAAAATACAAAAAATTAGCTGGGCGTGGTGGCGGGCACCTCTAATCCCTGTTACTTCAGGGGAGGCTGAGGCAGGAGAATCGCTTGAACCCAGGAGGCAGAGGTTACAGTGAGTCGAGATCGTGCAATTGCACTTCAGCCTGGGCAACAAGAGCAAAACTCCATCTCCAAAACAAACAAACAAAAAAGGAGATTTATTATTTTCAGGAACATGAACGAAAAGTAAATTAACTCCGAGACAGGTAGGAAGCAAATAGGACTATTATGCTGAGAAGTCAAGGTCAACAAAGTCATCTTTTTGGAAGTGAGTCTTAACTGGGAGCACATCTTTACAGACTAAAGATATTAGTTAATTGCACTTATAAATTCCTTATGTTCCAATTTTGACATTTGATCTTGGCTACTTTTGAGGACTGTTTAGGACCCTTGTTTGAGACACAGAGAGAAGAAACCACTCACTTGAAAATGATAATTCAGGCCTCTTGATGGATTCACCATTGGTCTTTCTATCCAAGGAGGGTTAAATGCCAATCAATCTGAGCCACTTAATGGCAATATCAAAGCACTGATTCTCTTCCTTTTCTGCCCATGATCTATGCTCTGACATGGATATTGTATTACATCCTAATCTCTATACACTGAACAGTCATTCAGTTTGTCCAGCGGGCTAAATGGGTCCCTGTATCAGCCTTCAAATTCAGAGTTACAAACAGAATTGCTTATGGAAGTTTCAGGCTTCAGCCATCCTGCATAAAGTGATTTAAACTGGAGCCAGAAGGCGAAGTCTGAAGACTGATATAAGCAATGATGAGACATCCTCTACATGCCTCCCGTTTTCTTTTTTCTATCTGTGCTAAAAACTTGGCTAGAACAAAGTGAGCTAGCTACGAGGAGAAACGCACAGTCAAGTTGCTATGTCACCTTTGGTGAGCTGTTTGGCCTTTTTGGGTCTCCATTTCTCCAGGAAAATGAAAGTGTTGGGTGAGATGAACAGTTCCTAGCCCTGAGAGTGGGTTGCTTGAGTATATTGTGATTGGTTGGGAAGTGTTTTGGAAGCAATTTGTTACAGATTACATTTAATATAGGTTTGGGAAATGGTTTTGTATTTTAAGAGTGAATTCAAAGTTGTTCCTATAATATCGTCTCTCTTATTTGCTTGCATTAAGTATACTTAATGCAAGGTATACTTTCATGAGTGAAACAGGAGAGAGGTGAATTACTTTCCTAGGCCTGCAATAACAAAGCACTATGAACCATATGGCTTAAAACACAGACATTTAATCTCTCACAGTTATGAAGACTATAAGTTCAGAATCAAGATATTGGCAGAGTCATGCTCCCTCTGAAGTCTCTAGGCTGTGGTTTGGTGAATCACGAATCCTAAATAATAGCAGTAACATCAGTAGTGAGTGAGGAACTCTCTAGACACTTGAGAGCGATTAGTCACTGCATTGGCTTTTATGGAGACATAGATGTCTCTTGAAAAATCGGTGAAGCCATCCAAGTAGTTGAGGACATTATCTCCTCTGACTTCCAGACTGTTTTTTGGGGAGTTCTTCATTTGGCCTTTGGGGCTTAAATCTCCTAGAGCTGTTTAGGTAGTCATTACTTAAAGGATTCCAGGCAACTGGGGTGTACCCCATCTTACAGTTTTCCAGACAGGGCATTTCC
The DNA here is from genome assembly GCF_029289425.2 of Pan paniscus. NCBI lineage: Eukaryota > Metazoa > Chordata > Mammalia > Primates > Hominidae > Pan > Pan paniscus. The sequence continues at coordinate 70,312,910 of NC_073257.2, read as the reverse complement.
ATTAAGATGCCCTCCAATGCTAAAAGCTCCCATTTCCAGTAGTTTTGTTCTGAATTTAATATCTAATATGGCAGACGAAATGGATTTTCTTCTATTTGTGCTTAGAGGAGATAGTGAACTGCATTTTAAACTCCGTAAGAAATAGGAGGAGATTACCAAGTTTTCTTTTAAATGCTCAACAAAATTAAATGCAGACTTTTCAAAGAGGGCTGCAGTGGGGCCAGTGGCAGTTGTGGGTGTGTAACTGGGTGAGCCCAGGCAGGGAAGCCAAGAAGCCAGGTTGGGTTTTTCCGAAGACCAGGCACTGCTGATTCCTGCCTGCCACGGAAACCAGAGCCCAGGGCGGGCAGGACTTATGGCTCCAAGATCATGACCCGTCTTCTCTCCCGCAAACCCCTTCCAAAGACTTCGCAGTGGCTGCTTGCTGAACGAACCCGCCCATTGACGGATGAGAGCTTCGGTGGGCTGAGCCCCCGCAGAAAGATGCGCACCTCGCTCCTCGCTGGCCGCCGAACCTCCACCTGGGTGACCATACTCCCGGGGCCCTCCTGTCCAGTGCCTTGGCCACTGACCTCTCACAGATCACCAACAACCTGTATATTCAAGGGGTGGCCCAGAAACACGCTCATGCTGTCCGGTAATCGTATCACCACAGTCGTCAATGTCTCAGTGGGGGCGTTGGACGCCATCTTCCAGTGGCGTTCAGGATGCTCAGGTGCCTGTGGCCGCCGCGCGCGTCTCGCGCCTGCGCAACTTACTGGGCCACATCGCGGATCACATTCATGGTCGCGAGGCAGGGCTGCCCCTCTCTGCCCTCTCCCAGGGAAGTAGCAGCTGCGCCCCTGCCGGACACCCATCAGCCTGACAATGGCTTTGGGGAGCCCTGCATCTACCAGGAGTTCCAGTGGTTTGGCAAGAATATTGCGCACATAGTCAGCTCCCTGAGGGGTGGTGTGATCCCTGAGGTCCATGAGAAGGAGGTCGGTTTAATGGGTAACCCAACCGAGGGGCATCCTGGCCAGCCCTGCCTGCGGGGTCCCAGGTGCTGGTCGGCTGTTGATCTTCCACCAAGATCTGAACTTGAGCTTGTATAATACTTTTGTTTATTCAGAAACTCACATGATGTCTCCTATAATAGGAAGGAAAAAAGGGAGAGTTACTGGAGGTTTTGATCTTGTAGTCCACATATCTTTGAAGAGTAAAACTCACTAAATAGAAGATGAATATTAGTTTCCTACCCTGAGAGTGCCAAGTCATGACCACTAGTGCCTGGTCAGGGAGGTGAAGCAGGTGGTGCCCACTCAGGGGGACCGGCCAGCAGCACCCAAGCCATGTGTTAGGCCTGGAATCTTACAGCCCTGCCCAGCCTGTCTACCCATTCCTGCCCAGCCTGTCTACCCAGGAGCAAGTCAGCCAGAATCCTAGCTCATTCATTGGAACCCAAAACCACAGAGCCGTGGGCACCGTGGCCCTCCGGTATCTCTCACAATGAGAGCCAACCTACAAAATACGTGGCCTTCAAATGGTTCTCTGGGAGCCCAGGGAGTCTCAGACGACCTCAGGTCACCCTTGCTCTCATCTCTAACCAGAGCAGCCCCACTTTGGTTTCCTAGAAGGGCTTAAGCATAAGAAAGCTTTTGAAGAAAGTATTCCTATACTAGTCTGTTCTCACATTGCTATAAAGAAACATCTGACACTGGGTAATTTATAAAGAAAAGAGGTTTAATTGGCTCACACTTCTGCAGGCTATACAGGAAGCATAGCGACTTCTGCTTCTGGGGAGGCCTCAAACAATTTTTAGTCATGGCGGGAGGCAAAGTGGGAGCAGGCATCTTACATGGCAGGAGCAGGAAGAAGAAAGAGAGGGGGAGGTGCTACACACTTTTAAACAAGCAGATCTCACAATAACTCACTATCAGGAGAACAGCACTGAGGAGATGTTGCTAACCCATTCATAAGAACTCCTCCCCAGTGGTCCAGTCACCTCCCACCAGGCTCCACCTCCAACACCAGGGATTACAATTCAACTTGAGATTGTGTGGGGACACAGATCCAAACCATATCAAATCAACTGTATAACATTTAAAAATAATGTTTTGTCAGGTGACAAGGTCTCAAGGTGTTTGCAGCTACCTTCCACCAGCCTTTGAGGAAAAAATGGCTTAAGTCTCCTTGTCTGAGGCATGTACTGAGAGAAGGGCAGGCCTGTTTTCAGTCCTTGGGGTTTTATTTTGCAGGCCTTGGCTTGGAAGGTTGCAGCTGTGGGCTGGGACCCAGCTCTGTCACCTCAGTCACTTGCATTGCATTTGATATAGGGCCTCCTGGAGGCCCGATGACCTCACCTGTCAAAGTAATGACAGCCCTTCTCTCACAGCGTTGTTGTGAGGATGAACTGATCATTAGCAGTGGACCTGGAACATGGAACATGCTTAAAGAGCAGTTCTTGTTATTAATGATAATCTTGGGCTCTGCCGGTCCTGGAGAAGCACACTCATCCCCATCCACAGCATTTTCCCCATCTGTGCATATCCCTTTATTTTTATAAAGTGTGCTTCCAAATATCATCCTGTGGGAGGGGGAAAAAATGGTTTAAGATCCTTTCAGACCCTACATCAGGGAGGATTAGATTTTGCAGCCTTTTCAGAGTTCTCATTGTGTTTAATCCAAAGGTTGTAAAGCAAGGAGCTCCTGCCAGCTGGATCTCAAAATGTTTCCTTTAGAATCACTCACCATCAGAGCCAGTTCCCTGGTCTGGCTAACCACTGCAAGCCACAGGAGCACTTGCCCAAGGGACAAATGAGTTGGCCTCAGCAGTAGGCCCTGGAATTGGGAGGGTTCAAACTCCTGGAATGCCTAGGGATGCAGTTTGGGATCAGCTATTGGAATCTGGAGGTCTGCAGACAATATATGAGACAAAACAAAAGCACAAATGCTCTGATTGATGTGAAGCTGTGGCTCCAGAGCCCAGGGGAGGCTGAATGCACTTTCTCTCCAAACACACCCACTTCCACAAGGGGAGTGGCCGGAGGCACCATTTGGGAGGAAAAATGAATGAAAAAAAAATCACTGCTCTAGACTGATCCTCTTCTTTTAGAGATGGAAAATCAGGCTAAGAGAACACAGATGTGGCAGAGTTCCTCAAAGCAGCTTTTCTGGCAGAAACCTAAATAGAAAATTTAAAGCAGTTTTTAAGAGAAAGTTATGTATGTAATATATATTATATATAACATGTATATTAAATGTTATGTATAAATAAAATTATATATAATATAAATATATGTAAGTTTATATCTGTCACTTAATTTTTTTAAATTTAAAAATACTTTTTAAAATTTAAGTTAACATTGTTTTATTTGTATGTATTCATGGGGTACAAGTGCAATTTTGCAACACTGATATATTGCATTGTGGTGAAGTCAGGGCCTTCTGTGCATCCATCACTGGAGTAACACACATTGTATCCACCAAGCAACCTCTCATCATCCACCCCCTTCCTACCCCTGTCATCACTCTGAGTCTCCATTGTCTATCATTTCTTTGTTTCATTTTAAAATACCATAAAATTAACTTTTTTGGAAGTACAGTTATATGAGTTTTGACACATGTATAGTTTTATGTAACCATAACCACAGTCAGAATCCAGGGCAGTTCCATCACCCTGAAATATTCCCTCATGCTTCCCCTTTGTAGGCAAGCCCTCACCCTACCCCAACCTCTGGCAAACACTGATTTGTTCTCCTTCCCTATGGATTTGCCTTTTCCAAGGTGTCACATAAATGTCATAATGCATAACATGACCTCTGGAGACTGGCTTCTTTCACTGAGTACAACGTCTTTGAGACTAATCCACATTGCTGCTTTTTGGTGGTATTCCATTTTATGGATGTCCCACAGTTTGTTCGCCCAATGAGGGATATTCAGGTTGTTTCCATTTTTTGGTGATTATGAATAAAGCTGCTATAAATGTGAAGGTCATATTAAAACAAAGGTAATATATAGTCAAAATTCATTACTTCCTTATGGTCTTACTAAATTTTAATAAGATACTAAATTTTAGTATCTGTGCTGAGGTTATTTTACATCTGTTGTATCTGTATGTGTGGGGGTTCAGTCAGGATGGTGGGAGAAATTGTAAAATTATAGGAAATAAACACAAACCCTCTTGGAAGGCCTGAGGGTTTGCATAAACTATTTGGCTGAAGGCAGCTGAATTCTCTTAAAAGCTTAGGGCGCAGATACATAGGAATGTAGAGGAGTTTATCTAAATAGCTTGTTTACTCATGTGGTCCTAAATCAACCTTTGATCATTCGAGGGCAGGATGGCCCTCTCCGTGGTGGGGGGGAGGTGACCAGGTTAATTACCCACAGGTGTGTTGACTCAAAGCCTCTGTCAATTAAATCTGTACTAAATAAATGTAAGCATTACCAGCTTAGACAGGCAGCAAACTCTCTTTGGCTCCTGGTGCCGGCAGCCCCCTGGCCTGCTCTTTCACTGAATATCGGTGTCTGAGTACGTGTCTCATCTGTTGTGCAGCTGGGGTCTGCAGGACAGACCCCCACATGTACGGCAGAAATGCTATATATGATGGTGTGTTACTGAGGATCTCTTCTTCAACTCCCAGTGCAGTCACATTGATAGTTTGAAGTCATCCATGGTGGGAGTATTTACAGCATAGAGACTGGCAAGTGCCACACATCAGGACCTACCTGCCCCTGCTACAATCCCCAAACAGTGGTTAAACATTTCTCAGCACACTACTGATGCTGATAACAATGACAGCATACACCAGAAACTTTAGAAAAAGAATCCAGTAAATGTACCCTATGACTATGGGCACCATGTGATAAGGTTAGTCTTTGTGTCCCCACCCAAATCTCATCTTGAATTGTCATCCCTATAATCTACACATGTCAAGGGAGAGACCAGGTGGAGGTAATTGAATCATGGGGGTGGTTACCCCCATGGTGTTCTCATGATAGTGAGTTCTCATGATATCTGATGGTTTTATAAGTGTTTGACAGTTCCTCCTTCACAGGCTCTTTCTCGCCTGCCACCATGTAAGATGTGCCTTGCTTCACCTTCACCTTCCACCATGATTGTAAGTTTCCTGAAACCTCCCCAGCCATGCTGAACTGTGAGTCAATTAGATCCCTTTTCTTTATAAATTACCCAGTCTTGGGCGTTTCTTTATAGCAGTGTGAAAATATACTAATACATCATATATCCTGGAGGTTTAATGTCAGCTATGATTTTAGTGAGCAGTTCATTAAATATGCATAACTAAATGTGATTTACATTTTAACTTATATATGATTTTACCTATTACTAAGTTCATAAGTCAAAAAAACTTTTGCCAGTCTGCATATTGTATTGCCACATTTGTTTTTGAAAATCATGTTATTGAACCTCAGAGGATCACATAAATATTTGCAAGAGTGCAATGTTGATAGTTTGTAAACACTTGCAAACCATTTATTTGGGCCAGTTCAGGGATAAAATGACAAGATACTCTGTGAAGCTTGGAGTTGGCTAGGCTTTTAGCTTACTGTGATCTGATAAAATATTTTAGTTTAGTTTTCTTTTTCATTATGCACTAGCACCGCAGGCATTAGCTGGAAATGAATTGAAAGGCCTTAGAAGCAGTGATTCTGCAGCCAGCAAGCTATTAGAATAGAATTAATTATCTGGAGGTGTTTGCAAATAGAAGTGGGCCTCCTACCTATTTGTTTCCATTTCAACATTAGAGGTATGTGGGAATCTGGTTAATACCCTTTAAGGGTTTGATCCCTCTGCCTATGTGGCTTCTGATTCAGATGAACACTTAAAATCCATTAAAGGGAAATCATAAATAAAAGCAAATATGACACAGGAAAAATATACTTCTAAAAACTATTAGAAACTATTTATTTACACAGTGTCAAAAAATAAATGGACTCATGCCTGTAATCCCAGCACTCTGGGAGGCCAAGGTTGGCAGATCACGAGGCCAGGAGTTTGAGACCAGCCTGGCCAACATGGTGAAACCCTGTCTCTACTAAAACAAACAAGCAAAAAAACCCCAAAAATCAGCCAGATATGGTGGCCTGAGCCTGTGGTCCCAGCTACTCAGGAGGTTGAGGCAGTAGAACTGGTTGAGCCTGGCAGGTGGAGGTTGCAGTCAGGTGAGATTGAGCCACTGTACTGCAGCCTGGGAGATAGAGTGAGACTCTGTCTCAAAAATAAAATAAATAAATAAATAAAATAAAAAACAAATTGAGACTTAGTAAGGAGAGACTATTACAATTGAGGATGGTGGACTACTGCGATGGGGGAAAGGAACTATTGCAATGGGAGAACGCATTGACTGTATTATCTACAACTGTCTCAACAATCAGGCAGAAAGAGCTTTTCTTTTATAGGGAAGAGTAAACAAGGCTAGAAAGAACCAGGTGTTGGAAGTGGGATCAGCAGTGGAGAGTTGAGCAGAAAATGTCCTTTTTTATGGTTAGCTGGTTCTCAAGAGGGGATGTTTAGGAGGTTTTGATACTTGTTCCAGTGTCCCCTTAGCTTGCAATGCTTGAGTAAGCTCAAGGGTGGGCCAAAGTTCAGGGGCATAGGGGAAGGAGTGACGTCTCAAAGGTTTGGTCAAGTCAAGTTACTGGATATTTTGTCCAGATTGGTCTGTGGGGTTAAGCAGTTCAACTAATCATTTATAAGAAAAAAAAAGACAATTTAGAAGGTCTGTGTTTGGCTTTGTTACAGGTAGACAAGTTAGTCATTGTCAATCTGAAATAATCAAAGGGATCAGAATCCAATTTTAAAGAGTTTATTCAAGCAAAAAGCTGGGAATAGCCACTTGAGAGACAAAGACTCCAGAGAAATGTGGTCAGTGTTCCAAAGTTAAAAGTTAATTTCTTCTTATATAGGCAGAAAATGAAGAAATTTAACAAGATTGCAACATTTTCTATACATGGTTGGTTTATGAGTCTTTACAATTTAATTAGTTTGTTTTATTTTCCTTATGGCTTGTTTTCATGTTTTTTAACCAATTTAAAAGACTATATTTAACATTCTATCTTAAGACAATGTGATAGCCGTGAAGTCTTTGTATAAGAAAAGTAAGAGAGAATAGGTGCAGCAAACCACCATGGCACGTGTATATCTATCTAACAACCCTGCACGTTCTGCACATGTATCCCGGAACTTAAAGTAAAATAAAAAAAAAAAATAGCCAAAAAAAGAGAAAGTTTTTCATTCATCATAAGAACTTTATATAAAGGCATTAAATTGGCAAATAAGATTTGGAAGCAGAAGGTCAAAAAGATTGCTAAAATGAGGCCTCCATGCAAAACATACTTCTGCTCCCCTGTATAATATTCCTTCTACTCATTTGACATTTTTTCTCCCCTTTGGGGACCAAAGTGCTGTTTCCTTCAGGAAGTGGAGATACATGGCCTTCTCCTCATCCTCTTTTCCTTCTCCTGCTTTCCTTCCCCCATAGAAAATGCCTTGAAATAGCATAGTCCATCCTTGCGTGTGCACAAGCTATCATTTGAGTAAAAGTATACGTGGAGTAAAAATCATATTAAGGATCAGATTCAACTTATATTTTCTACTTCTTCTTCCTTTCCCTTCTCCCACCTTCTACTGGGCAGAATTATATCTTAATCGAATTTGTATCCTGTGCCATATATGGAAAGGTGCAACATATGGTATTTGTTAAAAGCATTTTTATTGCAGAGCAAAAATAAATAAAATTAAAAGCAATTAAAAAAAGAAAATAAGGGGGGAAATTAATCTACAATGAAGATCAACAGTGAAGGGGGATGGAGTCTTTCCTGGTCCCCTTTAGCTCGTTACATCATTTTCCAAAACAAAGAAGGCTTAATTTAACAGAGAAATGAAGGTCACAACTTCCTAGGTTATGGCTGCTTGTCACATGACTCAGGCCCCACAATCATCTTTATTTTTGGCTCAAAATAATTTAGAGTTCCAAGAACTTAGATTTTTGAATTACTTATTTTCACATCATCTATGGGCCTCTTTAAGTTATATGCAGGATGGTTCTTTATAGTAAGCTGTTTTCTGAAATACAAAAGGGTTGTGGTTGTAGTGGTCAAGGGAAAACTTCACCTTTACCCTTTGAAGATTCAAAAAATCAACACACAAAAGGCAGATTCATAGGAGAAAAGTCATACACATTTATTAACACACACGGGAGAGAACCACGGAGTGATTACCCCAACCCCTCAATGGGGTTCAGAAGCATATATATATATATACACACACATACATATATATATATACATATATATACACACAAACACATATATACATATATATACACACATATATATATACACACACATATACACATACCTACCATCTTGAGGGTTACAAGAAAAATTGGGGCTTGGATTGTGGCAAAACAGGTTATAATGACAAAACAAGTAGTCATGGGAGGGGAAAAAGAGGAGGGCTGACTAGTAAACATGGTCTTGTTATGTAGATGAAACCTCTCTGAGCAGCTCTCAGAGAGAATATATAGTAATATGTTTCTTTTAGACCTTTAAAGGTGTCAGACTCTTAGTTGATCTTTCCACGATCAGACAAAAGAAAGCCCTCGAAGAAGATCTGGCTGCGTCAATGCAGAGAAAATCTCCTTGTCAAGGAAACCTATTTTGGGGTGAAATGTTTTGGCTTCCTTCATGGTGGTGGTAGTGGTGGGATTTCTTGACCATGGCTGTTTTTCCAGGAGCCCAGGGCTCAGGTAAAGTTTCACATTTTCAGCAACTAATGCAGTTTACGCTATATTTTACATTAGGTTTCTCTTTTGTGGGAGACCAGGATATACTGCCCTTAAATATGAAGGATTGTTGAGCAGAAGACAATTAGGAAGAAGCAGATTCAGGGAAGTTCTCTGCCTTCTCTCTATTTGCCTAAAAATATAACATGGATTTACAAAGGTATCTTGCCCCCTCTTTCACTGGGGAGAACAAAGGTTAAACACTGAAGACTTCAAACCCTCATTGGACTGGAGAACATTCCAGAGGAATTTATATTAACAGGCTCTACTAATTAGCCTTTATTTGGGACTAATTTACCTTTCCTCAAGTTGCTGTCCCTAGAGGCTCAAAGTTCTTTGCCTTTGCCTTGTTACTTCTCTAAAAATTCACTGTTCTTTGTTGAAGATGCTATATGAGTGGGAATTCAGAGCCACCTCTTGGAAAACTACTCATTCTCTGGGTATTTCATATACATATATATATATGTATATGAATGAAATATCCATATTAATAAACTTTTTTAAATCTGTCTTTTGTAACAGGAGTTCATTTTTAATTAATCTGTCTTTTGTAACAGGAGTTCATTCCAACCAAGAACCTATGTGGGTGATTTTTCCCCTTTAGCTCTTAACTGTAGGCTCTAATGCTGTTCTCTATTTGAGAAGCTGTATCAGACATTTTTGTTTTGTTTTATATTTTCCTTTCATTTAAAAACATGTCTTCTGGAATTGCTTGGTGGGTGGAAATAAAAATTTTGCCTGGGGTTAGAACTTGTAACTTCTGTAGCTGTTGCAAGGAACCTGTATTGTCCTCCAACACAAAATCCCTAATGCTACTTGTGAGACTGAGATGTCACAAAAATATTTTAACAATTGGAAACTGCTGTACTAATTCAGACTGGTACTAATTTCCCAGTTCTCTGCAACCTAGACTAAGTTCCTCTTTGAAGCTAACAAAGAATCAACCTTCCTTTCTTTCATCCTCTCAATTTCTTCCTCTCTTTTCTCTACTTACTAATATTATCATTGTAACCATCATAGACAAGTTGTCTTCTCCATAAAGAGTCACTGTACATGGATTGCCCCATTTCAATAATCACTAAAACAATATGGAACATATTAATACAGAATATTTATTAATATAGACTAAGTATATCATTCTACATTAATATATTATTCTATATTAATATATTTATATATGTTATTAATATATTATTCTATATTAATATATTTATATATGTTATGAATATATTAATATATTATTCTATATTAAAATTAGTCTATATTAATGTTTTAGTGATTCATATTATTAAAATTAATATTCATGTTAATTTTTAATAGTGCTTGATTTGGAAAGCACTCAAGAATCTTTTTGTGTCATTAGAACTATAAAACATGAACCTGCTGTACATCATCAGTGTGTGCTGCTTAGTAAGGATTTACTTTTGGTTACCTTAACACTTAAAATATACGTGTACACATACACACTTCGCACACATTCAAAATGAAATAATACATATTTGGGAAACCAAATAGTGCTGTTGAGACAACAGGGGCCTCTGGGTCAGACACATAGACCTGGATATGGGTGTCAGTCCTCCCCTTACTCTCTGTAAGCCCTTGAGCATGTCACTCAAACTCTCTTAGCATCTTCCCATATCTGCAAAATGCCAATAATAGTTTTTGCTAAGGGCATTGTTGTGAGGATTAAACTGACGAGTTTGAATATGCAAAAGAAAAGACTAGGTACAGAGCAAATATTAGTTTTCTTCTCTAATTTTTTGAATGCTAGTCTGTGCGGCAAGCTAGGCTAGACATTATAGAGTTCCTACTTTTAAGGAACTTACAATCTAATTGGGGAATCATATAGACATATATATGTAAACACTTATTTACATGTCTTACATTTTCAGAATACTTACCTAGGACTTTGAAAAATTTATCAACATTTAAAATTAATCTTATAATTTAATTTTGATGCTTACTCATAATTAAGTTTAGGAGCCTCCTTTTATCACCATCCCTCTGTAATCGCCTGATGGGTTCATCTTGCCTGCTGCCCTGAAAAGCCAATATACTGAGAAGCAGGTTTTTGCGATCGAAGAGGAGTTTAATAAACACTGAGCCAGATAAATGGAAGGACAGGAGTTTATTATTACTTAAATCAACCGCTCTGAAAATTCAGAGGCTAGGGTTTTTCAAGGATAGTTTGGTAGGCAGGGGGCTAGGAAATGGGAAAAGCTGATTAGTTAGGGATGAAATCATAGGGAGTCAGAGCTTGTCCTCCTGGACTGAATCGGTTCCTGGTCAGGAGCCACAAGACTCAGTAAGCCAGTTTACCAATCTGGGTGGTGCCAGCTGGTCCATCAGAAGACAGCATCTGAAAAATACCTCAAAACACCAGTCATTGGTTTGACAATAGTTATGTTATCTATAGGAACAATTGGGGAGGTTAGGAATCTTGTGGCTTCTAGTTGCATGACTCTTGAGCCATAATTTCTAATTTTTTCATTTTACAAAAGCAGTCTTGTCTCCAAGCAAGGAGGGGGTTTGGAGAAGGGCTATCATGTTTGTTTCAAAGTTAAACTATAAACTAAATTCCTCCCATAGTTAGTTGGGCCTATGCCTAGGAATAAATAAGGGTAGCTTGGGGGTTAGAAGCAAGATGGAGTCAGTTATGTGAGATTTCTTTCACTGTCATAATTTTCCTATGTCATATGTTTCTTACTGTCATAATTTTTGCAAAGGTGGTTTCGCCTCTGCGTTGAGTGCTTGGCCCTCTTGGTGGCTAAGTTTTACAAATAGAAAGACTATATCCCTTCCCACTTAGCACTGTACAATAGTAGTAGTCCTTACTGCAGTTTGCATTGTATGCAAGAAATATATCTGAACAGAAATCTTTGTCTTCCAGGCATGTCCTTCTCTCTCTGCACACTGGTGTTTGCATCTCTAAATTGCCCAGCACTAATTTCACTCCTCGGCAGCTATCTTCTCAAAATAAGCCAAATACCAAGCCAGCCAGATGAAATCCCCTGCCCTCCCCACTAGATGGATAGGACATTATGAGTAAAAGAAGGAGAGTACCCTGGGACAGTTGAATCCCACTGAGGCCACGTAAGCCAGTGAGGGAAGCAGCCTCAGCAAGGTCGCCACAGATGAGAGGACACAAGCTTGCAAGGGAACCAGGGAATGTTGGCCTCTCCTTGCACAGCATGATTACGAGGCTGTGAATGTATCCCAGTTTGTACTTCACCACGTTCCAATATCTATTTTGTCCTTGGTTGGACACGGAGCTGCAGGGTTAAATGAAACATTATTGCAGCACCAGAGACCACAGATGATTTTGTTTTGTACTTGGGACGGGTCAGTCGTTACAATGGGGGTTTCCTGCAAATTGGTTTCTAGGCTCTGTCTGGCTCTGAAACAATTTCACTTTCCATACATGAAAAACTGGGTCAGTGCCCTCAAAAGACAACTCAAGGGTTTTGTAGACATATCTTCTGAGTAGTGAGAGAAAGACTAGCGACTATTTCATGACTGCAAGAACTTAAAAAGAGCCATTCTTAGCCCAGCAAGGAGAGACTTTTCCATTTTAGCAGGTCCTACCCTATAACGATTACTAAAAGATTGCAAAGTAAATAAAAGTATTTTATCCCAAAATTTACTTCTTTCACGTATTTTGAGAGCTGTTCAGAGGGACAACCAAGCAAATAATCACGCTGAACCCCCTTGGGCACTGTCTAATTGGATGTCCTAGGTCCTCCCAATTCTTAGTCCTTAAATACCTGTTTTTCTCCTCTTATTTGGACCTTGTGTCTTCCGTTTAGTTTCTCAATTCATACAAAACTGCATCCCGGCCATCACCAATCATTCTATACGACAAATGCTCCTTCTAACAACCCCACAATATCACCCCTTACCGCAAAATCTTCCTTCAGCTTAATCTCTAGGTTCCCATGCCGCCCCTAATCCCACTCAAAGCAGCCCTGAGAAACATCGCCCATTATCTCTCCATACCAGCCCCAAAAATTTTCGCCGCCCCAACACTTCATCACTATTTTGTTTTACTTTTCTTATTAATATAAGAAGACAGGAATGTCAGGTCTCTGAGCCCAAGCTAAGCCATGATATCCCCTGTGACCTGCACTTATACATCCAGATGGCCTGAAGCAACTGAAGAATCACAAAAGAAGTGAAAATGGCCCGGTTCCTGCCTTAACTGATGACACTGTCTTGTGAAATTCCTTCTCCTGGACAATGAGTCTCAGAAGTTCCCCACGGAGGAGCACATTGTGAGCCCCCGCCCTGCCCACCAGAGAACAACCCCTTTAACTGTAATTTTCCACTACCTACCCAAATTCCATAAAACTGCCCCACCCCTATCTCCGTCTGCGGACTCTCTTTTCGGACTCAGCCGGCCTGCACCCAGGTGATTAAAAAGTTTTATTGCTCACACAAAGCCTGTTTGGTGGTCTCTTCACACTAAAGAGACCACCCCTCATATTGTCTTATGCCCAATTTCTGCCTCTAAAGAAAGAAAAAGTAAAAACTAAAAGGCAGAAATGAAATCCACAAGCAGATAGCCCGGCCCCACAGCCTGGGCCTGGTAGTTAAAGATCGACCCCTGACATAATCGGTTATGTTATCTATAGTTTGCAGAAACTGTATAGAAATGCACTGTGAAAATCCCCATCCTGTTTTGTTCCGATCTAATTACCGGTGCATGCAGCCCTCAGTCACGTACCCCCTGCTTGCTCAATCAATCAAGACCCTCTCACGTACACCCCCTTGGAGTTGTGAGCCCTTTAAAAGGGATGGGAATTGCTCACTCGGGGAGCTCAGCCCTTGAGACAGGAGTCTTGCCTATGTCCCCAGCTGAATAAACCCCTTCCTTCTTTAACTCGGTGTCTGAGGAGTTTTGTCTGCGGCTTGTCCTGCTACAACACGGACGTGCGTGACAACCACCACTACCAAGATAGCAAACTGTTGCATCACCAGAAGATTCCTTCCTGCTATCCATTTATAGTTATACTGTTACAGGAGTTATTAAGAAATTATTGTTAGGCAGAGAAGAAAAGGGGTCCTTAGTAAGGTTTTTTTTTTTTTTCTTTTAAAGCAGCTCCAGAAATGTTTCTTGTCTAGCAGAAAAGCAACTCTTAGGGCCAGGCCAGCAAGCTTTGATAAGCAAATGCCAGCCATTAGAAACTGGGTCCACTCAATATAGCGATTCCCGCCTTCTTCTTATCACAAGTGCCTTGCATCAGGGCTGCCCCCAGATAATCCTCACCTCTGTAGAACATCATGGTGCCCTGCATTTGCATATTAAAAGGCTAGGGTGGGAGGGCCAGTTTTTTTGCGGGCTATGTGAATGACATATCTGGTCAAACCAATCCCCTGGGCCCTATGTAAATCAGATACTGCCTCCTCCAGCCTCCTATTATAACTCTGTTTTCTACTGCACTTAGGGTTCCCTCTCTTGGCCTGGAGCCCCCCTCCCTCTGTCTTTGTATGGGGGAGCTTCTTCTTTCTTTCTTGCCTATTAAACTGTCTCCACTCCTTAAAACCACTCCACGTGTGTCTGTGTTGTTTTATTTAAACTGGCTTGAGACAAAGGACCCTGGTATTCCTCCAGTCATCACAGCCATATCAATACCCACCCCCTCCCCATTCATAACCCCTGGAGACCACTAATCTGTTCTCTATCTGTATAATTTTACTTAAGAATGTTATATATGGAATCATATAGTACCTCGATATTGACTCCTTTTAAAACTCAGTACATTTGAGTTTCGTCTATATTGTTGTGTGCATTAAGAGCTTGGTTTTTTTTTTTTTATTGCTGAGTAGTATTCCATGGCATGGATGTATCACAGTTTGTTTAATCATTACCATGCTGAAGGACTTTTTGGTTGCTTTTATTACTTGGCTATCAACAAAACCTGCTATCATGGCTAATTATATATGTTAACTTGGCTAGATTATGGTACCCAGGTATTTGTTAAACACCAGTTTAGATGTTGCTGCGAAGGTTTTTTAAAGGTATAATTAACATTTAAATAAGTGGATTTTGAGTAAAGCAGATTACCCTCTACAATGTGGGTGGGCTTCATTTAATCAGTTGAAGATTTCAAGAGAAAAGACTGAGCTCTCTCAAAGAAAAGGAATTCTAGATGACTTTAGGACTCAAAACTACTAAAATAACTCTTTCCTGGGTCTCCTGCCTACTGGCCTGTCCTGCAGATTTTAGACTTGCTAACCCCCAAAACCATGTGAGCCAATTTCTTAAATCTCTGTGCGTGTGTGCACATGTGTGTATTATTGGTTCTGTTTCTCTGGAGAGCCCTGACTAATATAGTTTTTATGAACATTCTTGTGTATGTTTTTGTGTGAGTGTGAATTTTATTTTTCTGGGATAAATGCCTAAAAGGAGGATTTCTAGACCATATGGTAAGTGCATGTTTAGTTTTTGTTTTTTTTTTAAAACTACTTGGCTAACTATATTTTAAAGTGGCTATACTATTCCATATCTCTCCAGCAATGTATGACTGATTCAGTTTCTCCCCAACTTTATTTGCATTTGGTATTGTCATAATTTTTTATTTTAGCCATGCTTACTGGTGCATAGTAATATCGTTGTGGTTTTAATCTGTATTTCCCTAATAGATAATATTATTGAATACCTTTCATGTGTTTATTTGCCATCTGTATGCCCATTTGGTGAAATGTCTGTTCATGCCTTTTCCCTGTTCTAATTGGATTGGCTTTTTAAAATTGGTATGTTTTGAGAGTTCCTTATATATTCTAGATAGAGGTTTTTTTGTCAAATATATGTTTGGCGAATGATTTCTTGTAGTCTATAACTTGTCTTTTCATCTTAATAGGGTCTTTTGCAGAGCAAAAGTTTTAAATTTCAGCGAGTTTCAATTTATCAGTTTTCCTTTCATAAATCTTGCTTTTGGAATCAATTCTAAAACCTCTTCACTGAACCCTAAGTGCTGAAGATTTTGCCTATAATTTTTTTTCTAAAATGTTTTATAGTTTCATGTTAGACTTTTGATTCCTTGATGTATTTTAAGTTAATTTTGTATAAGGTGTGAGGTTTAGGTTCAGGTTCATTTTTTTTTTTTTTGACCAAAAATGTCCAGCATCATTTGTTGAAGACTGTCGTTTCATTGAATTGCTTTTGTAACTTGCTAAAAATCAGTTTGACCTATTACCAGAAAGGTAACCCAGGCTGGAATGCAGTGGCACAATCTCAGCTCACTGCAACCTCTGCCTCCCAGGCTCAAGTGATCCTCCCACCTCAGCCACCCAAGTAGCTGTGACCACACGTGTCCACCACCATGCCTGGCTAATTTTTGTATTTTTTGGTAGATAGAGGGTTTTGCCATGTTTCCCAGGCTGGTCTCGAACTCTTAAGCTTAAGCGATCCATCTGCCTTAGCCTCCCAAAGTGGTGGGATTACAGATGTGAGCCACTGTGCCCGGCCTGATTTATCAGTTTTAAAAAGTTAAAGCTAATCACTGCTCATAAGCAGAAGTCATAACTTGACTGCATATATAGGTCAGATAGGTAACAGATATGTGACTTGGGCTGATAAGACTGTAGAGAATGATGGTGCCTATTGCGAATGGTGGAATTTCACAGCTTCATCTAGAGACATTCAAATTAAATTTTTGAAAAAGCCTCATGCCAGGAGGCCCAAAATTTCAACTGCTGCCTTGAGAGTGTGTAATCTCATTAGGGGAACAAATACGTAAGAGCACAGTTGGTTCTTTGCTCTACAGGTCTCTTAAAGACTGGATTGAAAAAGACCTGTTGGTCCATAGAACTCCAGCATTGAGCAGCACCAAGAAGCAGAGGCAATTACTGGGCAAGACACAAGCCACATCTTTTAAGTGGTTTTCCTCATCACAGCCATTTACATCTACTTAATTAGTTAGACTATTACTATATTATATGTATTACAATACACATAATCTAGAATTGTATGTATTGGAATAGAAATATTTGTTTACATTTTTTATTCAAGGAGTGATATATTATGGTTTTATAGAAGTCAACATATGCCAGATACTACTCTTTTTTCAGTTATGTGGGTTGCAGATATCTTCTTCAAATTGTGGTTTGATTTTCTACTTTGATTATAATGTCTTTTGTTGCAGAGAATTTTTAAAATTTAATGTATTGAAACTTACTAATATTTTTCCTTATGGTTCGAGTTTTGTTTTGTCTTATTTAAGAAATCGTCTATGCCCTGAGGTCATAAGGATATTCTTGTATATTTTCTTCTAAATTTTTTGGAAGGTTTTCTTTTTTCATATTTAGATCTAAATTAAGTTAAAACCTACCTGTGTTGCAAGGTAAGGATATAATTTTATTTTTTCATAGGACAATTGTATTATCAGGATAAGGTAGTTATGTTTCAGTAACACATTAAGCCCTAAGTCTTAATGTCTTAACACAACAAAGATTTGTTTCTTTCTTATAATTGTCCAACATTCATGGCTGTTTGGGATGGGTGAGCATAGTTGGTTCTTTGCTCTACAGCTCTTGTAAAGGCTCAGGCAGAAGTGACTGCAGTTTTGTAGCTTTACCTTCCAGGATACACAGCCTCCTTTGTTAGCAACGCAAAGGAAGGGGCGGGGCATCTTTCACCTGCCATTCCTACTGCTCGTGCTCATGGTCATTGGTTATTCACCGTCACACAGCCAGACCAACTGCAAAGTGGTGTGCAAGTGTGGACTTCAGTCTGTCTGGAAAGAGAGGAAAATTGGACATTGTTGAGCACTATTAATGTTTACCAGATTAACTAACTGTCCTAGCATTATTTATTAAATAGTTCATTTACTCTCTGTGATCTGTGACATTATCTTTGTTATATCACATAATTTTGTGTCCATATAAGCAAGAACTTGTTTCTGACTTATTTTTTCATTGTTCTAATTGTCTATTCTTGTCAAACACTCTAATTTCTTAATTACTATCCCTGTATAATGTCTTTATATATGATATGGTGAGTTACTAAGATTTTCTTTTTCCCTCAAAATTGTCTTGTTGATTTTAATTGGCTGGTAGCTTCCATATAAATTTTAGAAGCAGCTTTTCAAGTTGCAAGAAAAAATGTTAGATTTTGACTACAATTACATTTAATTTATAGATTAATTTGGTTATACGTGACATCTTCAAGATATTGCGTGTCACCATCCATAAATACTTAAGTTTTAAATCCTTCAATAGAGTTTTTTTTTCTCAATAAGATTATGGCACATCTTTTGCTAGATTTATTTCTATAGGTTATTTAAAATAATTTATGTAATATCCATAAAAAATACATTTTCTAATAGTTTGTGATTTATTTGTAGGAATGTAATTGACTTTTTTTTGGTATTACTTTTATGATTGACAAACTATCTGAACTTTCTTTTTGTGTCTAATTTTTGGTCTTCAGAGTCTCCTGAATTTTCTGTGTGAAAAATTACACTTTTTGCAAAAATGGTGCTGTTCTTTATTCCCAATGTCTATACTCTTTCCTTCCTTCTTTCATTCCTCTTTACCTCGCCCTTCACTCCTCTTCCTTTCCTATCTGCTTTCCTTTCTTCTCTTCTCCTCTTTCCCTTCCTTTTTTTTCTGCTTTACCTTATTAAGTACCTTATTAAGTACTCATAAGTATTTTTTCTGCTTTACCTTATTAAATACTCCATTTGTACTTAATAAAGCATGATAGCAGGCTTCTTATCTTTTTACTGACTTCAAAGTGAACACTGCTACTAGGTTATTATTCAGTTTGCTGCAGGCATTTATTAGATACCTTTGCCATATAAAGGAATTCTTCTTGTCTACATACTTTGCTAAGAGTTTCTATTATCAATAACTGGTGCTGAATTTATTCTGCCAGCATTTCACTCGAAAAAAATTTTTGAACTTTTCTTCCAAAGCTTTTTTTTAACCCATAGTTTGCTTCTGTTCTTGGTCTTTCCATTATCTTGGAGTTGATTTCCAGATAATGTTTCTCGTTGTTTATGGTACTTTTAATAATAAGTGGATGTTTCAATGGTTTGATGACCACAGGCCTTTTTCTACCCCTGCATGACTCTGATTCATTTTTGTATCCTATATTTACAACTCTACTTGTATGTGTGGATAAAATTCAAGTGCCCTGGTCAACTTTTTGCCTGATGAGAATGCTAGCAATTCAGAAGACAGAACAATAAGTTTAGGCTGTTCCTATTCATTTCAAACTTACAGTAATTTAATAATTTATATTTTTATGGCATTATTAGAAAATCCTATTACCACAAAATAAACCCTCTCAATATTCAAAATACCATTTTTGCTCAGGTATCAAAAATTTATACAGTGAGCCAAAGGGTGAGTAAGGAGAGAGCCAGTTGTTTTCTTTTTTAGATTATTGTTTCTTTTGCAATAGTTGCAAATACCTCTCACTTTCTCCACTCCTGAGGCTTGCAGAAGCTTGTAGATCATAGTTGATCATTGAAGAATGTGGGTGGGGAGAGGGTTGGGGGAGAGTTGGTTAGGGGTGCTGAACCCTGTACAGTCGAAAATCTATGTATAACTTTTGACTCCTCAAAAACTTAACTATGAATAGCCTACTGTTGGCCAGAAACTTTACCAATAATAGTGGATTAACACATGTTTTGTATATTATATGTGTTATATATTGTATTCTTAAAGTAAGATAGAGAAATGAAATGTTATTTAAAAAATCATAGAGACTAAAAAATAAATCTTCTATTTGTTAAGTGGAAATGGATCATCATAAAGGTCTTCGTCCCTGCTGTCTTCATGTTGATGGGCTGAGGAGGAGGGGAAAGAGGAAGTGTTGGTCTTGCTGTCTCCAGGGTGGCACAGGCAGAGATGGAGGATGTGGAAGGGGAGGCAGGAGAGGCTGGCATACTAGGTGTAACTTACATTGAAAAAAAGTTCAAGGGTCAACTGTAATTGTACCTACTTAAAGGTGAGGGCACCCTTTCTAAAATTTCACTTGTCAGCAAAGATTGCGGCAATTCTGTTTTGTCAGTTCCTGCACTACTCCTCTCACATTGTTCTATATCTGTTAGTAAGATTTCTTAGTTAGCCAGATATCTATTGAAGTTTTCTGAGGGTAAAAAAGATAAATTTTCTTTTATAAAAAGAATTTAAAAGTTCAGGCTGGGCACGGTGGCTCACCCCTGTAATCCTAGCACTTTGGGATGCTGAGGCGGGAGAATCACCTGAGGTCAAGAGTTTGGGACCAGCCTGGCCAACATGATGAAGTCTCATCTCTACTAAAAATACAAAAATTAGCCAGGTTTGGTGGCATGCACCTGTAATCCCAGCTATTCAAGAGGCTGAGGCAGGAGAATTGCTTGGACCTGGAGAGTGGAGATTGCAGCGAGCTGAGATTGTGCCACTTCACTCCAGCCTGGGTGAAAGAGCAAAATTCTGTCTCAATTAAAAAAAAAAAAAAGTTCAAATCAAACCACAGTTCTAAATCTAAGGTACTGCTGCCTTGGAGTTTATGTCCAGATATTTTGGTCTGACACGCAGAAGCTTCATACATGCCTGGCGCCTGGCTGGTTTACTGATCAGATGGGTGATAAGCTGCCACTGTCATTTTATGACTGAGAGCAGATTCTATCTATGTATATAAATTGGTGACTATAGGGCATTTAATTCTAAAGATTGCCTTGGGTAATAGAAATTCTCTATCTGAAAGTGTAGCCAAATCTCCACTTGTGCACTTCTGAGGTTCCATATCAAATTATTATAGCACGGAGTGTGTTGAAGCCTTCTAACAGAATAACATTAGTCCTTAGTGATTTTCCTGAAAGGGAAAATGACCACATATTCACCACTCTTCAAAATGCAGCAGTTCAAAAATGAACTGGTAAGAGAAATGGAATAGCATGGACCAAACTGAGAGTTCAGATCTCTCCCCACCCAGTACACTGACTAATACTGCTCCCATATGTTGACAATAGTTTCATTATTAATTAACTCAGCAGAGATATTCAAGTTGCTTTCCTAGCTCTATTCTTTGGTAAGTGAAGTATTATTTGAAGATATTGGAGAGTTGAGTATCCATCTTAAAGTGATTACGGAAGCAGAATCCTTGTTCCTCAACAGAGAAGCCAGGATGAGTTGATCTTATCTAGAACATGCTTATTCAAGGCCAGCAAGGCAGTAAATCATCAAGTTTGAGAACTGCTGGTGACACTGTGTATGGTAGGTCTTGCCAAATCTGGAAATCTCAATTATTGCCAGATCAATAATTGAGTCTTACGTATGCCTGCAAAGCACATGGCTGCCACTCAACAGTTTAATGGACTGTTTAGGACAAAACTTACTCTGGTAATTCATGGGCTTCAGTTTCAAGAAATCAGCAGGGAGAGAGCAGAGTTATTGTTTGCATTAGTCCATTCTCACATTGCTATGAAGAACTACCTGAGACTGGGAAATTTAAAAAGAAAAGAGGTTTAATTGGCTCATGGTTCTGCAGGCTGTACAGGAAGCATGGCTGGGGAGGTCTCAGGAAACTTCCACTCATGGTGGAAGGTCAAAAGGAAGGAGGCACATCCTACATGGCTGGAGCAGGAGGAAGAGCACAGGGGGAGGTGCTACATACTTTTAAACAACCAGGTCTCTTGAGAATCACAAGAACAGCAAGGGGGAAGTCCATCCCCATGATCCAGTCACCTCCCATCAGGCCCTTCCTCCAACACTGGGGATTACAATTCGATGTGAGATTTGGGTGGGGACACAAATCCAAACCATATCAATGTTCATATATCCATAAATAACTTTTTAAATCCAGTTTTTTAGTCTTCTGGAATGTATTTCTCTGAAATCACTTATTACTTTGGCAATGATTATTTGTTTGGTTCCACAATTCCTTAATAGGCTCTGAGCTTCCAGAGGGCAAGCACTTTTTCACATTCAGCTCTGTGTCTTCAGTTCCTGGCACATAGATCACACTCAAAGAATCTGGGTGGGAAAATGGGTAAGTATTGATGGATGCCTTTCCCTCTCCCTGACCAGTAGGGGAGACCTGTTACTTCCACCTTTCCTTACCTTGGGCAGCTGAGCAGCCTGTCTTAATTTTCTCCCTGAAGGACTGATGAGACAGGTCATGATAACAAAGAAAAAAATCTTTGAGTCTCGAGATTTAATGTCATAGGCCCAGACACATAAGGTAATATTTGGAAGAATACAAAATAAATAAGAGCATCCCAGTCACGATAAAGATTCTCCTGACTTTGGTTGGAGTTTCCAGTACTTCAAAACCAATATGATCCACAGAAGGAATCTCATGCCCTGCCTGTCCTCCCCTCATCCAGCCCCAGATAATGGCCACAAATGAGACAGGGGAGTAGACATGGTCCAGAGACTGAGCGAGAGGACGAGGACTCCCCATAGTTAGGAATGGAAGGAAATCACAGCTGACCCATGGAGATCAAACACCACTCAATGATGGACAGGCAACAGCATCAGGGACCAGAAGTCTCTACACCCTTAGTATGATGAAGCCTCGTCCCAACACACAAAGCAAAGGTTGCAGCAATTCTGTTTTGTCAGTTCCTCCACTGCTCTTTTCTGTTGGTTGTTCTGTAACTGTCAGTAAGATTTCTGTGCACCCACATGCCCACACACCTCAAAATCCTGAGAAGTCTCAAGGTGACCTGAATTGACTCAAGTGGAATTTAAAAAATTTAAAAACTAACAATGTATACACTCCTAAATTTGTGGACTGAGGTATATACAAGCCACAAATGTTTGTCATTGTGTGTATATTTACATGCATACTTTTAAAAATATTTGTTTCTGAGGTTAGAGAGTAGATTTTTTTTTTCTTGTTTAAATAAGCCTGCATTTGGCCCTGATTTCTCAAGCAGTGAGCTCTAGTCAAAATGAGTCTCTAGCAGAGGAGACAATGTGCCAAAGAGGTGCTAGAGACAAGTGAGGTCTTTGGGGAATGGATTTAAGACTCTTCCAAGAAGCCTTCTGTTGACATCCTCTTCAGGGGTCAGTTAGGTGGCCCACCTTTGCTCACCTATGATCTCTCATTCACATTAATCCAAGTGCTCATTATTGTATAATACAATAATCTGCTTATACATAAGGATGTATAGGATGAAGTTGGGACTGTTATAGTTTATGCCTATTATCCTGGTGTAATTGTTAATAACAGCTTCTTTCTTTTTAAAAATGGTTGCAGTTCTAATAATAAAGTTTGAGGGTATCCTATTTATGTACCTGTTTCTACCATTAGACCCAGTTCCTACAGGGCAAATCTTACGTTTTGGTCATCTTTGTATCTGCAGCACATTTTGGACAGTCAAGCATATAGTGGTTTCTCATTAAAGGTTTACTGATTGGCCCGAAATATTTCATAAAATATCAAAAATAATTCTTTGTACAGGAAAAAGCCATGATGAAGGAGAAATCCAAGGCATTTGTATCAATCAGGCTCCTTGCAAGAAACAGATGGCACATTCGAAATGGGTGATTTGTGGAGAGTCTAATAAAAGACTAATTGTAAAGTTGTGGGGAAATTTACTAAAAACTGAAAGGATAATGCAAAATCTAGGAGACTGTTTTGTAACTAGATCCTGTAGTAGGGGTGAGGGATAGGAGAGGGTATAGGGAAAGAGAGCTGTGTGGGGAGGGTGGCCTGACAGAGGCTGTGGTCTTTGGTTGAAGGTTGTATCTACCCCACAATGATGCCACAGAAAGGAATTTGATGAAAAAAACACACCTCAACCTTACTCTCTATTTTCCTTTTAAAAAATCGCTGGTCAGCACACCCCTTTGGCTGAGCCCAACAGGAAGCCAAGGACAAGGGAAACTTCTGTTACCCTCTCTACATATCCTGAGACACATAAGCTTGTAGAGAAGATGGAGAGTGGGTCTGAGGGAAAATGGAAGATTTGCAGCAGTTTTAGTAAAAGAAAATATAGGACATGAAGGGAGGGTAGATAAGTTTATAATAATCTCTGAATCCAAGAGATGTGACAGTTACAATGATAGGATTTTCTGTGGCTCCTGGAACTACTGAAAACAATGAATGACTACATTCTATACTTGTTTATATTGTTTAATTTCTATATTTCCCAATAGACTGTAAGCTCCTCAAGGGTAGAGATCACTAGCACCAGCACAGATTCTGCCAGGTTCTCAGTAATTATTGGGTGAATGAATGGCTGGAAGAACCACATGGAGTTATATGGCTGCATTAGAAAGGATGCAACCCAACCAAGAAGACCTCCTTACCTTAAGCCATTGTAAACCCAGTAAAGGCCTTCAAAGAATGGAGATTTCCAATGATGCAGAAGCTGGCAGTGTTTAATCCAATGTTCAGGGGAAAGACAGACTGAAGTGTGTGGATCCAATTTTCCATTCATATGAAAGGAATAATCTTTGGTCAGGAAGGAATGATTCTCTAGGCCTTATCATAATGTTCCCAAGTGTAGGTTAACAGAATGGCTATAATTGAAGGAGTATTTAGCTTTTGATGACATAAGGAGGTGTAGCTTGCTATTACTACTGTTATTTGCTGATTGATTCTATATTATATGTGATTTTCTGTTCATTAAGTTTTGTCCCGATACTCTTCCAATCATCTTGTAACAAGTCAAGGAATTAGACAAGCATGCCCGACCCAGAGCTCATATACTCTCAAGAATGCTGGGTAGGTTGGTGGGGGCCGGAGGTGGGGATAGGATAGTGTGTTAGTGCATTTTAGAAAAAGCGATATTACATGAAACCAACTGCCAAGGGAACTCATGGAAGGATATACTGACACAGATGTTCCATTGTATAGGCCTACACAGCACTCTGTTTACTCCATGATCAGGGCCAGGGTTTAATGCAAGATTAAACAGAAATGATGGTAAACAACTAGCACCTGGCAGAGTGGATATGCTTAGTAAACATTCCTTGACTGTTGAGTGGAGGAATCCGTGGCATTCTATGACTCTTTAAACAGCTTTTCAGTGCCATGTAGGCCCAGCTTGAAAGAATTATTTTCATGTTTTTTTTCCTGTGATCTTTGAGAGTCAGTATAACATAGTAAAGGAAAAGGTTCAAATTCCAGCTGTATGTCCTTGGCGAATTGCTTAACTGTCTTTCCTTCAGTTTCCTTGTCAGTAAAATGGAGATGTTAGTAGTACCTATAGCCCTAGGATTGTTGTGAGGATTTAATGAATAAATATAAGTAAAGCATAGTACATAGTAAGTACTGCATAAATGTTATTATTAATATTGCGATTAGTAGTTAATCAATGTGAATTTAGCTCCAATCTTTTTTTTTTTTTTTTTTTTTTTTGAGATAGGGTCTCACTCTGTCACCTAGGCTGGAGTGCAGTGGTACCATCTTGGCTCACTGTAGTCTTGACCTCCTGGGTTCAAGCCATCCTTCCACCTCAGCCTCCTGAGTAGCTGGGGCCATAGGTAGATGCCACCACACCCAGCTAAGTTTTGTATTTTTTATAGAGATGGGTTTTTGCCATGTTGCCCAGGCTGGTCTCAAACTCCTGAGCTCAAGTGATTCTCCTAATTCAGCCTCCCAAAGTGATTACAGGCGTGAGCCATCACACCTAGCTTGAAATTCAGTCATTTTTAAGGGGCTACCTCAAGCCTGGAAAAGTACTTTGGGACACACTTGTCTTTAGTTACTGCGTGTCAAATGAATATGGAGGTTGTATTACCTTTTTAACTGTCTCTATTTCTATATCCCTACCACCCAGGTGCTCCAGATTTTGAGAGAAATTAGCCTTATTCTGAGATAAGGAAAAAATATTTGTTGACTCTGGATATGTGGGACATGGTAAATGAAAAGCCTTAATAGATAATTGAAGCATATAACTAACAGTATGCATTTGATTCCTATGTTGAGGTTTTCAGTTAAATAGACTTAGTGGCAAAGGTTGAATGGAGCTAGTGGAATACTGACCTGTGGGTGATCCAGGAAATGGGCTGGCATTTTTCTTGGCTGCAGCATATCACGGGAGAATGTTTGTAATATCAGCATTCCTGATTTCCAGCTCTGTGGGGAATCCATGATGCTGAGCTAGGAGAGCTACAATAGCAAAGATTCTGCCTCACAAACATTAGAAAGAAGAGCAAAATGAATGTTTCAACATATGAGAGAAGACAGAGTTTTTTTTGTTTTGTTTTGTTTTGGTTTTTGAGACGGAATCTTGCTCTGTTGCCCAGGCTGGAGTGTAGTTGTGCGATCTCGGCTCACTGCAGCTTCTACCTCCCTGGTTCAAGCAATTCCCCTGCCTCAGCCTCCTGAGTTGCTGGGATTACAGGCATCTGTCACCACGCCCAGCTAATTTTTTTGTATTTTAGTAGAGATGGGATTTCACCATGTTGGCCAGACTGGTCTCGAACTCCTGACCTCTGGCAATCTGCCCGCCTCGGCCTCCCAAAGAGCTGGGATTACAGGTGTGAGCCACCACACCTGGCCAAGATAGAGTTTTATAATACTGAATAAGGACAGCAAAATAATGATTATTAAACCAAGGGCAATACTATATTGATTGCTTCATACATGATCTCATTTACCCCATACAACAAACATGAGGGCAGTTCTCTTTATTTTATAGAGGAGGACATGAAGGGTCAAAGAGGATAAGTAACAGCACTAAAGGAGTCCTGCTATCTTAATAACTTGGTTAAATAACAGGCCAGTATGGTGTACTAGCATAGAAAATGTCAGTAACACTAAACTAAGTTGAGAGTTGCTAAGTGGTAGAGTCATTATTGGGCCAATCTCTGATTCCGAAGCCAAAGATTCTCCTAGCAGCACTCTGTTTCCCCCAGTGTGGTGCGGGGCTCCTCTGTTACTCACTAAGAAAAATTTCTGAGACTTATTCCAGGGGTAATTTGATAAGTGTTAGAAACAGAATAGAAATATGGACATGCCATGATCCCGGTCACAGTCATTGATTTATTTATAGCAGGATCCACAGTCTTTCTCTTTGTTTTATTTGTATCAAACAGAACCTATTTGTAGGATTGAAGTGGGTGCTGCTTCTGACCACAGAGCAGATTCATCTGTGGGCAGTTAATTCGTATCAAGATACCGGTTGAAGCAAAGTGGAAGTGGACATGCTGGGAACTGCTAGCATTTCCACCATGGTGGCTAGCATGGTCAAAGGTACCAAAAGTAAGCATGGAGGGAGGAATCCCAGTAGCCTCTGACCACTTTCCCTTTCTCTGTCTCACCAACATTTGAGTCAGTCACTGCTACCAAACTCCATCTATTGAGTGTATAATATATGCTGACACTTATAAGACAACTTTGGCTTGTTATTTCCAATCCTAATCATAATTTTGTCAAGTAGGTAATTTTAATTCCATTTTATATGTGAAGATATTGATGATGAGAGGGGTTACATGTGTTATGCTGGATGGACCCCTATTGACTTCAGTAGAGATGGCACCATGTTCAAAATGCTAAAGAAGAGACCCAGCAACCGAGACTTAGGGCATACAGGGCAGCCCGGTGGTGGTGGGCTGGACAGCAGAACAGCAACCACTTGTAAAAAGCATGCAGTTTATATAGCACTTTCACTTAGCACCCTCCCTCTAGCAACTTCCACCTAGCAACCTTCATTTAACCCAAAACAAAGGGCCTCAATCCCCTGTACTGCCTGGGTTCCATGGGATGAGCCAGGGGTTCAGATGTTCTTCTTAGGTAAGGAATCAATCTCTGGGCCAGCCACTCCTGTTTTCCTTAGTTCACAACTCTTAACACATTCTTCTTAGACCATGGGGTCATTCTGAGGGTATGCTTAGTTAAATTATTGCTGTCAGGTGCATCTGCCATATAACATGGTAAATGGTTGGCATATGTGGGATTTGAACAAAGAAATGCCTGATTATAAGACAGCCTCTGATGCTGGTTCTTGTCATTTAATTGGGCATTGCTAAGACTTCATAATGCGAGGAGGTGGGTACACACAGTGTCTCTAGGAATACAGGCTTTAAATTTAAAACCAACGCTTCAAAGTGCATTGTCATGGAGAATGGGATGAATGTGGAGGCTGTGGTCCTACAATAAATCAGATGCTCCAGGATTGGCTTGGTTGTCAAGAAACTCTACAGATAACAGATAGATACAATTGCTTGAATAAATTACCATGTCTTGGAACATATCAGAAACTTACAAATCATAACTTCTCTTTCCTCAGGGAGAAATATCAGAAAAAAAGTCCAAAACATTTGATTTTCAAATTTGAGTTTCTAGGTTTAATGTATTATACTTTTCACTTCTTCTTGCATTAAAAAATTCTGAGGAATAAGTGAAGGGCAGAAGTAGTTCCAATTTAAAGGAATTGCCTGCAGTAAATGGGACAGCAGGTGTAAATGGTAAATTTAGACTAATGGTGGGAATGCGAATGGAAAATAATGTTGGAAACTTTTGGATAAGGCATTTAGTTGAATTACAATGCTAAGGACGTGTTAATAGTGTTCTTTAACCATAGCTCTTGTGTAATAGCCTTATTTTGTGGAGACACAACTAAGATATTTGAATTGACTTGCTAAACGTTGAATGTTTCTCTTTGATTAATTGTGTCATTGGCAAGACGGAGTTACTAGCTTAATTTTGAATGTACTATATGGAAATTGTTTCTTTGGAAATACATGGAACTATATTAAGGACAAGTCACAACTCTAGAGCCTCAGTTTTCTCACTGACAAATGAAGAGGTTAAATAGACAAAGCCTACAATACCTTCCATTTTAATATTTTATAGATTGTTGGTACAAGGTGGGTGCAAAAGTAATTGTGGCTTTCACCATTAGAAGTAATGACAAATTATTTCACAATTACTTTTGTACCAACCTAATAATAGCTTTGGATATTTTTGGTGGGAGTGGTGGATGATATTTGCTCTTGGTTTAGAAGCTTTTTAGAAGCATGTTTGTCATCTAGTTTGAACAGACAAAACTTTAGAGAGGAAAACAGAAGTTTCTATGGTCCTTCTTTGGGGAATGCTTTTCCTGTGGTAATTTGTCAAAACCAGTCCTTCCCTTTCAAAAACATAGATTTCTTGACAGAGTGGATAGCATATCCCCTTGTGCAGATGGTGACAGTAAATTGGTAGCTTGGTGGCCAGGGGTTCAACGTGGTGTCCTTCAGGAGCGGGTTTCAAGTCTTCAAGAGGCAGCAGATGCTGGGCTCCTGTCAGCACCATGCCCTCACCCAAGTTCCACTTTTTGGAAAATATATTGATAATATTGATGTACGACTGAACAAATATATTTTGAGAGATTAATAAACATGTGCCTTAGCAATAGGCATATGATAATTCATATACTTCTTCCTGATACATACACAATTTATAAAATCTAGATATTGGAAAACTTTAAGCCAAAAGTACTGTTGATGCAAATATCCTTTACTATATGCCATTGGGTTCACCAAGCAAACGACTACAAACTAAATCAATAGCAGTGATACAAAGCTAATACTAATTTGTCATTTAAAATGAAAGGAGCAACAACTGAAAACAATAAAAAACAACACAATGGTCATCAGGTTTTGATAAGAAACTTGGGAATTCAAGCTACATGAAGGGGGCTAGCAAGAGCCTTGCTGTACTGAATTGTGTTTTTCAGTAAACTGTTATAATACGCATCCTAGGAATATCAAATTTTGCCATGACAACAGAAATTATGGTGCCAGCTCTGCCTAGAGCCTCTAGCATAATTTTTCCTTTCTGTACATCCCCTCCCTGTCTTCTTCTCCTTTTTCTTTTTGAGATGGGAGGCTTGTTCTGTTGCCCAGGCTGGAGTGCAGTAGCGTGATCTCGGCTCACTGCAAGCTCTGCCTCCCAGGTTCATGCCATTCTCCTGCCTCAGCCTCCTGAATAGCTGGGACTACAGGTGCCCACCACCACGCCCAGCTAATTTTTTTTGTGTTTTTAGTAGAGACAGGGTTTCACCGTGTTAGCCAGGATGGTCTTGATCTCCTGACCTTGTGATCCGCCTGCCTCAGCCTCCCAAAGTGCTGGAATTACAGGCGTGAGCCACCGCGCCCGGTCCCCTCCCTGTCTTCTATGTGCCTTTGCTTCTGTTGACCTAAACCTGTGATTCTCTTTGGAGGCCTACCCTTAGGTACTGGAGCTGCTTTGCCTGGTTGTACAGAAATGCCTGGGAATCAACATGCACCCAGGGTGGCCCTTAGCCAGTGACTGACTGGTTCCCAGTCAGCACAAAAGTCCAGCAATCTTGCCTTGAATCAGGACAAATTCAGAAGCACAGCTTACACTTCTGCATTCCCCAATGGGATCAAACTGGAGCTACCCTTTGTGGGACTTTGTCTGAAATTGCATCCTTGCCTGGCCTCTTTTACTTTCCTGTCTTGCTTCTCCCATTCCCTTATTGGTTACTGTTGGAAGTGCTTCCTAAATGAATCATTTTACAGGAGTTCTCATCTCAGGGCCTGCTTCTAGGGAAGATGATTTAAGACCTTTTCATAACTGACATAGCATGTTACAAGTAAGAAATCTTTAGCTTCACATAAAAATAAATACTTGTACTTGGCTGTAGGACATCTCACAGGTATCCAGGACTCTGTACCAAAACATATGCCTTTAACTGTGTTAATTTGAAAGCAAAATGAGCAGTTATGCATCAACATTTTTTTTTCCTAGGGGCTTGGCTTATGATCTCTAGAGTGTCTCTTAGGATTATACAAAGTTGAGGAGAAACCCTATGCAGTTAATCCTTCATTAACCCCTGCTGGATGTTATAATTTGCCACTTTAGAGTTGTGCACACATTTATGACATTTGCTTTGCCTCTAGAGTCTGCTTATGATGTTGGTTAAATATAAGATTGTGAAATTAGATAGTTCTCAAAAGGTAAATAACAAAATACTTCACGGTTTTATTTTTTAGAGAGTGGGCTTTGATGTAACAACATCTTGACAAACAAAGTCTAGTTCCATAGTTAGGCCATACTTCTTCCTTATTTCATTGGTGAGCAACAGACTCAGCATCGTATAGAAGTTTCATGAGGCTCCTAAAGTAACCTTTCCCCTGAGCCTTGTGCATCCAGACATCTAGGTAATGTAATGTTTTCACAGCAGAATCTTGCAGGCTTTGAGTGATGTTGTTATTTGCTGGAGTTTGCAGCAGTGCAGCTCTTCCACCCATTGCACCCAATTTCACTGATCAGTAGCTCTGGCTTAGAGTCACCCTCATATATTCAATAATTCATTTGGCAGGTGCAGGGTAGACACATCTAAAAAAGAATGGTAACATCTTGGAAGAATAAGGAAAGTACTTACTGTTTACTCTTTCTTGAATTCTAACATTTAATTTGGATATGAGGAGGCTCAGTGCTTCCAGTATATTTTGGCAACAGAGGTATTTGCTATTATTTTATTAAAAGATGAGCTAGTTTTTTATTCTTTCTCTTGCAAAATGGTCTCAATCTGTAGATTCCTCTCAAATATCAGGAATATCAATTGGTTGTTGAGATGTGGCCAGGCACTGGGCCATGGTGTTAGGCTAGTGAAGCACAAGAACAGACCAGAATTTGAAAACCAGTGAGCATTTTCCCTCACAGATGCATCTTTCTGAAATTGTAGTCATGCTTGGCAGCTATGATTATACAGACCTTTTTTAAAAAATACTTATTTAAAATAACATAAACTTTATAGAAATAATGCTAAGAGAGTATAGAGATTTCCCCTATACCTTTCACCCTGTTTCCTCTCATGTGACCATCTTATATAACCATGCTATATTTGTTAAAACTAAGGAAGTGTCATAAGTACAATACTCACAACTAAGTAGTGACTTCATTTGGTTTCCTCAGTTTTCTACGACTGTCCTTTTTCTGTCCCAGGATCCAATCCAAGATCCTACAATGAATTTGGTCAGCATGTTTCCTTAGTCCATACACATAACTAAAAAGGTCTTTTCAGGTGATGCGGATGTAAATTTGTACATTTTCAGAGCCAGTACATTTTCAGGTTCCAGTCATGGCTCTCTACTAATTAGCTGGGTAAATTTAGCAAGTTATTAAATCTTGCTGTGCATTATCTGTAACTTAGAGATAGTAATAATACATCATCTGTACTTGAGTGTCAAGTAATCATATTAACCTCATATGGTGTTGTGGGGATTGATCATGTGAGTTCATGTGAAAGAGATTAAAGCAGTGCCGAGTGGAATTCCTAGCCAGAGCAATTGGGCAAGGGAGAGAAATAAAGGACATCCAAATTGGAAAAGAGGAAGTCAAACAATCTCTGTTTTCCAATGATATGATCTTATACCTAGAAAACACTAATGACTCCTCCAAAAGACTCCTAGATTTGATAAATAAATACAGCAAAGTCTCAGGTTATAAAATCAATGTACAGAATTCAGTAGCACTGCTATATACCAACAATGACTAAGCTGAGAATCAAATCAAGAACTTGATCCCTTTTACAATGGCTACCAAAAAATCTGTAGGAATAAAAAGAACAAATCTGAAGGCTTCACATTACCTGACTTCAAATTTACTATAAGGCTATAGTAATCAAAATAGCCTGGCAGTGGCATAAAAGTAGACACATAAACCAATGGAACAGAATAGAGAACTCAGAAATAAAGCCAAATACAACAAAGTGATCATTGACAAAGCATACAAAAACATAAACTGGGGAAAGGCCACCCTATTCAATAAATACTGCAGGAAAAATTAGAGAGCCACATGTAGAAGAATGAAACTGGATCCCTATCTCTCACCATATACAAAAATTAACTCAAGATGGATCAAAATCTTAAATCTAAGACCTGAAACCATAAACATTTTAGAAGAAAACCTAGGAAAAACTCTTCTGAACATTGGCTTATGCAAATAATTCATGATGAAGACCCCAAAAGCAAATGCAACAAAAACAAAAATAAATAAATTGTACCGAATTAAACTAAAAAGCTTCTGCACAGCAAAAGAAATAATCTTCAGAGCAAACAGACACCCTACAGAATTGGAGAAAATATTTGCTAACTGTGCATCAGACAAAGGACTAATATCCAGAATCTACAAAGAACTCAAACAAATCAGCAAGAAAGAAACAAATAATACCATCAAAAAGTGGGCAAAGGACGTTAACAGACAATTCTCAAAAGAAGATATACAAATGGCCAACAAACTATGAAAAAATGCTCAACATCACTAATGATCAGGGAAATGCAAACCATGATGAGATACCACCTCACCCCGCCAGAATGGTCATTCTTTTTGTTTGTTTTTGAGACAGAGTCTCCCTCTGTCACCCAGGCTGGAGTGCAATGGTGCGATCTCGGTTCACTGCAATCTCCGCCCCTGGGTTCAAGCGATTCTTCTGCCTCAGACTCCCAAGCAGCTGGGGTTACAGGTGCACACCACCATGCCTGGCTAATTTTTTGTATTTTTGGTAGAGACAGCGTTTTACTATGTTGGCCAGGCTGGTCTTGAACTCCTGACCTCAGGTGAGCTGCCTGCCTTGGCCTCCCAAAGTGCTAGGATTACAGGCGTGAGGATTATAGGCATGAGCCACCACACCTGGCATGTTCATTTTCTTAAAAAGTCAAAAATCAAAAGATGTTGGTGCAGATGTGGTGAAAAAGGAATGCTTATACCCTGCTGGTGGAAATGTAAATTGGTATAACCTCTATGGAAAACAGTATGGTGATTTCTCAAGGAACTAAAGATAGATACACCATTTGATCCAACAATCTCACAACTGGGTATCTACCCAAAGGAAAATAGATTATTTCAAAAAGACTCCCATACATGTATGTTTATCACTGCACAATTCATAACTGCAAAGATATAGAATCAACCTGAATGACCATCAATCGATGAGAGGAAAAAGAAAATGTGGCATATATACATACTATGGAATACGACTCAACATAAAAAAGAATGAAATAATGTCTTTTGCAGCAACTTGGATGGAACTGGAGGCCATTATACTAAGTGAAGTAACTCAGGAATGGGAAATCAAATACTGCATGTTCTCATTTAGAAGTGGGAGCTAAGCTGTGGTTACACAAAGGCGGAGAGTGGTATAATGGACATTGGAGACTCAGAAAGAGGGAGGGGCCAGGGGCTGTGGCTCATGCCTGTAATCTCAGCACTTTGGGAGGCTGAGGCAGATGGATCACCTGAGGTCAGGAGTTCAAGACCAGCCTGGCCAACATGGTGAAAGTCTATATCTACAAAAATACAAAAATTAGCCGGGCATGATGGCGGTTGCCTGTAATCCCAGCTACTCAGGAGGTTGAGGTGGGAGAATTGCTTGAACCTGGGAGGCGGAGTTTGCAGTGAGCTGAGATTGCACCATTACACTCCAGCCTGGGTGACAGAGCGAGACTACATCTCAAAATAATGACAATAATAATAATAATAACAATTAGGAGGGAGGGTGGGAGGGGGGTGAGGGCTGAAAAACCTACCTATATATTAGGTACAATGTACACTACTCAGGTGACCAGTGCACTAAAATCCCAGACTTCACCACTATACAATTCATCCATGTAACCAAAAACCACTTGTACCCCTAAAGCTATTGAAACAAAATTTTTTTAAAAAATTAAAGCACTTAAAAACAAAAACAATATGAATTAAAAAACAGTGCCAAACATATGATAAATACTCAGTGCATGTTAACCGTGATTTTTACGGTTATTACTTCACCCTATGTAAGCATCCAGCTCTCATATAAATTCCTTTTCTGTGTGGTCACAGATGATGCCCTTTTAAATAATTATTTTCTTGAATAGGTAATACATGCACATGGAAAATATTCTACCATACTAAAGGGTGTATAGAAAAAATTATATTGCTTTCCCATCTCTGTTCCTCAGTCCTCTGGTCTTTTCTATCCTCTATGAGATTATCATTACTACCATTTCTAGTACACCTTCCAAAATGTTCTGCACATAGAAATACATTTGTTTGAATGTTCTTCTACTTGGAACTTTTAAAAATGTGGTAAATACAACAGGATGAATATTATCTAAAGGTAAAAATTAGGTTTCCCTCATTTGTATTACGATGAATAGTAATGGTAACATTAGCTGTATTTTACTGAGCACTTGCTACGTAGCAGGCATTCTTCTTTCCTCTTTCTCAGTATATTATCCTATTTAATACCATGAGAGCTCTATGCAGTAGGTTCTATTAGCATTCCCATTTTATAGATAAAGAAACCGAGGCCAAGAGAAATTACATAGCTTCCTTAAGATCACTCAGCTAATAAGTGGTAGAGCAGGAATTGAAACTTAAGGAAGTTTTAGAAAAAAAGATCAGAATCCGGATACATTGGATTTCTTTCCTTGATTGCCTTTTTTTTTTCTCCTTTGTTTCTATCTCTATTTACATTCCACCATCTTTGTCCACTGTAAATAAGTCACAATCTGGACTCTGCCCAAACTCTGTTTTAGTTCACCTTGCATTGTCTTTATCATTTACGCTTTCCATAATTCTACTTTCATTGAGCCTTTTGCTTTCTCAAAAAGCCTCATTGGCTCTTCACCTCCTAGAGAATCAAGTATAAATCATTTACCCTGGCTTCTGGGACCTTTCATCATCTGGCTTCATCTGAACCAGCTGGTCTCATTTCCTATTGTGAACTTAGCACACCAAATCACAGAGAGTAGCCCCCAATAAATACTCGTAGAATTTGGTAATTGATAGGCCTAACTTATAAAAGCTACTTAGTCATTTCTTTAACAACACATGTGGAAATAAAAAAGGAACTTAAAAAATACCCTTCTTAGAGAACGGGGGATTTTTTACAATTTCAGTGTTCAATTTTGGTGATTTGGATAGCACAAAATTACCTTTTCTGTGGCCTTTATTAATTATATTGTTTGGAGCAACAGATTAATTATCGATGGAAAATTAGGAAAGGTGAACAGGCAGCTGTACATCCTAATTCCTTCTCCTGGGGAGCCAGAGTTTGAGACATGGGAGTGCTCCCAGTCAGACACTGCCAAATCCCAGTGCTCTTGCTTAAACTGGAGCAGGCTCCAGTGGCTTGGCCTGGACGGGGAAAAGGGCCTGGCATGAAGGTACAACTTACTTTATAGTTTTGAGAATGGAAAACCACCATCATAGAGCCAATTATAAGACTCCAAAAAACCCTCTGCTAACACAAGAGGAGTTTAAATATTGCCCTATTTCAGAGGAATCACATCACTGCTTGGTGATAATTTTTCCTGCTGAGTTTTTGGCGAGGGATGATAGC
Source organism: Pan paniscus (assembly GCF_029289425.2). NCBI lineage: Eukaryota > Metazoa > Chordata > Mammalia > Primates > Hominidae > Pan > Pan paniscus. The sequence goes on along the minus strand of NC_073257.2, from coordinate 70,276,897 downwards.
ATAATTTGGCAGGGTTCAGTGAGCTGTTGAAAGAATGGATTACCTTGGCCTGGTGTGTGGTTTCCCGTCCAACAAGTCGGGAGTGCCCTGCTTGATAGCATTGAGTCTCATCTATCGCTTTTCTATGAGAACGTTTTGAGGCCCTAGAACGCCGGCACTGTCTTGCATATCTCTTTATTCCTAGTGCCAAACACATTTCCTGGCACATAGTAGGCACAGAGGAAATGTTTACTTGGCAAACAAATGGATGCAGGCATTGTTTATTCACAGTGGGGCTTTGGATATCAGCTTCTGCCAAGCCCAATAGAGTTGGCCCATAGAGTGGGCAAATTTCCTAGCATTAGAGAACTATAATATGCAAAATGGGAATTTCTGGCCCATGAAGCCTCTTAACTACGTCCAGGGGCCTATAGGATTAGAAATAAAAACTTAAAAGCATGTTGGTGATGTATAAGAAGGCATTTTGAGCACCAGCTGTTCCCTGGCAAGTCATGGGTCAGTCCTCAGAAGGGTGGTTCTGAGCAGAGGAGCCAAAAAGCCTTATGCTTAATGCTTATGTTAATCTCAGAGTCATTTTCTCTTTGATCTCCTGATGAACTCTCCTGAGCTCAATGGGGAAACTGAGAACGCATGGTGATTTCTATGATGTGTAAATAACATTTTTTACTTGTTTTCTTCAGCAGAGACTTGAATATTTAGGATCTAGGAGAAATTTACAGTTAATACTGGGAGGACTTCAAATGACTGGAGAAATAGAGATGAGCTAAATGACAGCGTAGGGGAAGTTTGTGTTCAGCTGTAGACATAATTTCTGTTTTCTACATTCTGCTAATTTTCAAGGTGTTAGAACTGTCGTGTCCCCTCAGGCCCTCCTTCACAACAGAGACACTAATCAATACTGGGTACAAAAGCCTGGCCCCCTCACCTCAATTGGGACAATTTTCAAGGGCTATACCAGTTCTAGAGCTTCTAGTAGGATCTGCTGATGCCTCTGTTGGAACAGTGGTTCAGTTTAGCTCCTGCTCTGTCCAATCTTCCTTCACAGCTCTTGCTCTCTAAGGCAATCACTTATAAACCTCCCATATGCAAATCTCATAATCTTAGAGTATGTTTTCTAGAAAACCTCAGAAAAGTGCTCTTTTTATTCTTCTTGGTACCCTGGGATGTCATGCATTTTCCTTCTTTTCTGTGTCAGAACTTACCCTCAGGAAATAGTCTAACAATTCCTTCATGCTAAAATATAAATGTAAATGTAATAATCGACTCCCTCTTCAGCAGTATTTGCATTTTAACTGGCCAAACCTTTGAGGATGGAGCAATAAATTGCTCTTTATAAAATTTCAGGACATTGAGTGGGGGAGTACTTCCTGGTGCACAAAAGGAGGTGCTATCCAGGCCATCCCAAAAGTGGTCTCCTGGTGGTGAGGCTGCTTCTGCTACAGGAGCCAATGGCTTGTCCTGGCCCTGCACCCAACTGTGAGTCTGAAAGCTACAGTCCTACTCTTGGCACATTGGAAGACAAAAATTTAGCTTCCCCCGCCCCGACTATTTCCTTGGCCTTCACCACAGGAAACATCCAAATTTCCTGCGCCTCTAAATCTGAATATTTTCAAGGTAGCAAAAGGTAAATAGTTGAAAGTTAATAAGCAAGCCTTGAGCAGCTCAATTGTTTCCTTCACGTGTCATTTCCCCACCATCCCAGATATTAGTCACTCCTTTTTCTGTCCCAATGGCACTTTGTGCATATCTACAGATCACTTCATGCTCTATATTTTCATTTTTTAAGTTACCTGTTATCAATTCATTAGTCTTTTGTGTCTGTTGAGGACAGTGGCGGTGTCATTGTCCTTCCTCAATTTCTAGTTCCTAGTCAATATGCTTGCATATAGCAGTACTTACTGACTGTTTGAAGGTTGAATAAATGAGCACCTGGTATGTTCAAGACACTAAAAAACACAAGGGGGAACAAAAATGGTACAAATAATCAACACTTCTTGAGTATTTGTTTAGCTTGGATTAACTACGAACTTGAATAAGCATGACTTATGGGATGCAATTATAAGACACCTTGACTTTCGCTTCTCTCTATCCCCCAAGTCATTGATTATGTTTAGGTCAGACAGGTAACTAAAATGCCAATTTCTATGTTATAGTAAACATGTTGAACTTGATTTGACATTGAGGTTTATCCTCCACCATCTCAGGCTTGACAGAGAGGAGGAAAATAAGCAGTTGGAGATGGGAATGTGGTTGGCTTCCTCTCCTAATCTGATGTTTCCCTTTCTCCTTCAGTCATCTTGCTAACTGTAGTTTCTTAACCCCCAGGGTTGGCTTGACCAGAAGAGAAAGGGGAACAAGAATGTGCTTACCTGGCCAGACCTGTTACAAGCAGAACTCCTCCTTTCGGGCCAAGGCACGTGTTTAGGCTGACTGGATTTTGTAGATTCTTTGTAGTCTACCCATTCATCCTGTCCTGCCTGCACTAGCTGGAGACTCTTGCCTGGAGTTCTTTTGCTGTGGGTGATATGCTTTTTTAAAACTTTTTGCTAATCCTTCCTCTGCCCCTGGCCATCCAGTGGTACCTTCAGCTTCTCTCTGCTGAGGTCTATTTACCCCTCCAGGTGATCTTCTCAGGCTGGATCTAAGACAATCCAGTGCCGGTTGGCTCTCTTGCTTTACCCACTGAACCCCCCAAACCCACTTGTCTTCCAAGGATCATTCTTTTCTACCCTCACAAACACTGAGACTACTGTCTCACCAATGCAACCTCTTCTCTTTTGATTCATCTATCATCAGCTCCTGGCAAGAACAAATACTGGGCTTCAGAATTTTCAGATGGGTGACCAGTCACTGTGGGGGAACTCATGAGCTCTCTGAGTGGTTTCTTTGGAGCCCTCCACTGTAGACGAGAAAAAACATATGACACCTTTGTTGTTTTCACTTGGCATACCAACTATTCATTGCAAAGACTCTGTCTTCATTATCTTCCTTTTAAATTTCTCCAAACATTTTTATAGCTGGAGGTGGGTGGTCAGCTAAGTGTTGCAAAACTAGTTTTCTGCCCTCTCTCTTTAGTAAGTCCTGTGTGGTTGCTTTACTTTGAAATATAGCATCTACTGTCTTTATGTATCAACCAAAACCATGGGAGGAAAAGTCACCTTAATATCTGTCATTCTATGTTCCGGGCACTGACCTCAGTTTTCCATGCATTAACTCTTTAAAATATAGAAAATCTATAGATGAAAAAAATGAAGTACAAGGAAGCTAGGTAACTTGCCAAATTTCACTCAGCTAGCAAGTGGCAGAGCCAAAAGGTAAACCCAGATAATTTGGATCTGTAGCTTGTGCTGTTAATCACTGCCTTACTTCCTCTTATAAATGAAACACAGTACATACCCTTGAGAAGTTTACAATTTGGTGAGGAGGAGTTGAAAACTAATTAAATAACTGTAAGACATGAAATAATGAAATAGGCATCTCAAGTAAATTCTATGCAGATTCAAAAAACATCTGAATTAGGAAACAAGGAAAGGTTTCATGGAGGAGATTGGGTCTTTAAAAATGAATAGAACTGGCTGGGTGTGGTGGCTCATGCATGTAATCCCAGTGCTTTGGGAGGCTGAGGCCAGAGGATTGCTTGTGTCCAGGAGTTTCAGCCCAGCCTGGGCAACATAGGAGACCCCATCTCTACAAAAAGTAAAACATTAGGAAAAATCTTCTAATTTTTTAAGTGTGACGGCATTGCCTGTAGTCCTAGTTACTCAGGGGTTGTGAGGTGGGAGGATCGCTTAAGCCCAGGAGTTCGAGGTTGCAGTCAGCTATGATAGAGTCACTGCACTCTGGCCTGAGTGACAGAGTGAGACTCTGCCTCTTAAAAAAAATAAAAGAATAAAATAGAACCTCTGCTGGTTAAGATGGCAGGAAGAGGATTCCCGGTCATGGCAAAGCAAGAGTAAAGCAGGAGGTAGCTTTGGGATTAGTGGGAATCCAGTTTGGCTGAGGCAGAGGATGGTTGGGGAAGTTGTGGGCCATGGGACTGAAAATGTGGCTTTACTGCGACCTTGGATGTTGGGGTGAGGATTTCATTTGATTTAGAGGGTAATGGGGTGCCACTGAATTTCACAGGAGTCAGCAAAAACAGGTAGGAAGAGGTGAAAGAGACACTGTAGAGACAGAACCAAAGGACCAGGCCACTGACGCCATACAGGAGACACAGGAAAGAGGCAGTTGAAACCCCTGGGCTACTGAGAGAATGGGCCACTACTGAGGGAAATGGGGCTGGAAGGAGGCCCTGTCTTTCCCCACTCTTTTAAATTTTGGTAAAATATGTTAAATTAAGATTTTTGATGAACCTAATATTTAATGAGTGCTTACGTGCTAATCAGAGTATGAAGCACATATAATTTCATTATATCTCACAAATAAAATCTTATTACACAGTTCTAAAGATTTGTTTTTCTTTCATCTTGGCTTTCTCTTCCATTGGATTTCTGGGAAGAGGGATGTCTTGGTCACCATTGAGCCTGAGAATCTAGCAGAGTGACAGACACGTAATAGGTTACAGCAAATGAACATCTGAACTGATCTCTTCTGCAAATAGGGCATGTGCTCTAGACCTGCCTGGAGCACACAGGAGTGAGTGAACTATTCAGGCAGGTTCTTCCGGGAAAAACACAACTGACCCATTTCTAGGGCATCTATGTTACTAGGAGCAGCTAAGCTTTAAATGGAACAATAAGTCTTAGGAGGCGGGCATCTTTAAAAACTGGCTTATCATTGCTAGAAGTACCTCTGTTGCATGGAGGTCATAATCACAGGTGGGATGAAGAGAAGTGGGACTTTTAATTGGCCTGAAATAATCTGGAGTACCAAGGAGTTGTGAAGAGTGTCCTGGATAAGTATCTGAAAAACTAAGCCATTAACCACAAGCCCGCTAACCAGCTTCATGGATACTGGCTGTAGTTCAGTGGCTGTGGGGAGTTAGATTGTTGGGATTTACATGTTTGTTTTCTTTTAATTCCTTGCAGTCTGGGAACTGAGGCTAACCTATCGGGCTCCGGTCTTGGCTGATTTTGTTGGGCTTGCCTTTGTAAAAGGGCTCCTGTATGTTTTTCTGAGCAGTGTGCTATGGTTGCTGAGGAAAAATCTTCTAAGGTCTTGGTCACATTTGACGGTACTGGTGGGTTTCTTTGGATCCATCTGCACAGCCTCAGCCATCTTCCTTGCAACAATCAGCCCTTATTTTAGTGAAAGGTGCCTTGAGTTAATGGCGCAGTCCAAGTCCCTGGAAACAGGATTTTATTTATACAGATGTTTAGGATTACTGTGTAGACTGAGATTCACCCAATCTGTCCCAGCTTGATAAATGACAATACGTTTCTCTTAATTGTTCAGGTTAAAAACCTGGAAGTTATCCTCGACTCCCCTTTTTGTTTAACTCTACATTAAGCCCCTCAGCAAATCCTGCCAGCTACTTTTCAAAATATATCTAGGATCTCACCACTGCCACCCTAGTGTAACCTATCATTAGCACTTGCTTGAATTGTTCTGGTATCTTTATTGCTTTCCCGGACTCCATCTTGTATGCTGTTAGGACTGTTTTACACACCATATCCAGAGGGATTCTTTTAATAAGCAGTTAAATTATTTCAGCCTTGTGTCCTAAACACGCACGCGCACACACACACACACACACACACAGTTTAACTCCCACAACCACCCCACATAGTTCACCATGCACGTGGGTGCTGTGACCACCTAATCTGATACTCTGATGAGAGCAAGAACAAGCGTGCTTTCTCTGCATGGCTTTTTGCAGGAAAAAGTGTCAGTAAAGATTTGGAGGCCATCATTTCAACTTTTAGTCACTAGATGGCACTCTGGGACCATGCAAGGTCTTGAGTGGCTTGTCATTTTTATGGGACACAGATTTTTCAGTGATTTCAGGCTGAAATTCTTCTGTATGAAGCCTGGACTAAAACAGACTGAGATGACCAAATTTTCTTTAAAAATTTTAAATATATATATCTTAGGGGGCAAACTATAGCTTAGAAAAATAAATTGGAAAGATTCCGAATTCTAAGGGAAACACTGAAATTTCTATTTGAAAATATAGAATCACCCAGGAGGTTGGGGGTCAGGAATGGTTGGGGCTCAGACTCTCTATAGGAACCTGTGGGCACAGCTGAGGGGTGACTAGGTAGTGGCTTTGGCATTCAGGAAAAGAGTTCGAGGTCCTAAAAGTTTTATTCAAAGTCATCATATTTACAAAATGTCTGATTCTTTCTTTTGAGGCTGAAGCCAAGAGTTCATTAACCAAGAATTCAGATATTAGAGGCAGGTTGTCGGAAGGTTTCAGGTGTGTGGGTGGACATTGGGTGGAAGAGTCAGCTCTTTCCCTCTCAGTGGCTGTGGGGGTTAAACTGCATGTGTGTGAGTGTGTATTTGTGAGTGTATGAGTGTGTGTGTGTGAGGGAGAGAAAGAGGAGACAGAGAGAAAAGGGAGAGAGAAGGGAGGTAGGGAAGGACAGACAGAGAGAGAGAAAAAAATGGTTAAGTCTAAATTATTCTGTTTGATTCCCTTGAATTAAATTCACCCTGCTTCCTACCATAAAGGCAAGTAATTGATAAAATATACTTACTATATTTGATTCCAAATGAACAAACACAAATTTCATTGGTGTAGTTCTTTCTGTTTTTCAAAATACTTTACAGGAAATATCTCATTTAGCTCTTACAGCACCTCCTTACTGCTGTTTTACAGAGAGGTGCTCAGCTTACACATTTATTGGTAAGAGGATTTCAGGACCACATAGGTGTTAAGTCCAAATCCGTGCTTGTTCTGTTGCACCATGGTACCTTTTAAATTTCTAGTCTGTGGAACAAAAGTTCGCCCATTAATTCTCAGTAGTTTAGTGTCCCAACTTTTAGTAGCCAGAGATAATCTCACAGTCCATATAAATAAGATTTTCTTTTTTCTGGCATAAGCTTCCTCTTGAGAATCAGTGAGAGAAAGGAATGGTCTCAGCCTCATTTGCAGAACAATCTCCCCCGACAAATAAACCATAACAGACTTAGCTCTCCTCTACTCCACAATCCATGAAACAGACCCACAAATACTCTTTGTTTAAACATGGATAGGATTGTCTTAGCCACTTGGATCTGACCTCGGAAGACTTGGCACACCCTTTTTTTATTGTTCAGATACCTGGCTCCTTTGGATGGGATGATCCATAAACTACCTGATACGGTTTGGCTCTGTCCCCACCAAACCTCAACTTGAATTGTATCTCCTAGAATACCCACGTGTTGTGGGAGGGACCCAGTGGGAGGTAACTGGGTCATGGGGGCCAGTCTTTCCCATGCTATTCTTGTGGTAGTGAATAAGTCTCATGAGTTCTGATGGGTTTATCAGGGGTTTCTGCTTTCACTTCTTCCTCATTTTCTCTTGCTGCCACCATGTAAGTAGTGTCTTTTGCCTCCTGCCATGATTCTGAGGCCTCCCCAGCCACATGGAACTGTAAATCCAATTAAACCTCTTTTTCTTCCCAGTCTCGGGTATGTCTTTATCGGCAGTGTGAAAATGAACTAATACAGTAAATTGGTACCAGTAGAATGGGGCGCTGCTGAAAAGATACCCCAAAATGTGGAAGCGGCTTTGGAACTGGGTAACAGGCAGAGGTTGAAACAGTTTGGAGGGCTCAGAAGAAGACAGGAAAATGTGGGAAAGTTTGGAACCTCCTAGAGACTCATTGCATGGCTTTGACAAAACGCTGATGGTGATATGAACGATAAGGTCCAGGCTGAAGTGCTCTCAGGTGGAGATGAGGAACTTGTTGGGAACTAGAGCAACGGTGACTCTCCTTATGTTTTAGCAAAAAGACTGGTGGTGTTTTGCCCCTGCCCTAGAGATTTGTGGAACTTTGAACTTGAGAGAGATGATTTAGGGTATCTGGCAGAAGAAATTTCTAAGCAGTAAAGCATTCAAAAGGTGACTTGGGTGCCATTAAAAGCATTCCATTTTAAAGGGAAAAGAGAGCATAAGAGTTCAGAAAATTTGCAGCCTGACGATACAGCAGAAAAGAAAAACCCGTTTTTTTGTTTTGTTTTGTTTTGTTTTGTTTTTAAGGAGAAATTCAAGCTGGCTGCAGAAATTTGCGTAAGTAGCAAGGAGCCTAATGTTAATCCTCAAGACCATGGGGAAAATGTCTCCAGACCATGTCAGAGACCTTCAGCGCAGCCCCTCCCATCACAGGCCTGGAGCCCCAGAAGCAATAAGTGGTTTTGTAGGCTGGGCCCAGGGTCCCCCTACTGTGTGCACCCTAGGGACTTGGTGCCCTGTGTCCCCGCTGTTCCAGCAGTGGCTGAAAAGGGCCAACATAGAACTTGGGTTGTGGCTTCAGGGGGTGGAAGCTCCAAGCCTTGACAGCTTCCACGTGGTGTTGAGCCTGTGGCTGCATAGAAGTCAAGAACTGAGGTTTGGGAACCTCTGCCTAGATTTCAGAAAATGTATAGAAATGCCTGGGTGCCCAGGCAAAAGTTTACTGCAGGAGCAGGGCCCTCATGGAGAACCTCTGCTAGGGCAGTGCAGAAGGGAAATCCGAGGTCAGAGCCCCCACATAGAGTCCCTACTGGGGCACTGCCTAGTGGAGCTGTGAGAAGAGGGCTACCGTCCTCCAGACCCCAGAATGGTAGGTCCACCAACAGCTTGAATCGTGTGCCTGGAAAAGCCACAGACACTCAATGCCAGCCCATGAAAGCAGCCAGGAGGGAGGCTGTGCCCTGCAAAGCCACAGGGCTGGAGCTGCCCAAGACCATGGGAACTTACCTCTTGCATTAGTGTAACCTGGATGTGAGACCTGGAGTCAAAGGAGCTCATTTTGGAGCTTTAAAGTTCGACTGCCCGGTTGGATTTTGGACTTGTATGGGCCCTGTAGCCCCTTTGTTTTGGCCAATTTCTCCCATTTGGAATGGTTGTATTTACTCAATACCTGTACCCCCACTGTATCTAGGAAGTAACTAGTGTGCTTTTGATTGTATAGGCTCATAGGCAGAAAGGGCGTGCCTCATCTCAGATGAGACTTCGGACTGTGGACTTTTGGCTTAATGCTGAAGTGAGTTAAGACTTTGGGGGACTGTTGGGAAGGCATGGTTGGTTTTGAAATGTGAGGACATGAGATGTGGAGGTGCCAGTGGTGGAATGAGATGGTTTTGCTGTGTCTCCACCAAATCTCAACTTGAATCGTATCTCCCAGAATTCCCACATGTTGTGGGAGAGGCCCCGGGGGAGGTAATTGAATCATAGGGGCTGGTCTTTCCCATGCTATTCTCGTGAGAGTGAATAAGTCTCACAGGATCTGATGGGTTTAGCAGGGGTTTCTGCTTTTGCTTCTTCCTCATTTTCTCTTGCTGCCACCGTGTAAGAACTGCCTTTCACCTCCTGCCATGATTCTGAGGCTTCCCCAGCCGTGTGGAACTGTAAGTCCAATTAAACCTCTTTTTCTTCCCAGTCTCAGGTATGTCTTTATCAGCGGTGTGAAAACGAACGAATATATCGCCTAAAAGAGTTTGCACATAGAAGCCCCTCAAGTTACTCATTCATCCATTTAACACATATTTATCCACCTCTTAAAACATTGTTTTAGGGACTAGACATACATCTGTAAACAAAAGAGAAAAAGTTCCAATTCTCAAGACGCTTGCATTCCACTGAGGAAAACAAGACACGTTAACAGCAGTACCAACAGTACATCAGAATGTCACAGATGCCAGAAGAAAAAGAAGGCAGGGGAAAGGCATGGAGGGTGAAAAGCCCCAATCTGCCATTTTAAGCCAGAGTGTCTCTTCTGAGGTGACATTTGTACAGAGATCTGATTGAAGCAGGGAATAATACATTTCAGTTATGTTTCGTCTCCTCTCCCCTCTTTTTTTCTAATAAGCTGGGCAGAGCGTCTGAATAGACAAAACCTCATTCTTAAACCTGAACTTTTCTTCTCTTGCTGCCACCATGTAAGAAGTGACTTTCGCCTTCCGCCATGATTCTGAACCCTCCCCAGCCATGCAGAACCATTTGCTAAATCTTCCAAGCTTTGTCCTGTCATGGAAACTTTCTGTCTCTTGGTTTACTTATCAACAAAATGAGATAACACTTCAGTACCTAGCACAAAATTGTTGGAAGTATAATATGAGAACATGCATGGGAAATCATTTTTAAAACTCAAAAATACAATAAAAGTATAAGGAATGTTTTCAATTTTTAGAATTCCCCTTTCCAATTGACAATACATTTTCTTTGCTTTGATTTTCAGAGAGGTATTCTATCTAAAGTCACATTCACTTGCTAGTAGTATTTTTCTACATTATCAGATTAGAGCTGGATCCATCCTGGTTGGCAACTTAGTATCATATAGCACAGTTGTGTTGCTTGATTGACAATGGCTACCTGGAGCACTGGGCTGGGAACTTCAGTTTTCCCACCAAAAAAGCCCATCTTGAACAATGGGTATACCCAGGTATACCTAACTTCCCTATCACTCCTCATGCTCCCTGAATCATATATATTGGGATTATGTGAAGTTTTTGTGATGCATTAATTACACCTGTTTTTGCCAAGGAAGAGTAATCCAGGGGCATGCCTGCTGGGTGCCTGTTGACTCTTATTTGGATGCCAGTCACCTGTCCTAAAGTGATGCGTGTTGTTGGCTCTGATACCCTGCTGCCACTGTAACATCTTCTGAGCCTCTCCAAAACAGAACAATTCAATGCTCTTGGTCCTAATGCTGATAATCCTGCATCTCTGCATCTTCGCAGGCTCCCTGCCTCTTCTTGGCAAGCAGACTGATAGATACCAGATGCTGCCTCTTGCTTTCTTTGATTTTTCCTTCTAAAATGTGGCCTGGCCCTTCCTTATGTGACTGACTCCAAGTTTTGGGTCATTTTATATTGTGCCAGCCTTGCAAAAAAAAAAAGAAATACATTTGACTTCCTAAATAAGGGCACCGAATTTCTTTCAGAGGCAAGTATGCCTAGTTAGAAAATTTGAAACTCATTAAAGAGAGTAAAAATGTGGGACATAAAAACTATAGGAGCTGGTTCACATAAGACCTTACAAGTCTCTTTATGTTAGATGAAACTGAGAGCTGCTGCAATGGGACAAACCCATGGTCCATGGAATCCAGCCCTGAAACCCAGCATTCATGGACATATTTAGGGCAGTCTATACTTTTAGGTGAATTTAAAGGAAGGTTAATTTATGGCTTTGTATTTGTGACTCAAGCCTATGGATTTGACATCTAAAGTATCAAGCAGAAGCAGCAGATAAGACTAACAGCACAGCCAAGACAAGAGAAGGAGAAGTGTGGAGAGGGTTTTCTGGAACCTGAACAATGAAGCAGGTGGGTGAGATCACCAAGTTCAATTTGAAATGGGGACCAGCTTGCATTTAGCAGTGCTTTCTTCTCAGGGTATTTGAATTAAGCCAGCAGCCAGCCTGTCTTCTGGTGTCACAGCATTCGTTAAGGTTAGATTGCCCTATCTGTTACCAACAAGATTTAGACTTAAACACCCCACTTCTGTCCACGTTTTTTGCTTTATTTCTCTGTGTTGTAAGTATTTGGGCTCTATTTTCCAAACTTATTACTTCTGTCTTAGTAACTGTCTAGCCTAGTATTTTTTTTAAAGATGCAAAAGCCTACAAAACCACTTTTTGCTTCTGGGCCTCCAGGCCTGTGATGGGAGGGGCTGTTTCAAGTCCACTTGATCCAGAGCTGAGTTCAGGTCCTGAATATCTTTGTTAATTTTCTGTCTCTATGATATGTCTAATGTTGATAGTGGGGTGTTAAAGTCTCCCACTATTACTGTGTTGGAGTCTAAGTCTCTTTGCAGGTCTCTAAGAGCTTGTTTTATAAACCCGGTTGCTCCTTTATTGGGTAAATATATATTTAGGATAGTCAGCCCTTGTTGAATTGAACCCTTTACCATTATGTAACACGCTTCTTTGTCTTTTTGATATTTGTTGGTTTAAAGTCTGTTATATCAGGAACTAGAATTGCAACCCCTGCTTTTTTCTGCTTTCTATTGGCTTGCTAAATTTTTCTCTATCCTTTTATTTTGAGCCCATGTGTGTCTTTGCATGTGAGATGGCCCCTTGAATATGGCACACTGATAGTTCTTGAGTTTTTATCCAGCTTGCCATTCTGTGTCTTTTAATTGGGGCATTTAGCCCATTTATATTTGAGGTTAGTATTTTTGTGTGTGAATTTGATCCTGTCATCATGATGCTAGCTGGTTATTTTGCAGACTTGTTAATGTAGTTGCTTCATAGTGTCATTGGTCTGTGTACTTCAGTGTGTTTCTATAGTGGCTGGTAATGGCTTTTCCTTTCCGTATTTAATGCTTCCTTCAGGAGCTCTTGCAAGGCAGGCCTGGTGGTGACGCATTCCCTCAGCACTTGCTTGTATGGAAAGCATTTATTTATCCTTCTCTTATGAAGCTTAGTTTGGCCAAATATGAAATTCTGGGTTGGAAATTATTTTCTTTAAGAATGTTGAATATTGGCCCACAATCTCTTCTGGCTTGTAGGGTTTCTTCTGAGAATTCTGCTGTTAGTCTGATGGACTTCCCTTTGTAGGTGACCTGGTCTTTTGGTGTGGTTGCCCTTAACATTTTTTTCCTTCATTTTGACCTTGGAGAATCTGATGATTATGTGTCTTGTGGTTGATCTCCTCATGGAGTATCTTCTCAGGGTTCTCTGGATTTCGTGAATTTGAATGTTGGCCTGTCTTGCTAGGTTGGAGAAGTTCTCCTGGATGATATCCTGAAGTATGTTTTCAGGCGTGGTTCCATTCTCCCCATCTCTTTAAGTGTCCTAACCAGGTATAGGTTAAGTCTTTTTACATAATCCCATAGTTCTCAGTGGTTTTCTTCATTCCTTTTCATTCTTTTTTCTCTAATCTTGTCTTCCTGTCTTATTTCAGCAAGATGGTGTTCAAGCTCTGAGATTCTTTCCTCCACTTGGTCTATTTGGCTATTGATACTTGTTGCATTATGAAGTTCTTGTGTTGTGTTTTTCAGCCCCATTAGGTCATTTATGTTCCACTCTAGCTGGTTATTTTGGTTAATAGCTCCTGTAATGTTTTATCACAGTTCTCGGCTTTTTTGCATTGGGTTAGAACATACTCCTTAGCTCAGTGAAGTTTGTTTTACCCACATTCTGAAGTCTACTTCTGTCAATTCATCCATCTCAGCCTCAGCCCAGTTCTGTGCCCTTGCTGGAGAGCTGTTGTGATCATTTGGATAAGAGGTACTCTTAGCCCAGTATTTAACCATTATTATCAACTTTATAAAAAGATTCAATGACTCTTTAATTTTTAGAATTTCTTTTTCATCCTCAAATCTGGTTGTTATTTTTAAAATAATGTCATGCCTTTAACTTTTGGGTTTGTTCCTTTACTTCTCTGGACTTTAAAAAACACTTATAAAGGCTCTTTCAAATTATTCTATATTCACCACTTTTAAGTGTGAATTCTCTCATTTACTGCATTGTCTGTCTTTTTTGCTGGTGGATTTCCTCTTGTTCTTTTAAATCTTGTGTATGAATTCTTCAGTGGGAATTTTCTTCTTTGGGAGTCCAATAGGTCATTATGGTGATTGTTTTTATATGAGCTTCTTAATGTGGGTTTTCATACTTTATGAGTAGTGAAAAGAGGGCTCCACGTCTGCACATAGAGCAAATCTGGTGTTTTGAATTCTCAAGATTCACTTTTCACCAAAAGCTTAGGAAGTTTTGTTACAGTAGGTAGCTAGTCAGACATGAGCAGGGCAGGAGAGGGCCATCCCACCCCAAGGAATATCAGGCAACCATCAGGTGATGGTCAGGTGTTATTACACCCTTTCTCTAAAATAATAATTGGTGCAGCTGGCACCAGGGAAACAGTCTCCCAATAGATGGAAAAACCTGAAGCTGGTGATCAGCAGCTTACCGATAATATCTCAGAAGTTGGGCAAGTGGGCTCATGTATGTGCACTAAGAGGTAAAATGGTGGAGTTTAACTGGTATATAACCTTACAGAAACACTTGACTGATAAGGGAAGAATGCCTCAAGTGAGCATGCATACAGCTCCAGTAAACACACTGTGCATGTTCCCCTCCCAAGTGCTAGCAGGCCACTGCGCATGCGGACTGCCCATCCCAAGGGAGAATCAGGGGAGAACGGATTCAAAACCCCAGAAGTATGCCAACATATACAACCCTATGTCAAAGGCCAAATGGTGCACTTGATCTCTCAAGTCACCCGTTGGCCCTCTTCCAAGTGTACCTTGAGCATGGCTGTGTATTTAAATAATTATTTTTTATATTGAAGTAATCATTTTTACATTATTTCAACTTTTCTTGTTTTGAGCAAGGGAGCAAGGTCTGAAGGTTGAAGTGTGCCACTGTCACAGGAAATTGCTATATTGCTTCTGTAAGTAATGTGAAAAGAAAAATTTAGCACTGAATGGTTTACCAACACAAACCTGCATGTAGAAAAGAAATGGAACTGCTTGTTAATTTTGGCTCTAGATGTCTTCTAAATAAGATTAAACATATAGTTTGAAAGAAGAAGTAGTCACATATATGCTTAAGATGAAACTAAAGTACCAGTGGAATTGATATAGAAAAATAATTGTACCATAACAGAAAGAGGCTTTCATTTTATTTAATTAAATACATGTATTCATATGATTAATATTGGGTCATTTAGAACCCATTGTAAATTAGATATCAAATTATTATTAAAAAGGTTTTAAATCTGGCTTGGCATGGTGACTCATGTCTGTAATCCCAGCACTTTGGGAGGCTGAGGGTGGGTGGATCACCTGAGGTCAGGAGTTTGAGACCAGCCTGGCCAACATGGTGAAACCCCATCTCTACTAAAAATACCAAAATTAGCCAGGTTTGATTGTAGGTGCCTGTAATCTCAACTACTCAGGAGGCTGGGGCAGAGAATTGCTTGAACCTGGGAGGTGGAGTTTGCAGTGAGCCGAGATTGTGCTGCTGCACTCCAGTCTGGGTAACAAGAACAAGGCTCCATCTAAAAAAAAAAAACAAAAAAAGCCAAAAAAAAAAAAAAAAAACCACAACAACAACAAAGAGTTTAAATCTTATTTAAAGTTTAATCAAATTTTAGTGGAATACTTTCTACTTTATGGCAACTTAAAACATTGAGAAAAAATTTGTCTAACATAAAACTAACAATTTTAAAGAGTAAAATTTAGTGGTATTTAGTGTATTTGCAAGAACCACCTCTATAGTTCCAAAACATTTTCATCACTTGCAAAGGAGACATTATTTCTTTTGCAGTCACTCCCCTTTCTCTCCTCAATCAGCCACTGGAAACCATTAATACACTTTCTGTTTCTATGGATTTACCTGTTCAAGATATTTCATGTGACCTTTTGTGGCTGGCTTTTTAAACTTAACAATGTTTCATCCGTGTTGTAGTATGTATTGATACTTCATTCCTTTTTTTTTTTTTTTGAGACGGAGTCTCGTTCTGTCGCCCAGGCTAGAGTGCAGTGGCACCATCTCGGATCACTGCACGCTCCGCCTCCTCCCGGGTTCACGCCATTCTCCTGCCTCAGCCTCCCGAGTAGGTGGGACTACAGGCGCCCACCACCACGTCCAGCTAATTTTTGTATTTTTAGTAGAGACAAGGTTTCACCATGTTGGCCAGGATTGTCTCGATCTCTTGACCTCATGATCCGCCTGCCTGGGCCACCGAAAGTGCTGGGATTACAGGTGTGAGCCACCGTGCCCGGCCGATACTTCAATCCTTTTTATGACGGAATAATTTCCCATTGTGGGTATACCACATTTTGTTTATCCATTCATCCATTGATGTACCTTTGGGTTGTATCCACCTTTTGGCTATTGCTAATAATGCTTTTTATGTTAAATTTTATAAAGTGATGGCAATAATTTAATGGCAACATAATTATGATTTAACCCTAAGGGATAAATGTAGTAAGGAAAGTTAATAGCATAGTACATTATCATGGCAAAGAAATCCGTGTTAAGCCATTTCATATCTCCTATTGTACTATAAAGATCCTGAATTGATTGAGCAGCAGTAGAGTCATTGATCTCTAAACATCTCCAAACTTCTCTCTATTTTAGAAATAGAACCATTTCATTGCTGTAGCATTGCTCTCCAATAAGCAACACATGGCTTAAGGAATTCTTTCTCTCAATGATAAGAATTTGTTTCTGGATGATGAAATCAGGCCCCATAGAAGCAAGAGGGATTGCCAAAGAAACAAGTGCTCTGCCGGCTCTGCATGAGCTGACTGGTCTCTGCACAGCGTGCTCTTTTCACTTGTTACATTAAAGTCTGATTCTTCCATGACCAAGACATTGACTCTGGCATTAAGAGATTGACTCTTAAGAACAATTGAGATGGCACCAAAAGCCAATAGACCATGCTGGTGTGAGGTTTTAAAATAAAAAAATGACGTCTTGTTGTTGTTAGAACTGTGCTGGGAACAACCCAGTGGAACCTGATTGTGCCTTGTCTCATGGAAAGAGCAAAATGGCAGCCCAATCCACACAGAGGAACCAGTTGGACAATTTTGAATCCAAGATTTTTGTTGTCATACCTAGCTGCCAGAAACCTCACAGGGTTAATTTTCTCAGTATTGGGAAAACTTGGCAGGCAATGACATAACAATAGAATATCTACTTTTCTTTCTCTACTCCAAACTCACTGCAGGAGAAAATATATGATTCAACATGAGAAGCACATTTTCATACACAAAGATTTTCCTATTATTAAAAGTCTTGTGAGGGTGATAAATCACAATAATTCACAATTCTGTTGAATCAAGAATTATCAGTTTAGATCAGCTACTCCTTAGCTGTGTGCCCTTTTCCAATTAAAATTGCATCCGACTGAGTAGGACTAAGGCTTCCAATATTTAATTTATTGATAAAAACCAACAAAATATGACTATGATTTAATCTTGGCTAATAAGTTAATCTAATTTTGCCTGATGTACTTATGTACTTTTAATGACCATAAGCAATGACTTGTTATTTGGGAGCTGAAGTTGATGAGGCAGATATTTGCTGAGTTCTTACTGACTATTAAAATCACATTATAACATTAATGTAACTTGTTTATTTCATTACTTCTTGGCATAGAGGTAAAGTTAATTTTGTTAACTATCTTCTAAAAGAAACTATGCTGATACATGTAAAGTTCCTAATGATTCATTTACTGTAATTGTTTCATATAAATTTATTTTGAAACACTTCCCATTTTTATAGGCAATAGTAAACACGTTTCTCTCAGCCAGGAGAGGTAACAGTAATGATTTCTTGAGAACAAAAATCAGCCTTTTGTGAAACACAACATTTTTTCATGTAAGGACTTCCCTTTCAGTAGATTGTATTAGGATTGTCAAGAGCAAACATTACCGAAAGTGCGTTAATAAAGCATGTCATTTACAACTCCCGTTGAATTTTAATTGAGC
The DNA here is from genome assembly GCF_029289425.2 of Pan paniscus. NCBI lineage: Eukaryota > Metazoa > Chordata > Mammalia > Primates > Hominidae > Pan > Pan paniscus. The sequence continues at coordinate 70,259,386 of NC_073257.2, read as the reverse complement.
TCTGCAGGATTCCAGAAAGGAGGTAGTTGGTCAAACCGTTGCCCCTTCTCCTCTTTATTCTACCAGTGATGCTCTCATTCTTCACAAATAAGACTTTATCTCACATAATCATTCAGGACAACTTTTTTTGCAAAATTACCCCAACCCACTTAATTAACTTCTGCATTGTAAAGCCAATTCTTCTGAAGTCATCTTTAGAAACTCTTTTAGGAGGCCTGTAATTTGGTTTTGTGAATATATTAACAAAGTAATTTTTTTGGCCAGGCACAGTGGCTCATGTCTGTAATCCCGGCACTTTGGGAGGCCAAGGCAGGCGTATCACGAGGTCAAGAGATCGAGACCATCCTGGCCAACATGGTGAAACCCTGTCTCTACTAAAAATACAAAAATTAGCTGGGTATGGTGGCACATGCCTGTAGTCCCAGCTACTGGGGAGGCTGAGGCAAGAGAATCGCTTGAACCTGGGAGGTGGAGGTTGCAGTGAGCTGACATCATGCCTCTGCACTCTAGCCTGATGACAAAGCTAGACTCTGTCTCAAAAAAAAAAAGTAATTTTTTATTCTTTTCTGCCTTTGCTTTCATTGCTAAAGAAGGAAATGGTCAAGTGAGTGCATTAGATAGCTGAAGCTCTTAATGAATCTGCATTTATGAATAATACTTATTGAATTATTTTGTGTATGGTAATGTGGTAGACTAGTTCCTATTATTACCATAAAAAAGGTTTTCTGCCCCAACAGCAAATCCTTAACTATAAGTCACATTAAATTTACTTGGGAAGTTAGAAAAATAATGCTCTATATCTCTCTATAAAGGTAGTTTTCAAAAGCCTTATGTCTGTTATAGAACTTAAGGAAGTGCAGATTCCAAAGAAAGTGAGTCATTAAATCTAAGGTGCGGCCCAGGGATCTGTATTTAAAAAAAATAAGAATCTGTGGTAATTCTGATATAAGTGGTCCTTAAAACTTAATAAAATAAGCATCATGTTTAGAACTTCATGATTTTAATAATGAATTGTTATCATTATGCAAATGCTTAAATTTATTGTTTCTGACAAATTTCAGTGTCATGTATTAAATCTGGTCATTAGATCCTGATCTTTTTCAGAGTCAAAGTATCTTTTAAAAATCAGGTTTTTTTTTAAATCATTCAGCTTAGATCCTAAAATTCTCAAGTTGTACTTACCTCTGTTTAATTGAATAATTTTTTTAAAAAGCCAAAAAAAAAAAAAAAAAAAGAAACCACCTTTCTAGATATAATAAAAATGAGTCATATGTGTTTAAAATTTAGGAAATGGTATTAAAGAAAAGAAGAAAATCTTAATGTAGTTTGTGGGAAGAGAGGGGCATGTGAAAAGAAAACAAACCTAACCTTTTAATTATGTATTAAATGAGAGTCTCCAATCCACAGTGCACATGTAACATCAAAGTTCTTAACTAAAATGGTTTCTTATTAGCATTTAAGTAAGATGTTTATCTAGTTCTATCACAGTCAGGGGCTGAAACCAAAGGAGTTTAATAAGCACCTCATGGAAGGTCAGGCCTCTAACAGAGCCTTAATTAGCAGATGGAACATCTTACTATTTGAAAAAGTTATGTCAAAGAAACTTTTTTTTGGTTGTTGCCAGATTGCCCATGTGGGCAAAAGAGAGCCTTAAATATCTCGCAACTGAAGCAGAACTAAAAGAAAGCAAATGTTTGTTTTTTTTCCCCTCACCAACCAATTCTCCAATACTCTGGACACCAACTGAGAGCCCTACAATTTAATTCCGAAATTTACTACCTGGGATTAGCAGAGACCCCACAGATTAAGGATCCAGTTCCACAAGACTGCCTCCCACTTTAGATGCCAATTGCAAGTGCCAGGTTGTCACCTGTACTTCTGACCAACAGGTTATAAATTGAGGGTTCCCATAACCCTCTCCTTATATTCAACAATTTGCTATAATGGCTTACAAACCTCAAAGAAACATTATAGTTTAATATAAAGGATATTACAAAGGATACAGATGAGAAGCCAGATAAAAAGGGACCTAGGGTGAGGTCTGAAAGGGTGCCGAGGGCAGGAGCTTCTGTTGCCATGGAGTTGGGGTGCACTGTACTCCCTGGCATGTGGATATGTTCACCAACCTGGAAATTCATCAAGTTTCATTGTTCGAATTTTATAGAGCTTAACCTCCAGCCCCTTCCTGGAGGCTGGTGGTCCTGGCTGAAATTCCAACCCTCTAATCACTTGGTCTTTCTGGTGACCAGTCCCATCCTGAGGCTATCCAGGGACCCTACCCTAAGTCATGCATTAGCATAAACTCAGGTGTGATTAATGGGGGTTTTTATGCATAACAAAAGACACTCTTGTCACTAGGAAATTACAGGAGCTCAGAAGTTCTGTGCCAGGAACCGTACAAAATCAAATATAGTTTTTATTATACCACTGTAACATGCGTTTGCTTCCTACAATTTTTAGATATTTTCTGTGCTTACAGTTTCTCTGCTCTAGGAACTGAGTCATGGTGGGAATGGTAACAAGAGAATCAAACCTTACCAGGAAAGTGAAATCAATTTGGAGGCAGCTAGTGTTTCTTGAAGCAGCTATATGCAGTAATTGCATTTATAAAGCATAAGGATAATATGTGGGTATTTACAGATGCATAGAGGCTTTAGGTTACAAACCACAAAAAAACATACTGAGGACTACAAGGAACGACTTTAAACTATCAGGGCTATTTTGAGTGTCTTTTATTTCTGAAGGCTTATTATAATAATCTGGCATCATTCTGTTTGATTTCTTTCTCTGGGTTCTTCTTGGTTGTGTCCTGGTTCCTAGCATAAAACCTGAAGGTTGGCTGAAAAATCACAGACATGAGGCTGATTGATTGATAGAAGAAAAGGCACACAAATTTATTTAACATGTATGCACACCTTCAGAATGAAGACCCCACCCCCAATGAGGTACAGAAGCTTATACACCATCCTGAGGTTATAGAAAGAATGTGGGCTCAGAGTATGGTCAAAAATAGGTTAGGTTGGTAAAACAGGTGTTAGTGGCAAGACAGGTTTTGGGAGGGAGAAAGGAAGAGGCCTGGCTAGCAAAGATGTCCTTGTTATGTTGATGAAGACTCATAGATAGCAGCCCTCAGAAAGAATAGGTGGTTAACTATCTCTTTTCAGACCTTTAAAGATGTCAGACTCTGTTTAATCTCTCTAAGATCTGGGAAAGGCTTAGAAAGGGAAGGCAAGGCTGCATTAATGGAGATTCTTTACAGATACAAATTTCCCCCACAAAAGACAGCTTTGTAGGGCTACTTGTGTCTGTTGGCCCTGGGGCAGTCATTTCAAAATATGTCAGAGAAATATATTTTGGGGTAAAATATTTTGATTTTCTTCAGTTGTTCAAGGTTGGCTTTGAGTGTTATTTGAGGAGCCCTGAAATCCCCCCTGTAATCAAAGCCATTTCACAAGTGGCTTGTTGAGAGCCCTGAAACCAGACTTTTTTTTAAATTAAGAAGGCACTTTCTACCAAAAGCCAGTCCAATGCAAATTTGCTATGTTAGGGTTGTAATAGACATGGGCAAGTGACCTATTACTTCAACACTCAGTCATCAATTATCAAATGAGTGACCTCTCATTGTTTCACAGATGTTCACAGATAGAAGGTCCCTAGTGATTCTGCTAATAGCTATTTGTGTGATATTAGACAAGCCACTTAACCTCTCTGGCTTTCATTTTTTCCACAAATAAAATAAATGCATTGGACTTAAAGTTTCCTAGGATGCTTTTGACTCCAACAATCTACTGATCTTGGAATTTTAAATTTTTTACTTAATACATACTGTTGAATTTTCTAAATTTTTTTCTTACCTTGATCTTAGATGCAAGTATTTGATGGCTTCAATTTAACAAATTCATTCAAAGTAGGAGAATTTAATAGCAAATGTACAATGCACAAGGAGCAATAAATAAATATCCCTACAACTCATCAGCATATGACAGAGTTTTTATATCAACTATGATCATTTTTTCCAAATTTTCGGGGACAGTCCTGATTTACAATGTACTATGTCATTGTTCATATAAACTTAGGGTCAAAAACTCATGTACTACAGGCCATATCCATCTACTGTATGTGTTTTTTTAATTTCATAAGGTATTTAAGATAATCAGTCATGAAATAGGGCATGCGATCTTCAGTTTGCCACAATCCTGGCTGTCTCTATTGTTTTCCTAATTCAGTTTCATTTGCTTACATTACCTGCCTGCATCTTGAAAACTTTTGAGTTTACAATCCATGTTAAATCTCATAAAAGCTATATTTTCTGGATTAGCACTCTCCAACAGAACTTTCTGTGATGGAGATAATCTACATCTTTGCTGTTTAATATGGTAGCCACTAGCCACACGTGCTTTTGAGCACTTGAAATGTGTCTAGTGTGACTGAGGACTACATTATTAATGGTTCAAAATTTAAATAAATTTAAATAGCCACATGAAGAGAGAAAGAAAGAGAGAGAGAAAGAGATAGTAGCCAGTACAGTGGACAATGCAGCATCTAGACTGTCTGCTTCGGTTATCTCTTTCTGTACAAGAAACCACCCAAATTTATTTTGCTCACAGATTCAGCAGGTCAGAACTTCATGGCAGAGCACAGATGGCTTGTTGGGGCCTTAGATAGGAAGTTTCAAATGATGGGGTAACTCAGACAGCTCAGGCTGGAATCATCTGGAAGTTGCTTCACTTATGTCTAATGCCTGGACTGGGACAACTTGAAGGCTGGGTTCAGCCGGGACTGCCGAGGAGAGCACTTACATGTGGCCTTTCTTTATGGCATGCACTTGCCACATTATGGTACTTGGGTTCTGAAAGGTTCTGTACTACATTCTGGATATGTCCTGTAGTACATACAGATGTGGAATGTTTCTAGAGAACCTGGGGAAGTTGCATGACCTATTCTGACTTAGCTTCAAGGGCTATACTCTGTCACCTCTGTCTGCCTCATTCTATTGGTCACAAGCAAGCCACCATGGTCAGCCACAATTTAATGGGGTTGATATTAAACTCCACCTCTTGATATAAGAGTGACAAGGTCTCAATACAGAAGAGCATGTGGGAGGAGAGATATTGTGGTGGCCATCTCTAGAAAATACAGTCTGCCACAGTCTGTCCTGTGGCCATGGCAATACACTCCTTCCCATATGTCAAACACATACCTTCCTCAAATCCAATGCATCTGATCATTATGACATTAGCTCAAAGTCTATGATCTTCTTATTTAACTAAGTTCAGGTGCAGATGTGGTTCTTTGGCAGTGGTCCCTCTCTGAATCCAGTCCTTCCCCTTCTAAAGGCCTATGACCTAAAGAAACAAGTTATCTGGCCCCTTTCCCCTCCTATGCACCCAAGATACAAGGCAGACCCAGTGACAGACTGAGTGCAGTAGACACCCGCATTCAAAGAGTTAGGGGAGGAAGAGGGAGCACAGGGACATCACTGGTATACAGAATACTGAAATTCAGCCACCATGTGTCCCCAGTTCCTTAATGCAGGCTTAGTATTGTTTCCTGGTAATGATCCTCTGTGGCTTTTGGCTCCATCACTGGTCTCTTAGTTTTACCCTTTGAGTCATCGTTTTTTTTTTTTTCCTATAAAAATTAAGCTGTGTTTGCAGCTGAGTCGTTTTCTCAGCCTGATTCCTGTCCACAGCAGTTTGAAGGTACAAAGCCATCTTTTTTTTTTTTTTTGTATTATCCGTGATCCTTTTGGCTTGAGTGGACAGTGCTTATACCCATATACATTTTGTGGATTCTATGACTTTATGAAAGTTCACTCCATCTGACAAAAACCACAGCCACAATTTTCTTCAAGTCAGGCCCTTCTCTATCTTGGGATCCCTATGAAGCTACTGAGGGGCAATACCCTTAAGAGTTCTAAATTCCTTATTGTTTAACAGGAAGAGTTTTTCAGGAACATCCGTAAGCTCCTTAGAAGGTCTTTATCTAGTTGAATCATGAGACACTTGTGATCAGCTTCTGAGGTCTTATTAACAAGGATCCAACAACCCAACCTGGATTTGATCTTTGCATCGAGGACATTTCCTGCTTTGAGAATCTTTTGCTCTCTAGATTGAGGATCTGGGATTGAGAATCAGTTTTATTATTGACTCAGCAAATCATACTTCCTTTATGTACCTCTAAATTCTTCTCAAAGATGGAATAATTCCTTGTTAACACCTCTTATTTTTTGTATCCTATTATATTCAGGGAAGAGATACCAGTTGATACTTTGTCTGGAAATCTTAGACAGATCTATCAATTGATTAAGTAATTTCTATATTACTCTAGGTGACAGTTCCACTAAACTTTCTACCACTACATAACAAAGGTCCCTTTTTCTTCAACTTCCAAAACATTTTTCTCACTTTCCTTGAACCTCTTACAGATAGTTTCCTTGAAGCCTAGCAGACTTTCATTTCCTGTCCAATCCCCAAACTGGTGAATGATACATGTTTTAGTGATACAAAGCAACAATCATCTTTAAATGCTCATAGATTCCTGATCTGTAGATCAGGAAATTGTATATAAGCATGGCTCGCCTCTGCTCCACCATGTCTGGGGCCTTAGCCGGGCAGACTAAAATGGTTGAAGACTGAAATAATTTAAAGGTTTCTGTGTTCACATGTTTTAGTGGCTGGAATAAGATGACTTGAAGGCTGGGCTCAGCTGAGTCTTTTATCTGAAGTACCAAACACTGGCTCTTCATGTATCTTGGGTTTTTCATAACATGATGGCTGGATTCTGAGAGGATCTGTCTGGGGAGGGATCATCAAGAGAGCTAATGCTATAAGAGAAATTGGGTAGATGGAAGCCGCGTGGGCTTTTTATATATAGCTTCGAAAGTCACACAGCATTTCTTCCATTGCATTTTATTGATTACTAGAGTTAGTAAGGCCAGTTCAGATTCAAAGAAAGAGAATTAAACTTTACCTTGTGATAGGGGAATGGCAAGGCCATATTGCAGAACAGCATATAAGATGGGAAATATTGGTGGAAGCATCCTTGGAAAATACACTCTTTCACACTTGTGTAAAAATCTTTTTGATGTAGGGAACTTAGAAATTTCTGAAGACTCTTGTCACAACAATTTCTGGTTATAATAGTAAGTGCTTTGGATGTAGGGCTCTAAGTTATTGTAGTTCAGATAGTTGTATGAAGAAGCCTATCAGCCAGGCTGGGTGGATGCCTCACGCCAGTAATCCCAGCACTTTGGGAGGCCGAGGCAGGCAGATCATTTGAGGTCAGGACTTCAAGACCAGCCTGACCAACATGGTGAAACTCCATCTCTACTAAAAATACAAAAATTAGCCAGGTGTAGTGGTGCATGCCTGTAGTCCCAACTACGTGGGAGGCTGAAGCAGGAGAATCACTTGAACCCAGGAGACGGAGGCTGTAGTGAGCCGAGATTGCACCACTCCAATCTGGGTAACAGAGCGAGACTCTGTCAAAAAAAAAAAATGGCCTACCAACCAAAAACTACCAGGGATTCACTGATGGCCAAAAAATATTAGGCTTATTTAGCTTACTGCAGCATAAAAGAGGCATATGAGAGGAACTATTAGGTATTTTGGTAAGAAGGAGTTAGTGGGGCATAGGTCTTGTAGAATTTGTGCTTGTACTGGCTAATTTTAAGGAGGGATTAAGGGAAGTGGAGTCTAGTTCTGGATAAGCTGCTGTCAGGAAGTAAAAGAGCATCATGGTAAATTTTATCTGAAGGTGGAGAGATTCGAGTGGATTCACTATTCATTGGTAAAGAAAGAGTAGTCACTTGTGTTAGCCAGCACAAAAAGAAGTTCAGATATTTTTGTATTTGTGGAGCATCCTTGTTGCTGTTTGGTTTCAGACCCAATCAGTTATCTCTGTCTTGTGTTATATCCCAGTGCAGCCTTGGCTTGCTCAATTATTGTTCATATTGAACAAAAGTTTAGTTTTCTTGAAGACATTAAGGCCTACCTGTCAGGTGCTGGGGCTATTTTTCACTCTCTCACAACTAAAAGTCATCTTTGCCTTTTCATATGAATAGGCTTAGGTATAAATAAAACAGTTAGGAATGAATCCTTAATTGTAATTAATTCCCCTTGGCGAAGATGAACCAAGAAGCAATGGGTTCACTTTCTGCCATTATCCATTGTATAACCAATAAATCAAATGATTTTCCTTTCTGAGCCTTGGTGTTGGGGGCTTTCTTTATGGTTTCTTGTGTGCCAGTTAAAGGAAAAAAATGAAACTTTCTGTTGCTGAAAGTGTTAAGTCTTTTTGGGAAGCTGAAATCTGGTATAGAATTTTAGGATGTGGTAAGATCCCACAGGAAGTCCAAGGCTACTGCCATCTGCTTGGTCCTTTAGAAACTTAAAGTCTCAGAAAGTATGATATACAGAAAAAACAGAACTATATCTTAGGAAGTATGACATATAGAAAACCTTCATGGGTGTATGGGAGGCTTGCTTGCCCTCTCAGGGTGTGGCCTATACACCTCAGACTTCCACATTTTTTCCCCTCTCATAACTGTGGTTGGAACATTTGAGCTACTACCCAAGCACTAGGAGCTCATGTAAAATATTATTTATCAATTAAAAATAAAAATGACTTATAAGTCCTCAAAGAAAAATACTTGTTCATCACACTACCGTGCTAGTATCAGATCCTCCTTTGAACATTGAGTTGATTTGAAATTGAACAAGGTCAGACTGATGCAGCAGTCCCTGATCTGGATGTGTCTTTTAGACATGAACAAATTCCTAAGAACCTAAGAGCAGAGATGAACTAACACGAATCCACTTCCTTGTGGGACTATAAGTTGTCATTCCTAATGCTGTCTGATAACAAAGTCCTTCCTAGTCCCCATTTCTCAGTGCAGGGCTGGCCCTGTCTGGGTGGAAAAAGCAACAATGGGAAGGAAGGAAATTGCTACTTCCCTACCCACTTCATCACTTGCAAATTTCACAATCCTGGTACCAGCCTTCTTAGCTCTTCTTTCACGCATGTCATGTTTTAACCTGTGGGACCCATGCCTGTTGCTTATTTTAGGTTCTCCTGCTCTAACTATGCAGTTCAAGTTCTAGGATACCTGGCATCTCATTTTCCTTTGATGTGTAAATTAATTTTCCCTTTTTGACCACATAATGTGTACAGAATTGAATGAAAGAAGGAAGAGGGAGGGAGGGCCGATAGAAGAATTTTTTTTCTTCTCAGATATTTTTTGCACAGTTGTACAATTAACCCGAAAGCTGAGTGCTTATTGCAAGGGCAAAAAATACTGGGGGAAAACTGAGAGGAGAGGGGAAGGGAAGGCAGAAGCCCTGGACAGAGGCACCATATTGCACCAAAGGAGAAAAAGTCATCCAAAGATATGCAGAAGACTATGAAGGTAGAAATGGGAGCTGGGATGAGGCTCTGACTACAGCTGCTCCTTGCTGCCCTCTCTGTAGAATACTCACTGGATTTACTCACTTGATTATCAGACACGATGCACCACTAGTCTGGCAGAGCCTCATTTCTAGGCTATGCGTACGGCTTGGAGGTAGGGAAACACCATGAGGGGCAGGATGGATGGGGTGAGTCAGTTGTTGACCTTGCCACAGTAAGTATACTTCCTTGGTAAGGAATCTGAAGACTCATTCTAGTAAAAGCCTTGTTAAACATGATGACCAGATTCTGCAGAGTAGCATCTTATTGCCAAAAAGTTTAGCTTCAGAAAGTTACAAACAGGTCTATGGTAATGGCATTCTAAAGATGCTTCCTTCCTACCCCCCTGCCCCCAACACCCACCCAAATCTCTGTCCTTTGGCTATTCAATCAAACACTACTCTAGGTGCTACAGCGAAGTGATTTCACAGATGTAATTATAGTCCCAAATTATTTGGCTTCAAAGTAGGAAGATTATTCAGATGGGCCTGATCTAATCACATATGTTCATGAAAAGAAGAGAAAGTCAGAGAGATTCAAAGCCCAAGAAAGAGCTGACTTCTTGCTGCTGTCTCTGAAGATGGAAGGGGTCATATGAAGAGGGCCATAGGCAGCCTCTGGAAGTTGAATGTGGCTCCTGTTTGACGAACAGTGAGGAAACAGAGACATCAGTCCTTTAAGTGCAAGGGATTGAATTCTGTTAAGAGCAGGAATGAACTTGGGAGTGGATTCATCTCCAGAGTTTGCAGAAAGGAACACAGCCCTTTGTGAGACTCTAAGCAGAAAATCCAGCCATATTGTTCTGACCTACAGAACTGTGAGCTTATATATTTTGTTGCTTTAAGGTATTATATTTGTAGTAATTTTTTATATGGCAATAGAAAATGAATACAAGTCCTATTTGCAGGGAGTTTTTAGTAGTGCGCAGGAAAATTACAAAAAGGCAGAATTGAGTAAAATAGGCTTTTCTTTAAAAGAATGTGTTATTCTTGTTATCAAAGGTCTAAATTTAATATTTAATAGCAATGAAAGGTCTCCAATGTGAAAACAAATGTGGAAAACTCAATTTCTCTATAAAACAGGCTGAATTACATGTCAGCACTGCTGTATCTATGTTGTCGGGGCAACAGGAATATTAAATGTGTTCTTCAAACAGACTGTTAGCAATTCTTTTTAAAAATTCACACCGAGAAACTATGGTTGAATGGAATGGTTCAGAGCACAGGTGAACTTGGATTCATACCATCTTATAGAGATGTTGTGAGAATTAAATGACATAAGTTCTAAATAAATGCCAGCTATCATCATCTTGGGTCTCTATAGCCAAAGGGAATGCAAGTGTTTTAAGAAAATTTTTTACTTAATATCAGAAGAGAACTTCATTTCAGGTCCTTAATTAAATATTAGTCTTTTCTGTAAATTAGCACTCTAGGGTGGACATCAGTAAAAAGAGTTTTAAAATATTATTGTTAGGAATTATACATAAACTAAACTGCTTTTTCAGTTCTTGAATTGTGAGGTTTCTGTCTTTGAATTCTTTCTAAAGGCCAAACTTATTCCCATTTTTTTCTCCCTTTACCTCCAGTCTTGGCTTTGTTTGCATAACCTGGTCACTGCTTCCTTGGGGACAGGGATGACCTGACTCCATTTTATGTGACATCAGCTACAATTTTCCATTCTTTATTTGGTGCACCAAACGCAGGCTTTCTCTCTTTCTTAACAGAATATCACAAGGAAGAAAAAATCCAAAAAGTTCTCATGATATAATACAAGATGTAAAAGATTTTGAAGATTTTCTCATTATTTCATTTCCTTACTTTTAACTTACGTGAGTTGTCTCTTAGGAAAAGACCATCTTAATGCTTGTGGTACCCTGTACTTTTGGTGATAGTTTATGAAGAACATCTATTTTCCAGGTGAAGGGAGGATTACCATATACAAAATGGCAAGGTTCTGATAATTGAGGCAAGAGAGCCCAAGAACTTCTGGCACATCAAGGAAAGTCAGCTACAAAGTAGATTAGCTTTGATTTTAATTTTTCAAGTATTTGCCCAAATTCTGCTAGTTTCCAGTTTGCTTTTATAGCTAAAAGTAAAACTGTCCTTATAAACTTTGTAAAATTAATTAGGAAAAAAGGGAGGGGAAGAAACAAAATAAACCAGGCTTGCAGCACATTCAGCATTAATCATTAGGTCAGCTTGCTTTCTGGTCCATTCCCTCATAGTTGTTTGTGGCCTATTACTTCAGAACCAGGCAGAACCTGTCCTAAGATTATAGTTCCCCTTAACAGCTCTATAGATAACAGTTTGAACATTGTGAAATGTTGTTTTCCATTTGAGATATTCATTCAGATCCTGCATACCAGTGAAACTACTGACACCAGCTACTATGAAGGACTCCATGAGGAGCTGACTCAACAAAGAATGCAGCTTCCACATCCTGATGAATTCCTCCTCCTTACCCCTTACTCCAACCAATTAACAACCCCAGTTTTTCAGCCCCTCACCCTCCATAATCCTCCTAAAATCCACAGCCCTAAACTGTGGTTAAGGAATTTGGATTTGATGGTCTCCTTCCATCTCCTCATTTGGCACCTTGCAATCATTAAACTCTTTCTCTGCTGCAATCCTTGCTGTCTCACTGTGTTGGACTATTACTGCACAGTGAGCATACAAATCTGTTGGTCCTATAACAAAAGTTTACATTATGCTCACCAGAGGGCATTGTTGATTACTGTCCCATCTATATTCAATTTGGATGTGAGCCTTCTATACTTCTATAGTGTGTATTATCTGCAGAATGCTATGTTAAATATCCTTGAATTAACAGAGGAAGATAAAGTTGAGGCCCTGCCTTCATTAGACAGTCAACAAATATGTATCAAGCACCATTTTTGTGCCCAGCACTAAGATAGGCACTGGGGGTAAAATGGTAGACAATGCAGAATTTGCTCTTTCTTTTATGGTAACAGTGGCAAGACAGTTATTAAACAGCAATGTGCACTGTGAGGAATCTTGTGAAGAAAGTGTCCAGAGAGCCTTTAAGCATCTTATGTTCTGTGAAAGAGCAAGAGCATGTAAAGCAGGATTATAATTGTTAATTGAAAGGCTGATTTTTGCCAGAAGGTATGCATTGTTGAGTCTATGGTGTTTGCCCATACAGGGTTTTAAATTTGATTTAGTTGTTAATGGCTTTTTAAAATGCAAAAATAATGTAATATTCGATATTTATAGTTTTTTAATAACTGGAATTTCTAGCAGTGTTGAGCCTCCTTTCCCACATGTCACTAAACAATTGTTAGAGCTGAATAGTGTCCTGCTGTGGTTTGGCTCTGTGTCTGCACCCAAATCTCATCTCGAATTGTAATCCCCATGTGTCAAAGGAGGGAGGTGGTGGTAGGTGATCGGATCATGGGAGTGGTTTCCCCCATGCTGTTCTTGTGATAGTGAATGAGTTCTCATGGGATGGGATAGTTTTATAAGGAGCAGTTTCCCTTGCTCTTCTCTCTCCTGCCACCTTGTGAAGAAGGTGCTTGCTTCCCCTTTGCCTTCTACCATTACTGCAAGTTTCCTGAGGCCTTCCCAGCCATGTGGAACTGTCACTTAAATCTCTTTCCTTTATAAATTATCCAGTCTCAGACAGTTCTTTATAGCAGTGTGAGAATGGACAAATACATACTCTATAGAAGATTCTTGTATTTTTTATTCTGCCATAATCCCTGAGAATCCCTATTGCATCTCTGATATTGAAGCTGAAGGTCATGTGCTTTCACCTTTCACGATTTGGTGGTGTATTTTACTCATTTATGTTACTGGCCGAGCTCCTGAAGGCGTTTGAGTCTGTGAGCCCTGACTGCCACAGGAAAAGTTTATTGTGTATATACAGTCAGCTTTAATAGAACAGAAATGCCTGGGAATCAATAGAGTAAACAAAGTATTTTGTAGAAATAAGTTTCACTTTGGATGATTTCACAGAAGTGGTGATGCTTAAAAGCATTTCAAATGAGGCTTGTGCCTGATTTCTTAAGATGAGAGGATAAGCTATTTTTCATGAATGGATTATTTGTTCAAAGCCTTAGAGTTGCCAGTTGAATATGTCATGTTTATTTTTAACCAGAGGAGCTTTTTCAAAACACGTATGTCCAGTCATTTCTTCCCGAGATTTTTTTTCTTTTTTTTGAAACAGGGTCTTGCTCTGTCACCCAGGCTAGAATGCCATGGTATGATCACAGCTCATTGCAGCTTTGTCCTCCTGGGCTCAAGCAACCCTACCAACTCAGCCTCCCAAATAAGCTGGGACCACAGGCACATGCCGCCATGCCTGGCAAACGTGTGTATTTTTTATAGAGATGAGGTTTCTCCATGTTGCCCACGCTGGTCCCGAACTCCTGGGCTCAAGCAGTCTGCCTGTCTTGGCTGTGCCAAGTGCTAAAGTTACAGGTATAAAAATGGACACTATGCCCAGCCATTTTTTTCTTTCTTGATTCATAGTTTGGAATGCGGACACAAAATGAGTGGTTGGCAAAAGTACTCTAGGTGGTTCCCATAAGTACCTTCTCCCTGGACCCCTGCTTTGAAAACTACTAAGCTAGGGCATACTAGATGATCAAGGTAAAATGGAAGGAAGAGTAGGACTTTGAAATTCATGATTTATGGTTTATATTTGATTAGAAATAACAACCAGAATTGAAAAAAAACAGCAATAACAGCAACAACAGCAGTTACTGTGTAACAGGCATTATTCTAAATACTCTTCATGTAAGGAACTCATTTAATCTTTGCAAAAAACCTAAAAAAGATATCATTCCCAGAGATGCTAAGTAAATTGCTCAGGTCACAAAGCTGAGATAGGATTCAACTGAAGAAGTCTTGCTCCAGAGCTCATTTTCTTAACCAGTATGAGTAGTGCCCAGTAGATGAATGAGCTATAATGTGGTCTTCTAAAGACTGAACAAGCAGGAAGATAAGGGAGGGAGAAATCCAGATTTGTATAAGATGGCTTACAGTGAGGAAGACTGAGGAGGCAGAAAGATGTAGTGTGGTTCTTTGGGTCAATTTTCACATTCTTATCTCCTGGGATTTTACCATAACTTTGTGGTGTTTTGGCAATGATTTATGCAATTGTTCATTGTTTAATAAAGAAATGATTTTTAGGTATACTTCCTGTGCTCATCATGGAAGGCCATTAATTGGCTTTAATTGCTCTTATGGTGAATCATCTTAGGAAAATAAGACCTTTAGTCACTTCTGATTTTAACTGCTTACACAAAACCCACTTTAAAAAGTCTATTAACTTACAGAAAGCATTTTTCAATGGACTTGCTACAGTCTTAATGTTTGCTTCCTCCCCAAACTTACATGCTGATATCCTAATCCCCAAGGTGATAATATTAGGTGGTGGGGCTTTGGGAGATGATTCAGTCATGGGAGCAGAGCCATCATGCATGGGACTAGAGTGTGTCTTAGTTGCTTTTGTGCTGCTATAACAGAATACCACTGACTGGACAATTTCCAAAGAATAGAAATTTACTGGCTCATGGTTCTGGTGGCTGGGAAATCGCATATCAAGGCACCTGCAGGTTTGGCGATTCTAATTCCAAGATGGCTCCTTGAAGGCTGTATCCTCGAGAGGGGAGGAAATATTCATCTTCACTTGGAGAACGGTGGAAAGGCAAACAGAGAGGTGGCAAGGAGGCCAGAACTCGCCCTTTTATAATGGGCATTAATCTCATGTATGAAGGCATAGAACCCCGGCCTAATCATCTCTTCAGGGTCCCACCTCTTAATAATGCTATAATGGCAATTAAATTTGAACATGAGTTTTGGGGGAGACAAGCATTTAAAGCACATCAGTGGGCTTATTAAAGAAGCTAGAACCCTGTACGGTGGCTCATGCCTATAATCCCAGCATTTTGGGAAGCTGAGGTGGGAGGATCACTTGAAGCCAGGAGTTTGACACCAGCCTGGTCAACACAGTGAGACCTCTGTCTCCTAAAAAAACAAAAAAGCCCCATGTCGTGCGGTGGTGCGGGCCTGTTGTCCTAGCTAAATTGGAGGATCATGAGGCGGTGTGCTGTGATTGTGCCACTGCACTCCAGCCCAAGTGACAGAGCAAGAAAAAATGATTTTCTCTTAAAAAAAAAATGAATCTAGAGAGAGACTCTTCTTGACTGTTCTGCCAGGTGAGGTTATAGTGAAAAGACTGCTCTGGACCAAGAAGCAGGCTCTCACCAGGTACTAAATCTGCCAGCACCTTGATCTTGGAATTCTCAGCCTCTACAACTGTGAGAAATAAATATCTGTTATTTTTAAGCCACCCAGGTTATGGTATTTTGTTATATCATCCTGAATGGACTAAGAGAGTCCTCATCTTTCAACTTTCATTCTTTATTGCTAGAACTGTACACCACACACAATTTCTCACTTTGCTTAGCAAGGATAAAGTTGACTAAGGGCACCCATTCTACCTTTGGCTTCTTCTGGCTGGGCATAGTGGCTCACAGTTATTGGTTACCACCAAATCAAGGCCAGCCTCTAGTTTATTCCTCAGCATGTACTAGTGAAGCAGCTGCTTGCCAGGTGAATTTGAGGAGCTACCTTACTTTTCGTTATTTCTGGTGACTAAAGCTATTAATCCTCAGGAAAAAATGTTGATTTTCTTAAAGACAACTGTTCTGTCACAGCAATATTCTTGTCTCAGAGCAGTAAATACAATGCATTTGGGCATATTTGTGAGAAAAAGGTTCAGACAAAATTGATCACAGGCTTTGAAATGAAATATTCAGGAAATTCACTCTTTCCATAAAGGAAGAAGCAGAGATGACTCTTTAAATGGAGATACATATTCTTTTTGTAAGAAGGGAATTGGGGAGTGTTCTGTACAAAAAGATCTTAGTTCAGTGTAAAGAGTCAGATAGTCATATGAGATAGAAATACTCACGTCTCCAATTTCCCATTTCAGCTGGTTTTTCTAAAATAACAATGACTGATCCTGCTTCTGGGGAGTTAAACTAAATATCTCCTGGCATGAATGCAGCAACGTTGATGCGTCGAATCCCAGTCACTTATACTTTTCCCTCTGCTTTCCCCACTGCCTGAAATAAAGATGAAGCAAATTCAACAGACTGAAATTTCAAGCCCTGTTCTCATTTCCCCCACTTAACATGACTATGCAGCATAAAAAAAATAAATTAATAATCTGAACAACACAATAGGAGAGAAAAATTTTAAAAATGTTTATTTAGCCACTCCATATTTACTGCACATCTGCATAAAACTGAAACTGGACCCCTTCCTTACAACTTATACAAAAATTAACTCAAGATGGATTAAAGACTTAAACCTAAAACCTAGAACCACCCTAAAACTTAAAGTATAATAATAATAAAAACAAACAAACAAACAAAAACCCTAGAAGAAAACCTAGTCAATACCGTTCAGCACATAGGCATGGGCAAAAACTTCATGACTAAAACACCAAAAGCAATGGCAACAAAAGCCAAAATTGACAAATGGGATCTAATTAAACTAAAGAGCTTCCACATAGCAAAAGAAACTGTCATCAGAGTGAAAAGGCAACTTACAGAATTGGAGAAAATTTTTGCAATCTATCCATGTGACAAAGGGCTAATATCAAGAATCTACAAAGAACTTAAACCAATTTACAAGAAGAAAACAACCCCATCAAAAAGTGGGCAAAGGATATGAACAGACACTTCTCAAAAGAAGACATTTATGCAGCCAACAAGCATATGAAAAAAAGCTCATCATCACCGGTCATTAGAGAAATGCAGATCAAAACCACACTGAGATACCATCTCATGCCAGTTAGAATGTTGATCATTAAAAAGTCAGGAAACAGCAGATGCTGGAGAGGATGTAGAGAAACAGAAATGCTTTTACACTGTTGGTGGGAGTGTAAATTAGTCCAACCATTGTGGAAGACGGTGTGGCAATTCCTTAAGGATCTAGAACCAGAAATAACATTTGACCCAGCAATCCCACTACTGGGTATATACCCAAAGGATTATAAACCATCTACTATAAAGACACATGCACACGTAAGTTTATTGCGGCACGGTTCACAATAGCAAAGACTTGGAACCAACCCAAATGCCCATCAATGATAGACTAGATAAAGAAAATGTGGCACATATACACCATGGAATACTATGCAGCCATAGAAAAGGATGAGTTCATGTCCTTTGCAGGAACATGAATGAAACTGGAAACCATCCATCATTCTCAGCAAACTAACGCAAGAACAGAAAACCAAACACCGCATGTTCTCACTCATAAGTGGGAGCTGAACAATGAGAACACATCGGCACAGGGAGGGGAACATCAGGGTCTGTTGGGTAGGGGGGCTAGGGGAGGGATAGCATTAGGAGAAATACCTAATGTAGATGACAGGTTGATGGGTGCAGCAAACCACCATGGCATGTGTATACCTATGTAACAAACCTGCATGTTCTGCACACATACCCCAGAACTTAAAGTATAATAAAAAAAATTTTGAAATAGTTGGCAAAAATTTTAAGTTCTGAGACATGGGTGCATGTATTTGCTGATACAATAATTTCTAGTTTTCACTTTGAAACATCTAATTAAATTTAAAAAGAGCAAATAGGAGATGTGAAAGTGGAGACTAAATCTAGTTAACACTTTTGTGAAATTTTTGAGAAATGGAATAGGTATTGGAGGAGCAGATGAGTGGGTGGGCCCAAGAAATTTTTTTTTTTTTTTGTATTTTTGTATTTTTTGTCCTTTTTAAGATGGGAAACATGAAAGCATCTCTGTTTTCTCTGGGAGTAACTCAGCGGAGAGGGAGAAATTCAAAATGCAATAGAGAGGGGCATAACTGTAGGAGAAAGGCTTGAAACCGCAAGAGGGAGTGGGCCCTGGGGTATCAGAGTTGGAAAGGCCTTTGCCAGAAGCAGGGACCCTGCAGCCTCTGTAACAGTAGAGAGCCCTGGGCCGGGCGCGGTGGCTCACGCCTGTAATCCCAGCACTTTGGGAGGCCGAGGTGGGCGGATCACGAGGTCAGGAGATCGAGACCATCCTGGCTAACATGGTGAAACCCCGTCTCTACTGAAAAATACAAAAAATTAGCCAGGTGTGGTGGCGGGTACCTGTAGTCCCAGCTACTCAGGAGGCTGAGGCAGGAGAATGGTGTGAACCCAGGAGGCGGAGCTTGCAGTGAGCCGAGATAGCGCCACTGCACTCCAGCCTGGGCCAAAGAGCGAGACTCCGTTTCAAAAACAAACAAACAAACAAACAAACAAAAAACCAGTAGAGAGCCCTGGAGGGAAGGGGAAATGTGCAGCTGCAGGGATGTCGAGCTCCTGGCACTGGGGCTGAGACAAGGAGGAGGGCTAACATAGCACTGCACTCAGGAAGCTTGGAGTCTGCCTTGAGGAGCTTCCCTTGCACGCTATTCTTTCCTCTGTCTGCCAAACAAGCTTCCCATTGTTCAAAACTCAAATCTTATTCTCTGTGAGTTTATGTAATGCCTAGCACACACCTCTGTTCAAGTAGTATTGCACTTACTAAATTCATTTGTTCAAAAGCCTATTTCTCCCATTAGAGGTTAGTTCTTTGAGGGAAGAATCTATTATTTTAGTCAGTATTTTTCTTCATTTCCTAGCAGTTTCAGACATACAATATTTGCTTAGGAAATGCTGAAGAAATTAATAAAACATGTTCTCTTTAATAGGTAAATGTTCATTTTAAATCTTGCTAATATTATTAATTATTTTTTATTTTTATTTTTCACAGTGAGCACAAAGGTAAATGTTGCCCAGAATTTTATGAATGATAAATTCTAATTTTGTGATACAAATAAATAGATATTGCTAAAGAAAGTGTAGGGAGGAAGAGCAGTAATAAAATGTGCGAATCATAGTCCACAATTATATATCAAGTTAATACAAAAAAGTCACACTAGTATAAGTACATGTATTTAAACTGAATTATCTGCTCAAAATTTTAGCTTTTATAATCTAAAATATTTTGTTTTTTTTACACGAACTTTCTTCTTCATACATTTATATTTATAAGTGTTTATTTTCTTAAATGTTTCTTCAGACATCCAGCATAAAAATATATCACTTTAAGCAAGAGATATTCATTATTGAATTTAAATTGATACATATTTCAGAGCTACCTATTAATGCCATAATATTCATCTTTTTTGATGCCACACAGATTTATTTCCATAACTCAATGTAAAATTTATCAGTATTTTAATGCTACCCAATTTTGTCATAAAGATTTCTTTGTGAATGCTTCTCTGTTTATTTATCAGCATCAGCAATCATTCGCAAAGTATATGCAAGACTCAAATCTTTAGGAACAATGGGAAATTCAAACATACATTGTTCAGCATGTGAAGGCGGAAAATCATAGACATTTATAGAAATTCTACAATGTTGTGTAGAATATTGTTATTATTGTTCTGTTAATATAGCAGCCCTGGCTATTATCCTTTGAAAGGCCTGCTTACAAGGATGATCCTTGGCTGGCATCTGGGAACTTAGATTTTGGGAGGGTTCCCATCACACTAACTGACCAGAGTGACTCACTGTCTAAACCGTGCAAACAATGTGGTTTATGCTAAACATCTGCTTTCCTCTGGGAGTCTGGAAATTTCAGTACATGCTAAGCAGTGGGTACTTGGATGACCAGCTGCAATAAATACCTTGGGCACCAAGTCTCTGATGAGCTTTCTTGGTAGACAACATTTCACACATATTGTCACAGTAATTGCTGGGGAATTTGGCGTTCCACTAGGAGAGGACCCTTGGAAGCTTGCACCTGGTTTCCTCTGGACTTTGCCCTTTGGACATTTTCTCTTTTCTGATTTTGCTTTGTGTCCTCTGTAATAAATCATAGCCATAAGTATGGCCATTTAATTAATTGCGTATTTTAGTTAGTAAAATCTGAAAATTTGGCCTTATTGAGTTCTGACTCAACTTACTTGGTTATTGAGTACATGGTTATTGTGCAATAGATGTGACCTAGGAATTGATTCAGCTACTCTTTGATGTATGTTAAGGTAGAAATTGAAGTTTAAAACTTCAGCAATGCAAATTTCATCCCAATGAGTTTATACTCTTATCTTTAAACAAGTTGTGAATCTGGTTGAAATCTTTCAGGACCCATTTGGTCTATCAAATGTTTCACAGTCTATGAAAATTTTTTTGCAGTTTACTTTCATTGGTTCTACCCAAGTTCTTCCTTAAACTGTTGCGTTTATTCGTTCATTCATTCATTCATTCATTCATCCTTTTCCTCAACCAAAATTCACTGGACACCTCTTTGGACCAGGCACTGTGCTTGGCACTAGTGATTCATGGTGAACAAGACATAAAAAACTTGCCATCATATACCTTCCATCTAGTAGTGATGAAAGGTGTGTGATAGAAATGTGATTGTTACAGACTTTGAAAAAGGATTTGTGTTGTGATAGAGTTCAGCCTAAAAAAAACTGGAGAATTCCCAGAGGAGAGTTCATCATGACAGAGTGGTGATTATCCTCTCAGTGGGCTAAAGCCTGGCCCCTAAATTATATGTCTACTAAAACTGCCGTGAATAGAGGCATCTGGATGACTAGGAAACTGTGCCAATTAAGGGAGGTCAACACCTAAAGCATGGCCTTTTCTATTGATAATTAAGTCCAAATAAGATAAGAAAAATGGTCTCAAAATCAGCAAAACAATGTGCTTTCTCCCTATAGTAAAATGTGTGTTTGTTTTCCTCTTGAAGAGCAAAGCAGTCTACCTTTAAATTAACACTAGTTATGGTAGAATGAATAATGCTGCCCCCGTCTCTCCAAGATGTTCCTAATCCTATGAATATGTTACTTGTTATGACAAAAGGGACGTTGCAGCTGTAATTAAGGTAGCAGATGTTAAAATAGGGAGATTATCCTGGATTATCTGTGTTGGACTAATATAGTCACATGAGCCTTTAGAAGCAGAAAACTCTCTTTGGTTGAGTGAGAGAGAAGGGAAGGAAGTCAGATTCCAAGCAGGTGAAGGATTTGATGCATCGTCATTGCTGGTTTTGAGATGTAGGGAGGTCATGTGTAAGGACTGGAGAGAAGGCAGTTCCCCACTGACAGTCAGCAAGGAAATGAGGTCCCAAGTTCTACAAATGAAAGGAATGAAAGGAGCTCAGCTGAGTCAACAATATAAATGAGCTTAGAAGTGGATTCTTCCCTGGGGCCTCTAGTAAGAAATGTAGCCTTGCTGACACCTTAATTTTAGGCCAGTGAGATGTGTGTTGGACTTCTCACCCAGAGAACTGTGAGATAATAAGTGGGTATTGTTTTAAGCTGTCAAGTTTTTGGTAATTTGTCATAGCTGCAATAGAAAACTGATACATGAGTTCATTCCTTTATTTTAAACGTAGACAACCATCAACATTAGGTCTAGGGCATCTTTACTTTTGAGGAATACTGACAGCTGTTAATCAGATAGTTTCTGGTTTGGTTTGTAATATTTAATAATCCTTATATATTTACTTACTGTTAAAAATCAAATTAAAAAGATACTTGTCAAAAGTGATTTTTATAGTTTGAATAAATTAAAATCCCTAATTAAATGTATATTTCATGTGTTTTCTTTTCTTTTTTTTTTTTTTTGAGATGGAGTCTTGCTCTGTCGCCCAGGTTGGAGTGCAGTGGCGTGATCTCGGCTCATTGCAAGCTCCGCCTCCTGGGTTCATGCCATTCTCCTGCCTCAGCCTCCTGAGTAGCTGGGACTGCAGGCGTCAGCCACCACGCCTGGATAATTTTTTTGTATTTTTAGTAGAGACGGGGTTTCACCGTGTTAGCCAGGATGGTCTGGATCTCCCAACCTCGTGATCCACCCACCTCGGCCTCCCAAAGTGCTGGGGTTACAGGCGTGAGCCACTGCTCCCGGCCTCATGTGTTTTCTGATAAAAGAAAAAATTCAGTTTTTTCAGTTACCTTCTTTGAATAGCACAGGAGGTCCCAAGTTCCCAGTATCTACTTGGCCCTGCTGGCAAGCAGTGGTTGGCCTCTTGAGTATCTGGGTGAACTCAGTGACACAGATGCACTGGGGCCAGCCTGGTGGCCCATTCTGAGTGGCCTCTGAGACATTCTCCTTTCTGCTAAGGACAGAGCGTACTTACTTGTTATGAAACGAACACTGCAAGAGCAGGCAGGTAGGGCAAGTCTGTGTCCTGCACAAGCAATTTCATGCAGTTGTTGTTGATGTCAAGGAAATAAATGTTGCATTTAATGCCGCCCTGGCTTCCAAACAAAAGAAGTCAGATCTCACCCTTGGAGAATAGAATTCTGTGCCTTATTTATCACTGAGAGCATGACAAGGGAAAGGATCATCTCTTTCCTCTTGAAATTTTCCAGCAAGAATTATTTGCTGTTCATAATGTGCTCAGAAATAGTTATATTTGGATACGAGAAGAAGAACATGAAATGCAGGAACTCAAGTTATTTTAAATTTTCCTTTTATTACATGGTAGCAGACAGAGATAATTGTAACGCTTGACATTGCATGTGGACAGGGCGTGTCAAGTGTCTCTTCTCCTACAGAAGAGGCAGAAGCTGTTCTTTGGGCTGGCACTTGAGGGAAAACTCATGATTAAACACAAATTACAAAATGGCTTTTCCTATTGACCTTGACCATGGTCTCTGTGTCCCCCGACCCCCAGCTATTCCTTTTCTATTTGAAGATTCAGATAAAAGAAGAATGGTATTTTCCAACTTAAGTAAAAAATAATTAATGAGAAATAATCTGAATTAAGCAATGTTAAATAAGCTTATTTGCTGCAAAGTTTTTTCAGAGCCTTTAGATGCAGCTACTACCACTACTACTAATGCTAATAAAATGATAATAATAATAATAACAAACATATTAAACACTATATGCCAGGCATCGTTCTAAGTGCTTTGCAAGATTTAACTAGTTTAATATTACATGAGGAAGGTACTGTTATTATCACACCATTTTACACATGTAGGAACTAAAGTCAGAGAAAGAAAGTCACTTGCCCAAGGTCATTTAGCTTGTGAGTTTGAGGATAGTATTAGTACATAGTATTTCTCAACCTTATTTGACTATAACCTTACTTCATTTCTTTTTTTTTTTTTTTTTTTTACCTGTAGCATGTTATGGGATTAATGTTCCATGAAAAACAGTTTTGAAAATGTTGGAGTAGAGAGAATAAAATGTAAGAGAATTGAGAAGGGCATTGAAGAATGATTTGTGATTTTTAGTCATAGGAGATCAGCATTCTAGTAACCCCCAAAGATAGGGGAATCCATCCTCATCTCAGTGATCAGATATACTATGTTCATGGCCAGGATTTCGAATTTTAAAATCCGTGATTTTCATCCCAGGTGGTCTTTCCATGTCTTCCATGAAAAGTCTTACTACCAGACTTCCATGTCTGGTAAGTAAGTTGAGTGTGTGTAGGGGGGTGATATTTGGAAGTAAATAAGGAAACAGAGGAAGTTCTGACACATACCACTCAAAAAAAATCCCTAATTTTAGAAACATGTTACTTCACTTGGTATACATCCTTGACCCCTGTATCCAATGCCTAAACCTGCCCCTGAGCAGATTACAATGAATTTTAACAGACTGTATGAATTCTCTTTCTGTACGAAAAGGTCATTGTTCTTAAAGCATATGAATAGGAAAAATATACATAGCCACAAAACATATGAAAAATGCTCATCCTTAACCAGAGAAATGGAAATAAGAACATAAATTAACATTTTTTTGTACCTCACAAATTGGGACATTGAGCAGTTTATAAAAAATAAGATTGAAAAGATCCTTTTATACACTTTTAGTGGGAATGCAGATTATTACAATATTTTTGGAAGGCTCTTTGGGAGTCTCAGATAAAATCAGTATAGATATACACTTTGACCCAGATATTCTTGAAATACCTACCACCAGAATGAGCTTCCTCCATTCTGCCTTGTGCAAAACCATATTCCACACATATGTACCTCTTGGTAGATTGTAGTATTGTACTGTTAAATTACATTAATGTATTATTGTTGCATCATTTGCTCCCTCTAAGAAGATTATATATTGTCACTTTTTCCTAAGTGATTTGCTGTGTTCTTCCCAGTAGGATAAGTATATTTGCTACCTCATTAATGGTTGGGTTGGCCATGTGACTTGCTTTGGACAATGGAATATGGAAGTAACACATGCTAGGACAGAGAAGACACTTCAAGAGCATCATGTGGTTTCATTATTTTTATCTCTTCCTTCTACCAGCAGATTAAAATAAGGCTGCTACTTTAGCCTGGGTCTCTGGGTAAAGAAAACATTGAACAAAACTGAAGCCAACCCTCAGATATCACTTATGTGAGTGAGAAATAAATGCTGGATGAGCCATTGAGATTTTTGCTAACCTGTTAACCCTAGTATTGTAACCCATAATAAATGAACAGAAGCTGAATATCTACTTTTTCAACAAAGCCTTCATTCAATGTCCACCCTAGCATATATATATATATTCTTTCCAAATCTATAAAAATTTAAAGTCTATTTTACAAGGCTTTTAAAGTGTGATTTTTTTCCTAATATTGATTTCCCATTATATTAAATATGTCATTGCTCCCCCAAGGTATATAATAAATTCCCTGAAGCCCCATGCCATGTCTTATCTTTTATAATTATTTACCCTGGTCCTGGAAATATAGTAGGTACTGAATAAATAAACGTTCTTCAGCCAATACACCTACAACTATTTATTGAGGGTCTCAGTATGTAAGCCATTCTTGCTTTTTCAGTTGGTAACAATGATAATTGAGAACTTTATTTCTGCCCAGGTTAGCAAGGAATGTTTGTCCATTCCCTCAGAAAGAGTTAACTGGTTCCAGAAAGATTTGCGGGATGATTCATTTACAGAGGCTCTTGAAATGACTGACTTCCTCTACATGACTCACGTTTTCATCTGTGAAAACCTGAAGAAATTAAAAAAACAATACTCAACTCAAAGGGGCCTCATTGTCACTGGAGATAGAGAAGGATGTGGCTCTGAAACCTAGACAGCAACATGCCTGCTTGTTTTTACACTGAAGTAAAAAGACAATTATTTGGTGTGTTTATATTTTCTTTTCAGATAAATTACTTAATAGAGAATGTTTGGGTAAAGTGAAGAGATCAGAGGCAAGAAGACAGAAAAATAATGATCAGTTCAACTTCTTCCTGAAAACAACCCCTGTTTTCTCTGGGGTATCAGTGGCTGGGCTGGTATGTTCGGCACAGGGTTTATAATTTCTTAACAAGGAACACATTATGCAATGCATTTAAGCTATCTACTCCTTTGAGCTCCAGGCCATGTTTTTTGAAATAACAAGGTAAAACAGATTTTTTTCCTTCTCATCTTGGAAGAAACTCAGCTTCCTGAAACCTGTAAATGGCTTCCAGTGACTTCATATATGAGGCCCTCTGGCATATGGTGTGACCAGTCAGGACCCTAATGAGGAAGGAGGGAAACCACTGTCAACACTTTAAGTAAAATTGGATGTCGTTAATCTGAGAATAGCAATTGTCTGGGATAAATATTTCATACAAGGGGAAGCAGAGTAACACAGCTGTACATTTTCTATTTTTCTATTTTTGCTGAATAGCTATAACAAGTGCATAACATCCCTATTATTTTCTGTATTATAATATAATAATATTTTGATCCTTAGATAAATGTTATTGAATCATCACACAGTTAATCTTGTGAGGTGTTTTGAAGCTAACAGGCCAATGTAATGTGAATTGATAGGCGGCATTAAGTCAGGACTAAACAGTTATGACTATTAGGTGGTACATAAGGGCATTTTAACGTCTGGCTAGAGGATGAAGTGCTATTATTTCTAGAAGGAATGCATACAGGGTGAGGTTATGTTCCTGATTCTACAATGGGCTATGCACAACAATTGGAAAATCCCATTATCTCTTCATGCTTTAGCTTCTTTGTTGTCATAGGATTTTTACAATTCTGTCAGGGAACTTTTTCACTCTTCAGAAGAAAATATCCAGAAAAATTCAGAGAATCTTACATTTGTAGAGTTGCAAAGGGCCTTAAGATTTCTGGTCCAACCGTCTCTTTATTGATGAATAAAATGGGCTCCAGAGTCATTAAATAACTTTTCCGAATTCACATTTGGTATAAAAGCTGTGATTAAAATATTAATATTAAGAACATATTTTAGGTAAAGAAAATTTGATAAAACAAAGAAAACAATAAAGAATTCAATTCAGACTGAAGGTTATCATTGAGTATCGGGGAACCTGCCCTGATAGTCATGAAGGTTCTTTTCTATTTTCCTTAAGCATTGGCCGGCTTGAGAAATAAAGGAACAGAGTACAAAAGAGAGAAATTTTAAAACTGGGCGTCCGGGGGAGACATCACATATTGGTAGGTTCCGTGATGCCCCACAAGCTGCAAAAACCAGCAAGTTTTTATTAGGGATTTTCAAAAGGGGAGGGAGTGTGTGAATAGGTGTGGGTCACAGACATCAAGTACTTTACAAGGTAATAGAATATCACAAGGCAAATGGAGGCAGGGTGAGATCACAGGACCACAGGACCAGGGCAAAATTAAAATTGCTAATGAAGTTTCGGGCACCATTGTCATTGATAACATCTTATCAGGAGACGGGGTTTTGAGAATAATCGGTCTGACCAGAAATTTGTTAGGCGGGAATTTCCTCTTCCTAATAAGCCTGGGAACACTATGGGATACTGGGGTCTATTTCACCCCTACAGCCTCGACCATAGAAGACGGGCACACCTAGGGGGACCGTTTATAGGCCTATACCCCCAGGCGGGTATTCTCTTTCCCAGGGATGTTCCTTGCTGAGAAAAAGAATTCAGCGATATTTCTCCTGTTTGCTTTTGAAAGAAGAGAAATATGGCTCTGTTCTGCCCAGCTCACCGGTGGTCAGAGTTTAAGGTTATCTCTCTTATTCCCTGAACAATTGCTGTTATCCTGTTCTTTTTTCAAGGTGCCCAGATTTCATATTGTTTAAACACACATGCTCTACAATTTGTGCAGTTAATGCAATTATCACATGGTCCTGAGGTGACATACATCCTCCTCAGCTGACAGGATTAAGAGATTAAAACAAAGATAGGCATAGGAAATCACAAGGGTATTGATTGGGGAAGTGATAAGTGTCCATGAAATCTTTACAATTTATGTTTAGAGATTGCAGTAAAGACAGGCATAAGAAATTATAAAAGTATTAATTTGGGGAACTAATAAATGTCCATGAAATCTTCACAATCCATGTTCTTCTGCCATGGCTTCAGCTGGTCCCTCCATTTGGGGTCCCTGACTTCCCACAACAACTGAGAACTTTGTCGGTGGGATCAGAAACCTGTTCACTGCAGTGGAAGGGCCACTCAATGAGGAGCAGGGAAGTGCTTCATGTTAGGGAGGGAAGCACATTCGTGAACACTGATGAACCTGAGAATAGACACAGAACAGGGAGATGATCCAGTGTGCTGATGACCACAATCGTGTCATCCTGGAAGGAGTTCTTATGTGATATGTTCTGTGGCTTAGTTCTTTGCACTCAGCTGTCCTATGTTTTGTGTAGTTGCTTCAAAGGAATCTATGTCTGCTGGTGATCAGAAAACACAAATATGGGTGTGAAGAACAGGATTAGGACTAAAAACCATTTACCAAGATGTGAACCTTAAAAAAATTATTTCAATAGTTTTTGGGGAAAAGGTGGGGTTTGGTTACATGGATAAGTTCTATAGTGGTGATTTCTGAGATTTTGGTGCACCCATCACCAGAGCAGTGTACACTGAACCCAACATGTAGTCTTTTATTCTCATCCCCCTCCCATCCTTCCTCCCTTAGTCCCTAAAATCCATTGTATCATTCTTATGCCTTTGCATCCTCATAGCTTAGCTCCCACTTATGGGTACACATGACATTTGGTTTTTCATTTCTGAGTGACTTCATTTATAATAATGGCCTCCAGCTCCATCCAAGTTGCTGCAAAGGCCATTATTTAATTCTGTTTTATAGCTGAGTAGTATTCCATGGGGTATATATACCATATTTTCTTTATCTACTCATTGGTTGATGGGCATTTATGTTGGTTTCATATTTTTGCAATTGCAAATTGTGCTGCTATAAACACGTGTGTGCATGTGTCTTTTTCATATAATGACTTCTTTTCCTTTGGGTAGATACCCAGTAGTGGGATTGCTGGATCAAATTGTAGTTCTACTTTTAGTTCTTTAAGGAATCTTCATACAGTTTTCCACAGTGGTTGTACTAGTTTACATTCCCACCAGCAGTGTAAAAGTGTTCCCTTTTCACCAAATCCATGCCAACACAAGTTGTGAACTTTGAGCCTACAGCAAGTAAAAATGAGAAGAGAGCTAAGAGAAATAACTAAAACAAACCCTCAGAATTTGCATAAGTTCAAGATTGGTGATGCTTAGCTTGACAGCAGTTCAAGTGGCACACCCTTGGGTGTTTTAGTTGCCCATAAACACACTGTAGTCCAATATTTTGTCACAATAATGCAATCTTAGGCTATTTTCATAGAAATGTTATATTTTTGTTCATATCAAAACATGCAACAGAACAATAGTATTCGCTAGTGGTCAGACAATTGCTAAAATTGTATCACTAAGCATGACCCTTGAAGGTAATAATGAAGAACTAAAGTGGTGGTTTCTAAACTTTCTCAGGTTGACTGACCCTTTTAAGCTTCCTTTATTCAGTTTGACCACTTTGAATACTGCATCCTTTCTTCTCAGAATATCAACATGATCATAAAATTCACATATTTACAAGTGCAGGTCAAGAACTCAAAGTAGAGATGACCAAAATAGGAGGGCAATTAGGAAGATGAGGGCTGTGGAAACTATGTCGTATGAAAATCAGTTGAAGAAATTAGGAATGCTTAACTTGGAAAAGGAAAGCTCTCAGGGAGATGTTAAGGAGTCATTGCCAGAGATCACCAACATCCATGTCTATTTTTCCCAGAACTTGGAAGAATGCATTTTTCCCCTTTGAAGCTGAGTAGTCCATGTGAGTTATTCTGACCAATGGAACAGTACAGGAAGGAATGTGTGTCACTTCTGGGCTGCAGTATTTTATTCCTTGTCTGACTTCTTCCATTCACATCTTCTCCTGCTTGTTGATCAGGTTATATTCTCTGGTTGATGCAACTAAAAGATGGTGATTCCTCCATCAGTCTAGGTCTTTGACCCATGTGAAACACATTTTCTGCTAACGTGTTTTTACTGATCATCACTCATTCAGGGTGGAGGTGGGTGGGCACAGAATGTACTTACATTGCTTCATTCAGGGTGGAAATTGTGTGCCCCTAATGACATCAAGCACAATTCCCATTTGGGAAAGTGCTATATGTTTCTCTCTCTCTGTTCTTTTACAGAGAAAACTCCTATATGTTTCTCCATATTCTTTTACATTATATTTTACAATATAAAAGCACTACACACATAATCTCTAAGAAAAGGAGCTTTATGTAGGGAATTTGCTGACATTATGTGTTTCTCTCAGTCTTTGAAGCTATGTGGTCTATCCTTTTGTAGGGCCATGTGCATTTTTGGTGTCTTATTTAAGACTAGATAGCAATCATTGACTGCTTCTCCATGAGAAAGAAAAATTATTTTCTACTGATGATTTCATGCCTCATGAAGAGAATTTCTCAAATAGTAAGACAAGACCTTGCTAAGCATTACAACTGTCTGACAATTAATGATCTGGGAGGCTTGTGGGGGTTAAAATTAGTCAAATACTGATTATACAGAAATGATTTGGGTACTAGGTAAAATTTTAGTTCCCATTGTTTACTAAGAGTCTATGGTTTTTTTTTCTCTAAATTTCACCAGACCCATCCATTTTTCTTCAAACATTTAAAAAGTAATAACCATTGTTAAAGCTATCACAGAATGTCTTTGTAATGCAAACACATAAAGGTTTATGATGAATTCTAGAACATTATTCTAGACAATGTCTAAGACATTATTACTTTGTAATATGCTCCTTCTTTTATTGCCAAAGTCCAACTTACAAACGCAACAAATTGGGTCATGGTTTGGTATATGTGAAGTTGATAATGGAATTATTCATAAAAGTACCAGGAGTACATGATGAACAGTCTTTATTAAGGGAGTCCGCATCAAATCTAGGCTCAGACACCATCTTTTTACCTTTTATGTCTAGGCCAGTAGCCCATGTTTCTTAATATTTAGAGTGTAGCAGGATGAGCCTCAGACAAAACCCCTCAGACACTGAGTTAAAGAAGGAAGGGCTTTATTCAGCTGGGAGCATCGGCAAGACTCATGTCTCAAAAGCTGAGCTCCCTGAGTGAGCAATTCCTGTCCCTCTTAAGGGCTTACGACTCTAAGGGGGTCCATGTGAGAGGGCCATGATCGATTAAGCAAGCAGGGGGTACGTGACTGGGTGCTGCATGCACCAGTAATTAGAACGGAACAGAACAGGACAGGGATTTTCACAGTGCTTTTCCATACAATGTCTGTAATCTATAGATAACATAACCAACTAGGTCAGGGGTTTATCTTTCACTACCAGGCCCAGCATGTGGCGCTGGGCTTTTTGCCTGTGGATTTCATTTCTGCCTTTTAGTTTTTACTTCTTTTTTTCTTTGGAGGCAGAAATTGGGCATAAGACAATATCAGGGGTGGTCTCCTCCCTTAAGAGGAGTGAATCCTTGTGAATCGCCTGATTTAGGAACACATCCTCCTTGTCCCCTCTCGCTATTACAGGAGTTATCACATCCCCCTTGCATGGCCCTCCTGTGGCCTTTTTTGCCTGAGTCATAAAATAAATGTGAGTACAATTCCCAAGAAAATAAATCAGACACTAGCAGATGTTGGCCGTTTTCACTTGTATGACGTAAAGAAAATGGGAATCATAGCTTCATGAAACAGGTCATGGCTATCCACTAGAGTTACAAAGACCTTGTGTCAAGCTGCAGTGATACCTTTGCCAGGAAATGTGATGAAATGGGCTCATGGAAAAGGTAGATCTACACAGAGGTGATTTATTTGAACTTATATTCTCTGCTGCCTACATTTGGCAATATTCCCAAGGGAATCAAGTGCAGTGAGGCTATGTTACTTGTTGGTAAAATAGCACACTTCTTTAAAGTGAATTATGATAAATTCCATTGGTAATCATGTTGAATATTGTGGATTAAACATAAATAGAGAATGAATATTTGCATCAGAAAAATGTGACATTAATGACATGGTAGCCAGAGGCATGAACGCCCTATAAAAAGTGAACTTAAACATTTCTAGACATGTGGTCTTAGACAAAATCTCTTTAAGAGTTGGTGTTCTAATCTTTAAAATGGGAAGGATAATTTTACCGGTATCATACTTTTATTGTCAAGATCAAGTGAGAAAATGCATATAGAGTAAGTGATAAATTGCCTGAGATGTAGTAAGTATTTAATCAATATTAGCCTTTTTTGTTTTTGTTTTTGTTATTAATGCCCACTTTTGGTCAGGTTAGTGGGAAGCAGTATTATGGTAGAAATAGTACTAGGAGGAATTGGCAGGCCTGGCTTCCTGTTCTTTCTTTACCATTAAAATGCTGTGTGGTTGTCAGCAAATCATTTGCCCATTCTGGACCTAGATTGAGTATTGTCTTGTTTGTTTTCCTTTTGCATGAATAAATAGATATCTAGACTTGAATTTCTCTAATTTTTTCCAACTATAAAAATGTGATTTTATGTAACCTAGTATCATGATTGTAAAAAACGACTTAGCGAATATGCCTTTCTGACTAAATATTGAAAACTACATATTCTGACACAAGAAAAGCATATATCAAGTGACTTAGAGCAGTGCTTCTCACACTTTAATGTGCCTTTGAATCAGCATCAGCTGGGGAATCCTGGGGAACTGTTCTGATGCAGATTCTGGTTCAGTAGGCCTGGAGTGGGCAGTGTCATGATACTGCATTTCTAACAGGCTCCCAGGTCACCTGTGAATGAATAAAGGCCACAGGTCTTCTGGCTTTGGCTTCTTTGTTTGACCATCAAGATCTTCATCTAACACAGATCTTTTTTTCCTGGATATATACCTAAAGAAATGAAATAACCACCTTGTAAAGACATCTGCACTCCCATAGTCATTGCAGAATTATTCACAGTAGCCGAGATATGAAACAACTAAAGTATTGGCCAACAAATGAATGGATAAATAACTTGTGGTAAGGGAATGTTATTCAGCCTCAGAAAAGAAGGAGAAAAGAAGGAAAACATAGATGAACCTAGAGGACATTATGCCAGACACAAAAAGATAAATACTGTGTAATCTCATTTATATGTGTAATTTAAAAACCTTTGAACTTTTAATACATACAAACAGAGTAGAACTGTGCAGTGGTTACCAGGTGTTGGGGTGGAGAAATGGGAAGATGGAAGTCAAAGGGAACAAAGTTACAGTTATGTAAGATGGATAAGTCTAGAGATCTAATGTACAACATGAGCCTATAGTTAATAATATTGTGTGGTGTACTGGAAATTTGCTAAGAGAATGGATTTTAGGTGCTTTTACCCCCCCCCAACACACACAGGCAACTATGTGAGTTGATGGATATGTGAATTTGCTTGATTTGCCTGTGGAAATCATTTCACTATGGATATGTACATCAAAACATCATGTTGACCACCTACAATGTATTCAATTAAAAAAGAAGATTTCTGCTATGTGAATTTGAGTATTAATGCTCTCGTATTTGTATCTATTTACGGTCAAACAGTTTGGAAGAAAATAAAGGGGAAAAAATGGAATAATTGAATCTGTCAGAAATGTAATACCAATTCAGCACACCAACTCAAAGACTAAAACAGCAGCTCTGGAAGAACCACTGACATTTTCATTACTAAAGTCAGATAAAATTTGTTGGGCATATGCAAGAGCCCAGGCCTCCTTTTTCTCCCTTTCAGGTCTTAAGGATCAAAATATGTCATGGACAAGTGAAATGATCCTGAATATAAATGAACACCCAGACATTGCAGGGCTGAAGCAATTGAGCTGTCTGAGGTATTTCTCACTAAAGTATTTCTCACTGCCAGTTTTAACCTTGGCAAAGTTTTATGATCATTGTTATAAAATTCACTTTTCAGTTAAGAACTGTGGATAATTTTGCCCTAGAAAAAATTTTGCACAAAACCTATTTTCTTTAAACTGTCAATGTTAGTGTCATGGAGAAGAAAAAGGCTTAAGGGATAAAATTAAATTAAACTTCTAATAATTCTCTGTCTCTCAAGTTTCAAGAGGGTGATGATGATCCAATGTGAAATGGGAAGAAAGAGATTTCTCACAAAATACCAAATCATGGAGAGGGAAGGGTTCCTGTCCATCTCACGTTAGGAATTTCCCTTTGATTTTTCTGAGTTCTTAATATCTTTGATGATGGGGCATGGAGAATGCATGCTGATGTCTAGAAGTGTTGGCCAATTGTCATACTCTTCCCGTTGGTCAGACTTTGAAGTCACGAAGAGAGAGGGCAAGATAGTAAAAACTAGCGTGGAGAAAGACTGGCTTAGATGTTCATGTTTGCTGATAGCTGATGGTTTATTGGTTGAAAAACTGTCTGAGCTCCCTATGTTAGATATATAGAGCTTTCAAAGGAAAAGTTAAACAAAAAAATGAGTGGGAAGTTTTGTTTTCTTTAATTTCAAATGTCCATAGCAATGGAATGTGCATGAAGAAATAATCTGGAAAAAAAGTAGTGAGTTAGATTATGGGAAAATGTCTGACAGTAGAAATGTATTTATGGAATATATATATTCTATAAAATAAACACATTTATAGAATATATATTCTTATATACATATTTAATATATTTATACATATACATATTTATAATTATATTTGTATACTATATAATACTTTGTGTTTTATTTTAATGGATAATTATACATATTTATGAATACTGTGTGATATTTTGATACATGTATACATTGTATAATGATTAATCAGAATAATTAGCTTATCCATTACCTCAACTATTTCTCATTTCTTTGTGGTGAGAACATTCAAAATCCTCTTCTAGTTATTCAAAAAGGTACACAATATTGTTAGTCATGCTACTGGGCAATAGAACACTGGAATGTATTCCTCCTGTCTATCTGTAATTTTGTATCCATTGGCCAATCTCTTGTACAATGTTTGTATTTCTAGAATATAGAATATGAATATCTTCCTGAAATATAAGTAATTAGATTTTTTTGCATATAAATCCTCTGATGCAACTAAGAATTTCTTTGTGACACAAATATTTACTTGGCAATGAGATTGGATATTTTAAAACTTGCTTTTCTAATAGGAGTGGATACCTGCCCTTGATATTTTCATTTTTGGAAATTGATTACTTGCTCCCTTTTGGACAGTGATCTGAGTCCAGGTATCAGTATGAGAGATCAATGTCATATTTTGCCAAGGATATTAGCTTGGCCTTAATGTTAAAAATTCATAGCTTACAGAACTGAGACGTATTCAGCTCTTAAAGTGCTTTGGATAATATCTTATTGCTGGATCTAGTGGCTAAATTCCTCAGATGAAAATACTAGCTTCGTCTCTGTTCTCTTTCCTTCCTTACCAGGCTTTTCTAATCTTGGTCACCCAAACACACAAATATTCAGTCCATTGCAACTCCCAAATCCCCTAACCCTGCCAGGTTGTTTTGGTTCTAACTTTGCCTTAGAAATGCCACCAAACCAGGATTGATAAATTTGGATTTTGTTTTTCCAGTCTGAAGTGAATCAAAATGATTTGATTAACTCCTTTTAGGAGGCATAACTTGCTTTATGTATGGCTTGGAAGTATATGTCCATTTGAGGCCAAGTCAATGGTCCTACTGCTTAAGGGGCTGATGGTAACCATAACCTAGAGTGGATATTAACCCTGCTTCTGTGCTTGCACTGAACTGGGTCTGATCTCTGATCTGGCTATGCTCTTACAGCTCTACTATGCTAGGGGGAAAAAAAGGTCCCGAATAACCCTGGACCACGATGGGCTGATTTGCTGGCCTGTTCAGCGAGAGCAGATTTATTCAGTAACTACCTTTAAATGTGTGACTTCATGGCTTCCAGAGCTTTTCATTCCCTTGCGTTCTATCTTTATATAGTGAGTACTTGTTGATGTGATGATTCAGCAGCACTTAGAGTGCTGGGGTACTGTTTAATGAAGAATTGATGAAAGAGAAAAGTTTTCCTATATTTTAGGTTAACCACAGAAAGCATTATTTTGGAAATGTTCACAGGGAGCTGCATTATGGAGTTTATGAGTTTCCTGGTATAACTTCTCATCTAGTCCCAGAATATCTTCCCTTACATTCCTGTTGAAAGAAAACAGGTGGTCATTAGTAAAAGGAAAACGATCCCACTTCTTACACACAAATTACTGAGTAGAGTTATACTACATCTAACAAATGCCTTCTCTGTGTCAGATGCTGTATTGGGCATTGGTAATGTTTAAATGATCAGTCTTGGTTTCCATCCTCAAAAAATGACTTTTTGTTGTATTTTAGCACTTTAAAATCCACACAGATAACCCATGAAATCAAAGACTTTCCATGTGTTTCCTTGCTACATGCATATAAACATTGAAAATTATGTGATAAATAAGTTTCCAAATAGAATATTAGTTAACATGTTTATTTCTTCTGTGCCAACTCAATTCTACTGATTATAATTTCATTAAGAGCCAGAAGTATATGGTAATTCTTTCCTTTTTGTTTATACCAGAGGTCATTAATTAATAGCCCACATGCTGATAGTAGATGTATTTTTTGGCATGTACTTTATTTCAAATGCATTTGAACTGACATTTAAATCTTGAAAATTTCAATAAAATAAGATTGTGGTGATAGTTGCACAATTATGTGAATATACTATGTGAATGTACCTTGAGTGACTGAATTGCATGGTATATAAATTCTATTCACTGGAAGTATTAAAAACCAATATCTCTGGTTTCTCTTGAAAAATGCAAACTCTCTGGCAATCCTGGACATACATTCCCCCATGGCAGCCATCAGTGGGAGCTGAGCAGCTGCTGCTTTTAGGTGCAACATGAGCTGTCCTTACCCAGCCAACTATACTACTAATCCAGCAAAAAATACATGAGTCTGGGATTCTCTTAGTTGGCCAGTAATTTTCAGCTCAAAGCAGTTTGTCATGATCCTTGCAGGTAAGGGAGGAGAGAGACTGTGATACTAAAAATGTCATGCAAGATGGGGCCTCTAGGGTCCTTCCAGGAATGATCAAGTTCTCTGAGTTCCCCCATTAAAAGCCTCTAGGTTCCTTCCAGGAATGATCAAGTTCTCTGAGTTCCCCCATTAAAAGCCTCCTTGTTGTGAGTTCACATCCTTTGCTGCGACATGGATGAAGCTGGAAGCCATCATTCTCAGCAAACCAACACAAGAACAGAAAACCAAACACTACATGTTCTCAGTCATAAGTGGGAGTTGAACAATGAGAACACATGGACACAGGGAGAGGAACATCACAAGCCAGGGTCTGTCGGGGGATTGGGAGGCTAGAGGAGGGATAGCATTAAGAGAAATACCTAAT
This sequence comes from Pan paniscus, assembly GCF_029289425.2. Taxonomy (NCBI): domain Eukaryota; kingdom Metazoa; phylum Chordata; class Mammalia; order Primates; family Hominidae; genus Pan; species Pan paniscus. Next base: position 70,222,318 of record NC_073257.2, on the reverse strand, counting down.
ATAGGTGACAGGTTGATGGGTGCAGCAAACCACTATGGCTTGTATACCTATGTAACAAAACTGCACGTTCTGCACATGTAACCCAGAACTTAAAGTATAATAAAAACAAAAAACAAAAAAGCCTCCTTATGAACACACAAAACAATGGGAGAGGCAGAGGTTTCTTTTCTCCTTGATCTGCTGCCTAACATTTTACTACCCACAACTAACCACTCAGCAGAGTGCTGCTGGCCAGGCTGCTTGATTCACTCTGAATGCATGTCATGGGGTGGCCCATTTGAAACATCACAAATGTATTCAAACCTTTAGAGTAGTACTTCCAAAACTGTTTCCCTCAGAACTTTTGAGTCTCAAGACAATATAAAAAGCTTCTGTGTTTAAATATTTTGGGGAAATGCTGGGTACAATATTCACTCTTCGTATTAGCATTGCATATTAGCATATTAACAACCTTCAGAAGGCTCACAGTGAAGGAATCTATTTGATTTTGTTGTTTCCCAAATAAAATGATCTGGTGAATTTACTCAGGAATCTTCACCTCAGTTTTTGAGATCATATATCTACCAAAAGACTGGTGGATCACACTTTGGGATACAGTCAAAGAATGTTGTTTGGATATTACAATTAATTAACTGTACATCATTTTAGCCATCAACTGATATCCAATTGAGGACCTGAAAATCCAGCTTGGGAATAAAGGCAGGGGTGAGGTATTGAGAGATAACAAGTTCACCATCATTTATAAAGCATTTAAAAGCTGGAATTATATATAGAGAAACATGCCTTTTGAAGCAGAATTTTAAGTCACTGAGTTGGATATAAAGACCAAGGTGATCTGTAAATCCAGGTGGGGACCTGATTGTTTCTCAAATACCCATCATGGTGGTCGAAGGCTTTTTTTTGATTCTTTGAGGATAAGAGTGTCTATTATGTTCTCTCCCTTTAGTACTTCCATAAGTGATCAAGTTGTAACATTCAAAGAAAGTATTTCTTTGAGGAACCTAGTTTGAACTCACCAGTTTGAGTACAGAGGTATGAAGAGACTGAAACAACCAATTGCAACCACTTATTAACACTTTGATCTATTTCCTTCTCAATATACATTGAGCATAATGTGAAACAAGTTCTGGCCCAGCTTTTTCACTTACGTTGAGAGCATTTCTCTGCCAATAAAAATCCCTCATAAACATTTTAATGACTACATTAAGTTCCATCTTTTAGATTTACCATAAATTTTTAAACTGTCATTTGTATTATTAAAGTATAATATGCATGTGTTTCTGGTGAAACCTTACTAATCGTCTCTGTCCCAGGGCATGAGCACAAATAATGTTGAACTAGATCAGATGAGGACATGCAAATGCAGAGGGGCAGGTGACCTGTTTAGATTACCAGCAGACCTGGAGCAGAGCTGAAAACAGAATTTGGCCTTTTGTTGTCTGATGCTCAGTTCAGTGCCCCACACCTCCAATCCCTGCTGCTCACACCTATCCCAGACCTCTAAGGAGGATTTCCATAAAGACTGTCATTTGGGGGCTATTGATTTGAGGGAAATTTAGCCTGCAGCAGGGGGACCATAAGTGAGAAAATTGCTGTCAAAATGGAGCATGTCCCTGGAGTGTTGCTTTCTCTGCTTTGAGCCCTTAGAGGCTCAGTGGAGGGCATAGGCAGAGAAGTTATGCTGTTGGCCTCTGTCAGTGAGAAATGAAGAGGGGAAAAATAGCCCTGGGGCAATTACCAGTCTTAATTGCTGTGAAAGGGACAAAATGCTTTTTACAGGGTGATCAACAACCGAAAAACCATCCATTTAGTTTATAAATGAAACTGAGGAAGATGGACATCCCCATTTCTTAGGTAATCAGCACAGATTGCTTTCAAGAGGGTCAGGGAAACCACCTGCAAATGGAATGGCACAGGAGACTCACCGCTGACCTGCAGTGAGAGTGAGTGATTTGTGCCCTAATGACATAATCCTCTTTCCTTCCTGGGTTATTATCTTGCATCTCCACCTCTTTCCAAACCAATCATAACCTGGCAAGATGCGGTTTTCGAGGCCAAAAGAACACAGGTTAAAGTAATTGGTTTATTATTGTCTGTATCTATTCATTTGTTTTTGTCTTCTTTTAGGAGAAAACTAATATAAAGCTTCTCACAAAATTATATGAGCTTTCCTTCTATGGTGGCAGATTTATTCCTTTATTAGAGTTTTTGAGTATTGAATCATTTCCCCATTGATCAGAATGATGAAATCATGGGTTTTGAAATTCTATATTCTGAGAGAGGAAAAAAATGCAGCTTCAACTGTAATAAAATTTATATTTATGACTATCAATATTCACATAAAAGTGCATTGCATCTGTGCATGTGGAAACTGTTTACATTGAATTATCCCACACAAAGCCCATCAGGGAATCAGGCTGGACCTCCTTGAAGCCTCTTTGGATTTGTTCTGGACCCAGGCATGAGCACTTGGCTGAAATGTTGATTAGGCATTGTGGGAAGTTCTCTCTCCCATAATCATGTCCAATTATTATGTGCCAATTATAAATAAAATTTTAAAAATAACAATAAAAAAGAGAGGGCTCTTTCAAAGGCTGCTGGTAAGAACTTAAGTTATTCTTTTTCCTAAAACCAAAGTTATAATACCTTCTAGGCCATTGCATAGTCCAATCTCTGCAGCACATGCCTTCCTTGGTGGCTTGAGGAGTCTCACACTTGTCTGGCCCGTGTGCCAATTCATAGGCTGGCTCAGGAGCCTCAGAGTAATGTTCTCTCTCTGTCCCTTGTGAAGGCTTGCCACAAGGAGAAAACAATGAGGCTTCTTCATCTCATCTCATCATTGTCTCTAACATCATCATCATCAGTTATCACCAAGAAGCACTTTGTTAAATTCTTTTTTTTTTTTTTTTTTTTGACAGGATCTTGTGCTGTAACCCAGGCTGGGGTGCAGTGCATGATCACAGCTCACTGCAGCCTCGACCTCCTGGGCTCCAGCCATCCTCCCACCTCAACCTCCCGAGTAGCTGGGACCACAGGTCCATGCCACCATACCCAGCTAATTTTTGTATTTGTGGTAGAGACGGGTTTTGCCATGGTGCCCAGGTTGATCTCAAACTCCCGAGCTCAAGCAATCCACCCGCCTCAGCCTCCCAAAGTGCCAGGATTACAGGTGTTAGGCACCGTGCCGGCCCCAAAGTGTAATTCTTAAAATGTTAAAAGTACAACTCTCATACAGAATCTAAGCATATGTCAAATTTTATTTAATGCATTAACGAGGGAACTAGTGGTGTGATAGAATGATTACCAAAGAGAATAGGAGAAACTCTTTTTTGGTCAGTAGAATAAAAGAGAATGCTCAGATAAGATTAACAAATTAGAAATAAAAGTGGTTCATGTCATATAGGGGAAAAAGTAATTGTTGGGGCTTTCTTCTTTACTAGACAGAAAATAATCATATGGTGTTAATTTCTTAGAGCTGCCATAACAAATTACTACAAGCTTGGTGGCTTTCAATGGTACAATTTTATTCTCTCACAGTACTTGAGCCTAGAAGTTTGAGATCAAGGTATTGATGGGGCCAAGCTTGCTCCAAAAGAGCTAGGAAAGAACCCTTCCTTACCCCTTCCTAGCTTCTGGTAGCTCCCAGAAGTCCTTGGTGTTCTTTGGCTTGTAGCTGCATCACTTCAGTCTCTGCCTCCGTTTTCACACAGCCTTCTTCCCTCTGTGTTGCTGTGTCCTCTTCTCTTCTTATAAAGAGACTAATTGTTGAATTTAGTACTCAAGTCCAGGATGACTTTATCTCAAGTTCCTAATTACATCTGCAAGAGCCCTACTTCCAAATAAGTCAAATTTAAGGTGCCATGTGAGCATGAGTTTGTAGGGGACACTATTCAACCCACTAGACATACCTTAACAGTTTTTCAGACTGGGCAAATGCTTGCCTGCTAATCAGCCAAGCAAATACAATTAGATTCTCCCAGAGAGTAGGAGAAGTCTGAGACAGACTTGTTTAAAAATGACAGCAGATGATCATATAATTATATATACATCTTCCCCCAATGCCTACTCAGTGCCAAGCACTGTGATGCATGATCTTTATCTATTTTCTCATTGAATTCTCATACCTCAACAAGTGGGTTTTTTTCTCTGCATTTTTTACTGGTGAAGACAACTGAGGTACAGAGAAGTCAAGTAACTTGCTTAAAGACACACAGCTAGTAGATAGCAGTTTGTATCTGAACAAACCCCAAGGTCCATTGCTCTTTTTGCTACTTGTTCCTTCTTCAATTCAGGTTTGATGAAAATCTTCCTTTTCTGTTGTTATTTCAAGGTCTAACTGCCTATCACGGAAGATGAATATAACTTATCAGTGACTCCTTCTGAAGTGTTACATTACTTCACCCCTCATTGGAAGAAGAATATCACAGTACATGACTCTTTGAAGATGTTTTCCTTAGATCAAGGCAGCCCCAAAGACACTCATTGCTTTTCCTTTTACTTACTGCTGTTCAAGCAAATATGCAGATAATGCTGAACTTACAGTCTTTTGGAAGGTTATTTAATACCTGCTGTTTGCTCAAGTCACATTAAAGAAACACACAATGGTGGAAAGCTGTGCATGTTGTACTTCATTTAATTGATAATGCATCCTGGTTTCTTAGGTTAATACACATTGCAGTATGTGTTTTAATCTGGAAAACATGTATTATGGATGTGATTTTTGTTTGTAGGCATTTATGAAGACATTTTTAGATGAGCTCACTGAAAATCAGTGTTAGCTTAAGTTGCAGTTTAGGTTGAAATAAGAATCCAATTAGGTAGGCAAGGCCTTGGGCAATTATTCCAACATGAAATAAGTGCTCATGCTAAAGCAAATAATCTCTCCAGGAAATCACAGGCTTGGTTTCTGTAATCCTGGGAAAACTAAGGAAGGCTGAATGGTACAGGGGAAGGACTGCAGGCCAGGGGCCAATCTGTGCTATGCTGGAAACTACCAGTGTGACCTTGGACTAATCATTCAACCCATTTGAAGCTCTCTCTCCTCCTCTCTAAATCTAATGTGAATGACCAGATGGTTTTTAAGCTGTGTTGACTATATTCCCATTGAGTGATATTTACTCTGTTTTGAAGTGTATGCAATGCAAGCATTTATCCACTAACAAAGATGTTTATTTTTAAAATTTGTTTGCTTAGGTTCCCACTAAAAATATAAAAGCAAATGGAGTAGTTTGGTTTATTTTTTATTTTATTTTATTTTGTTTTGAGACAGTGTCTCGCTCTGTCATCTGGTCTGGAGTGCAGTGGTGCCATCATGGCTCACTGCAGTCTTGGCTGCCTGGGCTCAAGCAATCCTCCTGCCTCAGCCTCCTGAGTAGCTGGGACTGCAGGCACACAACACCACTCCTGGATCACTTTTTTTTTTTTTTTCTAGAGATGGGTTCTTGCTGTGTTGCCCAGGTTGGTCTCAAACTCCCGAACTCAAGCGATCCTCGTGTCTCGGCCTTCCAAAGTGCTGGGGTTACAGGCATGACACACCTCAACTGGTCATAGTTTGCATTTAAGTAGTACTGTTCTTTCTTAGAAACTCAAACTTCTTCATGTGTTAAATGCTTTGTCACATGTTGCAAGTGATCTACATGTATTTGACCACCTATTTACACAGATAGGAGCTAAAAGATAGTAGCTGCCAAAAAGTCATTGGCTTTATTGCTGAAGAATATAGACTAGATATTAGGCAAATAATGTGTAGACTGATTTCCAGGCAAGTAAAATACATTGTGACTCAGTTTACAGCAACCTTGAGGGGTAGGTCTTTTCCACATTTTATGGCTGAGGAAACCGAATGTAGCAAATGCTGTTTGTGCCCTGCATATATATGTTCTTGGGCTTCACCTGTAGGCAAGCAGTACTTCCAATTCCCAGCATCTGCCTCCTTTTGCTTAAAGACCTTTCCTAGCAGCTGGAGGCCACTTTGCCTCTGTGCAATGGCAGCCCAGAAGTGCCTAAGAATTAATACTCTCCAGGAGTAGCCCTCTCCCAAGGACTGACAAAGTTGGTGTATTAATACCCCAGCTTCCCCATCTCTCAGTTCTTCTTCCAAGGTATTTGAAGCATCCCTATCATATTAAACTACAATTACCTACTTTGGGTAATTTTCTCTATGAGGCCCCACTCGTCTGCTATTGTTTCTTGAAACATTCTTTCAAATAAACTACTTGCTCAGGGTCTGCTTCTGAGGGCAACTGGACAAAGACACAGAGGCTCAGATAGCTAAAGTACTAAGCCAAGGTCCTATTGCTGGTCACTAGTAGAGCTCTTTGAGATACAAATCAATTATTCTTTTTAGGTGAAAATTGAAATAGATTCACGTAAATATCCACAAATTTGTGTTGTGAAACAGTGATAATTTGAAAAGATTTTGAAATATGGGATTTATGGACATAAATAATTCAAATGCAGATAATAATTTAGTATAAACAAAAATATAAATAAATACTTTCAGACCCTACATACTAGTATTTCCTGTAAAGTAGGGTATACTTTAAAGAGAAATAAAAACAGACTCAATTCAAGAGGCATAAACTAGATCTCATTTAGCAGATTGTATGCTTCCTAGATGAAGCCAATCAGGTCAACCAAGCAAACTGTAATTGAAATAAAAACAAAAATACCAATCGGTTGTTTAATATGAAAGTTTATCCAAAGCAGTGGAATTATGATTGAGAGAGGCAGAAGATTTTACATATTCGCTCAACAGATGTTCATTACTAAATTCCAGGCTCTGTGTCAGGCTCTGGGACTTGGTGGTGAACAGGAGAGGAGAAACACAGTACATGCCTGTCCAGAACTTACGTTGCAGAGGGGAAGACCAGCAGGTAGGTGACCAAGTGCAGTCATGTGTACTCAAAGTTAATGACAGTGGAGTGTTGAATGCTCTGGAAATAGTTAGGAAGCCACTGAGTCCAGATTGGACAGGTCGGGTAAGACTGCCTAGGATAAGTGGCATCTAAACAAGGAATTGAGGGATAAATAGGAGTCAGCCAGATGAGTAGGGGCCAAATGTGTATAGAGGTAATCCACTGAGAAGGAATGGCATTGATGAGACATCTAGGGAATAAAATAGCATGACATATTAGGTACCAAAAGAAATTCAGTTTGGGTAGAGTGAGGGTAGGATGGAGGGTGGGAGAATGGCAAGATATCATGGTGATTCTAAGACATTTGTGTCTCTAGGCACTTTTACCTTGAAACTCTCATTTCACATTATATCCAGTATCCATATCCAATATCATATAACTTATAGATCAGTTTTTAAGAACCATATTGAATAGCAATTAGTTGATAAAATGTTCTGTGGAAATTTCAGGAAACATTTGCTAAATGTGATACTGATCTTGTTTTCTTTTATATTTTGAAGGCAACTTTTTATTCAGCTTTTCAACATTTCTGTAGGTCCTTGAGAAACTTGAGGATTCTAAGTGTCATGTCCACTGGATCCATAGGACTAGATGGGCCCATATCACTCACTGGGGACTAGAAAAGGAACAGTTTTGCAGTGATGTTAAACCATTGACTTTTTGTCCTGGGGGCAATGGGAAATTATGGCAAGGCTTAAGTAGGGGAGGATCATTGTCAGAATTATACTTTAGAAACAGAATCCTGGCTGCAGTGTGCAGAACAGAAGTAAGAGGAATGTGCCAGTGTAGGGGTTGGGAATGGGGGTGTTAGGAGCAAATATCCAGGGAAGATTTGACTGGACTCTGAACTAGTGTGAAGTTATGACAAAGAGTAGAACTGCGATCTGCAGGCTAGTGGCAGGATGAGGTATTAGTGATTTTGTGATTTTACCTTTGAGGATATCCTCACCTTCAATCTTTGAAACAATTTTTTCATATGACCCTTTCTTTGATGGGGCTGTTCATTAAACCTGGTATAGCTGGTGAATTACACTCCATGCCAGAATGAGGTAAATAAAAAACATTGGCTGAATAATGGTTTGCAGCTATTTGACCAATGGACCCACTGACTGATTTGAATGTGTCTCTAGGCACACCATTGCCGTCAGGACTTCAAAAGTGAGTTGGCCATGGGAAGACACAGATAAAGTTATTCACAGTATTTATAAAATGATACATGTTTGCTAAGAAGTCTCCTTTTTTATTATTTTCTATTGTAAAACCCACATAACAGATAATGTCTGCCGTCCTTTTGGCAATGTAGTATATCACTTGCAAGAGCAAGTCCCGGTCATGCTTGGGTCTCTCTCTTCTGCGTTAATGCTTCCTGCTCATTTATGTGATGCAGCAAGGAATCTATCCATCTTGATGGTAGCCCCCAAAAAGCTTCTATTTTAATCAAATTTACCTTGTAGTTAGGAGCTGAGGGAAAGCTTCTGTGTCTTCCTTTTTACTTTGTGTAAATGGATGTTAATTATACAGTATGTTTATATTTTTTATTTCCAAGTTATCAAGGCATGGCAACTTCTGGCATGTGAATAATTGTATAACTGCCTAAGATTCTGAGGAAATTGTAAGCAAAACTCATTTTAAAATGTATTTATCAAGCTTAGCCCTATGTTGCAAATTACATTTGCTAAAAAATAATTTCAGAACTTGTTCCCCACCCTATCAATGATTATAAGTTTGGGGGGAAAGATAGGAAAGAGTTGGACATAAACAGAGAAAATCAACAAATATTTTGTTAGCAACCTTGACACTGAAGAACTTTTGGAGACATGGGGGACAGGTTTCTTTCCTGTAAGTACAAGTCTATTTGTTGGCATCTATTCATTAAGACAACACTTTGAATTTGATTAACTGAAATAGCTAATTTTTTGTAATCCCTTATTCAAGTATATTGGAGTTTTAGAAGTTACAGGAAAGTGGGAATGATACCATGCATTTGTGTGATTTCCAGACAAATATACAAACCATTCTAATAAATAAAAATGAGGAAAAACAGAAAATGAATTTTTGTGCTTAGTATACACAATGAACTCAACCCCCAGAGCAATTCAAAAGGCTGCTCTGTGAACTTTAGTTTTGTCATCTGTGAAACGAGAATGACTTGTGTTAATGTTCCACTGAATTATGTGCATAAAAATATGAGCCCTTAGGCTGGGCAACATGGCGAAACCCTGTCTCTACAAAATATACAAAAATTAGCTGGGTGTAGCAGTGCGTGCCTGTAGTCCGAGCTACTTGGGAGGCTGAGATGAGAGGACTGCTTGACCCTGGGAGGTCAAGGCTGCAGAGAGCTATGATCATGCCACTGCACTCCAGCCTGGGTGACAGAGCGAGACCTTGTCTCAAAGAAAAAAAATGAAATGAGTGCTATGATCCTATGAGACGCTAAATAAACAAACAAAGGAACTGCTCTTATCTACTACTTAATAAGGCAGGAACATATTCTTCACATTTAAGAGAAAATTTAAGTAACTGGTTTAAATAGCCCACATCTCCATCTGTATGTTTAGTACTTTATTAACTGGGAAATTCAACTAAGCCATTTGATAAATTGATATTTTTATTGAATTAATTTATCATTTAAATTTTTCTGGACTTAATTTTATCTTAAGTAACTCATATATAAGTCTGAAAATCAGAACTAGTCAGCCTTCACTTCCTGAAGTAGTTCTTTATCTCCTTGCCTGGAAGGTAGAGTTCAAGAAGCTGTGGGAAATTAAATTGAAAAAGAAAGTTTAGGCCATTTCATGAAGGGTAAGAAAGTGAGGGTAAGAATTCTATTCTGTGGGCAACGGGGAGTCTTTGAAGGTTGTTAGCAGGAGAGTAACTTGCTTTGAACTGTAGAAGATTAATTTGACATTGGTGTCTAGAATTCATTGGACAGGGAAGAAACAGGAGAGTTAGGCATTTATTTTAATAGTATGATGAGAGGCAATGCATATCTGAACAAGGATGGTGGTAGTGGGAAAGGAGAGGAGGAAATGTGGCAAGAAACATCACTTCAGCTGATTGAATAGGGCTGATTGGTTAATTAGATACGAGAAATATGGGAGGGACAGCAGTCAAGTATGACTTAGCTAACGGAATAAAAATGACATTGAAACTGGAAAGGAAAAAAGAAGCAGTCAGGAGACATTGAAAGCATTGTATTAGTAAAAGGGTTAAGAAAAAATTTAATCTTTATAATTTAATTCAAATAAATATGTATTAAGAGGTTCAGAAAATATCATATTCCAGAATAATGATAATGATTATAATAACTATGAATTTTCAAGGAAATACTCTGTCAGGTATGTGATAACCAGTATATCATGCATAATTCTTGCAATGTCCCTTCAAGGCAGATTTGCTTATCTTAATTTTACAAATTAAGAACAAACTTCCTAGAGAAAAATAAGTCTTCCCAAGCATTACCTAGCATATTGGTGGTTAAGTAAGAGTTAAAATACAGATCTGACAGATGCCATGTGACCTGTCTTATGATTGAAAAGACTTACAGATTTGTTACCTGTAAATTTTGAAAAAAATTATAACAATTGAGATAACTATGCTAAATTATTAAGATATTGCTAATATTATAATAAACTATGCTAATTACTCATATATGTAAAATAAAATATTTTAAGCACACAGTATGGTATAGAAAATAATATATCATATACCAATGTACCTATTGATAGACTTATTTTAATGTTTTGCCATATTTGTTTCACTTTTTTAATCCATCCAAAGCCTTACAGCTGACAATTTTAAATTCTGTTTGTCTTTACAAACACTCAGCAAGTAGTTTCATGATTCCTATTTTACTGATGAAGAAACTGAAACTCTAGAGATTAGGCAGCTTACTCAAAGGTCTATAGAGAGCCCTAAAGCTAGAGCTAGCTTGGCTCTGAAGTGCGTCCTTTTTATACCACTCTAAACTCTTCTGTAAAGCTATCAAAAGCCAAGAAATGAACAAATATTTTAAATTTCAAAAATGGCAAAAATTTAGACCCCACAACTAAAACTCATAAGTTTAATGTTGATCCAGATGCTTAAATTGGTAATTAGCTTATGAACACTTATAAAAGAGAGAAGTGTTAAAGGTCAACATTGGCTTATCAAAAATAGGTAATGCTAAACCTGGTTTCATAAGGAATAATACTGTAGACTGGTAGAAGTGGTGAATACTGTAGATATAATATGTTTTGATTTCAGATGATATGATTATGGATAAGAAAACATAATAGACTTGCTTATAGTAGAATTTGCTGGAATTATACCCAGGCTGTATGACAGTTAAAGTTCAATGTTAACCTCCAAGAAGCCCTCCAGTGCTGTGTCCCATGGGTCTGATCTGGTCCTCTTCATTGAAATTTTAATCTATAGCAGTAGTTCTTGATGTTTTTATACCTGTGGCACTGTTTCAAAATATATTTTGATAGCATGATTGAAAACTATAGTTATTGGACTTTTCACTTGGTTGCTCTTTCCCCCAAGTTCCATATTAGAGTGGAACTGCTGAATGCCCTGCCTCCTTTTCCTCTTTCTTATGCACGTGTGAGGCACCATGTTCATATATTCTAGTTCTCTGTTGCCTGCTTGTTATTACCTTTTGCCTTTGAGTGTAACATGTAATCATGTAAGTGTTTTATCAGCTCTGCCCTCCCAGCTTAGTGTTCCATCTGAAAGATAGGCATATAGAGCTATTTTTGAGCCTGTTTGTTGCAAAAACAAATTTTACATGGGGATCAACATTTTTGAAAGAATACCTATGAAGACTCCACAGTACACGGGAGTAGCAAGGCTCATGGATTGAGAAATGATTAACTATAACATGGGTAGAGTCATGGAATAGAAGGTATATGCATTTTTGCATTTATAGATAGCAGAAAACAATAGGGATGGTCATAATTCCTCAGTGAGATGAACAAATTATGAGTTCTAAGAAGATGCATGTGCACACACACATACACATATAATGAACAAAATTTAAGTCATTTAGATACTAGATGGGGAAAGATTTGATTTAAAAACAAGTCATGTAAGTCTATTAAAATATAGTGTAATGTGAATTTTTGTGAATGGAAGTACGAGTTCTCAATCAAGTTACAAAGAAATATCATGTGCCCTAGTGATTATATTTTATCTTGAGTGTCTGCTATTTGAAATTTCAGCAAGCTGGAATATTTCCAGATGAGAGACTGAGGAACCTGAAGGAGTTGAAAAACCAGATTAAGTTTGACAATGGTTGGAGGATCTAGAGATGTTTGGTCTGAGTAAGGGAAGACTTACTAGAGAAAGGATTAGAGTTCTGAAGCAATGCTGCTCAATGGATAGATTATTTGAGCTACAGATGATATCACATATGTGATTTTAAATGTTCTAATAGTCACATTAAAAGTAAAAAAAGATATAAAATTAACTTTAATCATATATTTTATTTGATGCAATATAAAATATTTCACTATGTAATCCATTAAAAATATTAATGTGTTATTTTACCCTCTTTGTTTTTGTTCTAAGTGTTCCAAATCTTGTGTGTGTTTTACACATAGAATACACCTCAGTTTTAACCAGTCATATTTTAAGTTTTCAGTAGCTACCTTGTGGATAGTGCCTACTGTATTGAATAGCATAGTTCTTGAGTGTTTGAATGATTGTCACATGGAAAGGAAATTTGTCTTTTGAACTGACATTGATAGACTAAAATATAAAAGAGCAGATTTAACTCAATTTTCAACACACATTAGTTGGGTGAAAAATGAATGCCTCTGTGTGTGGTATTGAGCTATCTTTTACTGGACTTGCTGAAGCAAAGACTGAATGATCATCTTTCAAGGAAGTGGTAGAAGGGATAGTGAGTAGAATATTCAACTGATGAATTTAAAATAGAATAAAATCATGTGTCTCACAAATATAAAATGAACACATGTCAAAAGTTTTATTTAACTCATTAATTAATGAGAAAACCTGTAGTATTACAACAAATTCAGAAGAGAACCCAAAATGCCACATAGTTATAGTCAGATTAGGAATCATGAAATTAGTAAGTGGATTTAAAACCACAAAACTGGTTGGTATCCAAGAAGTAATGATTACAGTCCACTGGACATAATTTGCATTTCTAAGAATAGGAGTTATTTGTATTATTCTCAGTTTTGTAAAGTAGCCTAGTCCACAAAAGATGGTGATAACCACGATGGAAGAATTAATCAGGACAACCACTAAATTTCAGAATTTTATTTTCCACAAACAATGTGAGGGGTGATGGTCTGAATTGAGGTGTTGTCAGTTAGGATGGAGGGCAGTGGGTTCTATGCCTGCAGTATGAGAATAGATATTGTGCAGATGGATAAAGAAAGTGTAAGACAAATTACAACCTAATGTAGATAGAGTTCACGTGACTTTGAGTCAAGGCTCTCTCTCCTTTTCTTATTTATAGTGTGATGTGTCTTTTCTGTGATTCAAAATAAAATATTTAGAACCTAGACTTTGTGCATCTTCCTCTACTCATTGGTGACTGCTAGACATTCTTTTCTTAGAGTTCTGTTTCCTGTGTATTAAGACTTTGAGAGGTATTAAGATGCCATGACACATACACAAATAAACATTTAAATCTCTGTCAGCTCAAACTTTCTCAAATCAAAAATTGAATAAATTTCAGAAAAATAAATAGAAACATGAATGAAAACACAAAACATATGCATATAAATTGCTCACCCAGATCACAGAATCAAGCAGGTAAGGAACAGAACCACAGAAGTTCTACAAGTTGAATAACTAAGCCAAACAAGGGCAGCAGATTAAACAACAAAATTTAAGGGCACTTCAGAAAAACGACCTTTAAACATAAGAAGATGGAAATGCTTTATGGAATTTAGATGTGGTGAGAATAATTGTTGCCCCTACTTCACCAGTCTTGGCAGTGAAAAAAGAATGCAGAAATCTTCAACTTAAGTTGTGATTTTGTAGAATCTCACTAGTCGTATTCATGTAAAAGTAGTTTTGTGATATTCCTATTAAATAGTATAATGGAAAATTTATGGATGTGTTTGTTCTGGGATTTTTTAATACCATTTGATGCCCTGGTTTAAATTCAAAATTGTACTGACAATATATCACTTTGTTGGGAATCACTTTGCTTAAACTTTATTAAGAGCCTGTAAAGGAAAATGGAACCTCTATAAACATTCAGGAATAAGGAGCCAGTGTTCTTTATTAGTTCTTTACTCGTATCATTTAATGAGATTTACAGAACACTTATAGACTACACAATGCACTTAGGCAGGCAATTTTATAGAAGGATAGTTTGATTTCTGAATCTTACTCTTGTATTTAAAATCATGCAATAAAATGGAGGGAAGGAACTTAAAATATGCATTATTAAGATGATTAGAGTTTTTAAGGTTTTATTTCACTTTAATTTTATTTTTACCATTGTAGCATGGCATCATTGATGAACTGAGCACATAGTATAATGGTGCTGACATGTAGGAATGATTCCCCAAGGAATTTATACCACCTTAAACCAGAGTGCAATAGGGTATCAGCTCTTTGCTGAATCCACTAGAGTGGAATTATTTTATAGACATGCCAGCACTGTTGGTCTCCATAGTGATTTTTTAGGGTGTCCATTCAGTAGTGGGCCAGAACCGTAAGCCCTGTGTCTCTATTTACACATCTGGAATTTACCCTTTCAGTTACATTTTTGCCATTAGAACTTTAATGCAAACTACCATGATCTCTCTTATATATTAGCCTCATTGGCTCTTATCTAGACTTCCTCCATGTTTGCCTCCCTACAAACTGTTGTTTACACAGTACCTGGAATGTCACTTTCCTGCATGAAACCAGTAGTGGCTTCTTTCTGTTGCATTTACAATCAAATCCAAACTCCTTACCCTGGCCCCTCTCTTCTTCTCCCCCATTGCTCTACCATGATCCAGTCGCACGGTCCTTATTTTGGCAACTTAAGCATGCTAAGTTCATTTCTACCTTAGGAATTTTGTACTGGAATGTTCTTTCTTGGGCCTTCAGATGGCAGGTTGTCATTCCTGCATCAGTCTAAAATGCAGATATATCAGGGAAGTGTTCTCAGACTAACATATCTGAGGTGGCCTTCTAGTCACTTCCTATTACTTCTCTGTTCAGCCCTTTCATTTTTGGAATAATTTTTTTTTGTATTTTAAATGTATGTTTGTAAAATTTATACAAAAATTGTCTACCTATCTATGTTTAATTTTTTAGTCTGACTCTTACACAATTTCCCCACGATCTAAGCTCCATGGGATCAGAGTTCATGTCTGTCTTGTTCACTACAAAAAAATCCAGTAACATAGAAGATTCTTCACAAATATTGAATCCATGAATGGATGGCTAAGAACGTCAGATATTACATCAGATGGGCCTGCAGTAAATTCTCAGCTCTTCTTCTTACTTGCTGTACGACAGTGGGCAAATTGCGCAGTCTCACCACAGCTATTTTAGTTTCATTAAATAAAGACAATAATGATGCCTATCTTTACGGTCATTATGAAAACAAAACCCAACAAATACAAAGTGTTGAGGCCACTACCTCTTACTCATTAAAAAAAAAAAAAAGAAATTCACAGTAAATCACAGTTGTGGTTCCCCGATTATTCCTCCCACATCTATCTCTGTTTTAGCAGCCATTGCCCTGTAAAGTTAGGTTAACTTTACAGGATTAGGTTAACACAATAAAGCTCTAAATATTCTGTAGATTATCAAGGAGTTTTCAAAAATAGACTTTATTTTCTAGAGCAATTTTAGGCTCACAGCAGAATTGAGTGGAAAGTATAGAGTATTTGTATACCCTCTGTATACATAATCCATGCATACATAGCGTTTTCCACTATCAACATCCGCCACCAGAGTGGTACATTTATTTCAATCAATGAACCTACACTGACACGTAATCACCCAAAGTTCATAGTTTACATTAGGGCTTACTCTTGGTGTTGTACATTCTAGGGGATTTGGCAAATGTTTAACGGCATGTATCCACCACTATGGTATCATACAGAATAGTTTCTCTGCCCTAAAACAATCCTTTGTGCTCTGCCTACTGGGGATTTTTAAATTCAAAAATGTGTTTCTTCATTTTGGGAGCTAGACAGTATTAGTCCAAATTTGGTTTATAGAGAAACAAAGAAATTTCTATAAGTAATTGAAGTTGTTAATTAAATAAATTAATAAGAAATCAGTGGAGTGAGTAAATGAATAAATCTCATCCACAAATAACAAGACTTATTCAGACTCAATCTGGATATGTGAGAATGTAGAGACATATTTCAAAACTTGCTTTTTGAATGAAAGAGTGGCTAGAAAGTTGTGACAGGAGAGGAGACAGTCTACTATGTGAGTGGCTGTCTTTCTCCAGCATGCTATGTGCAGTTCTAAAGTGCTGCTCATTCTTTTATTTATTTATTTATTTACTTATTTATTTTTTGAGACAGAGTTTCGTTCTTATTACCCAGGCTAGGGTGCAATGGTGCGATCTCGGCTCACTGCAACCTCTGCCTCCTGGGTTCAAGAAATTCTCCTGCCACTGCCTCCCAAGTAGCTGGGATTACAGGCATGTGCCACCACGCCTGGCTAATTTTGTATTTTCAGTAGAGACGGGGTTTCACCATGTTGGCCAGGCTGGTCTTGACCTCCTGACCTCAGGTGATCCACCTGCCTCAGCCTCCCAAAGTGCTGGGATTACAGGTGTGAGCCACCGTGCCCGGCCGTGTTTGTTCATTTTTTTTTTTTTTAATTATAGTTTAAGTTCTGGGATACATGTGCAGAACGTGCAGGTTTGTTACATAGGTATACATGTGCCATAGTGGTTTGCTGCACCCATCAACTCGTCATCTAGGTTTTAAGCCCTGCATGCATTAGGTATTTGTCCTAATGCTCTCCCTCCCCTGGCCCCCCACCCCCCGACAAGCCCCGGTGTGTGATGTTCCCCTCCCTGTGTCCATGTGTTCTCATTGTTCAACTCTCATGCATGAGAACATGCAATGTTTGGTTTTCTGTTCCTGTGTTAGTTTGCTGAGGATGATGGCTTCCAGCTTCATGCCCTTCAAAGGACATAAACTCATTCTTTTTTATGGCTGCATAGTATTTCATGGTGTATATGTGCCACAATTTCTTTATCCAGTCTATCACTGATGGGCATTTGGGTTGGTTCTAAGTCTTTGCTATTGTGAACAGTGCTGCAATAAACATATGTATGCATGTGTCTTTATAGTAGAATGATTTATAATCCTTAGGGTATATACCCAGTAAAGGGGTTGCTGGGTCAAATGGTATTTCTACTTCTAGATCCCTTCATGATCAAACCACTCAATGAGAAAACTCTTTAAAACAACATATGTAATCTTTGACTAAATACTGACCCCTAAAAATATCTATCAAAGCACATTTAGTCAAAATTTGTGCCATAGCTTATTAGTGGTGTTTAAAATGACAAATTTTAGAACATCTATCTTTTGACTAAACATTTCTCTTTTGACAATAAGGGATATATTGAAGCAAAAGTTACTTGCAGCCTGAAAGCAAATCCAAACTTGTTGTAGTACTCATAATTGAAACATATTTTCCTTTCTTATGTTTTTCCACTTGGATTAAAAGTGTTTGCATCTAGTATTTCTATTTAAATTATCTTTTAATGTCTTTTCTTATTTATTTAATTTTCTCTGTCCACAGAATTTTATTTGATTTTTATAATCTGATATCTTCTCTAATCATTCAATTGTTTTGTATAGTTTCTCAGGATTTCAATGCAAAATTCAGCCATTTTTATAATTGTTAAAAGTCTATGCAAATCAAAACCACAATGAGATACCATCATTATCTTGTGAACAGTGTGCCTTTTTAAATAATGTAGGATGTGTTAGATCAGTCATTAGAAAAGTCATCTGGAGATGGTGACATTATCTTTCTTCATGTTAATAGGCAGAAAGATCTCAGTGTCACCAGGACAAGAACAGATCACAGGCTGTTTTGAAATAGGAGTACACAGCTGAGCACAATGTAGGCGCTCTAAGACTAATGAAAGAATCAAATCAGGTGTGTGAGTGATTCAGCAAGAAGTTGAATTAGAGCCAGCTGCTTCGTCTGAGTTGGGTTAAGTCAGAGGGGGAGGGTTGATATTGGGTAATCAGAACAAAACGAGCTGGAGGGCCAGCCACCTGCTTAGTCGGAGTAAGAATGCCTGCAGAGACCTGGACCAGAGTGGGCAGAATGGAGGTAGGTTAGAGGCTGGTCTGGGATACTGGGACAGGCAAGTGTATAGTCAGCTTGTTGATATTGAGAGAAGGTAATATCTTAGCCTTTTCAAAATTTACTAGTTTATCAGAGGTAAGAATGTGTTTTTTTAGGTGCTGGAACTCTCCAAATTTGACTCAAGATGCAGAAACTGCTTGAATGTTAACAAGAAAGTTCCTTGGAAGGTGAATAGGAATTGAATTCTTCAAATTCTTGTGGATGTGCTCACAGGAATGACATATGTTTGGATCTCAAAATTAGATAAAATTGGGAGACTTAGTCAGTTGGGGTGGGATTGAGGGAGTACATTTATCTCATAGAAACAATGTTTTATTAATGTTTGATGGGAACTCTTGAAGTTGATAATGTTTTAAGCGGTGAGTGATAGACTGGATCAAAGTAATTATTACAATGTAAGACATTATGCAGTCTACCTTTTTAAATTGAAAGTATTTCCCCCTCTTTGGTTTATCTGATTACATAAAACGGTGAATAAGGAATTTCATTTTATATTCATATTATACAGTATTATATAAGAACACTGAGTAGGTAAGGTAGCTTATTTTTTTTTTTTTAACTATTCATGATTAAACCTATGTAAAGTCTAATTTTCTCAAACCAGTTACAGTTAATTGACTGGCGGCAGAAGGAGAGAGGGTATCAGAACCAACTGGAGAACATTAGCTCTCCCTTAAGAACAATAGCACACCAGTCTCACTTTTTAATGTGACAGAAACAGTACCATTATTGCCCTTTTGCTATTTGTAAAATGGAGGCTTTAAGGCTTTAATTTTTTTTTTTTTTAATTATACTTTAAGTTCTGGGTTACATGTGCAGAATGTGCAGTTTTGTTACATAGGTATAAACGTGCCTGTTTTTTTTTTTGTTTGTTTGTTTTTTTGAGATGGAGTCTCACTCTGCCGCCCGAGCTGGAGTACAGTGGTGTGATCTCGGCTCACTGCAACCTCCACCACCTGGGTTCAAGCGATTCTCCTGCCTCAGCTTCCCGAATAGCTGGGACAACAGGTGCGTACCACCACACCCAGCTAACTTTGTATTTTTAGTAAAGATGGGGTTTCACCAAGTTGGCCAGGCTGTTCTCGAACTCTTGACCTCAGGTGATCTGTGTGCTTCAGCCTAATTTTAAAGAAATCCTTTAAGTAACTCTTTAAGCACACTGTTTCCCATAAAATAGGAAATGTTTGGTTTGTAAGAAATGTGTCTATATGATATTACATCTGTGGCTTTCAAAATAAGGATTCTTAATGAGAGTTTTGCATTGTGTAGACTTTTATTTTAAAACTAAACTACCTTAATATGATCACTTGATCTGGTCTTTAACTTATCCCTTCCATAATTTTTCATCAATACTAATGCACATTTGTTTTTTTTAAATTAAGAACACAGGTTCTTTGGTCTGCATTATTAATAAACTTCTTTATGTTCAGAAATGGGTAGAAAATATTAGATTTTGCTCCATATCATGTTTCTAATAACATGACAACTTGACGTAAATCTTTGTTTATAACTGTATTACGTCAAGTTGGAATGCTTCAAAATCAATATAATCACAAGGGTATATCACTAAGGAGCTTTCACTGTGATGTCTGTACATTCTTGAAAAGAAGACTTTATTATTTTGATACACTAGGTATTTTGTACGTCATAATTTTATTTATGTATCCTATTTATTTGAAGTATACATGTCATGATATATATTTTTATATAATATATTCCCTTATGTATGTTAATGGGCTTAAAGTTTTATGGTAATATTTAAACACACATTTAATTGTGTTATTTTATTATCATACATGGGACATAAATAATCTTAATAGTTATTTAAACATTTAATAAGATGCAACAAACCTCCATATCTATAATTAAGAGGTTTTGGGAAGCCAGTAGTATGTGGAATTATTTACACTTGTGCTATCAATTATGAACGTTCCTCATTTAGCTCTGAACACTGGAGCTAGCAGATGATGGCATGACCTAGAGACCCTGCGGCAGGCCCATTTACCTCCTCCATCTAGACAAATGATTAAAGGCTTCATCAGTCTTTTAAGGAGCTATTTCAAAATCATGGTCCTTCATGCATTAAAAAACAGAATATTTTCAGCATATATTTCAGTTTTGCACAGAATATTAATGTGACAATAAAGAGGAGATTTAAATTGCAGTAAAATGAAGTTATTTCCAGTATTTTTAATTTAAATCAAAGTCCACGGTGGCTGTAGGGTTTTACATTTTTTTCATGGTTATGACTAGTATTGTCTCATCATGTGGAACAGAAATTGGTGTATGGGAAAAGCATATGGGGAGGGTAGTAGGGTAATGGATTTGAAGGAGATAAGAACAGATGTTAAATAGAGATTTCCCCTAGAGTTCCATTATATATGATAGTTCCAGTTGTCCCAGTCTGTCTACTTCATATAATTTATCTTCTACACATTTTTTTGGAAATCAGCCTCATGGCACCCCTTCCAGGAAGCCTTCCATGACCTTCAGGACTGGTTTAGGGTTTGTAATTATATAAAACCATAAATATTTTATTTTTCCTCTATCCTCCATACCTAACCACACTCAAAATATTATAACTGCTTGCTTTCTAGATGTATACTTCCTTAGGCAAAAATTGTATCCTATTCATCAGTGATAAATCCATAGTTATTGTATAATAATTGTTCAATGAATGAATGATTCTCATTCAGCCTGGGAGACCTGACTGGACTGTGTGTCCTGGGTTGCAGTATGTTTGGTTTTAAGTAGGGGTAGCACTGGGGAAAAAGACAATGTGGTTGAGGATTAAAAGGCAGGACATTTGAAAAAGAATTCTTCCTATTGGTGCTTTTGTATTTTAGAGTAGCAGAAAGTATTTTTGACAAGAAATCGGAATTTCTGAGTTCTGATTCTTAGTGGCATCTGCACCTGTTTAATGTTGGACAAGGCTGCTAACTTCTCTGGGCATCAGTTTCTGCCCTTGTCTAAAGAAGGATCTTGACTATTTCCAGGGTTTCTTTGAGCACCTATATATAGGTTATTATTATATCAAAAGGACATTGATATCAATGACAGGACTGGCTTCTAATCTGAGTGAGCCTCCTCTTGAATTGAGAGTGGGTAGTATTGCCTCATTTTGTCAAATGTCAATTAAAAAAAACCTTGAAGCAGAAAACATTGAGGACCTTCCTGATTTGTGGCCTAAGGAATGTTTCTCATTCCTTATTATTTTCAGAGATTCCGAAATGGAAATTATGATTGGGTTGCTCCTGAAGCAAAGATCTGAAGACTTCAGGAAGGGGAACTTCCAGTATACCCTGAATTTCAGACTAAGCAGAAATGGGGTTATAATTTACTGTAGATGAACTACACTGGATAAGGAGAAGGTGAATTAGGCCTAATTGCTACTGTAACAGAGAGATCAGATGATATAATAAGTTAAAGAACAAATGTATGATTTTCTTTCTTTCACATTTGTCCAAGAATGGTATCTTCCACCCAGTCATTCAGGGACTCGGGTTACTTTCGAGTCATTGCTCTATTCTAGGGTCTTTTGTGATCTGTTTGGTTAAAGCTGGGTTGCTGCAAATTCATGGTTTCAGTAGAGACATGGATGGGAGATTCTTGGGGGAGAAATGAATGCAGAGAAACACATGTGCAATGTTTTAAAGTTTAAGCCTGAAAATAACTTATATCCTTCTGGATATGGTTCATACTTAGAAGCAAGGGGAATTGGGGAATGTAATCTCAGCTATGTTTTCAGGAAAAAAGGGAGAATAGATTTTGATGGATAGCTTGAAATCTCTACTGATTTTATGACTTTCAGTAGAAAAAGTGGTCAAATGCATTAAGAATGCAATTTAAATCATCATTGTACATTTTTGACTCATTATGTTATAAATACATATAGTTCAATAACTAAATATATTTATAGAACATTCATACAGTAGAATGCTATGTAGTCTTTAACATGCTTTTGTAAAAGAGTAGCTAATGGAATGGAAATCAGTACACAATATGTAGTTCACTTTAGCAGTCATGGAAAAAGTTAAGAAATAATGAGTTTTTGTAAGAAATATAATTTGGATAAGCATAGCAAAGAGATGAGAGAGATAAAGTTTAAAATGTTAACGTTTGTTGTCTTCAGTGGTAGATTATAAGTGATATTTTGTTTCTGTGTTTTTCTATTTATGTATCCATACTTAAAAAATTTTCTCCATTAGACATATTTAGACAATAAGCAAAATCAATACATATTTATATTAAAAATGAGATTTTTAAAATAATGATCCAGAAGAAGTTAAATTTATCTACACTCAACTTCAGCTACTGATTCTGGTAGAATTAATAATCTCTTCGGTCAAAAGCAGCCAGATAGACTTATAGTCTCCCAAAGAATATATGCCAGAAAACTTGGCATATAGAAATAAATGGTAATTGTACCTTATGGTCCTCTTGACCTGTTTAATAGTAAAGCAAATGCATATTGTAGCATATTTGTACAAATTCTTATGAGAAAGCCCATAAAAGCACATAAATGTCTTGCTTCTCATAATCAGAAAAGCAAAATGTCTGAAATGAATGCAGCATTTAAAAGATAAAACTCCCCACTTTAATCCTAATGACTGAGTTGGTTAAAAAATTTAACCACGTATTATTTATTTGCCCTGAGTTAGGGTTCCAGATTACTTTTGATCACAACCAAATTAAATAAGAAAACAAACTTTTAATCACAAGCAATGTTGTCTTCCCCTGGTAATGGGATATATATGTACTTTTTAAGGCCATTTTTCTACATGATTATGACAAGTAGTCATTGTAAATCTTATTTTCATTTTTCAATTAATCAGGGTGAGTTCATTTTCCTTTATATACCTAAAGGAAAAAGATATTTAAAAAAAAGAAGCCTTGACATTACTATCGGTATTCTCTCTCTTCATTGTCAAGTTGTGATACATGTCCATTAGGAGTGTACATTATGTGATCTATGTCCATAGGGCTGTGCATAGAAATATGTCAATTTACACCTAAAATAATCTGATTGGCATTCCAGTTACTTACTGGCCCTTCTCTCCTCTCATTAAAAGAAACTGTCCTCTAACCTGCGGCTATTACCAGGTTTGTTGTGCATTTGTCCTTGCCTGTGTAGTCCCTGGAATGTTCCTCCGGTGCATTGTTGGGCTTTGGCCATGGTTCACCTCTAGTATCTCGGAGCCATTATTCCTTAGGCAAGTGCCTATTCTTTGCCAGAGCCAAGAGATGGGGCGTGCCAGCCTTTTCTATATTTTTGCTTCCTGATTCCTTTAATCTCACAGGATTTTGGGATGCCCTGAATTTTACCTTTAGTCTTGTGTCAGTATTTGCTCAAATCTGCTACTTGGCATTACCTTATGGCTTAGCTTTTGGGAAGCTGAACGTAAGTGCATATGGACTTTCACATCATGCAAATGTTATTGATAACACAGAATGCCTGGTGCGGGCTATGAATAATTTAGGGAGCCTCTCCCATTTATTCACACATTTCAGTCATGTGTTCAGAAAGCAGGTACAGTACGGAAGATACTTCAGAATTATAGGTCATATTTGAGAGCCTTTTATCATTCTTCAGCCATAGACGAACTTCATGATTTGCAAGAAATTTTGGCACTGCCTTATCATATTCAAATAACTTGGAATAACAGAAATTACATGTAAAAAAAAAAAACAAAACCCTGCCTGAGACAAATAACTTTAATACTGTTCTTTGCAATTAATCTTACCTGTATAGCTATGAGCCAATTTGCTTACCAAAATCAAAATAGACTCATGAACTACTAATATTGGTCTTACAGAAACTACTTCATCTTATTAGAGCTTGCTGATCTTTCTTGTGAGGGCAGATATTTGTTACATGGGGCTTGCTTGATTTTTCTACCATTCTATTCCAGGAAAAATAATAAAATGGGTATATGTGCAGTGAAACCTGAGTTGGAGGTGGCAATTTGGAGACTGTTTTATTTATCTTAAAACTCAAGCTTATAGCTTCATTGCCACTTTTTGTTTGTTTTTTGAGACAGGATCTCACTGTGTCACCCAGGCTGGAATGCAGTAGTGTGATCCTAGCTCATTGCAGCCTTGAACTCCTGGGCTCAAGTGATCCTCCCACCTCAGCCTTTTGAACAGCTAGGACTACAAGCATCCACCACCATGCCTGGCTAGTTATTTTTTTTAAATATTTTTGTTTTTTGTAGAGATGGGGGTCTCACCCTGTTGCCTAGGCTGGTCTCAAACCCACAGCTTCAATCGCCTCCTGCCTCAGCTTCCCAGAGTGCTGGGATTATAGGCGTGAGCGACCGTGTCTGACTCATCACCACATTTTTTTTGTTTGAGGTTTAAGCACAATTTGTACACAACTGATTATGTGAAACAGTAAGGGCCTGTAAATATATTCGAAATAAAAATAGGTAAAAGGCCATAATGTTGCTTCTGAAAATAGTATCTTCTGCAAGCAGTGCACAGAGGTTGAGTTTGTGAACTGCATCAATAAAATTGTAATTGTCTTAGGGCTCTCCAGAGAAGCGAAAGCTCCAGTTGAAGTCTGAAGGCCTGAGAACCAGCAGAACCAGTGGGGTAGTTCCCATCTAAGGGCTGGCAGGCCTGAGACCCAGGAAAAGCTGATGCTTCAGGTAGATCTCAAAGGCAAGAAAAAAATTGATGCCTTAGTTCAAAGACCATCAGACAAGAGAAATTCTCTCTTTTGCAAGAGAGGTCAAATTTTTGTCCTCTTTGGACTCTATTAGTGGATGATTAATATATTTCTCCACATTAGGGAGGGTGATCTTTATTACTCAAAGTACCAAATTAAATGTTAAGCTCATACAAGAATATGAAAATATAAGAATACCCTCACAGAAATACCTGGAATAATGGTTGACCAAATGTCTGGGTATCTTTCAGCCCAGTCAACTTTTTTTTTTTTTTCTTTTAGACCAGGCCTGGCTCTGTCGCCCTGGCTGGAGTGCAGTAGTGCAATCTTGGCTCAGTGCATCCTCAGCTTCCAGGGCTCAAGTGAATGTCCTGCTTCAACCTCCTGAGTAGCTGAGACTGCAGATATACGCCACCATGCATGGCTAATTTTTACTTTTTTTTTTTTATACAGATGGGGGTCTCACTATGTTGCCCCAGCTTGTTTTGAACTCCTGGGCTCAACTGATCCTATTGCCTTGGCTTCCCAAAGTACTGGAATTACAGGCATGAGCCACTGAGCCTGGCCTTTAACCCCAGTCAACTAGACACATAAAATTCATTATCACAATCATCAGCATTTGGCTTAGGAGTTGAAGAGACTTTCACTGGTTACCATTAGAGGACATAAATACTGTAAGACCTTGGTGGTAACATCAGCTGTAAGAAACAATAGAAACAAAACTGATCAAAATATACTTTATGTCTTCCATTGACCTGGGTTGGAAGTGAACTTCAAAACAGTGTTGCAAATGTGCAGTTTGGGAGCTGCAGCTGCAATTAGCTAGTTACAATTCAGAAGCATTTTTTCTTTTCCTTTAATGGCAAACTTATAAAATTTGACTATTATTTTTAAAAGTAGTTAATTTTCCTGTAATAGTATAGTATTGAAAATAGTTAAATATTATTAATTCACAAGTTTTGGACTTAAGATATACTCTTATCTCAGAAATTTTATTCTGTGAAGGTGATATTTAGCTTCAGTCGTGGTTAAATTTTGATTTAAATACTCTGCCATTCAGCCTTTGACTAAAATGTATTTTTGTTGTACTTATATATGCTTCCTTCATATTCCTGAAGATCAGGGCAATTTCAGAAGGGCACTATCTTGTAAGAATTTCCTGTTAAAATCTCAGCAAACTTGATCTTTCCTTTGGACCCAGGAAGACAGTCCCTAGGGGCATGGCCCTCATTCCTGGCTTGGCTTCTTGCCACAACTATATCACTAATACCTACACAATCATTTTTGGGCTACATTGCAAATAAGCATAATAGGAAGAAAAGTGAGAAGTTATCCTATTCCCATAAGATCTGATGGGGTCCTTAGGGAGGGCTACAGCTGGAAAATTTCTTTTTAGAGGTGGATAGGGACAGCCTGGGGAGGGGGAGTGGGCACTGTGTGGACAGCAAAGTCCTCCCTTTCAAGGTGGGTGTTTTGTTTGTTTGTTTGTTTGTTTGTTTGTTTTTGAGACAGGGTCTTACTCTGTTACCCATGCAGGAGTACAGTGGTGTGATCATAACTCACTGTAGCTTTGAGCCCCCGGCCTCAAGCGATCCTCCCACCTCAGCCTCCTAAGTACCTGAGACTATAGCTACACACATCGCTACTCCCAGCTAATTTTTAAATTTTTTTTTTGTAGAGACAGGGTCTCACTTTTTTGCCCAGGCTGGTCTTGAATTCCTGGCCTCAAGTGATCCTCCCTTCTCAGCCTCCCAAAGTGCTAGGATTGCAGGTGTGAGCCACTGTACCCAGCCCATGGTTGCATTTTTAGCCAAAATAGTAGTAGGTTAGGGAATGAGCTACACTGTTATCAGGGAGAAGAGAGTTCTGAGTAGAAGAAACAGCCAGCATACCTAGATTGTTCCACAAACAGCAAAGAGGCCAGTGTAAGGCATGAGGCCCTAGAGAGGCATGAGCCTTGCAAAGGGGAGAGTAGGAGGAAAAAAAAAGCCAGGGAAGCCATGGGGCCCAGGACTCCATTCAACATATAGCAACATGGACCACTAAGTGAGCTTCAGCTTTTAATAACTAGGATGGTGAGCCCGTCCAGGATTTGGGACTGATGGGTGGCATAATCTGACTTTCCTTTTGAGCATATATATGTAAGAATAAATTTGATTCCCCTATAAAACAACAGTTTTTAAGGAAATGTTTTAGAATTTATAGTAAATTTGACATAGTACCTAGAGTTAGGCAAGCTGCATAGTGTGAGGGAACAGCTCCCTGAAGACTGTTCTCTAATGCCAGCCACAAATTCAGGTTTCCCCCGGGTTATCCTTATGTCTGGCCATCTGGCTACAAATATGGGGATTCGCATAATCCACCTCAGGTTTGATAACTCACTAGAATGACTCAGAACTCAGGAAAGTGCTATACTTAAAGATTACAGTTTTATTACAACAAAAGGATACAAGTTAGAACCATCAAAAAGAAAGAGGCACAGAGCCAATTCTGGGAGGTTTCCAAATGCAAAGCTTCTGTTGTCTTCAGGGATACGTTATCCTCCCAGCTTTGAAGTGTGACAATGTTCAAAGAGTATTGCTAACCAGGGAAGCTCACCTTAGCTTTGGTGTCCAGAGTTTTTATTCAGGCTGCATTGAGTCATGATGTTGATTGACTCATTGGCCACATGGTTGGATTCAATCTTCAGTTCTCCTCTTTTTCCCCTTCCAGAAATCAGGCTGATATCACACTGCTGAAAGCCTAATCTGTTAACCACATGGTTGGTCTTTCTAGCATGACCAGTTCCCATCTTTAGTCATTTTGTTAGCATTAACTATCTGGTATAGTATGAGGGGCCCACCGTAAATAACAATGACACTACAATCACTCAGGACATTTCAAAGGTTTACAGTTTACCTCCCAGGAACTGGGGACAAAGGTCAGCCACATTCTTATTGTACATATAGATCATACAAGGATTATATAGAGATATTCTGATAGAATTGATAATCAAGTATGTTTTCACTCTAATTCATGCCGATTCAATATGTACCTTACTTTCCACTGATTCTTTGTACTTAGACATGCTATTTTTATCCCTCTTCTCATTCTTAAAATGAACAGATATTTTGTGATCCTTAACTTGTTTAGAACAATAGTGTTCTTTTTTTGTTTTTATCAGTAGCTTTAATTTGTATTTTTTTTTATACTTTTCTTTTATGAACTGTTTTTCATAGATATTCCTTCACATGTGCTTCCATCTTTTTTCTCTTACTCTCTGGTTTAAGATTCAAGGTATGAAACTGTGAGTGGATAAATTGCATAATCATAATTCTGTCGTTTTGCTGGTGAACATTTCTGTGGTCTTAAAGTATTGCTCTCTTGCAAGTTTAGTATATTTCTTCTTCACATGATCACTAAAATTCAGATTGGAAAGTTTACTCGATAAGGTTCCTACTCTACTTTGGGATTTTGAATGGATAGTTCTGCTGAAACATAATCAGTTAAATCAGTTTTAATTGGGCAGTGCTACTCATATTTCTCACAAGTCTGATGCTGCTGGCCACTCAGTGCAGAAATCACATGCCAAATGTAGAAAGCCAGAAATATTTAAGTTTTGGCTTCCCTCCTTTGTCATAGAACCCCCTTTCTAAGGTCAAAATACACATTTCAAGCGCTTTGAAAGGAGCTTTGAAAGATTTAAATGGTGTTGCAACAGGGAGAAGACTAGCCCAGTCTGGGTCAACAGCTGTGTTTTCGGTTCTAGGAGTCTCTCTCGACCAGACTTACATTTGTTGTTATTTTATTGTTTTCTGATATAAAGCCTTGGTCTTGGCTTTGGCCCATCAGTGACTGGAAATCTGATGATCACCTGCCGGGCAGATGATGCTAAGAACCACGTGGCTGCCATTGCTGTAAGGCCTGATTTGTGTTTTAAAAGAATCAGTCTGGCTGTTGTATCAAGAATAGACCCAGGAGACCTGGTAGAAGCCAGTTATAAGCTTTTTGCAATATTCCAGTATGAGATTATGATAGTTTGCATCAAAGATATCTCAGTGCAGATATTTAGAATTGCTCAGATTCTAGCTGAATCTTAAAGGAAGAACCAACAATATTTGCTGAGAGTTTGGATATAAGATGTGAGAGAGAGGGAGGAGTCAAAAGATGACTCTAGATGTGTTAGTTATCTATCATTGAGTAACGAAGTATTTCAAAACTTAGAGGCTTAAAACAATAGCATTGATTTCTCATAGTTTCAATGAGTGTTGCTGGATGTTGCTTTAATGGGTGCTCTGGTTCTGGGTCTCTCTCAAGGCTGTAGTCATCTCATGGGTCAACTGGGAAGGATCTGCTTCCTGGCTCACTTTCCTGGCTATTGGTCAGATTCAATTCCTCACAAGCTGTTGGCCAGAGATGACTCTTTGTGTTTCACTATGTAGGCCTCTCCATAAAGCATCTCACAGTATGGCAGTTTGCTTCATTAGAGTGAACAAGTGAAAGCGTCACAGAGTGTCAACAAAAGGGAGGCTGCTAGCAAGATGGAAGTCACAATCTTTTGTAAACTACTCATGGAAGTGGCATCCAGTTACTTTTGCTGTATTCTATTTAGCAGAAGCAAGTCACTAGGTCCAGCCCACGTTCAAGGGGAGGGGCGTACCCAAAGGCATGAATACTAGGAAAAAGAATCATTGGAAGCCACATCAGAATACCTGAGTTTTAGCCTATATCCACCATGCCAGAGTTTTAGCCTCCATAACTGGACTGTTAGAGATCATATTTACTGAGATGAGGAAGACTGCATTAGGAGCATCTTTGTGAGGGGTTGGGTTGGGTAAATTAGAATTTTTTATTTTTGATATGTTAAATTTGATATGGCTATTAAACATCCACGTTGGTTATATGTCTGACTTTAAAGGGAGCTATTCAGGCAGGAGATAAATAAACAGGAATCTTCTTGCACCTTAGTGCATTATCATACACCAGTGACAATGATGTGAGCACACATGGTAGCATGTGTTTTACATGAGTCAGTATCATATAGCAGTTAGCGGCAGACATCCCAAAGCCCCACTGCATAGGTTCAAATTTCTGCTCTACAACTTACTATGTGTTTGACCATGAATAAGTTACTTGTTTTTGAACCTCAGTTGCTCATCCATAAGTTGGGGATAATAACAATAACTAAAACATAGAGCTGTAATGAGTTGAATGAATAAGAATGTATGAAATGATCTTAACTTTGCTTATAGTAAGTGTAGTATATTATTATTATTATTGTTGTTGCTTTTTTTTTTTTTTAAAAGAATCACCTTTTAAACAGCATGCAATTTGAGAATACTGTTGCCATCTGGCAGCTTTGGGTGGATAAAAATGTACCAGTCTTCCATAAAATGCCTTACTCATCATATGTGTCTACATGTGATCTCTGGCTATTCTTTGACTTGAAAATAATGATAAGAGAAAGCTGTTTACATAAATAAAGCTATTATATCATAAAAATAAACAAACTGAAGTTTTTAAAAGGTGTTTCAAATACGTTTAATGCATCTATTAAAAAATAGAATTTATTCCACCATTCAACAAACTTGTTTTATTGTCTCCTATAGCTACATTCTGCTCCTTTCATATAGGAGGTCAAAGAATAAATTAGGATCTTCCAGGTATCAGGGTTTAGAAAAGTGCTGGTAGTAAAAAGAAAAAGGTGTTAATAGTCATTTTTTTTCTTGATTCCTTCTAAGAGAAGAGTGAATCATAGCACATTGGTAGTGGGTGAGAATGGCATGACTCTGTTGATAGCCCTCAGTTTTTGTTTTTTTTTTTTTTTACACAATTGAATGAGTGGTGGAAGACCTGCTTCTTTTTCTTCTCCCTAACTAAAGCTCAGAGAAAGCTGAAATGTGTGAGAATCTGCAGTGGCATTCAAATCTTGCTCTGAGGAATGAGGACTCTGAGGATGTGTGTCTGGGGCTATTCTGTATGAGAGAGGAGTTAAGAGTGCTGGTTTTTGGTCCCACTCGCGTTACTTCAACAATAACATCTGTTTTCACATGTTTTGTACATTTGGCATCTGTGTAAATTTTGTTTAAAACATTTTCTTGGGCTGAAAAGTATTTAAAAATTATTACTTAAAAAGAAGCCTGTTCGTAAATATCTTACACCTACGATTTCTGTAAACACATTGATTAAAACATAAATGTGCCTGGGAAGGTTATGCGGACCGGGCAAGGGGGAAGTGACTCATCAGAAAGTCTTTGCTTAGGTGTTTCAGCCCAATCAGATTGCTTTCCTAAGCCCCTATTTATGGTCCACATGAGAAGTGGGGAGCTTTGCAGAAAAGAGAAAAAGTGATGTAACTGTGGAACATGTGACATTAGAGGTTAGGCAAGCCCAAGGGGACTCGCACTGAGAAAAATTTCAAAAGCCAAAGGGTAGTGTGAAGGCATTACATTTTTGTGGTGTAACAGAGGGATTACAAGAAGATAGATGTTAGTAGCAGAGGTGAAAAAGAACAAACACTTAAATTATTTTAAAATCGGACTTTGTGTTGGCCATTTTCCTATTTTTTGTATGTCTAGAATGATATAGCCCCATATAAGAAAAACAGGGCTACATTTTAGGACTGGACCCAGGACTAGCTGGTAGGGCAACAGCAGAGTGCATATTTGCACAAAATGTGTACCTGTGCTTATGTGCAAATTAAAGGAAATTTTTTACAGGTCTTTGCTTTTTTGAAAATTTGTTTTTGTAAATTGACACATTATAATTGTACACGTTAATATTTGTAGAGTACTATTTGACGTTTCAGTGTATATCTATGATGTATAATGATTGAATCAGGGTGGTTACTGGATCCATTGCCTCATGCATTTATCATTTCTTTGTGGTGAGAACATCCAAAGGCCTCTCTTCTAGGTGTTTTGTAATATATGATATTTTACTTTATATACATTTTACGTGCAATAGACCACCAGAACTTATTCTTCCTATCTAATTGTAATTTTGTACCCATTGACCAACCTCTCCCCATCCTCCTCTCCCCTCCTTAGTCTCCCATAACCACTGTTTTACTTTCTGCTTCTATACCAACTTTCTTTTCTTTTTTTTGAGATATGGTCTCATTCTGTCACCCAGGCTGGAGTGCAGTGGCACGATCACAGTTCACTGCAGTCTCAAACCTCCCAGGCTCAAGTGTTCCTCCTGCCTTAGCCTCCCAAGTAGCAGGGACTACAGGTGCAAGCCACCACGCCTGGCTAATTCTTTTTTTTATCCTCTTAGATTCCACATACGAATGAGATCATGTGATATTTTTCTTTGTCTGTCTGGCTTATTTCACCTAACCTGATGTCCTTCAGGTTCATCCATGTTGTCACAAATAACAGGATTTCATTCTTACTTAATTTTTTCTTTCATCCATAGGACTCTGCTTGATCAGGATTTCATTCTTTTTATGGCTGAATAATATTCCATTGTGTATATATGCCACATTTTCTTTTTTTAATTTAAATTTTATTTTAAGTTCTGGGATACATGTACAGAATGTGCAGGTTTGTTACATAGGTAAACATGCGCCATGGTGGTTTGCTGCACCTATTAACCCATCACTTAGGTATTAAGCCCTTATGTATCAGCTATTTGTCCTGATGCTCTCCCTCCCCTCCCCCGACCGACAGGCCCCAGTGTGTGTTTTGTTCCCTTCCCTGTGTCCATGTGTTCTCATTGTTCACCTCCCACTTATGAGTGAGAACATGCAGTGTTTGGTTTTCTGTTCCTGTGTTAGTTTGCTGAGGTTGATGACTTGCAGCTTCATCCATGTCCCTGCTAAGGACATGACCTCATTCCTATTTATGGCTGCATAATATTCCATGGAGTATATGTACCACATTTTCTTTATCCAGTCTATCATTGATGGACATTTGGGTTGATTCCATGTCACATGTCTTTGCTATTGTGAATAGTGCTGCAATAAACATACATGTGTATCATCTTTACAACAGAATGATTTATATTCCTTTGGGTATATACCCAGTAATTGGATTGCTGGATCAAATGGTATTTCTGGTTCTAGATCCTTGAAAAATTCCCACTGTCTTCCACAATGATTGAACTAATTTACCTTTTCATCAACCGAGTAAAATCATTCCTATTTCTCTGCAGCCTCACCAGCATCTGTTGTTTCTTGACTTTTAACTAATCATCATTCTGACTGGCGTAAGATGGTATCTCATTGTGATTTTGATTTGCATTTCTCTAATGATGAGTAATGTTGAGCTTTTTTTCATGTTTGTTGGCCACATAAATGTCTTCTTTTGACAAGTGTCCGTTCATGTCCTTTGCTCACTTTTTAATGGGGTTTTGTTTTTTTCTTGTAAATTTAAGTTCCTTGAAAATTCTGGATATTATACATTTTGTCAGATGGATAGATCGCAAAAATTTTCTCCCATTCTGTAGGTTGTCCATTTGCTCTGATGACAGTTTCTTTTGCTTTACCACATTTTTTAAAATTTAGTCATCTGTTAATGTACACTTAGGTTGATTCGTATCTTGGTTCTTATCAATAGTGCTGCAATAAACATGGGAATGCAAATATCTTCTTGACATACTGATTTCATTTCCTTTGGGTATATACACTGTAGTGGGATTGCTGGATCATATGGTAGTTCTATTTTTAATTTTTTGAGCCATACTGCTTTCTGTAATGGCTGTGATAGTTTACAATCCCATTGACAGTGTATGTGTTCCCTTTTCTCCACATCCCTACCAACACTTGTTATATTTTGTTTTTTGGCTAATAGCCATTGTAACTTGAGTAATGTGGTATCTCATTTTATTGTCCTGATGATTGGTGATGCTGAGCACATTTTCATATAGCAGTTGGCTATTTGTAGGTCTATTTTTGAGAACTGTCTATTAAGATCTTTTACCCATTTTTAAATTGGGCTACTTATTTTTTTTTGATGTTAAGTTTCTTATATATTCTGGATATTAACCCCTTGTCAGATGTATACCTTGTAAATGTTTTTTTTTTCCATTCTGTAGGTTGTCTCTTCACTGTGTTAATAATTTCCTTTGTGGTGCAAAATCTTTTTAGTTTTATGTAACCCCATTTGTCTATTTTTGCTTTTGTTGTCTGTGTCTTTAAGGTCTTATTTTAAATCCTTGCCCAGCCCAATGTTGTTTTCTGTTTTTTTTTTTAGTAGTTTTATAGTTTCAAATTTTAGATTTAAATATTTAATCCATTTTGAGTAGATTTTTGTGTATGATGAGAGGTAGATAGGGGTCTGGTCTCATTCTTCTGTATGTGGATATCCAATTTTTTCAGCTCCACTTATGGAAGACATTGTATTTTTCCCAATGTGTGTTCTTGGCACATTTGTTGAAAATCAGTTGCCTGTAGGTGTGTGAATTTATTTCTGAGCTCTCTATTCTGTTCCATTGCTCTATGTGTCTGTTTTTATGCCAGTACCATGCTGCATTGATTACTATAGCTTTGTAGTATATTTTGAAGTCAGGCAGTGTGAAGTCTCCAGCTTTGTTATTTTTGTTCAGGATTTCTTTGGCTATCCAGGATATTTGTTGTATCATATGAGTTTTAGGATTGTTTTTTCTATTTCTGTGAAGAATGTCATTGGTATGTCGATATAAATTGCATTGAATCTGTAGATTGCTTTGGGTAGTATGGTCATTTTAACAAGATTAATTCTTTCAACCCATGAACATGGAATGTCTCTTCATTTATTCGTATCCTCTTTAATTGTTTCATCAAAGTTTTATAGTTTTCAGCATAGAGATCTTTTACCTCCTTGGTTAAGTTTATTCCTAGGTATGTTATTGGTATGCATTCGTAGCTATTGTGAATTGAATTGTTTTCTTGATTTCTTTTTTAGGTAGGTCACTATTAGCATAGAGAAATGCTACTGATTTTTGCATGTTAACTTTGTATGCTACAACTTTACTGAATTTGTTTATTAGTTTTAACAGTATTTTTGGTGAAGTCCTTAGGGCTTTCTATATATAAGGTCATGCCATTTCTACAAACAGGAACAATTTGACTTCCTCCTTTCCAATTTGGATACCTTTTATTTCTTTCTGTTGTCTAATTGCCCTGGCTAAGACTTCCAGGACTTTGTTCAACAGAGTGGTGAAAGAGGGGATCCTTGTCTTGTTTCTTGTTCACTATGATGTTAGCTGTGGAGTTGTCATAAATGGCCTTTATTGTGTTGAGATACATACCATCTGTAAGCACTTTTTGAGAGTTATATCATAAAGGTATATTGACTTTTGTCAAGTGCTTTTTCTGTATCTATTGAAATGATCATATGGTTTTTATCTTTCCTTTTGTTAATGTGATATATTATTACACAATTTGTTGATTTGCATATGCTGCATCATTCTTGTATCTCTGGGATGAATTCCACTTGACCGTGGTGAATGATCTTTTTAGTGTGCTGTTGGATTTGGTTTGCTAGTATCTTGTTGAGAATTTTTAAATCTATGTTCACTACCTGTAGTTTTATTTTTTTGCTGTGTTCTTGTCTGGTTT
Organism: Pan paniscus; assembly: GCF_029289425.2. Taxonomy (NCBI): domain Eukaryota; kingdom Metazoa; phylum Chordata; class Mammalia; order Primates; family Hominidae; genus Pan; species Pan paniscus. The sequence goes on along the minus strand of NC_073257.2, from coordinate 70,186,887 downwards.
TGGAAACAGGGTAATGCTGGCCTCATAAAATGAGTTTAGAAGTACTCCCTCCTCCTCAATTTTCTGGAACTGTTTGAGGAGAATTGATGTTTGTTCTTTAAATGTTTGGTAGAATTTTGCACTGAAACCATCAGGTCCAGAGATTTTCTTTGATGGAAGACTTTGTATTGCCTTTTCAATTTCCTCACTTGTTACTGGCCTGTTCGGATTTTATATTTCTTTATAATTTAATCTTGGTAGGTTGTATGTGTCCAGTAAATTATTTATTTCTTCTATGTTCTCAAATTTGTTGGCATATAGTTGTTCATATTAGTCTCTTATGATGCTTGTATTTTTGTGCTATCAGTTGTAATGTTTCTTTTTTCATATCTGATTTTGTATTTTCTCTCTCTTTTTTTTTTTTTTTTTTTTTTTTTTTGTGATGGAGTCTCGCTCTGTTGCCTGGGCCGGAGTGCAGTGGCATGATCTCTGCTCACTGCAAGCTCCGCCTCCCGGGTTCAGGCCATTCTCCTGCCTCAGCCTCCCAAGTAGCTGGGACTACAGGTGCCTGCCACCATGCCTGGCTGATTTTTTTTTTTGTATTTTTAGTAGAGACGGGATTTCACCATGTTAGCCAGGATGGTTTCACTCTTCTGACCTCGTGATCCACCTGCCTCGGCCTTCCAAAGTGCTGGGATTACAGGCATGAGCCACTGTGCCCGACTTGTATTTTCTCTTTTTTCTTAGTCTAGCTAAAGGTTTGTCAATTTTGTTTATATTTTCAAACAAACAACTCTTTTGTTGATTCTTTTGAATTTTTTAAGTCTCTATTTCATTTATTTCTGCTCTGAGCTTTATTATTTCCTTTCTTCTACCAATTTTGGGTTTAGTTTGTTTTTGTTTGTCTAGATTCTTGAGGTACATTGTTAGGTTATTAGAAACTTTTCTTTTGTGATGTAGGCATTTATTGCTATGAACATTCCTCTAAGAACTGCTTTTGCTATGTCCTATAGGTTTTGATATGATATTTTTCCATTCTCATTTGTCTTAAGAAAATTTTTAATATTCCTATTGACCCATTAGTTGTTGAAGAGCATGCTTAATTTTAAAGAAAAGTATAATTAGGGTTCAGAGTTAAAGTCAACTGATCAGATACTTGAGTGCAAATAAAATTCAGTTCTCTTTTTGGTATATTTGATATTTTCCCATTCAGAGACAACCACAGACATTTTGTGTATATGTCTACATGCATATTCCAAAATTGTATTTTGTAAATGATAGTACTAATCATGGTCTAATCTTTACAAAATGCTAGACTGCACCTGAAAATGAGAGCTTGAGCTTTCCAGGTTCTATGATCCAGAGTGAATATTAGAAGACTATAGATTGAGAAAACTTAATTCTATTTCATGCATTCCCTTATGTTACAGAAATGTGGTCAATGTTATATCTCTGTGTCTCAAAGCCATCTTATACAAATTAGGATAGTAAAGCCCCCTCCTTTACATGCCTCTTATTCATTGCATGCTTATAAAAAGTTTTTCTATTCCTTTGATAGAATTAAATTCAATTTTCTCACACATGTTACCTAAGGTGTGTAGCCTTTGCATTCTATATGTTTATTTTGACATAGCCTAGAAAGGGTGGCAGGTCAATGTGGAATATACCAAATTTTCTCTCTTACCACAGGCAGTTATATAATCTTTCTATAAAGGTCTGACAATTGGACTGAATATGGATGCTGAACTTTGCATCTAAGAGGAATGTTATCTAACAGAAAGCTGCAAAGGACCATGCAAGGACATGGTTTGTTTAAGCAAATATTTTTCAAGCCAGTTAATCTCCATTAAGAATGGTGAATTTTATCTGACTCATTGAAGCAGGGAATACATCTCACCTCTTCAGCAGGAATAACCTTTACTGAAGCACATGAATGTTTTCTTTCCATCTTTGCGCTCTGTTTCCTCTTCAGTGGAATCTTGATAACACGAAAACACTTCAGGTTTATCTCTGGCTCCTTCTGGTGCTGTGAGATTTAAGTGTGAATTTGAGGGCTCAAATTCTGCATGTGACTTGAACAAATTGTATTAAACTATGTCAAGGCGGAAGGAAAGCAAGCTGATGATGAGTTTTAAGCACGTCTCTCAATACAATATACTGTAGGAAAAGTTTTAGTATCAGTAAAATGAGAATCAATCAGTATTTTGTTCTCTGGTAAGAAAGACAGAAAACAGAATTCCTAGTCCTTATTGGACCCCCTCCACATACCATTTTGTATATAAATCTTAGGTGTTTCTGATGAAATTACTTTGATTTTTATGAAAAGAGTTTTTAAAAATTGAAATTCTGTGTTATGATTTATGTGACTTATATAGAAAAGGCTGGATGAAATCCCTTCACTACTTCCCATAGTTGGAAGTACTTCCTTGTAGCTTTTGGAATTCTGGAAAGTGTAGTCCAGAAGTTCTGTGTAGTCAACAGCACTTCCTCCTCAGGGGAGTGGGTGTGGTCCTTGTCATCCTGGGATGGTAAAAGTAATAGCTCCCAGATGTGCCTGGCACTGTTCTGCCTGCTTTACATTTAATTCTCAGAAGAAACCCAAGTATGAGACTTAAGTGTCCCCTCCATTTCTTAGATGATGAAACAGATTAAGGGGATTGAATGACTTGTCTGAGGTCACACACAAGCTTACGCAGAACATAAGGAATTTGAACCAGGACTTTGATGCTAAAATCTATGCCCTAACCTAGACTCTTCTTATATAAACTCAAAATAAACAGATAATTTTAATCTTTAATCTGGCAGTAACTGAGGAATTCTATCTTCCAAGCATGAAAAGAGAAGTATCTTTTTCCAAAATTACCCATGGAGCATGAAGCGAAAAGACAGAGGGACATTTTCCCATTCCTTTTCAAGTAGAGGACATGGCATGCATCTTAAGTCCCAGAACCTTCCAACCATGCCTTTTTTTGTTTCCTCTCCTATTTTCTAAGAATGGATCCTTGAAGGAAATGGGATTCATTGAGACAGATAAAGTAGGGAGAAGAGCCGGGCGTGGTGGCTTATGCCTATAATCCCAGCACTTTGGGAGGCCGAGGCTGGTGGATCACCTGAGGTCAGGAGTTCGAGACCAGCCTGGCTAGCATGGTGAAACCCCATCTCTACTAAATATACAAAAAAATTAGCTGAGTGTGATGGTGGGCGCCTGCAATCTGAGCTATTTAGGAGGCTGAGGCAGGAGAATCATTTGAACCTAGGAGGTGGAGGTTGCAGTGAGCCAAGATCGCACCATTGCACTCCAGCCTGGGCAAGAGTGAGACTCCGTCTCAAACAAACAGAAAGTAGGGAGAATAAGGAAGACAACATTTCCTCTTTTGGGAGTTAGTCTCTTATCACAAGATTTGTCCATAAGAAAAAAAATAAATTTGATTTTTAAAAGCTTATTCTCAATTTTTCAAAGTACTTTGCTCTAATTACCCAGATGGGGAGATTGTAATTGACCAAACCATCACTTCTGTACATTTCAGTATTTTAAAATCAGGATGGATTCAGGAGTTTCAAAAAGATGAATTAGAAAATTACTATTCTTAAAAAATGCTCTGATAATAAATATTAGGAAAAATTTAAGAGATAAGGTATTAAGAAACTCCTTCTTCCTTTTTTTAAATTCTATAACTGAACTGATCACTTCATTTTTATATGGCTTCTTTCTGTACCAACAGCATATTTTCCATTCTGTACCCATAGTCTTACATACAGGCTTTTGGAGATTAGTACATTGTCAGAGAAGATAGTAGAGAAGACAGGACCACTTTTCTTAAAGACCACTCTTGTGTTGGTCACTCTCACTTCACCTAGTCAATTTTTCTCACTCTGCTTAAGATAATCAGAAATTAGCTTGTTTATTTATTTTCTGATTTATTGTCTTTTTTCCTCATTAGAGTGCCATGATCATGATAGCAGGAACCTTAGACTCTTGTTCTTTGCCATGTCTTCAGGATTTAGGAGACCCTCCAGTAACACACTAAACACTCAAATTAACTGAGAAGGGGGATATAGAGCATTCCTTTTAGGAACATAATACTTTGATGTATTCTAATCAGTACCCCATAGACAGGCAATTTATTTGTGCAATTGGGACAAAACTAGTATCAAATGTAATTAAAATATCACCATTTGACAACCTCCTAATGAAATAATGGACCTTGACAAAGATCATCAGCCCTGATACTATCACAAAGAGACCAATCAGGTAATATAATGTGGTTTTCCTGGTATAATTCATATAATCATCTATGAAAGATTCTTTTTTATTTTATTTCCAACTTCTGTTTTAAGTTCTGGGGTACATGTGCAGGATGTGCTGGTGTGTCCCATAGGTAAACGTGTGCCATGGTGGTTTGCTGCACAAATCATCCCATCACCCAGGTATTAAGCCCAGCACCCATTAGCTGTTCTTCTTGATCCTCTCTCTCCCTCCAACCCCTGCCCTCTGACAGGCCCCTACTTGTATCTGTTGATTCCCCTGTGTGCATGTGTTCTTAGTATGAAATATTCTTGCCAAAAATTTTAACCTGATTCATATAAGCTTTCAAATTAAATCAAAGGTTTACAGGAAATTCAGGACAGAGGAATATGTTACACAGCATCATGGCAATCAGCAATATCTAGAATGAGGGATTTCTATAGAACAAACAGCCTTGTATCCTTAATAAATAAAATGAAAGTAGAAAAGTAAAGAGAAAAAGGAAGCAATATATTGAAGGCAGTTTAGAGATACCACAATCAGCCAAATTGGGGACTTTGGTTCCTATCAAAATAAGCCAATTTTTAAAAATAATTTTGAGTATTTAGAGAAATATGAACACTAGATGGATATTTGATGTTATTGGGGAACTTTTGTTCAAATTTTTGAAATGGGGAAGGCTGTCCTTGGGAGAGCTCCAAGCCGTAAATGGATTTCAAAGCAATTCAGTAAGTAGTTTCAAGTTGGGGTGAATGCAGAAAGTATTTCAATATTTTGTTACTGTGTAGTGTTGCCTTTCATCTCTAGTAATACTTATTAAAGTCTACTTTGTCTGATAATACAGATTTTCCAACTTTCTTCTTGTTAGCTTGGGGATGGAATATACATTTTCATCCTTTATTTTCAACTTTTCTTGTTTTAGGCAAATCTTTCTCAAACCACATGTATTAGGGTTTTGTTCTTTGTTATCTAATTTTTCATTTTATCTTTTACTTGGATTATTAAGTTGATTTATATGTAAAATGATTACTGATATGTTAGAATTTAAATATACCACTCTACTGCTTTGTTTAGTTTGTTCTTGTCCTTTATTTTCCTTTTTCCTTTGTTTTGAAGTCAGTGTTTTTTCATTATTTCATTTTCCCTTTAACATTTGGGAGGTTTTATACTTTTTTATTCCAGTCTTAGTATTACACTATATGTCATAATGTAAATTCTTAGCTTATCAAAGGCTATTATTAATTCATGATTTTACTTTCTTCCCAAATGTTCTAAGGAACATTTTATCTTCCCAGATGATCTAAGGAACATCTGATCATTTTAACACAATTTCCTTATTTTAGCATTTTTTATAATGTTTACTGAAGGAAAACTATGCTTTCATCAGCCAGAAAGTGTCTTTATTTCACTTTCATTTTTAAAGAATAAAATCACTAAATAGAAGATTCTAGTGTGAAAGGTTTTTTTTCCCTTTTCAGCATGTTAAAAATGTCATATCTTAACTTCTAGCATCCATTGTATCTAATGAGAAGTCAGATATATTTTTAGTCATTAAAAAAAGTCTACATAATCTGATTTGTTTTCCATTTGACTGCTTTTAAGATTTTTTTTCTTTCTTTATGGTTTTCAGCAATTTGAGTGTGATATGCTTAAATGTGGTTTTCTTTGTGTTCACTCTGCTTGGAGTTTTCAGAGCTTCTTGAATTCATGCGTTGATATCGTCAATACATTTTGGGACATTCTTGGCAATTAACTCTTTGAGCATTTTCGTCTGTCTCATTTCTTCTCTTCCTTCTGGAATGCTAATTACAGAATGTAAGATCATTTGATACTGTTCTAGAGATCTTGGATGCTTTGTTCAATTTTTTTACTCAATTTTCTGTTTGCATTTCAGTTTTGATAATTCTATTGACTGTGTTCAAATTCTATTATCCTTTTTTCTACTGCATCCAATGTGCTAATAAGTACATTTGATGGATTCTTCATTTTTAACGTATTGTGCTCCTAGTAACTCTTTTTTTTTTTTTGCCTCTTAAAAGATGATTTTGATATTGCTGCTGAAACCCCAGTATGTTGTACACATATTTATTACAGTGATTTTAAAGCCTCAGTCTTATAATTCTAATATCTGCGCTATATTTGAGTTTGCATCTATTGACTTCTATCTTTTAAACTAGGGTTAACATTTTCTTACTTCCACGTATATTTCATTTCTTTTGATTTTATGCCAGATTGTCGGCAAAATCAGGAGAGTCAGAAGTAAATAATATTTACTTCTGGAATAAGGTGCAATCCTTCTGCCAGGCTACTAGTGTAGGGGCTGAACTAATCCTATCTATAGTTCAGCTGGATCTGGGCTTCGTTACAGTTTTAATTTAGTTCAGTTTACCACTGTTTTTAAATAGTTTGAAGGTGAGGACAGTACTTCCCCTTCAGATTGGGATCTGAGTACTTGCGAAACTGTGGAATTCCGTGTCTTTTCGTTATACAGTCCAGGTGCTGGCTTGCTGAGCTGTGGACGTTTCTTTGCCCTCTATGTTGTCTGCCAGTTTCTTGGGTTGTTAGGGAGTAATCCCTCCTCTCCAGCCCTTCTGTCTATGCCTCTGGAAATCTCTCTTTCTCTCCCACACTTCCTTGCCCCCAGCCTTTAGAGGACCCCTGAAGTTCACTTGCGGAAGGCCTGTGATGCCACGGGGTGATCTCCCTCTACTTTCTTGCTCTACCCCCAGCTGGTAGCAGCTGCTGCCTTATACTCAGAGAAAACCTGCTTCTGTTTGAGCAGATTTTTTCAGTTCTCCTGCCCTGCACACACTCTGTGGGTTGCCATGCATTTTGAGAGGGCTCCATGTACCTCGAGAGAGATCTAGCAGCGTTTCTGTTCAACCTCAGCCTACAGGAGCGACCTCCTTGTACTGGGAGAAGGCCCAGTGTGCCTCCGAGGGTTCTCTCTCAGCAGTCCTGTCTGGCTCCATCCTTCATCTCTACCCCAGGCACTCAGTGAAGGTCAGTGGGTGAAGACTCATTCCTGGGCTTGATTGACCTCCTGGTTATTCCTATCGATCATACTAGCACATAAGTGACTGTTAAAAATCTGTTAAAAGCTCATCTGGTTTCTCTTGATCCCCAACTAAGGGAAATTCCTCTTCTTTCTGCTGACCCTTTGGATGATAACAGCTATAGGTCTCTTCTCTTCTACCCAGGGCCGTGTTTCTGGAATTTATTTCGTTTAGATTATTTTTATTGTGGGTGAATCTTCAGCAATCTGAAAAGTTTTAAACAACTCTGATTTTTGTAACTTATCCAGTTTGTTTTTATTGTTGAGTAGAAGTGATGGTCTTTTGAAATATTCTACATTCTAAGCAGAAAAAAATATTTCTAGGAACTGTAACTCACAAGTATTGACATGCAGAATTTTATTATTTTCTATAGTACATTGTGATTGAGTTTAAAAATTTTCAGCTGTCTTTGTTTAAATTTTCTTATTGCTGATTTCTAATTTAATTGTATTTTAGTAAGATAATGTGGTCGATATTATACTTATTTTCATTTTATGTATTTTATTTATTTTTGATTTTTTCAGTATTTCTTTTTTTATTATTATTATACTTGAAGTTCTGGGGTACATGTGCAGAACGTGCAGTTTTGTTACATAGGTATACCCGTGCCGTGGTGGTTTGCTGCACCCATCAACCTATCACCTTCATTAGGTATTTCTCTTAATGCTATCCCTCCCCCTGCCTCCCAACCCCCAACAGGCCCCGGGGTGTGATGTTCCCCTCCCTGTGTCCATGTGTTCTCATGGTTCAACTCCCATTTATGAATGAGAACATGTGGTATTTGGTTTTCTGTTCTTGTGATAGTTTGCTGAATATGATGGTTTCCAGCTTCACCCATGTTCCTGCAAAGGACCTGAACTCATCCTTTTTTATGGCTGCATAGTATTCCATGGTGTATATGTGCCACATTTTCTTTATCCAGTCTATCATTGATGGACATTTGGGTTGGTTTCAAGTCTTTGTTATTGTGAATAGTGCCTCAATAAACATATGTGTGCATGTGTCTTTATTGTAGAATGATTTATAATCCTTTGGGTGTATATCCAGTAATGGGGTTGCTGGGTCAAATGGTATTTCTAGTTGTAGATCCTTCAGGAATCTCCACACTGTCTTCCACAATGGTTGAACTAATTTACACTTCAACCAATAGTGTAAAAGTGTTCCTGTTTCTCCACATCCTCTCCAGCATCTGTTGTTTCCTGACTTTTTAATGATCACCATTCTAACTGGCATGAGATTGTATCTCATTGTGGTTTTGATCTGCATTTCTCTAATGACCAGTGAAGATGAGCTTTTTATCATATGTTTATTGGCTCCATAAATGTCTTCTTTTGAGAAGTGTTTGTTCATATCCTTTGCCCACTTTTTGATGGGGTTGTTTGTTTTTTTCTTGCAAATGTGTTTAAGTTCTTTGTAGATTCTCGATATTAGCTCTTTGTCACATGGATAGATAGCAAAAATTTTCTCCCATTCTGTAGGTTGTCTTTTCACTCTGATGACAGTTCCTTTTGCTATGTGGAAGCTCTTTATTTTAATTAGATCCCATTTGTCAATTTTGGCTTTTGTTGCCATTGCTTTTGGTGTTTTAGACATGAAATGTTTGTCCATGCCTGTGTCCTGAATGGTATTGCCTATGTTTTCTTCTAGGATTTTTATGGTTTTCTCTTTTATGTTTAAGTCTTTAATCCGTCTTGAGTTAATTTTTGTATAAGTTGTAAGGAAGGGGTCCAGTTTCAGTTTTCTGCATATGGCTAGCCAGTTTTTCCAACACCATTTATTAAACAGGGAATCCTTTCCCCATTGCTTGTTTGCATCAGGTTTGTCAAAGATCAGAAGATTGTAGATGATAACATCATACATCATTTTCCTTTTAAAACCCATTGAGATTTCGTTTGTGACCTTTTACATATTCAATATTTGTAAGAGTCTCGTGTAGTCTTTCAAAGCATATCTATTTTATTTCTGGGGTGCAGTTATTTTTTCCTCTCTCTCTCTTTTACCAATTATCTTAATTATCTGTTTGTTTATGGGCTAGATTTATTTCTGCATTGTAATATTTTATATTAATGATAATTTCTTCTGATTTAATATATTATTTCTTAATTTATTCTATTTCAAAGTCTTTGTGATACTTTAATTTTAGACATTGATTTCATCTGGGGCAAATTTACATTTAAGTTGCTGATATTGTCAGCTTTTTAGTACTAGCTAAAATAGTGCATCTTCCTGAGATTAGGCAGTCTCATCTTAAGGCAGATTTTGTTGTTATTATTATTATTATTATTATTTTTGCTCTCTCTCCCTCCTTCTTTCCTGTGTACTCTCTCTGTCTAAGAGTCTTGCCTTTTCCCTCACTGGCATCTTCAAGCCACCAGCTTGGAAACCAGGCTTTTCTATGACATTTTGTATCCCTGCCCTAGCTGATATTAAAGATATTGCAGATCTACTGAGTGGCTTAATTTATTCTTGCTAACAAGGCTGTGTTTGTCCTATATAGGCCTTTTGTTTTTATTTAAATTAATTTCTTAAGCAAGAGTTGATTCGAGGCCCCCCTCAGGAGGTGGGAAGCCCCCCCTCATGTCCTGGATTTTGGCTACGAGCCTGACTTTATTCTCCATCTCAGATGTCACTCTTTGCCCTGGTTACTCTGAGAAGGCAAACTATCACCTGCTACTGCCTCACTGCAGATTATGAGCCCCTTAAATCTTCTTTAGTTCCACTCTGCTCCTACAGTTTCTGAATCAAGCTAAGGCACTCATGTTTTTTACTTTGTATTAATTTTTATTTTCATCACTAATGTTACTGTTATTTCTTGTTACTCTTGCCTTGGAGGGTCTCACTGTTTCCTTTGGATCTTGGATACTTACCTGATATCTCAATGTTGGTGTGTAAGCACTCTTTGTTAAATACCACAGATATGCTATGTGGCTCTCTTATTGGGTTCTAAAGCTAATATATTTTTCCTAGTTTTAATAAATTGAAAGGATCTGTTGATCCTATAAGACTGGCTTCTCAGATGATGGTAATATTTTGGCTAGTATCTTGAAAGAGATCAGAACTAACAGTTTTGTTTTCATCTGTGTTGAAATTTATGTTACTGTTTTTTTTCCTATTATTCTTTGAATATTGTGCTTTCTAAATGTCTTTTGAAAAGAAATAATGAGATTCTTTGTACATGTAAAAAGTCTATTGTCTTACACAAATTTATTTATAGAATGAGCTAAGTGCAATTTGTTGGCACTAAAAGAGCTAATTCTCCTGAGAAATTGGTTTGTTTATTCATTTTTTTGAAAATTTCCTTTCTAGGCTTTATTTTTTAGTCTGGAAAAAATAGACAATCTTTGTTTTTGTCCTCATGCAGGTTGATTCTTTCCCTTTTCTTTTTTTAAAGCTGTGTTAGTAGTTTAGTATTTTCAAGAAGTGTTTTGGTTGCTATTCAGGATAATAATGGAACATCTATGGCTTCAGGAAGAAGCTTTCTGTCTTACCTATGATTATCTCAAGGCCTCAGAAGACCTGCCAGGAGAGGATGCACACTCTCTCAGTGGTTCTGTGTCAGTGAGCTCTTTAGGCACAACTCACCGCTGACTAACTCTTCAATCCAGCCCTGTATGCAGACAGAGTGGCTGCCATGGCCATTTCATTGGGTGAAGGCCAAAATGACTGCTGGCAACTCAAATTGTTTCCCTGTTGTCATGGACAGACTCCCGCTATGCCTCATTTGCAGGGAAACCACATCTAGCTGTGTGTACACTGCACAGTCCTGCGGAATACTCTTCATATTGATGGTGATGGCACTCCTTATGTTTGTGCATTGATCATTATTGCTTTCTTGTAAGACTGTTTCCTCTGGAAAATGCTGTTAAATGCAGAATATTCAAGAATACGGGTGTATGGATTGGTTGGCTAACTATATATTAGATATAAACATGGTTCTGAAGGAATTAGGTATAGAGGGAGTGTGTTGGACCAGGAAATTGAAATAGTCCCAAGGACAGGTGTCCCTTCTCATCTAGTAGGGTTAAGAAGGGGAAAAAGCCAGGGTGCAGTGGGAAGATAGTGTGTGCTGAGTGAGGTACTGAAAAGGAAGGGAAGCAACCAGTGGAAATTGGAGGGGTGAGCACTGAAGAGAAACAAACCTCATGGCTAGTTTTGTGAGAGCTTGCCTTGGTAAGGTTACAATTTTATTTTTATTTTTATTATTTTTTTTAGAGACAGGGTCTCACTCTGTCACCAGGCTGGAATGCACAGGCAGTCATAGCTCATTGAAGCCATGAATGCCTGGGCTCAAGCGATTTTTCTGCCTCAGCCTCTTGAGTAGCTGGATCTATAGTTGTGTGACATCACACCTGTTAAAATATGTATTTTCATTTTCTTTTTGTAGAAATGAGTTCTTTCTACGTTGCCCAGTGATATGACTTGACTGTGTCCCCACCAGAATCTCATCTTGAATTCCCACATGTTGTGGGAGGGACCTGGTAGGAGGTAATTGAATCATGGGTAGGTCTTTCCTGTGCTGGTCTCATGACAAGTGAATAAGTCTCACAAGATCTGATGGTTTTAAAAAAAGGAGTCCCCCTGAAAAAGTTCTCTCTTTCTTTGCCTGCTGCCATTCATGTAAGATGTGACTTGCTTCTCCTTGTCTTCTGTCATGATTATGAGGCCTCCCCAGCCGTATGGAACTATAAGTCCATTAAACCTCTTTTTCTTCCCAGCCTCAGGTATGTCTTTATAAGCAGCATGAAAACGAACTAATACACCCAGGCTGGTCTTGAACTCTTGGCCTCAGGCAATCCTCCCACCTTGCCCTTCCAAAGCACTGGGATTACAGGTGTGAGCCACTGTGCCTGACTTTTTTTTTTTTTTTAACACATCAGGAATTATTGTTATGAATTATTTTTACTTGAAATTTTATAATTGTGGTGATCATTGAACAACATTTGAGTAAGATTTAAAAATCTCAGTTTATTAGTTTTCCATTGCTGTCATAACAAGTTACCACAAATTTATCAGCTTAAATAACACAAAATTATTATGTTACAATTCTGTAGGTCAAAAGTCTGCCCTAGGACTCAGTGAGCTCAAATCAAGCCATTGACCGGGCTACATTCCTTTCTGTAGGCTCTGGGTAGGGTCTGTTTCTTTGCTGTTGACACTTCTTAGAGGTTGCTCATATTCCTTGGCTCATAGCTCCTGTTTTTCCGTCTTCAAAGCCAGCAATGTAGCATTTCTCTGACCTTACTTCCAGGGTCATATCTCTGTCCCTCTCTTCTGAGTTCCTGTTCTACTCTTAAGGACTCACCCACATAATCCAGGATTATTTAATGTAAATTCACTAGTAATCTTAATTCCATCTCCAACCTTAATTGCCCTTTGCCATGTAACCTAACTAACATTTACAGATTCTGGGTGTTAAGACATTGTCATATTTGGGGAAAGAGGGTCTGATTTTACCTACTACACTTGGTATAATGGTTTTAGTAATAGACAACGTTCATTGAACATTTACCATTTTTATTGTGCTCAGTATTATATATGATTTATGCAAAAAACAGCCCTAAGAAATAAGTACTCTGATTATTTTTGTTTTACTGATGTGGAAATTGTGACACAGAGAGGACTAACTGACTTGTCCAAGGTCACATAGTAACTGACAGGGACAGCCTTGAAATTCATGTTGTGCTAGAGTTAGCACCCTAAGCAGTTTGATGTTTTGTCTTCTATCTTTTTTTTAGCTTATGCTGTTTTTTTCTCTGAGAACTTTCCCGTGTATTGAGAGTGATATCCATTTGTGTCCATTTCTATACAATATGACCATACTATATGGCTGGCTATAAGTATTTGAACTATCAATGGACAGTTGGCTTAAACTGGCCATATTAGACTTTCTCTCTGAAAATTTGCATATTGTGACACAGGATTCTGATAATTGATTGGAGGCACTGGAGTAGGGAGGACATGTTTTAGTACCTGAGTAACTATTTCTGACCCCATATCTACACAATTAGTCAGTTCACTTATATAGAGAGGAATGAAATAGGTATACAAATAGAAGTAGGGAAGAGAGTTCATGTAGTTCCAGAGGAAAGGAGGTTTGTGTCTGAATTTCTCATAACTTTCCACTTTATTATAATTCTAGTACACTATGGAGTTGTACCCCACTTTTTGCCTTTGGGGTCTGTGATATATCCCTTTATCTTTTTCCCGTATTCTCCTTTTTACTTAAGCTAGGCTTCATGGGTCTTTGTATCTTGAAATCATAAGACATCTTAACTAGAATTCTCAGTACATTAGTTTTGTATTCTCATCTTCTTTCTTAAATATTTATTAATTTTGCCTTATAGATATATGGATAATACCAGACTCCATGTATCTGAGGAACTTAAATGTTAAAATGAACTGTAACAGTGTGATGATAATCGTGCTTTCATCATTAGTATTTCAAAATTTATTTCAGTGTAAGAATGTGAGACATTCCAGTATTGTCACTGCTTATTCAACTTCATCGTAAAACAGTTTATGATGTTTATTATTCAGGGAGTTTGAAGGAAGCTTTAAGGGTGATTATTCCTACATAATTCTATGTGGTAAGTTTTCTCAAGATTAAGGAAGAGTATGTATTTTTCTTTTCTTTCTTTATACCTTCCATGGAGAAATAGAAGAGTTGTGTTCTCACTCTTCAGTATCTTGAATAGGGTGTCCTGTGTCAAGATACCAAAATTATCCACATAGGCCAGTGGTGCTCAACCAGGGGCAATTTGAAAATTTTGGGTGAGTGACTTTTGAACCTTATCTAGTCCTGACATTCCATGAGACCTCTCATTTTATATGCTAAGCCATTCTCATGCCAATCATAGTGAAACCTTATATTAGAAGAAAATGACAGAACTTTCTATGTATTTTAATGACCCTTAAGGACTCAGCCCATATAGCAAAAAAAGATGCTTTTTTCCCATAAAAGCTGTGCTTTTTGTACTGACATTTATTAAACATCAAGAGGGACTCAAATATTATTGCAATGTAGTTTCTTACATGAATATAATACACATGTGTTTCTTTGAGCTTATAGAAAGACACAAATTGAAGACTAAAATTTCTGTTACAAAGAGATACAAAACTGAAATTTATTTCAGAGAATTTGCTTCTCATATTCATCTGTTCGAAAGCCACCATCATTACAGTGCCACAGAGAAATCATGAAAGAATATCATAAACAATAAGAACGAACGGCATCCTTTGTTTTTATTATTAATGAGCAGCTAAGTGTTTATTAAAAATATCCTTTGTGTTTAATCTGGAACAAATGGCTTTTTGAAATGATTCTTTCAAATAAAGCTTTTCAACTTTTTTACTGCTCTCTTGGCAATTAATATGACGGTAACACTACAATGAGTTTCTCTATATCCTGGAGGTCCTCAGAAGCATCTGACAAAGGATTGTCCCAGTTGCTCATGTTCTGGTACGTAGAGACACTGACATAGATATTACTAAGCAGTGTTAAAAACACACACATGGGTTTCCTGCTGACTGTCTGATCTCAGGAAAACAACAAACCTCCCTAGAAGAATTCATTAATAAATTACCATGTTGGCCTATAGAGATCATTTGACATGGACTTTAAAATAAGCTAAGATTTAAAGAATCACATGGAGTAATTTTATAGCCAAAACTCAAGTCATTTTTATCTATCATTAATTGTAATATGAATAGTCATAGGCACAGGGTAAATGTGAAGAAGGTGGTTTTCCCTTCTTTGTAAGATGTTACTCACAGGTATGAAAATACGTTGTTGAGTGAAGGAATAGGTTTTTTTTTTGGTAAAATAAATGATTTGAGACACTTAGAGCTAAGAGGATGAATATATGAAACGATTACATTATCATCAGCAAGTGTTGTGGCCCAAAGAACAGGTTTATAAGTATACAAACTTGAGTTGGTCCTAAGGAAGAACATGTTAATTTCCTTGTGAGGGTCTCTCAAGGTCCTGGATGGTTGCTTGGTTTGTTGGAGAAATGTTCAGGTTTATTAGAATAAGCTTCCTTCTAAAATGTTTGATTCATTTCTTGAGCTTTTAAAGATTTTAACTTATGTAATTATCTTACATCAGATGATAAAGAGGAAAAGTTTTGTTTTATGTTTCCTTCAATCTAAATATTGGTATAAGAACATTCCACCTTTAGGGCAGTAACCCTTTTGCCTTCTTGCTCGTTATAAATCTGTACTGCACTATGAGGCTCCTTCTCTGAACTTGCAAATTGTTGCTCACATAAGGATTTTCAGCAAGTTTCTTTCTTGTGAATATCAGAAGTTTAGAAATGAAAGAGAGTTTAGTGATTATGAAGCACAGTGTCCTTATCTCAGATGTGAATAAACAAGGGCTGAGATTGAGCAACCTGGCCAAGGTTAGACAACCTGACAAGGAATACTACAGAGACTCAGGCTTGACAAAAATTCCTATGAATCTCAATCAAGGTTGGAACCAGTCCTGGTTTAGATAAAATAGTTCTTAGACAAGTTCTTTCTGATGGTGTTTTTAGTTTCCCCAGACCTCTTTATTTTGGCATCAGTATATCATGTTATGTCCTTTTCTCTTTTTGTTGTATAAAATGATTGTTCTGGGCCCTCTAAGTTATATCTGAAACATGAAATTTAGATCCAGGCTGCCTGGGTATAAATGTTGGCTCAGTCACTCACTCACTAGCAATGTGACCTGGGGCAAATTACCAAACTTTTCAGTACTTCACTTTCCCTATATGCACAATGGAAATGCTGACAAATATGAGGCTTATATAAAATACTGCATATAAAACACTTAATAAGGACTTAGCTCATGGTAGGTAACTGGCAGTGGTAACAATGATAACTGCTTTTATTATTGTTACTATCAAAATAGCACCCAACAGATATTTCAAATTTCTATCTTCTGCCTGTGTCTTCTACATCTCCAAATTTGGTTGGTGGCAACATGATGTACACATAGGCATCAGTAGTGTTTCCTGCTTTTTTTTCTTTTAAACTCTCCACCATGATCCAATAGCTACTATTATAAATATTGTTGATTTTAAATTTCTAAATATCTCTAAATATTTATCCTCATCTCTCCAATGTTATTGCTACTGTCTCATTCAGGTCCTCAGTAGTTCTTTTTTAAATTTTTAGAAATAACTTTTAAATTTTTGTAAATATGAGGCCGGGCATGGTGGCTTATGCCTGTAATCCCAGTGCTTTGGGAGGCTGAGGCAGTGGAATTGCTTGAGATCAGGAGTTTGAGATCAGCCTGGGCCAAACAGTGATAGCCCATCTCTACCAAAAAAAAAAAAAAAAAAAAAAATCTAATTAGATGAGTATGGTGTCATGTGCCAATCCTCCCACCTCAACCTCCCAAATAGCTAAGACTAGCTATTTGGGAGGCTGAGGTGGGAGGATTGGTTGAGCCCCAAGTGATACAAGCTGCAGTGAGCTATGATGGCACCACTGGACTCCAGCCTAGGTGACAGAGTAAGACCCTGTCTCTAAAGTATAATACATTTAAAAAGTCTTGAAAACATTAAACAGAAAGAAACAATTTTATCTGTTGTAAAGATAGGTTGCCCAAATAAATCACACAATCACCAACTCAAGAGATCTAAATTAGGTTTCATTAATAAAATAAAAACATTAGTATTTATCAATATTCATACAGAACCACAGATAAAACTATAAACAAGGACTTTGTACCAAAAAAATTTATCAAATAAAGGTTTTGGGCCTATCTTAGGCTGTTTAGGGTGATATAACAAAGTATCAGGACTGGGTATGCTATAGGAACAGAAATCTATTCCTTATAGTTCTGGAGGCTGGGAAGTCCAAGATCAAGGTGCCAGCAGATTTGGTTCTGGTGAGAGCCAGCTTCACTTCCAAGATAACACCTGCTGTTGCATCCCCACATGGCAGAAGAGGCGAATGCTCTGTCCTCACAAGGTGGAAGGTGGAAAGCAGAAGGGCAAAAGGGCCAGGCAGCATTTTGAAGCCTCTTTTATAAGGGGCACTAATTCCATTCACAAGGGTGGTGTCCCCATAAACTTAATTACTTCCCCAAAGGTCCCACTTAATACTGTTGCATTGTAGGTTAAGTTTCAACATGAATTTTGGAGGGTACACCAACATTCAAACCATAGCAATATCGACAGTCTACCCAGGATTTGTCATATTTCTTCCCACTTAAGATGCAAAGCCTCAAGTCAATGTTTTGACTTTAAACTTGGCTATCTACAATAATCCTGTTTATTTTTAATATCCACTGGCAAGCATTGCAGTGGGTGACAGCCCCCATTGCTTCCTGCCTCTGGCTACATTCCAGCTCTTTCTTCCGCCTAATTCTAAGTACTGTGAGTGAGAAAGTAGGCTCTAGAGATGTGTTTAATAAGAAAAGCTTTCTGGTATTTTATTGCATGTGTTGTACAGAAAGGGTACCATTTTTCTTTTTGTCTTTAGACTTTAGATGCCAACTTCACAGCAGGAAGGCATTTTCGAGGAAGACAAAGACAAAGCAGAGAGTATCAGAAACAACTGGCCTGATGCAGCCCAAAGCAGTTTAATACTTAAATCTTGTTTCCTTTCTTTATGTATGCACTGTTTCACTTAAAGCTTTAAAATTCAAAAAACGATCATTCTATTTTTTCCTCTTGTTAAGATTTTGTAGTGACTTGACTTAAAAAATATTGGGAAAGCCCAAGCATTAGACACAGAGTTAAGTATGATGGGACATCGGACTCAGGGTATACAGTGAGGCAGCTGGTAACCAAGTCTTATAGCAGACTGCATTCCACATGATGAATGTTAACTGCCTACAACAATATGCTGAGGTATCATCAGGTCTGTGGGCTGACTTTCAACATAAAATTTTGTGTACATCTTCATGTAACACCTTCAATTGGACAATATTCAATGTATTGGTAGACATTTTTCCCCTAAGACAGTTTCTTAAACCTTGGTTGTTTCTTTAGAGAAGATACTGAGTTTTTTGATCTCAAAAATGACTTGGCATTGTACATGGTTCACGAAAAGTGAAGGCTGGATGGTTCAAAGGGGGTACTTCCACATAGTTGGTGTTTCAAGAATGGACTTTTGATCTTTTGAGTTATGAGAGCACAAGATCTATACATCTAGACCTGTTATAAAAGTTATAAATAGCCCTCAGATTAAAATGTGGGCCTTGGGCTATAGGTGTCCATTATAACTTCTTACCTGCTGTACTTCTGTAATGGAAGGATTTTGCTATGTAGAATTTTAATTCCTTAGATGCCTTTGAGTTCAATTATTCTCCATTTCTTTGACCTCAGGTTGTTGCCTCATGTGACTCATGAGAAAAACAGGTGTTGAATAGCTTCTTTCTCCATAATAATCTTATTGGTCTAGAAGACTTATATGCTCAATGTTGGGGGATATCATCCCTGGTGTGAATGTAGGCAATTTATTTGAAGAACATACAAATGTAAAAGTACATGTTAAGTTGAATAACCATGACTTTAGGAGAAATTGCAGAGTTGTTGCCCAGTGGGATGGTGTGGGTCAACAAGCTCAGGAACATCTGCCTCCTCCAGAAATATACCTTCTGGATATAAATATACCTTCTGGATATAAATATTTCTGGAGGGGGCAGATGTTCCAGAGCTTGTTGATATGAAGATTGTGGGCAGATTCTCCATGACCTGCTTATCTCCTGTGGTTGTATTAGCTGAGATACAGATGTGAGGTTGGCACAGATAAAACTTTGTGCTTTGAACTTTTTTCCACACAGATGGAACTTTACTTATACCATAATTAGGAGACTGGCTGCTATGGAAATAGTATGCTCACTTTTATTTAAGATCTAGCTTTTAATATAAAGAGTAACTTTGGGATGTTTTAATCCAAATAAATGCAGTTTTGAAGAACTATTATTTTTATGAGGATTGAAGTTTAATTTCACTTGTTTTTCAAGGCCCTGTTAAAACATTCTGAATGATATACTACCTATGGGCAGGAGACTTCAAGCTCCCAGATGAAGGAATTGTTGGTGGTTGTGAAGTAGTCAGTGTACTAATGGACACGTGGATATTAACATCTCATGTCCTTTTTGATATATCTGTTTAGTTAAAGTGTTTGCCCAAAGTTAGATGTAAGTTAAGAAGTCTAGAGACCAGTTTGTAAAACTGATAGAAATTTGAGAGTTCATGGGATTAAACTGAGATACCTACCTAGGAAGCTGCTGTGTCCGTTGAGTTGTAAGCTAGCATAAAGCCTACTATATATATAATCAGATAGACTTTCCTGTGAACTATTCAGTAGTATAGGTGGAAGTACACTGTATAGGTGCAAGATATATTTCTGTTATGATCAATCTGAATGTTGTAGCTAAAGTAACCATGTAATTACATTTGGGAATGTGTTGAGAAAGATTAGGTGTTCGTTTGCAGCCTGAGTAAAATCCAAAATGTGGAACCACATATAGTGAAAAATTCAAAAACATTAAAGCTTTTGGGAGCCTGAGCTGATGGTGTCTGTGGTTCTTCCTGAAATAGTTCATTATGGAATACATCACCAAAAGTAACCCTTCACTGATGTTGTGTGTCCTACTTCCATTCATTCTATTTCCTTTTCTCCCATGATGGTTAACATTATGTGCCAGTCAAAGTGCAGAGAAGTCATGTGATTTATATAGGCTAGAAATTGCAGAATCACCCTCAAAATTAATTCTTCTTCACCATAATGCTATTTTATACTCTCCTAAGAGACAATTGCACAGTAGGTATCTAGGTTACTATAATTCTGTATACAGATACAACAACCTCAGTTACTTCAGTATATTTTTGTAATAGGTCATGTGAAATCTGGAAGTTAATTTACTGGCTTCTTTGGACAATTCATATGTTGCCAAATCAGGGCTATTCAGGAAGCAATTTAGGCCTTAGTAGAACTATTACTCATCATTTCTTCCCACATACTTTCTGAAATTAGAAAATTTAGACTGCAGCTGCTCTAGGTTGGTTCAGTGTGGCTTTTTATCTTAAACATTTTAATTAAGTAACTTCAGTGAGCTCATCTCTACCTAATATTCTTTTTCCAGGGCAGGTCCAGGAACTTCACTCTTCCACTACGGTCTTCAGGCTGAGCAAAAAGGGAGTAGGATCAGCTGGCATTGCCCAGGTCACAGTGATGGCTGGATGGTGTCACAGCTCCAAAGTCCTAGGCTCCTTCTTGCTCTGCCACCTTCCTTTAGCCACTGCCACTCTGTCCTGCCCTCCCTCCATTCTCCTTCTCACTCACCTTTTCAGGACTCTGCAATACATTCTCTTCATGCTTTGTATGCGTACTTTACTAAAAACTCCTAACTCATCTTCCTGCCTTTCACATAACCTCCTTGGATCCATGCTTCATACCAGCAGAGATTTGATTTCTTCAAATATGGAAATACAGTTGATTCTTGAGCGACATGGGGATTGGGGTGCCGATCCCCATAGTTTACCGATCACATAGTTTAAAATTTACATATAACTTTTGACTCTCTCAAAACTTAACTGCTAATAGGCTACTATTGTTGGTAGCCTTATCAATAACATAAATCATTGATTAACACATATTTTGGATGTTATATGCATTACACACTGTATTATTACAATAAAGGAAGCTAGATAAAAGCTGTAATTAAGAAAATCATAAGGAAGAGAAAATATGTTTACTATTCCTTAAGTGGAACTGAATTATCATAAAGGTCTTCAGCCTGTTTTTTTCATGTTGATTAGGCTGAGGAGGAGGAGAAGAAGGAGGGGTTGGTCTTGTTGTCTCAGGAAGAAAATCCAAGTGTAAATGGAACAGCATAGTTGAAACTCGTCTTGTTCAAGGGTCAACTGTACAACTCTAACTGCCCTGCTTAATGCCATTATTCTCTTATTATCCATAGATTCCCATTCCTCAGCGTGGCCTGCAATGCAGGCAGCCCAATGTCTGACTCTTGTTTACCTCTGAATCCTCCATTTCTACTATGGCCCTATCATGACAGCATGGTAAATACTTAACATTTATGCATGTTAAAAACTAATAGAATGGACTTGAAGCCTAGATAGAATTGAGTAGGAAAACCAATTTGGGAAAACATTATTAGTTCATGTTACAATCTAAGCAAATTAGATTTTTATTAAAGAGCAATATATTTAATCTTAATTTTTGATGAGGTAATAAGGACGTATGGAATGTGACTTCTGGACAAAGATTCCTCTACAACTTTAGCTACCTTCATCTGTGACTTAGGGGGATTTTTCTAATTTATACTTTTCTCTTAAAAGCCTCATGATAATTTTATCTGCAAGTAATTTATTTTGCTTTGTTTTGTTTTTTGCTCTAATTACAAATGCTCAAAATCTGGAGATTAAGTGTCAATGTTTGTTGGCTGGCCAATACACAGTGTGTCATCTGCATAAAACCCAGTCATCAACATATATTAGGGGTGATATGCAATTTTATATTTAAATTGTTTATGCTTTCAATATGACCTGTGATGGGAACCCCCCTTTTTCAAGCGTTAGCTAAGTGGCAATTGTATTAAAAATATAAATGCTCTATTATCTGTCAAGGAAAGCATAGGATTTAAGACCTTACTAAATTCTCAGTAAAATGTCATCAAAAAATTACTTTGCGCTGTGAACTTCAGGGGTAATACCTGTAGCTTACTGAGAAGCACGAATTTGTAGACAATGTATGAGTTTCTTTAATAACTTTAACCAATAACTTGTTCCACCAGCTTTGATCTGTATGCAGTGTTATATAAACAAAATAACACATTCAGTTTTCCTCTGAAAACAAAGATCCCAAGTTCAAAGAAATGCATCTTTCAAATTTTGATACATTTTGCCAAATTGCCTTACAAAGAGTTTATACTAATCGATATTCATACTGTCTATGAGATTTCATTTTTGCCCATAATCTTACAGTTGTGAAAGCAAAGCTCTTGGAAATTATCAGTATTTAAATTCTTACCAATTTAAGAGGTGAAAAAAATTAATCTCATTTAATTTTCATTTCTCTAATAATTAGAGAAACCAATAGAACTCTTTTGTAAAAGATATGTTTATTGAGGAATAGTTTATATACAGTAAAATTCACCCTTCTAAGATGTGCAGTTTGATGAGTTGTGACCCATGTATGCAGTTGCATAACCACCACCACAGTCAAGATATAGAACATTTCCCTCGTCCTTTTTCTCCTTAGTATTTAGCTTTCTGACCCTGTTCCAGCTAATGACAGCCTCTCGGCCCACACTGCTTACAAAGTCCTTGAGGGAAATGCAGTGCAGAATGTTGGGCTCAACAAAATACATTTCCCTTCTCTCTGTGATCTTATCTTTGCAAGTCTTGGTTTATTAGCTTTTTGGTGTCTTTTGTATTTTTATGTCATCCAGTTTCTCTAGTTGTTCTTGGTGGGGGAGTTTGTCTTATATGCTGTAGAATATTATTTTTATCACGGTAGTTCCCTACTTCTAGTACCAATTTTTGTATTCGTCAGGATAGGTTATGATGTGATTAGGAACAATCTCCAGACTTACCTGGATTATTACAATAAATACAAATATATTTCTTTCTCATGGCCACATGTCTATTATGGGTTGGATGGAAAGTAGATTTGCTATAGATGACCACTCAGGGATCCAGAGTGATGGAGACTCTTCCATCTCAGAGTTGTCTTTTCTGGAGCACACGGTTTCCTTGTATGTAGTGGCAGAAGAGACTTATTTGAGCTCTTATTCTTACTCTTGTATGTTTTAGCTAACACTTCCACTCCTACGGCTAACACTTCCACTTCCATGGTCAGAACTAGTCACACAGGACTGCCTAAGGGAAAAAACGGTGGATAATATACTCTTGTGTGTTGTTGAAAGAAGAAATCTGGTAGCTAGCTACCAGGGGAACTAATATTTACTGAGTGTGTACTAAATGTCAGGTCCTGTGACCAGAGACTTACATGTATTATTTCTGTTATTTCTTCTAAGAATCCTATGAGAGAGATATTAATAATCTTATTTTGAAGATGAAGAAACTGATGATTGTGCATGTTTAATGTTTGTCTGTGGGCCACACAACCAGCAGTGGTACAATCAGACTTTGAATCCAGCGTGTCCCCTGTTTAGAAGTCTGTTTTTGTTCCCCATGAGGACATAAATTATATGTGCAGTAAATATTTGCTGGAATAAATAATATAAGTTATAGTAAGTGGCAAAATCTTACAGAATTTGTTTTTAGAAAAAATAACTGCTGACTGAAAACTTAGTTTTTGGTGAAAAATGTCAACAAAGAATCTGTCATCTGTCATTTGTGGGAAGAACTATAGCTCACGGAAACTGAATTCTGGAAGTTGTTACTTTAAAAAGAATTATCCTGATGTCTGTCACTGTGGAAGATAAAATCACTTTTTATAGAAAGGATTTGAGACTGAAAAGGGGGGAATATAATCTACAAGCAAAATAAACATATTCTGTGGGTAACTTTGGTATTTTGTGGAGATTTTCAATATAAGTAATATGGTATAGCAGCAAGCTGTGATTGGCACATTACATGTTTTTAATGATTAGAACACCAATAGGTTTTGGTCTCAAATAAATAGACCTTGGAAGAATATATATTGAGTCTGATATAATATACTTTGAGTAAAGTGGGAGATTGTGGCTTAGAAAAACATGACCCCAAGAAACCGCTTTCTCATTTTCCTCTTGTGTCTGGGAGAGATATGGTCTGCCAGCTAAAAAGGTACTTTTGAAGGCTGTTCTCTTGTTTATTAAACATTTCCTATTATGTAAAAGGTTAATTGTTATTACACCACAGTCTGAAATATAGAATTATGACTTAAGATGACATGCATTTGTGTAGTGAGTATGGGGGTAGAGGGAGTCCCTGTCATGTACCAGACACTGGGCCAAATGTTATTCAAAGTCTCTTATAACTGCTTAATTGGAGTTTTAAAATATGAGTCCAATTCTCCAAATTATTTTTATCGTTATGCAAATGCAATATGTCAACACCCACAAGGTTCTGGAAAAGCCTGCTGAAGGTTGATAAAGTTAAGTTTAAGGAAGTTGAAGTAAGTTTCTGTGAAATTTAATCAAATGTCAAAAGAGTCCTTGGAGAGGAAAAATGAGAAATCACAGCTGCTATGACCCAGGCCACATTATAAATAGATTTATAGTTTTGGATTTAACCTGTTGAAAATGGAGGCTGTGATTTTCAAGTGTTTTTCTGACCATTTATTTACAAAAATCTTTGCAAACATCTCCTGAAATAAATGTGTTTTCCCCGATAGTTTTGCAGTTTCATTGCTTCCCTTCAGTTCTTTAGACTGACTGGTCACAACAGAGGACTGCTGTCAATAAAAGAGCAATTTGTCTTTTGAACCAAACTCACATCGTAGCTCCTTTTGCTGCCACTGACTATTGATTGCAGCCTGAAATGTTCACCTTTTCTTTCCTAAGGTCTTGCAGCCATTACTTTCTGCTGTTAATGAGACTGAATTCCACTCTTTCTTGTGCATGACTCTTGATGTATGTCTGAATACTGAGCTATTCTTCATGATGTTGTATTATGAAATTCCCCAACCTATACTACGTGGTCATTAGAGGACTGTGTGTGTAGAGAAGAAACTTGAGTTTCCTTTGTGAATTGGCTTTGAAATGAGTATCCTTACAATGTTTTTATAACATGATTTCCAGTTTAAAACTCGGATTTGAAAAGGGTACTTTATGTGCTCATATTTAAAAGGATGATATGAAAGAGTTACTCTGCAATTGTGATAAACAAAATGGGTTAAGTTATGCTTCAATGACATGCCCAATGCCTTAGTGTTTTAAAACAATGAGATATATTTCCTGTCTATGCTGCATGTTCTTCATGGGTCTGAGGGAGCTCTGCTCAATGTCATTTTCCCTCAGGGACTGAGATTGTTGTAGCCACAACAATCCTTAACATTATGAATTGTCATGAGAGAAAAAAAAAATACAATTCTCATTTATTGATTTTTAAAGCTTCCTTCTGGAAGTGACAGAGATAACTTCTGCTTACATTTCATTGACCAAAGAAAGTTATTTGGCTATGCTTTATTTCAAGCAAGGAAGGAGATTATGATCTTTCTGTATTTCTCCGAAGGGGAGATTTGAAATATCTGTGACAGTTCTAATCACCAAAGTGTCTTCATAATTGTCATAAATATTTGTTTCCACATTTTAAGAGTGGCTTTTCGGAGCAGTATGCAATTTTAAGTGTATTTTGTCTGGATTATTTACATCCCTAATTTTATGAAATGATTATTTAAAAAATCTGTTAATGTAAATCAATGAATATGTAAACTATAGCACTTTTTATTTAAGTACCATGAATAAAATGTACTTATTTTCTATTTTGTCTATTGTGAGCCCAGAAATCTTGTTAATAGTCATTGCATTAATCTCTTTTTTCTTCCAACATTTTATTGTGAAAAATGTTCAAAAATACAGAAAAGTTGAAATAATTTAATATTGAAAAGACATTTACCTACCAACTAGGTTCTACCATTAACCCTTCTATACTACCACATATATATCTCTGTGGTAGATATATGTTATCTACCACATATTTATCTCTCTATTCATCCGTTGTTGTCTTACTTTTTGATGAATTTCAAAGTTAGTTGCAGAAATCAATACATTTCCACGTAAATGCTTCAGCATGCTCACTGTCAACTAGACTTCAATATTTATTTACAATCTTTTTATTTTGATCATGTACAAATCATAAATGTACCATTCGATGAGTTTTGACAAATGCAATATTTGTTTATATCCAAAGCCCTTTCAAGATACAAAACATTCCCATAACCATTTAAAGTTCCTTCTTGCTGCTTCTAATCTTCATTCCACTTTCCCTTCTCTCCCCAGTCAACCATTTATCTGATTTTTTTCCCCTAAAAAATTAGTTTTGCCTGCTCAAGAATCTCACAGAAATGGAACGATATAGTGTGTACTCTTTTGTTTGAGGCTTCGATGTGTTTTTCATATTCATCTATTCTTTTGCCTATATATGTTTATTTCTTTTTATTACTTCATAGTATTCTGCTACATATCACATTCTCCTATTAACACACTCCTGTTTTTTTTTCCTCTAGTTTTTGGCTATTATAAATAAGGCTGCTAAGAACATTGCCTGTGGGCATGTTTTCATTTCTGTTGAGAAAATGCGTAAGACTGTAACGGTTGGGTCATAGGGTAGGAATTTATTTATTTATTTATTTATTTATTTATATATTTTGTGAAATTGCCAGAACTTAAAAAAGTTTGTATCATATTGCAATTCTACTATCAAAATATGAACATGCTGGTTTCACCACATTCTACCCAACATTTAGTGTTGTCAGTGTTTGTAATTCCAGCCATCCTGATAGGTCTATGTTGGTATCTCATCATGGTTTTAACTTGCATTAAAACTGGACACTAATGCTGTTACACACTTCTTTGTGTGCATATTGGCTATTCATATGCCTTCTTTTTAAAAGTATATATATTCCAATATTTTGCTCATACAGGGTTTTTTTTTTTGTCTCTTAATTATTAAGTAGTAGGATTTCTTCATGTTTGTCATATATCTGCTTTGCAGGTATTTTCTTTCAGCCCATAACTTACCAATTTCAATGCCTAATAGTCATTTTGGAAAAGCAATATATTTTAATTAAATTTATTATTTTTTCTGTATAAGAGAATTTACCTACTCTCATGACACAAAGATATTCTTTGGTGTTTTCTTCTAAAAGCTTTATATATTTAACTTTTTAGGCTTAGGCCTATGATCTACCTCAGATTAATTTTTTTGCATGGTATGAGGTAGGGCTTGGCAGTCATTTTGTTTTTCCATGTGGATATCAGTTTTTCTAGCTTACTTTGTTGAAAGTTTCCTTTCCCTCTGGATTGTTTTGATGACTTATTTATTTTTATTTTTTTGAATATCAAATGACAGCATAAATGTGAGTCTGTTTCTGGCCTCTCCATTCTCTTCCATTAGTGGATTTGCTAGTTTTTATATCAGTACCACACTGTCCTGAACGCTGTAGCCTTATAGTAGTTTTTGAAGTTAGGTAGCCTAAGCCCTTCAACTTCGTTATTTTTTTTCCCCAAATTCCTCTGGATTTTCTAGTTTTTTTTTTTTTTTTGCCATTCCTTATAAATTACAGACTACACATGTCAGTTTTTGTATAAAAGCCTGCTAGGATTATGATGGGGTTGTGTCAAATTTACAGATCACTTTGGGGAATATTGATATCCAAACAGTATTAAATCTTTAGATTCATAGACATGATTCAATTCTCCCTTGATTTAAATCCTCTTTAATCTGTTTAGCCAGTGATTTATTTGGTTGATCTCAAACTATAACTCTGACTTTTGGATAGTGGCTCAGTTATTAGTTCCGTTTCTTTAATCTTAGTTGGGCTGCTAGAAATCTGTTTCATGTATGCATTTTTCAAGGTTTCACCAGTGACTTGGGCAGAATTTAGGCATAGAATTTTGGGCTCCCCCTCTCTGGATTTCTCTTTTCCAGTTGTCCCCTTTCACTTTTTAGTGGCTGTGGTTCTTCCCAACTCAGAAAGACAATGTGTTTTCTACAGGAATTTTAGCCACTAAGCAGGGCACTGACATGCTAAAAGCACTTAAATTAGGAAATTCACAGTTCGGTCTTGTCTTTTAAATATCAACTCCCCTGGAGAATATGCCTGTTTTTGTTTGCTCTCTAATAAATTCATTTAATTTCGGGTAATTTTCTCTAGAGTTTATAGTTGTTACCTGTGAGAAGGCCAGTCCTGTAAAAGTTTACTCAACCTTGGAAGTAGAACTCACTTAATCTGGTTTGGACATCTGATTTTTAGCAATGGATGAAGGGATTCTTTAATTTGTGACTTTAATGTCAAAAAAAGGGATTCATTATAATTCATTAAACAGTAACTCTATAATAAGAATTGTGCATAGCTTACTGAATCTATTAATTTAAACAGATACCTACATATAACCATAATATCCAGTCCACTTTTTTTAACTTTATAATCCAATGAAAACCTCAGCTGGAGGTGGCTGCAGCTTTAAGGCCATGTTATTTATAGGACCCCAGTTTTCTAGATTTAGGTGTTATTTATAGGACCGTAGTCCTTCTAGTTTTAGGTGTCCTTGTCTTAATCTTTTTCTTTCAGTTTTCTGAATCTGCATTTAGTATATTGCTTCTCTTCTCTAGTATGCATCTTACCTCTACTATTGCACACATTGTTTCAAGGATCTTAGCATTAATTTTAAAATCTTTAGTTTCTCTATATGTTGTTATTCAGAGTTTGCACTTAGGTACCAAGGCTTAAGAAACAACTTTTATGAAATGTTGTATTAGTCTGTTCTCATGCTGCTAATAAAGACATACCTGAGACTGGGTAATTTATAAAGAAAAAGAGGTTTGATGGACTCACAGTTCCACATGGCTACGGAGGCCTCACAATCATGGTGGAAGGTGAAAGAGGAGAAAGGCACATCTTACATGGCAGCAGGTAAGAGAGTGTGTGCAGGGGAACTCCATTTATAAAATTATCAGATCTTGTGAGACTTATTCACTATAGTGAGAACAATATGGGGGAAATAGTCCTTATGATTCAATTATCTCCACCTGGCCCCACTCGACACATGGGATTATTACAATTCAAGATGAGATTTGGGTGGGGACACAGAGCCAAACCATATCAAATGTGTTGCCTTTTCTATTAATTGGAATTTAAGATTTAAAAAATTAGCACATATTGCAACATGACTTATTTCCCTGTGTGTTCTGCTCTCTTCTGTATTCCTTTTTGTTTCTTCTCTTTATTTCTCTAGGACTTCACTGTATCCTTTACATCATGGTAGAAAGAAATAAGAATTTAGTTTGAAAATGACCTCACAATAATTCCTATCATGTTTATTCAATTATGGACATCGATACTTGATATGTTGCAAAATCGGACACCTTTCCTGACTGCGAACATTTCAGGAATTTATTGTACATCTGTTTCTTGAGTATTATAGACAAGTTCCATTTGTTCTTAAACCAATTCTGTTTTTTCTATTTCAAAAAATCTTTAATCTAGTTAAGTAATTCACAAAATGGTTCGAACTTTAGAAGTACCCTATTAACCTAATAGATCACTTCCTGAACCTTTAGTCCCAGAGATTTTAGTGAAATACATATTGGGTGAGGCCCTGAGATCTAGGTTTTCATTACAACCACAGAGATTCTCAGGATGACAGTATCCTGTGTCAATTATACAGTGCACTTACTCTAACACAGTATTAGTTTGTAGGCAGGTGCCACTATGCTTCTGGTGTAGATGGAGAAATCAAGGTACAGGCAAAAAACATAATGAAGAGTTGAAGAGCTCTGGAGTTAGTGCTGAATTTCATCTCTGCTAGTACCAACTTCCTCCTCTACAAAAGTGGGATTTTTTCCTGTCACGCCATTGAAAGAATTAAATGAGATAATTTTGTTCCTAGTCCCTATTGTACTCAAACTCTGAAGAATTTGACACTAAAATTAAGTACAATAAATGGTATAAGATGCAGAAATGCATTTTTATGCTTTGAATCACCTTTAAAGTTATACTGACTGGGATCCTACTGGGGACTCTGGCTGGTGGCCTTTTTGGTGGGTTGGGTCTTGTGGCAGAAATTTTACCAAAGAGAAAACTAGGGTCCTGTAACATGGCCTTTAAGCAATAATTTATTAATAGAATCTTGCACACAGAAGAAGCTAAAAAATATTGGTTTAATGACTGCAAAAGCATCCTTCCTAAAAAAAAAAAATCAAATCCTAACAATTTTTCTGGTTCTTGTTATTCTAAGCCTCTTCATGGAATACTTGTCTCCTTGGAGAAAAGAAATGAAGGTTCCTGTATTTTTTTTAGTACTTCAGATCCACTTATATAGTAAAATACCTCAAGTTGGATAATTGGTTTCAACAATTGGGTGCTACCTGCAATTTGATAGTGATTAGCTGAAATGGGTGATATTTATACATGCAGTATATTATGGAATTATGGAGGAACATTCTCAGATAAAAATATGTAAACTTTTCTTGCAAATTTTGAATGCAAAGATGAAGCCCCCACTTTACCCCTTATCATACACGTCCCAGATACTTGTCTTACAACAGTATCCTCTGTTTTCAGGACCACAAGCTCTGTAGAAGGTATGTAATTGTTATGTCCCTGACTGCACGCTCATTTTTTTTCTTTCTTTTTTTTTTTTCAAGAGACAGGGTCTTGCTTTGTCTCCTAGGCTGGAGTGCAGAAGCACTATCATAGCTCACTATAGCCTCAAACTCCTGGGTTGAAGCAACCTTCCCGCCTTACTGCCTGCTGAGCTGGGACTACAGGGGTGTGCCACCACACCTGGCTAAGTTTAAAAAAAAATTTTTGTAGAAATGGGATCTTGCTGTGTTACCCAGGCTGGTCTCACACTCTTGGCCTAAAGAAATTCTCCCACTTTGGCCTCCCAAAGTGTTGGGATTGTGAGCATGAGCCACCGTGCCCAGCCCTCTACTCTCATTTTTATGCAATGTGTCCTCTTTTAAAATTTTACCCGTTTAAGTGCCTAGAGAGACAAGTCTAGCAATAGGACAAGCCCACAACCTTGAGTTCTTGCTTTGCTTACCTTTTCCTAGGTTTAATTATTCATAGTATTTCCCCAGTTTAAATACTACTAATAGTTGCAATATTCGCTGAACACTTACTATGTACCAGACACTGTGCTAAGTGTTTTGCATTGCCTCACATAAAACTCTCAAAACTTGAGGTGGGTTCTGTTATTATCTTCATCATATACAAACACTATGATTTTGGAAGAGTCCTTTGACTCTTCCAAAAGAGTGAGACTGGTCAATATGCAGTCATTTCCTGATGGCAGATACAATTCTTATGGAAAACAATTTTCTTATGGAAAACCTATAAGCAGTGACAGTCAAAGTCCATTTTTTCCTCAGTGAACTGCCTAAGACATCAATGATAAAATGTATAGACCAGCAGGAAGGTGTTATCTGCATGAGCCAGTGGCAGCTTTATTTGTTTCATTTGGAAAACATTGACAAAGTAGGAGACAGGTTGGCTCTAGAATGTGGCATGAACTCAGAAAATGCAATGACTTTATATAACCTGTACTGTTTTCTATAATAGTGGATGGAAAATGGGCTGTCATTTCTGATATATGGGACATTATCACCATGCTGCATAGTGGTTGTGTGATTCACGATAATACAATTTACTTCTCAAACGTTTTATAAAGAATCATTTGGCTTCTGGGCTGGCACTAATTAAAATAGAACTATGTTGAAAATTATTTTGCAGGCAATTTGTGTATTATGTGTCAAATGGTATTACAGATTTTTAAAAAGCCTTTAATATTACTCCTTTAAAAGGATTCCTTGTGCAATATTCTTAATGGCGCACTTTTAGTAAAAGAACATTTATGCATGTCATCAAGGAATTTATATTTTGAGGGCATGAAAACATTTGACAGACCTTGATGGTATTTTGTCAAATATTTCTAAAATTTGTGTTTTTAAAAATAAAATTTCTGGGTCACCTCTTGGCAAGTTCCACCTAAATGATCTTGTACATTTCTTTGGAATATGTGAGCACTTAACATTTTTTGCTTGAAGTTTTAAACATCCATTTGAAAATCTGAGGCCACAGGAAAGGTCTGACTTCATGTATTACATTAGTAGTGTAGTCTGCACACTGAAGCTAAATAGCAGGACCTTGATGGTCATCTTCACAATTTGGAATGCTTTCATGCAATTCCTGTTTCTAATTTTGTATTATTACAAAAATATTAAATATAAACTTCTCAAACTGTATTTTACTTAGAAAATATTTTTCATCAAAATAATTTATGAACATAATTTTCAGAGTTAAATAGTTCTAAAGATATAATAATTAGTCTCTCTCTAGATCCCCCCACCCCTAGTGCTGTTCCTCTATGATAACCATTTTTAACTTCTTAAGTTATTTCTTTTGGTATTTAACTCTATTTTTCTAAAATATTCTATTTAGCCTTCTCTTTCCATTTGTTAATTTCAGACATGTCTATTATTCTTTCCCTACACCCACATCTCAGGGGTTATTAGGTGGAACATATTAGCATTGCCAATATTGACTATTTATGACCTTCAAAAATGGTAATGTTCTATTGTTAAATTTAATGGATAATTGCTTAATATTTTCTTTTGCTTAAATTTTTTATCATGTCATTCAAATGTATACACTTATAATCCTGTTGATTTGTAAAACATTTTTGGAAATTTTTAACATCATGAAAATAGCTATATTATCTATTAGTTTCATCATTTCCTTTTCTGAAGACCACACTCTTGGAGCTCCTGCTCCAATCTGGATTAACCTAAGACTCTTAATCTAAGAATCATTTTTTTCCTTCATTTTGTTTCTTGGGCACTTTAGTTTTTTTTAAGAAGATTGCACAGTAAGTACTTCTTTTCTGCCTTTGCATTTCTGAATTCCATTTATTCTGCTCCTATTTGAATGGTAATTTGGCTAGGTATAGAATAATTTTCATGATTTTTGAGGCATTTATCCTTTTTTTTTCTGGTTTCTAAATTTTCTTCTGAGAAATTTGAACTCATTTTTATTCCTGATGTCAGATGATTGTTTTTCCCCTTCTGGAAGGTTAACTTTTTTTCCTTTATGTCTGGAGTTTTGAAATTTCATAACAATGTGTTTTGGAACAGATGTTATTTTCATTCATTATTCTGGGCAATTACTTTGTCATTTAAGTATAGAGACTCATGTCTTTGATTTCTTGAATTATTTCTTTGATTATATATTTTTTTCCCATTTCTTTGCAATTGTACCTTTTAGTGTATCCCTGGGGTGACATTTTACAATGCTTGTTCCTTCAGCTGTAATGATGGTAAAGTATTTTGAATATCATTCTCACTTTTCTTATCTTACTTTACAACTTGTGCTATACTTTCCACCTTAGTGAGGGTGTTTTATTCATAATACCCGAATATGCTAGGCTCATTATTTCTTTCTGCTGTTTCTCTAATCTGGATACTTTATCAGCTCTCAAATCCTACTAATGTCAGTAGTGATATATACTAATCCTTCCCAAGTTTTGTAGTGCATATGAACTTTTCATTAATCACTTAAACCATAATTTCTTTTTGTCCTTGATCAGCATATTTTTTGCTCAAAGCATTCAGTTTACCTTTTGATTATATTCTATATTCAATTTATTATTTGTATTATTTGTAATCATCTGGAAATGTGCTGAGGGTCTTTAAGATCATTCCAAGATCATCCTGTCCTTTCCATGCTATACGGGTGAGATTAATCTGACAATTTAAATTCTGAGCCTCAGGAAGAGGCACTTGACCTGGGACAGAACGATCAGAGCACTCCAATCTCCCAGGCATGGGTGTTGGATCAGGGAGGACTGTAGCGGTCAAAGTAGGATCAGATTGCCCCCTGGGATTTGACCTAGGCTTACAAGGAAGACATGCTTTCATCCTTGGGGAATGCAAGTTGATTGCCATATTTCCAATTATGAAGAAAAAGCCTGTAGTAGAATAGAGCTCACACAGAGAAATGGAGTGGAAAGACTGGAAGACAGAGTATGAGAGATGGAGAAGGAGAGATGGTGCAAGAAGTGTTGCCTTGCTGATATCCATTTTTTCTTTTTCTATCTTAATGAAAACAATGTAATGTTATATTTGTTAATTTCCCTTATAGTTAGAGGTGGTCAGTTGATAGAGTTCTGACCAGTGAGATGTAAGTAGAAATCACTGAGAAAGACTTCCCAGAAACTCTTTAAAGAGAAAGAGCTGACTTTTATGACACAGATTATGTTTGTGTTCCATCCTTCTACTTTTTTCTACCTGCAATACATTTATTGTGGCTGAAGTTATAGTACCAAATTGGACAGTGAGTCAACCCTGAAAATCAAAGCCAAGTGGTAAGGATGATTTAGCAACATACTAGGAGTATGGATGACTGATGATTTTGGAGCCACCATCTCAGCATTAGATTTCCTACTTCTGTAATGTTAAAAAAAATTCAGCCAAATTAAATTTAAAGAAGTTTAATTGAGCAGTGAACAATTTGAGAGTTGAGCAGCCCCCAGAATTACAGCAGATTCAGAGAAACTCCAGGGATACCTTGTGGTCAGAACAAATTTTTAGATAAAAATGGTTAATGACGTACAGAATTGGAAATGAGGTAGAGAAACAGCTGGATTGGTTCCTTGGTGTTTGCCTTATTTGCACACAATTTGAACACAGCTGAAAGAATTTCACATTGGAGTGTTAATGTTCAAAGAGGCAATAAGAATCTTCCATCTGCACATCTACTTTGCCAGTCAAACTTTGCAGGAAAAGAGCTCTGTGTATGGAGTTAGGAGATTTAGGTTTGAATTTCAGCTTTGTCAGCTAGTGCTTGTGTGACTTTGTAGGTCATTCGACATTCTCAAGTAAGAGAATTAACTCCTTGAAGCTTGAAGTTTTTTATTAATAGAATAATTTTGTGCTTATCATCTAGGCTAAAATGTAAAAACAAGATAACAGTAAGTAAAAGAAAATAGAAGGTAGGTATATCCACTATAGGGCTTTGGAAGCAGATAGGCTGGTTATTCTTTGTTTCAACAAGGTGTTATTGGCTAACAATACCCCCTCACTGGCCATTAGTATAGTTTCTATGAGTTTATGCCATTATTTTGATCACTCAATATTTATTAGGTGCATATTATATGCTTAGAATGTGTATGTAGGCACACAAAATGTATTCCAGTTGGAGGCTGTAGACCAGTAGCAATGAATAAACTATAACAAAAATGCTTTCTGGCACTCAAAGATAGTGATATGTGTTATCTGCTTCTGTTTTTTAAAATAAAAAAAATTCTGTGCCTACGAAACAAAAATCCTTATATGCTTCCTGTCTGAAGGCAGTGAATACATACTTATGATGACTGCTTCTTTGAAATGCCATGTATGTACAGATACTTCCCATCACCTCTTCCCTTTGTTTATTCTGAGAAATGAAAAGTGACTCAAGGTCATGGATTTAATTAATATTCTACTCAGGCTCAAATATAAATTAAATTGCACTTTGTTCCAAGTAGGTACAACATAATGCTGAGAAGCCTGTAAATTTCTTGTTATAAATCAGTCTTTTAGCAATCTTTTGTTTTATATTATATATTTTAGAATTTATATCTTCAAAAAATAGCTATCTAGTCTTTCTGGTTGGTTAGATTCTCCAGTAAAAAATCATGGACTCCTTGCTTTTTAGTTCATATGTCTCATCTTTAACACATTTTGCCATTGCCCTTCTCAGGAGCAGGAATTGTCCCGTACTTCTTTAATTTTCTTCATAGAACCTAAGACATTTCTAGATATATACTAGACATTTAAAAAATGGTGAAATATGTGATTGAGAAAAAATAAAATTGCTTTAGTTTAGACCACCTTCTATTAGTAGCCAATAAAAGGCCACTTAAAAGTATATATATTTATGTAATACAAAGTATCCTAATAACTGAAATTGATATAATACATTGGAGTTTTCATACATTATCTCACCTGAATATTGCCCAAACCCTATAATGTAGGCTCTCTCAACTCCATTTTATAAATAATGACCCTAAGGCTCAGAGAGATTAGAATTAGTATAAAAAAGGGCTGATTTTCTTTTCTTTTCTTTCCTTTTTTTTTTTGAGATGGAGTCTCGCTCTGTCGCCCAGGCTGGAGTTCAGTGGCGTGATCTCTGCTCACTGCAACCTCCGTCTCCCAGGTTCACATCATTATCTTGCCTCAGCCTCCCAAGTAGCTGGCACTGAAGGCGCCTGCCACCACGCCTGGTTAATTTTTTTTTTGTATTTTTAGTAGAGACAGGGTTTCACTGTGTTAGCCAGCATGGTCTCGATCTCCTGACCTCGTGATCTGCCCACCTTGGCCTCCCAAAGTGCTGGGATTACAGGTGTGAGCCACCGCACCCAGCCAAAAAGGCTGATTTTCTACCTCATATCTTCAGATTCCAAGTTATCTTCCCCTTTTATTCATTTAAAAAGTATTTATCGAGTGCCTGTGTCAGGAATTCTTCTACACCCTAGTGACAGAGCAGTGATAAAAAAGCCAAAAAATGTTTCCACCCTTTATAAAATAGTGTCCACATGTTTGTGTCATTATTGCTGCCACTTTGTAAGTTTAGGTTTGCCAATTTAGGGAAGGGAGGGAGGAGGAATATTTTTGAGCATCAGGTGGATCATCAGGCATGTCCATGACCACATTTATTCTAATGTTACAACACTTCTGATGCCGCTATTATTATCGTCATTCTGTGGCTAGGGAAGGTAAATTGTCCAAATTCAGATGGTGGCAGCTGTGATTCGAACTCAGTTTTGTCAGACTATAAGTCTAGTGCTCTTTCCACCGTGCCAGTTCATGGATTGCCAAAGCACAATCCATGAACAATCTGCCTCAGTATCACCAAAGCTTCACCTCAGGCCCAGATCATCTGAACCTCTGAGAGAAGGCCTGGGACCCTGTATTTTTAACATATATCCCAAGTTATTTTAAAGCAATTCAAAGTTTGAGAGTTCGGCATTGTAATATATTCCTTCAACATTATTTGCCAGGCATAGAGGAATATAGAAATCTCCCTTAATCATGAGTGTGATGACGCAAGCAGGAATTGGTTGAGAATGTTCTGAAGGGCTGTATGCATCATTTCTAGCTAGAAACGGGGTCATGAGCTGATCCTGCGAGAATGGAAAGTACCTTCCTAGAATTCCCTGCCAAAGGACCACTTCCTTCTTTTAGAGCAACAGGACAATTAAGAATGAGAACAATGGAGGTGTGCCATTAAATTTCTAGCAAGAAGTAAGTGTAAATATTCGATGGGCTTCATAATGATGAAATCTTTGCATAGGTCTTTGCACAAATTGACTGTGAATCCTGTTAGTTATGAACACTAAACTTGATCTGGCCTCCTGAATCTAGGGAATCACTAAAACTCGAATTGAATCCCCATATAAACCTGGCTGGGAGATATAAATATATATATATATATATTTTAGATAGTGTCTCACTCTGTCGCCCAGGCTGGAGTGCAGTGGCGCAATCTTGGCTCACTGGAACCCCTGCTTCCTCTCACTTCAACTTCCCGAGTAGCTGGAACTACAGGCACCCACCACTGCATGTGGATAATTTTTGTATTTTCAGTAAAGATGGGGTTTCACCATGTTGGCCAGGCTGGTCTCAAACTCCTGAGCTCAAGCGATCTGCCCACCTTGGTTTCCCAAAGTGCTGGGATTACATGTGTGAGCCTCCGTGCCTGGTGGAATATTTATATTTGAAGAAAAAGTGGTTGAAGGAAACATCCTATGCTTCCGTAATTGTCTGCCTCAACTTCTCCTTCATCCTCCTCTCAAGTTCATTTTGAGAACCTTGGTGACTGAAGATAGAATACAAATCTTTCTTATCCAGAACTTTGTCTAGATCTTCAACAGGAGAATTTAAACTCTATTCAGGTAACTAGAGAGGGGACTAAGGTAAATCTCTCCTTGTTTTGCTTTGCAATTAATAGGCCTGGAATAAGATTTCTCACTTCAGAGATGAAAATTAAAATAAAATATATAAAATTTATGAAAAAAATCTGTAGAAAATAAAGGAGAAGGATGAAGCATGCAAAAGACATGTTAATAACATTAAAAAGATTAACTATGAGAAATAAAATGTTAGTAACAATTTCTGACCATTTTTAGGAAATTCAAGAGAAAAGAGACTGAAGTAAGCTTAAAAATAAATGGAAGATGCAAGAGATCTAAGAAGATATAAGATAATAGAATTAAAATTTAAAAAGAACTGAGATGAGTCAAGGAAGAAAGAAGAAAATTTAGACCACTGAAGAAGTTAAAACCCCATTATAAATAATAAATAAAATTAACATTGGAGCCGGCTGCAGTGGCTAATGCCAGTAATTCCAACACTTTGGGAGACCCAGGTGGGTAGATGGCTTGAGCCCAGGAGTTTGAGACCAGCCTGGGCATCATGGCAAAACCCCATCTCTACAAAAAATACAAAAATTATCTGTGCATGGTGGTGCATGCCTGTAGTTCCAGTTATTCAGGAGGCTGAGGTGGGAGGACCCCCTGAGCATGGGAGGCTGCAGAGAGCCATGATTAGGCCACTGCACTCTAACCTGAGCAAAAGATTAAGACCCTGTCTCCAAAAAAAAAAAAAAAAAAAAAAAGGCCGGGCATGGTGGCTCATGTCTGTAACCCCAGCACTTTGGGAGTACGAGGAGGATCACGAGGTCAGGAAATTGAGACCATCCTGGCTAACATGGAGAAACACCATCTCAACTAAAAATACAAAAAATTAGCCAGGTGTGGTGGTGGGCACCTGTATTCCCAGCTACTTGGGAGGCTGAGGCAGAAGAATGGTGTGAACCTGGGAGACGGAGGTTGCAGTGAGCGGAGACCACGCCACTGCACTCCAGCCTGGGCGACAGAGCGAGACGCCGTCTAAAAAAAAAAAAAAAAAAAAAAAAAAAAAATTAACACTGGGGAAAGGAGATCACATTTGTGGGATTGGCAGGAAACCATACACACACACACACACATACACACATATACACTCTCCCTGGTAGGATATAAAATGAATATTTAAAAATGATAAAAGAGGAAATAATGGACATTGAGGAAAGAAAGCAAAGAACCAACATACGTATTATTTGTGTTTCTGATGTTCAAATGGAGAACTGTTATGTTCTCCATTTGTTAAAGTGGCACAGAAAAAGATTAAAATGATTCAAAAAATGAACGAAGACCTGAGTCTGAAGGAAAGTCTCACCATATTTCAAGAAAGTAGCCCACACTGAGAAAAATACTGTAGGATTGAGAAAGAATCCTACAATCTACCAGAAACAAGAAACTGCCAATTACAAAGGAAATATACCATCAGACTGGCCTCAACCTTCTCAGCAACTTCTGAGTCTAGCAGATAATGGAGCAATATCTCTAGATTTTTGAGGAGAAACTTATGAGAACCAGAAATTCTGTGTCCAACTTTTGTATTATTCATGAATAAAGGGAATAGGAAAATGTTTAAAAATGTACTAAAACTTTTCAAAAGCCAATTCTCCCTCCTGTAAAATCTTACTGATGGCATATTTCAGCTGAATTTATAAAGATTTACCAAAATTTTTTAAAGTTGCAAATGAAAAATCCATACTAAAAAAGAACTTATGGCGAGCAACGGTTTTATTTAAAATAGAGTTACATGTAAGAAACAAAATAACTTAAAGTTTTTGAAAAAAAGTTACATGCTGTGAAAATCATGATTTTGTAGAACTGCACTAGAGCCAAAAACCAAAGTAGACATTGGAAAAGAAAGTGTGTAGGAGGAAAACTATAATATGCTATACTGTTTTCTTCATCTCTTGTCAGGAAGAAAGAAAAGTTGTGTTTTGAAGTTGATACATTGAGAAATATAGTTTTAAGAAAGTTATATATATTTAAAGTAATAATTACTTCAAAAATTAAAACAAACGGTATTCTTCCAAATTTATTGAGGAAGTTGGTGAGAATAAAATAAATTAAGTGATTCCTCAAATGAGGTAGAGAGGAGATACTGTGCAAGCAAAAGGAAAACATAAAATCAGAAAATCTTTTTATCACTTCATTAATTAAAATATGGTTCTAATGGTCATCTACTATATTTAGATAGTATCAGACTGATCTTTTTTAAAAAAAACAGCTCCTGTATTCATCGATATTTTTGAAGGGTTTTTTGCATCTCTGTCTCCTTCAGTTCTGCTCTGATCTTAGGTATTTCTTGCCTTCTGCTAGCTTTTGAATGTGTTTGCTCTTGCTTCTCTAGTTCTTTTAATGGTGATGTTAGGGTGTTGATTTTAGGCCTTTCCTGCTTTCTCCTGTGGGCATTTAGTGCTACAAATTTCCCTCTACACACTACTGTAAATGTGTCCCAGAGATTCTGGTACAATGTATCTTTGTTCTCATTGGTCTTAAAGAACATCTTTATTTCTACCTTCGTTTCGTTATGTACCCAGTAGTCGTTCAGGAGCAGGTTGTTCAGTTTCCATGTAGTTGTGCAGTTTTGAGTGAGTTTCTTAATCCTGAGTTCTAATTTGATTGCACTGTGGTCTGAGAGACAGTTTGTTGTGATTTCTGTTCTTTTACATTTGCTGAGGAGTGCTTTACTTCCAATTATGTGGTCAATTTTAGAATAAGTGTGATGTGGTGCTGAGAATAATGTATATTCTGTTGATTTGGGGTGGAGAGTTTTGTAGATGTCTATTAGGTCCACTTGGTGCAGAGCCGAGTTCAAGTCCTAGATATCCTTGTTAACTGTCTGTCTCGTTGATCTGTTTAATATTGACAGTGGGGTGTTAAAGTCTTCCATTATTATTGTGTGGGAGTCTAAGTCTCTTTGTAGGTCTCTAAGGACTTGCTGGTTTTTTGAAAAGATCAATAAGATTGATAGAGTGCTAGCAAGACTAATGAAGAAGAAAAGAGAGAAGAATCAAATAGACGCAATAAAAAATGGTGAAGGGGATATCACCACTGACCCCACAGAAATATAAACTACCATCAGAGAATACTATAAACACCTCTATGCAAATAAACTAGAAAATCTGGAAGAAATGGATAAATTCCTGGACACATTCACCCTCTCAAGACTAAACCAGGAAGAAGTTGAATCTCTGAATAGACCAAAAACAGGCTCTGAAATTGAGGCAATAATTAATAGCCTACTAACCAAAAAAAGTCCAGGACCAGACGGATTCACAGCTGAATTCTACCAGAGGTACAAAGAGGAGCTGGTACCATTTCTTCTGAAACTATTCCAATCAATAGAAAAAGAGGGAATCCTCCCTAATTCATTTTATGAGGCGAGCATCATCCTGATACCAAAGCCTAGCAGACACACAACAAAAAAAGAATTTTAGACCGATATCCCTGATGAACATCGATGTAAAAATCCTCAATAAAATACCGGTAAACCAAATCCAGCAGCACATCAAAAAGCTTATCCACCATGATCAAGTTGACTTCATCCCTGGGATGCAAGGGTGGTTCAACATATGCAAATCAATAAACGTAATCCATCTCATAAACAGAACCAATGACAAAAACCACATGGTTATCTCAATAGATGCAGAAAAGGCCTTCGATAAAATTCAACAGTGCTTCATGCAAAAAACTCTCAATAAAGTAGATATTGATGGATTGCATCTCAAAATAATAAGAGCTATTTATGACAAACCCACTGCCAATATCATACTGAATGGGCAAAAACTGGAAGCATTCCCTTTGAAAACTGGCACAAGACAGGGATGCCCTCTCTCACCACTCCTATTCAACATAGTGTTGGAAGTTCTGGCCATGGCAATCAGGTAGGAGAAAGAAATAAAAGGTATTCGATTAGGAAAAGAAGAAGTCAAATTGTCCCTATTTGCAGATGACGTGATTGTATATTTAGAAAACCCCATCGTCTCAGCCCAAAATCTCCTTAAGCTGATAAGCAACTTCAGCAAAGTCTCAGGATACAAAATCAATGTGCAAAAATCACAAGCATTCCTATGCACCAATAACAGACAGAGAGCCAAATCATGCGTGAACTCCCATTCGCAATTGCTACAAAGAGAATAAAATACCTAGGAATCCAACTTACAAGGGATGTGAAGGACCTCTTCAAGGAGAACTACAAACCACTGCTCAAGGAAATAAAAGAAGGCACAAACAAATGGAAGAACATTCCATGCTCATGGATAGGAAGAATTAATATCGTGAAAATGGCCATACTGCCCAAGGTAATTTATAAATTCAATGCCATCCCTATCAAGCTACCAACGACTTTCTTCACAGATTTGGAAGAAAACTACTTTAAAGTTCATATGGAAACAAAAGAGAGCCTGCATAGCCAAGACAATCCTAAACAAAAAGATAATATCAGACTGATTATATTTGTTACAGTAATATAAATTAGATATAGTCACTTATTAACTAAAGAAATTTAAAAGATATCTGCTCTTCTTACAAATATCTTCAATCATAATTTTTCGCCGTCTTCAAATGGGCAATCAAATAACACATTTTTAGCTATGCCTTTCTTGACCACCCTATATTAAGTAGCGATTCTCCTATTCATACACTGCCTATCACTTTTCTGTTTCCTTTTCCTTTTTAATTTTTATGAATGTCTAATGGATTTTCATTTTAATATTTCATTTCATTTTTTCATGTGTTACCCTCTGCCAGAGCATAAACTACTCAGAAGCAGATTTTAAAACAATCTCTTTTCTTTATTTTTGCTTACTCTTTCATCCTTAGAGCCCCAAACAGCAGCTAGTATGTGCTTGATACTCAATACACACTTGTTGAGTGAATGAGTAAATGAATGAAATGAATGAAAGTATGAATTAAAAAATCATGACCTGTATATATAACAAAGAATAACATATCAAAATACATAAGACATATAAACACAAAGATAAGAGTAGTGTGAGACATTAAGTAGTTTTCTCAGTTTATAGAGGGTTAAGAAGAAAAACAAAAGAAGTAAGTGTTGGAAGATCTAAATAACATAATTACTAAGTTTTACTTAGTAGATATGTTTCAAATTCTATATGTATTAAGTAGGGAATGTTATTAGCAATATTGGAGTAACAGGGAATACATTATTCATTCTCCCTACAGCTGTGAAATATTTACAAATATTGACCACATATTAAGACTTATGTGTTACAAATATTGACCACATATTAAGACATATGTTAAAAATTTCTAAGAATAAAAATAGTAGAAAACTGCTATCTATGCACAGTATAATAAGATTAGAAAAAAGTTTTAAAAAAACTTGAAAAAACCGAAAGTACTGAAACATTTTAAATATTTTTTCTTTATACATCTTTGGTCAAACAGGAATTTGAAAAAAAATCTGTAGTGGATAATGATAAAGCACTATATAATAAAATTATGAAACCTAGAATAATTATTCAGGGGCAAGTTCATTTTCCTGAGCACTTTAATTTGTAAGCAAAAAATTAAAATAATTAAACTTAAAAAAAAATTTTTTTTTCAACCTGACAGATAAAATTGTATTTACATTGTACAAACATCTTGTTTTGAATTATATATACACTGTGGAAAGACTAAATCTAGCTAATTAACATATTCATATCCTCAAATAGTTTATCATTTTTGTTGTAAGAACAGTTTACATCCATTTTCTTAGCATTTTTCAAGAATATAAAATATTTTTAATTATAGTTATTATGTTGTATGATAGCTCTCTTTAACTTATTCTTCCTGTTGAACTTAAATTTTTATCCTTTGACCAACAGATTCCCCATCTCCAGTCTGTGCTAACCATGATTCTCTACATCTGCAAGATGAACTTTTCTAGATTTCGTATATGAGTGAGATTAAGTGGTATTTGTCGTTCTCTGCGCAGCTTATTTTACTTAACATAATGTTCTCCAGGTTCATTCATTTTGCAAATGACAGCATTTCCTTCTTTTTTAGGGCTAAATAATATTCCATTGTGTATATATACTACATTTTCTTTACCCATTGATGGACACAGGTTGATTCCATATTGGGCTGTTATAAATAGTTCTGCAATAAACATGGGAGTGCAGATATCTCTTCAACATACTGATTTCCTTTCCTTTGTCTATATACCTAGTAGTGAGATTGCTGGATCATATGGTAGTTCTATTTTTAGTTTTTTGGGAAACCCTCATACTGCTTCCCATAATGTCATAATGGCTGTCCTAGTTTATAATCCCATTAGCAGTGTCTAAGTGTTCTCTTTTCTCTACCTCATCACCAACACTTGTTATCATTTGGCTTTTTGATAATAGTCATTTTAAGAGTTGTGAGGTGATATCTCTTTGTGGTTTGACTTGTATTTTCCTGTGCTGCCTGGGATTGAAAGAGGGTGACATGAGTCATGTAAAACTGTTCTTCCTCTTCAATGTGTCTTTTCTCATTTTTGTGCTATAACCAGGTATTGTAATCCTTCAGTTTGTTT
Source organism: Pan paniscus (assembly GCF_029289425.2). Classification (NCBI taxonomy): domain Eukaryota; kingdom Metazoa; phylum Chordata; class Mammalia; order Primates; family Hominidae; genus Pan; species Pan paniscus. Next base: position 70,142,503 of record NC_073257.2, on the reverse strand, counting down.
CCTTAGCTCTTATGAAGATATTTTGGTGCACTGATAGTTATTCTAATTGATGCTTCTGCAGGGGGATGATTGTTGGAGAGTCCTACTTTATCATCTTGCTTTGTACCTCTTCCAGAATTAAAAATATTATTAAAGAAGATAAAAGGAAAAAAAATGAAGTAACCCTAGCAAAGCAAATAGAAGGAAAATGTAACATTCTGGAAGTAGGGGGTGATATCTGGGAATTTAGATCCTATAATTCCTGACAAGATTTAAAGTATTTCTTATGAATAAGGGGAAAGGGCCAGGATCATTTTCAGCAATGGGGCAGGGACCCCCTCTGATTCTGAAGGGGGTCTCAAAAGAGCTGTCTCACCTTTTAAAAAGTGGCACATACCAGCCTTTTGCCAGTAACTGAATAAGCTGACTAGTGGCTTAGTGACCAGTCAGATGACATACCCCAAATTACTTCAGGACTGAATTACTAAAATGCCAGTACAAGACCTGATTCTTGACTAAGGGCATGGGGGCTGGGTTCAGGTAACTTCAAATCCTTTGGAAAAGGATGGACCAACATGTAAAACTCCTCTGCTTCAGTCCTTTTATTTACAATCCACCTGCAAATCCAAATTCTAAAACTAATGACAGAATATAATGTGGAGGAAGATAACACAATCAATATTTGGGAAAAATCAATATTTGGAATGTGAATTTACACCAGATTATATTTTTAAATTAAAATGTAGTTAAGTACTTAGGTTAAGCATGCTTTTAGGGTTTGCACATTATTAAATGAAGATATCACTTCCATTTAAACTAAAAGAAACTTGAGTTATAAAATAAAACCAATAAGAAATAAAATAAAAATAGAGGATAAATAAGAAAATAATTAATGTAAGTGCTTATATAGTATATTCATTGACATAAAAATTCAATAGGTGAAATAAACTGTAGATGGTACAGAAATTAAAAAAGATTAGTAAACTGGAAGATGGTACTGAGGAATTCATCCTGAACATAGCACAGAGAAAGAGAGAGTTAAAAAATGAGTTAAAAAATGTGAAAGAACCGTTGAGACAAGAGGGCTAATTGGATGACTCCAACATCTGTCTACTAGGAGACACTGAAGATGAGAAATTAAGGCCTTGGAAGAGAAGCAATATTTGAAAGGGTAGTTAAGGATTTTCCAAAATTGAAGAAATTGCTCTTTTTTCCTCCCAGATGAGAGAAACAAATCATTTATTTGTATGGGAAATAATAGAACTACCTCTATCAGTAGATGAGAGGGGATTAGACTACACAGTACAGTAGAGACACTGACCTTGCATGGGAGCAAGTTAGTTCTTCCATTGGAGTCCACATGTCTATGGGCACAGTGGGAGATATTATATGTCGTGGTAGGAACCATGGAGGGTTATCTTCAAGTCAGTTCTTCCATTGGAATTCAGGTGTCTATGGGCAGAGTGGGAAATGTTAGATATCGTGGTAGGAACTCTGGAGGCTATCTTCTGATTTCTTCTGTGTTCTCAGTAAACTGGGAAGTAGACTCACCAGCTGAGGATGAGGATATAGGAGGAGATATTAGAAGTCTGAGGAAAAAATACTCTAGGAGAGTAAGAGTATGGATGACTAGGAAAATACATATTGGGGTCAGTGGTTACATTGACAGAATACTTAGAATCCGTTTGGGGTCAATGGTTACACATGTACAGTGAGAAGAGTCAGCTATCTTCTTCTCCAGCCACATTCAACAGTGTGGTATGAAGGAGAGACAGACCTTAATTTAACCAAAGCTAGAGTAGAGAGAGGCAGAGGATCTGAGATGATACATAAAGGTGGGTTTACTAGCATTTGAGCATGGACTTTAAGTTAAGTAAGAGGAAAATAAGAATGTGAAAGAATGAACAGTGAATAAAGGTGGGTGAATTATTGAATAATTAGTTTTAGTGGGGTTGAAGAATTATTGGATTTGGGTATTAGAGAATGATTTGGAATGATTAGAGGTATGATCGGACAACAGGATGCTTGAAATCAGTATCATGGAAGGGGTTGAAGTTATTAGTAATGACAAGCTCTGTGCTGAGCTTTCCAATTAGAGTGACAAAAATTGGTTATAGTTTTACCACAGTGATTAATCTGCTGAGCCCCTCAAACAGCTAGATAAACCTGAAATGGCCAGAACCCTCAGGTCCAAGAGCAGCCTTCTCCTATTCCTATTCCTCTGATGTGCCATGCAATCACCTTCTTTGCATGCATGACATGAAAATGGTTGGAATGCACTGGTCTAATATGTGACTATATGAATGAGTAGCCAAGATAATGGGAAGATAGGAGATGGTATTGGAAAAATAATTCCTATGAATTTACAATACCTTTTCTATGCCATTTTAAAATCCATTCCTATGGTTGTGCAAATGATGAGGAATTATGTCAGGAGCAATGTTGAGAAAGTAACTCAGAAGCAGGAGTGAAAATTTTCAAGGACCTCTCGGAAACAAGTCAGGGATCTTACTGTGACTTTAACATGTAGAAGTAGTAATGGTGTAGCCTCATGACATGAGATTCTAAAAGCTTTTTTTTTTTCTAGTGGCAGAATGCTTTGGATATGTTAATGAAGATAAAATTATATGTTCTGTAAGGGCTGAAGGGATCTTTAGGAGTCAACCAATCTTGTAACAAGAAAGAATGTTGGAATAAGAAGTTGTGGCTTGACCTTTTGTTCTAAAAGGCACTTTGGAGAGGGACAGAAATAATGTTAGAAAAAGGGATGTGTGGAGCCAATGGGGTTAGAATTCAGTGGTAAGGGATACTTGGAGAATCTTGGAATTTCTATGGTGACAGAAACATTATTTAATTATCACTGAGGCTTTTAAGGTGATAATTTAAGATGGATGATGGAGGTGTGTCTGTGGATAGTGAGACGAGCGAAATGGTGAGACTTTTTGCCAGAACACTTGGCAAACTTTCACCTCCCTCCCTGAACATAAGCTATTCTGGGTCTCTTTTCTCATTTTGACTTTGCTGTTCCAGGACGTGTCCCCTAGTTTAGTTCAGTGTCTTGTGCCGGTTTTCAGCATCCTATTTCACTCATAAAAATGTCTTCAATTATAAAGAACTTTCTTTTTTTTATTGATAGAAAAGCAAGTTTGAGTACATGAGAAACTTAGTAGATATGAATGTCTAGGTCTTTTGCTGAGTTGGAGAAGAGTGAGTACTAAATTAGGAAGAAAATCAAGGCATCTCTTACTGTCATGGTAAGCTTGAGACAGATCTCCACTAGAAGGCATGCTACATCGCGGGGGAGGCAGGGGGTATGGATATTTATCTACTTGGTTCTTTCGGTGCTTAATACTCAATGCCTAGACAGGTGCTTGAGATATAATGTAGGCTCTCTCTTTATATTTGTTGAATGAGTAAGTGAATAAATGAATAAATTTAAAAATGAATAAAATAATAATAGGTTACCAAACGAAGATATCAAATAGAGTCTGGAGAGTCACAGAGACTAGAGCTCAGGGAAGAGAGGTCAGTACCAGAGATATAAACACATGTTCATTCAAGAAAAGTATGAAAAGTATGATGATGGATAATATACTTTGGATATCTGTCCCCACCCAAATCTCATGTTGAATTGTAATCCCCAGTGCCAGAGGTGAGGCCTGGTGGGAGGTGTTTGGGTCATGGGGGTGGATCCCTCATGGCTTGGTGTTGTCTCTGCGATAGTGAGTTCTCATGACATCTGGTCATTTAAAAGTGTGTGGCACCTCCTCTCCAGTCACTGTCTCTCTTGTTCCTGCTTTTGCCATGTGAATAGCCTGCTTCCCCTTCACCTTCTGCCATGACTGTAAGCTTCTTGAGGCTTCCCCAGAAGCTGAGCAGATGCTAGCACCATGTTTCCTGTACAGCCTGCAGAACGATGAGCCAATTAAACTTCTTTCCTTTATAAATTACCCAGGCTCAGGTATTTCTTTATAGCAATGCAAGAATGTAGATGGTGATGATGACAATGACAAACCATTACACAGAGATATTGTTAACATTTTTTTACATAAGTTTTCTATGCAAATACTAGAAAAAATAAAATTGCACTGTATATACAGTTTGTAATTTGCTATTTTCTGTTAATATTTTATGGCTTTCACTGTCACCACATATTCATTTACACTATTTGAACTGATGGCATGTTGTGTTTTTGAATAAAATGTGTGTTCTTCCATAGTATATTTATTAAATATTTATATCAAATTCCAAATTCTGTTAGATTTTTTATTATGCTTTCTCCTAGCAAACTCTGTGAATATTTTAAATGATTACCTTAGAAGAAATTTTCTAAAAGTGCAAATAATGAGTCAAAAACAATTGAAGTTGCGCTTAATAAAAGCTTAATGGGCACTGCCACATTCCAATCCAAAAAGATAAATTCCCAGTAATGATGTATAACAGCGCTTTCTTCTGCAACAGCAGACGTTACCTTTCTCTTTTTTTTTTTTTTTTTGAGATGGAGTCTCGCTCTGTCGCTCAGGCTGGAGTGCAGTGGCGCGATCTTGGCTCACTGCATGTCCGCCTCCCAGGTTCACTCCATTCTCCTGCCTCAGCCTCCTGAGTAGCTGGGACTACAGGCGCCTGCCACCATGACCGGCTAATTTTTTGTATATTTAGTAGAGACGGGGTTTCACCGTGTTAGCCAGGATGGTCTCGATCTCCTGACCTCATGATCTTCCCACCTCGGCCTCCCAAAGTGCTGGGATTACAGGCGTGAGCCCCCGCACCTGGCCTACCTTTTTCTTTGCTTTGCTATCTTTTCCTTTTCTGACAGGTCTCTATTGCTTTGAAAACTTTCAAATAATGTAACTTTATATGAGGACACTTTGGGGAAAAAGTCAGTTTTTTACTAAGAGCAGAGAAATAGTTTTACCACTATGTGCATCTGTAACATTTTAAGGAAAACAAGTGGGTGTTTTAGTCACTTGGGGCTGATGCAGTAAAATCCATAGACTGAGTGGCTTAAACAACAAAAATTTATTTCTCACAGTTCTGTAGGCTGGAAGCTTGAGATCATGGTGCCTCATGGTTGGGTTCTTGGTGAGGACCCTCTTTCTCATTCACAGATGGCCATCTTCTTCTCATTTTGTCCTCACATGGCTGAGAGCAGAGAGAGAGGTGCAAGCTGTCTTATTACTCTTCTTATATGGGTGCTAATCTCATACTTGAGGATTATACCCCAATTGTTTAATTTTCCCTCCAAAGGCCCCAGCTCCTAATACCATCACATTGAGGATTAGGATGTCAACATATGAATTTGGTGAAGATACACTATTCAATATGTAGCAGTGGGGATACGTTCTCTTAGAAACATGAATTTGATCATTCCCAAATACCTGATTTTAAATTATTTAAGCCAAAGAAACTCTGTCAGTACATTCAATGTCACATTAATTGAATAACAGCAGCTATTTTATTTTCTGTGAAGTAAGACTGATTAAAAAGTCTCTCCTTTATCCTTTGAGATCTATGGATGACGTAAAAATATAGAGAGGTACTAACATAAAATAGGAAAATATTTAAGTAAATCTAAGTTGGAAAAGTTTTAGAAAAATGGTTTGCATATATGTTCTTTAGAAATATTTACAAACTTTCACTTATATATCCTCATATATTTTCTTTTACATCTCACTTAGCATTTAAATAAGAAATGTTTTCTCTGAAGCTAGTAATAAAACCAAGTCAATGTCTCAGCATAAGGTTTATATCCTCTTTTTATTTTATGAATCTCTCTGTGTTGAGACAAACACCTACCTGTGGTTCTCAAGAGCGACAATTTCATTTTTCAAACAGGCGAACACTGTAAGTGATAATCCCATGACTGGAGAGGATGTGAAAGGCAATAAACTCTTTCTGCTTCATAAACAGTGAGATGAAACCTTTACTGCTGAAATCTCTACTGCTGAGTGACAGGTTCCACCACTCTGGGAACCTGTTTGTTGTGCAAACAACAAAGCAAGATTGTCAGACCAAAGATGTGAAGATTTTTCTTACTCTTTTAAAAAAATTTGCTTTAAAGGCAAAATTAAAGAAATTTACATGAAGAAATAGAAACAGCAAGCAATGGAGGCTGTAATTGTATAGAGGAAAGGGGTGAGATGTATCTTCAATCAGGATATCAGAGGCAAGAATTGAGATCTATGCCAACAGAAACAGAAAGGTGAATGGGTTACTCAAAACATTATGACTGGGAGCATTTTCTGAGGCTTAGAGAAAAAAATCAGACACAAGAAAGGAGGAATGAGCATATATTGTATATATACCAAAACATAGTATCAAACTGCATATTTAAGACATCCCTTGGATAACTTTTCACTTTGAAAAGCAATACTAAAGAAAAAATAGAGGGAAGATTTTAGGAATTCCCTGCCATTCTACCACCCAAACACTTTCCCATTTTGATGTGTATCTTTCTTCAATGGTTTTAAATGTGCAGGTTTTTAAAAACCTTTTTTTGGCCGGGCGTGGTGGCTCACGCCTGTAATCCCAGCACTTTGGGAGGCCGAGGCGGGCAGATCACAAGGTCAGGAGATCCAGACCATCCTGGCTAACACGGTGAAAACCTGTCTCTACTAAATATACAAAAAATTAGCCAGGTGTGGTGGCGGGTGCCTGTAGTCCCAGCTACTCGGGAGGCTGAGGCAGGAGAATGGTGTGAACCTGGGAGGTGGAGCTTGCAGTGAGCCAAGATCGCGCCACTGCACTCCAGCCTGGGGGACAGAGCAAGACTCCACCTCAAAACAAAAACAAAAACAAAAACAAACAAAAAAAACCTTTTTTAAATTATAAAAGTTATTATAGTAAATCAAACAACCCAGACATTTATATGATACAGAGTTAAAAATCCTTCAGTTTTTTTTTTGTTTGTTTTTTTGGTTTATTTTTTAGTTTTCTTGAAGTAAAGCACTGTTAAATTTTATTTGTATTTTTCTAGACATGGTCTATGCACATGATACCAACTATATAATAAAATATATAAATGCCGTATTATATATAGCTTAATCATACTATATATGAGAGATACAAATCTCAACTCTAGAGTTGCAAGCGTAAGACCTCATTACTTCTTTAGTGTTGTAGCTCCCAGTCCTTTCTAAAGAACTATTTTTCCTTTTGACAATTCTAGCACCTTGCCACTTTGGCTCATATTTATTCCATTTCTTTCTCTTTCTCTCAGGTAACAAGGTCTATTTATTTTGTTCTTTCGACAGGCCATGGATAATCTAATTATGCACTTGAATTTCTTGTGGATCACACAAAGATTAATTGTATACCTCTCATGATGTATTGATTCACGAAACATTTGCCATGCAGTTGACCCAGAGAAACACAATTACTGCTGTTACAGTTCATTTAAAAGAGTTTTCAACAGTATATGATGTTATCATCTTAGAATTGATGATCTTTTGGGGGATAGACCATATATATATATACACACACACACATACATATATATATATATACACACACACATATATATACATATATATACACACACACATATTCTGTTGCCAGAACCTAACAAAACTAAAAAATATATCATACTCAATATGGTTTCCTATAAAATACTTCTACTTTTTTCAGATGAGAAGAAAACATTATCTTTAATTCTTAAGGTTAGCAGTTTTACAGTTAGAAAATGAAGAATCTGTTTCTTTATGTCACTGAGTTTTGTTGACTTCCTGTAAGGACATAATATAGTATGGACTATGCAAATAGGGAATGTTAAATGATTTTTCCTATCATAGTTTATTTTGGGCTAAAATTTCTCCTTTTGTTGTAGGCTCATTCTAAAATAATTTACACATACATACAAACATAAATATGAAAAGATGGACCTTTGACAATAATGTCTCATGTTTTATGTACATTTATGTACATTTTTATCAATATGTTATTTATGACACAGTGACAGGCTTCTAGTTTCAATTATCATGTTTTGAGGTGACAAAACATCGATTCCTATTCTTCAATGAGTAGTATAATTGTGAATTATCAAATGAAGTTACATATCTTTTATATAAAAGTCTGAAGCTACTAGTTACTGTGTCTTTTATTTTTATACATTTATCTTTCTCCATGGATGTTACCTGGTAATAAAGTTAATATTATTAACATTCTTTTCTTCTTTTTTCATAGTAAATAAAAATTTTTGTTAAGGATTTAAATGACACACATATTTTGGAAACATATACCATGCTTGTCTGTTATAATCACTTAAAAATAACCATTAGAACATGTCAACGAACTCCTCAAACTTGTTAGTTAACATGGGACTTTCTCTTCTCTACAATTTTTTTTAAAACAATATTTCAAATGTTTTAAAGTCGAATTGACTTGATTATATACTCTATTTTCATTTGTTTGTTTTGAGTCACAATCTCATTCTGTCGCCCAGGCTGGAGTACAGTGGTGCGATCTTGGCTTACTGCAACCTCGGCCTCCCAGGTTCAAGGGATTTCCCTGCCTCAGCCTCCCGAGTAGCTGGGACTACAGGCCTGCACCACCATGCCCGGCTGATTTTTGTATTTTTTTAGTAAAGACAGGGTTTCACCATGTTGGACAAGCTGGTCTGGAACTCTTGACCTTGTGATCTGCCCTTGTCGGCCTCCCAAAGTGCTGGGATTGCAAGCGTGAGCCACCGCGCCCAGCCTACTGTATATATATATTTTTTTTAAAGCTCCTAGTTGTTATTTGTTTCTAAGGACCAGGAGAGCAAGAACTGCCATCCGCTTCCTGTGTATATTCTGAAGCAAGGGCTGGTTACACAAATAGAGCAGCCGACAAGAAACATGAGTATAGCAGCCAGATTAATTCCTTTGACACAGACATGCTTGGTTTGCATTTTGAAAGATGGGACTACTGTAAAGAAATGTGTGCATTGCCATTTAAAAAATACTCTTGGTTTTATTTTTCACTTTTTCATAGACATGGGCAAAAGAAATATTTCTTTTACTTTCCTGTTAACATTGCTATTAAAATAAGAATTATCATGCAAATGTACATATTTAACCTATCCCCCAAAAGACCATCAATTCTAAGATGATAACATCATACACTGTTGAAAACTCTTTTTTTTTTTTTTTTTTTTTGAGATGGAGTCTCTCTCTCTTGCCCAGGCTACAGTGCAGTGGCGCGATCTTGGCTCACTGCAAGCTCTGCCTCCCGAGTTCACACCATTCTCCTGCCTCAGCCTCCTGAGTAGCTAGGACTACAGGCGCCCACCACCACGCCTGGCTAATTTTTTTTTTTTTTTTTTTTTTTTGATTTTTAGTAGAGGCGGGGTTTCACCGTGTTAGCCAGGATGGTCTGGATCTCCTGACCTCGTGGTCCGCCCACCTCGGTATCCCAAAGTGCTGGGATTACAGGCGTGAGCCACTGTGCCCAGCCAAAAACTCTTTTAAATAAACTGTAACAGCAGTAATTGTGTTTCTCTGGGTCTACTGCATGGAAATTTTCATATAACTTTTGATTCACCCGAAACTTAACTACTAGTAGTCTGTTGTTGACAAGAGGCCTTACTGAACACATAGTCAAATAACACATATTTTGTATGTTTTATGTATCATGTAAGGGATATATATATGTTATATATAGTATATATTAACACATATATTTACAAAATATATTAACACATATTTTGTATGTTATATGTATTACATAAGGGATCTTCAAAAAGTTCATGAAAAATTTGTATATTATGAAAAAGCTAAGGATAGATTTCAAACCTTTTTTGCACCAAAAGAAACTCATGCTATCTTGTAACATGTCTGAATAGGATCTAGTTTGAGGCACTGAAGATAAGACCTCAGTTTGAGAAGAGACTCTGTCAGAGCAAGAACAAATTTGTGGTGAAGCTCGTGTGGGAGAATGATGAAAATGCTGATGCTTTATAAAAAAGTTGATGGGGACAATGCCCCAAAGAAATTAGCACTTTAGAAATGTATAATTTGTGTTAAGAAAGAAGATGTTGAAGATAAAATCCACAGTTTACAAGATACAGCAGACCATCCACGTTAATTAGTGAGGAAAAAATTAATCTTGTTCATGCCCTAATTGAGGTGCACTGACAATTTATAACAGAACAATAGCCAGCACCACAGACATCTCAATTGGTTCAGCTTACACAATTCCGACTGAAAAATTAAAGCTGAGCAAAATTTGCACCTGACTGATGCCAAAAATGTGCCTAGATCAGCTGCAGGCAACAGTAGAGCTTTCAATGGAAATTTTAAACAGGTGGGATTGAGATCCTGAAGCATTTTTTCAAAGAATTGTAACAGGAAATGAAACATGGCTTTACCAGTATGATCTTGAAGATGAAGCACAATCAAAACAATGGCTACCAAGGGGTAGAAGTGATCCTGTCAAAGCACAGGCAAACCAGTCAAGAGCAAAATTGTGGCAACAGTTTTTGGGAGGACGCTCAGAGCATTTTGTTTGGTGACTTTCTGGAGGGCCAAAGAACATCTGCTTATTATGAGAATGTTTTCAGAAAGCCAAAGCTTGAGCAGAAAAGCCTAGAAAAGCTTTACCAGAGAGTGTTTTTTCACAATAACAATGCTCCTATTCATTCCTTTCATCAAACAAGGGCAATTTTGTTACAGTGTTTATGGAAAATCATTAGGTATCCACCTTACAGTTCTGAATTGGCTCGTTTTGACTTCTGTTTCCTAATCTTAAAAAATCTGTAAATGGCACCCATTTTTCTTCAGTTAATTATGTAATAAAGACTGCATAGATGTGGTTAAAATCCAAAGATTCTTAGTTCTTTAGGGATGAACTAAATGTCTGGAATTATTGCTTTAAAAAGTATCTTGAACTTGGAGAAGCTTATGTTGAAAAGTTTATGTTTTTTAGTTTTATCTTTTATCCATGTTTCCATGAGCTTTTTGAAGTCCCTGTATACTGTATTCTTACAATAAAGTAAGCTAGAGTAAAGAAAATGTTAAGAAAATCATAAGGAAGTGAAATTACATTTATGGTACTGTGCAATATTGATTCTGTATGTTTACTTTGTCTGTTTACAAGGTGAATCATTTGTCTGAAATGGTGGGTCTCTGCAGCAGTAGACATCGATCTATGGTACATATCAAGCAATTCAACTTTATTTTTTGGTGATGTCATGACTTTTCTCTGCTTCTTGGGAGTACTTCCATCATCACTAATGGCACTTTGTATGGGTCTGATGATGATATTCAAGGTTTAAAGTATTGCCTGAAATATAATGAAAAATACATGAGAACCAACAGAGATCACTATTTACTGCAATACACGATATACTGGAGAGATGAATGGCTCACATGGAGATGATGAGCATCAGACAGTGTTTTAAGTAGATACTTGCAACACTTGAGCTCACCACAATAGCAAGAGGAGATAGCTATTCAATTATTACAGTAGTAAGGTATATACAGTATTATAGTTAATTTAATGCAGTTATGATTTAATTCTACATCTTTGTGTTTGTTTACATTTCTCACAATTGCAAATGGCATCATGTATGGTCTGTGAATGTTGGGTACATAAGTTTTGATACATTTCAACTATTCACAATACATTTGTTTATGTTCTATGGTAGTAAATGATAAAACAGACCAATATCTATATATATTTTATGCATTCATAACATATCTAACTTTTTATTTTTTTAATATATTTCTAGGCTATACAGTTCACTTGTAACTTTTGAAAAATTGTTGCAAATCTCCAAAAATTTTTCCAATATATTTATTGGAAAAAAACCTATCTATAAGTGGACCTGTGCAGTTCAAACCTGTGTTGTTCAAGTGTCAACTGCATATTGATTTAATTGGTTTCAGTGCAGTAAGACTTTGAAATGGCCTTGAGATAATTTGTAATTGTTTATAACTTTGCATGTAGTTTCTTAACTTAAATACCTCAGCTATACATAATGTTAGTATTTTTTTTTTCAGATTTATTTATTTATTTATTTATTTTCCATCTCTTTTTTTTTTTTAATACTTTAAGTTTTAGGGTACATGTGCACATTGTGCAGGTTAGTTACATATGTATACATGTGCCATGCTGGTACGCTGCACCCACTAACTCGTCATCTAGCATTAGGTATATCTCCCAATGCTATCCCTCCCCCCTCCCCCCTCCCCACCACAGTCCCCAGAGTGTGATATTCCCCTTCCTGTGTCCATGTGATCTCATTGTTCAATTCCCACCTATGAGTGAGAATATGCGGTGTTTGGTTTTTTGTTCTTGCGATAGTTTACTGAGAATGATGGTTTCCAGTTTCATCCATGTCCCTACAAAGGACATGAACTCATCATTTTTTATGGCTGCATAGTATTCCATGGTGTATATGTGCCACATTTTCTTAATCCAGTCTATCATTGTTGGACATTTGGGTTGGTTCCAAGTCTTTGCTATTGTGAATAATGCCGCAATAAACATACGTGTGCATGTGTCTTTATAGCAGCATGATTTATAGTCATTTGGGTATATACCCAGTAATGGGATGGCTGGGTCAAATGGTATTTCTAGCTCTAGATCCCTGAGGAATCGCCACACTGACTTCCACAATGGTTGAACTAGTTTACAGTCCCACCAACAGTGTAAAAGTGTTCCTATTTCTCCACATCTTCTCCAGCACCTGTTGTTTCCTGACTTTTTAATGATTGCCATTCTAACTGGTGTGAGATGATATCTCATAGTGGTTTTGAATTGCATTTCTCTGATGGCCAGTGATGATGAGCATTTTTTCATGTGTTTTTTGGCTGCATAAATGTCTTCTTTTGAGAAGTGTCTGTTCATGTCCTTCGCCCACTTTTTGATGGGGTTGTTTGTTTTTTTCTTGTAAATTTGTTTGAGTTCACTGTAGATTCTGGATATTAGCCCTTTGTCAGATGAGTAGGTTGCGAAAATTTTCTCCCATGTTGTAGGTTGCCTGTTCACTCTGATGGTAGTTTCTTTTGCTGTGCAGAAGCTCTTTAGTTTAATTAGATCCCATTTGTCAATTTTGGCTTTGGTTGCCATTGCTTTTGGTGTTTTGGACATGAAGTCCTTGCCCACGCCTATGTCCTGAATGGTAATGCCTATGTTTTCTTCTAGGGTTTTTATGGTTTTAGGTCTAACGTTTAAATCTTTAATCCATCTTGAATTGATTTTTGTATAAGGTGTAAGGAAGGGATCCAGTTTCAGCTTTCTACATATGGCTAGCCAGTTTTCCCAGCACCATTTATTAAATAGGGAATCCTTTCCCCATTGCTTGTTTTTCTCAGGTTTGTCAAAGATCAGATAGTTGTAGGTAAGTGGCTTTATTTCTGAGGGCTCTGTTCTGTTCCATTGATCTATATCTCTGTTTTGGTACCAGTACCATGCTGTTTTGGTTACTGTAGCCTTGTAGTATAGTTTGAAGTCAGGTAGTGTGATGCCTCCAGCTTTGTTCTTTTGGCTTAGGATTGACTTGGCGATGCGGACTCTTTTTTGGTTCCATATGAACTTTAAAGTAGTTTTTTCCAATTCTGTGAAGAAAGTCATTGGTAGCTTGATGGGGATGGCATTGAATCTGTAAATTACCTTGGGCAGTATGGCCATTTTCACGATATTGATTCTTCCTACCCATGAGCATGGAACGTTCTTCCATTTGTTTGTATCCTCTTTTATTTCCTTGAGCAGTGGTTTGTAGTTCTCCTTGAAGAGGTCCTTCACATCCCTTGTAAGTTGGATTCCTAGGTATTTTATTCTCTTTGAAGCAATTGTGAATGGGAATTCACTCATGATTTGGCTCTCTGTTTGTCTGTTGTTGGTGTATAGGAATGCTTGTGATTTTTGTACATTGATTTTGTATCCTGAGACTTTGCTGAAGTTGCTTATCAGCTTAAGGAGATTTTGGGCTGAGACGATGGGGTTTTCTAGATAAACAATCATGTCGTCTGCAAACAGGGACAATTTGACTTCCTCTTTTCCTAACTGAATACCCTTTATTTCCTTCTCCTGCCTGATTGCCCTGGCCAGAACTTCCAACACTATGTTGAATAGGAGCGGTGAGAGAGGGCATCCCTGTCTTGTGCCAGTTTTCAAAGAGAATGCTTCCAGTTTTTGCCCATTCAGTATGATATTGGCTGTGGGTTTGTCATAGATAGCTCTTATTATTTTGAGATACATCCCATCAATACCTAATTTATTGAGAGTTTTTAGCATGAAGGGTTGTTGAATTTTGTCAAAGGCTTTTTCTGCATCTATTGAGATAATCATGTGGTTTTTGTCTTTGGCTCTGTTTATATGCTGAATTACATTTATTGATTTGCATATATTGAACCAGCCTTGCATCCCAGGGATGAAGCCCACTTGATCATGGTGGATAAGCTTTTTGATGTGCTGCTGGATTCGGTTTGCCAGTATTTTATTGAGGATTTTTGCATCAATGTTCATCAAGGATATTGGTCTAAAATTCTCTTTTTTGGTTGTGTCTCTGTCTGGCTTTGGTATCAGAATGATGCTGGCCTCATAAAATGAGTTAGGGAGGATTCCCTCTTTTTCTATTGATTGGAATAGTTTCAGAAGGAATGGTACCAGTTCCTCCTTGTACCTCTGGTAGAATTCGGCTGTGAATCCATCTGGTCCTGGACTCTTTTTGGTTGGTAAACTATTGATTATTGCCACAATTTCAGCTCCTGTTATTGGTCTATTCAGAGATTCAACTTCTTCCTGGTTTAGTCTTGGGAGAGTGTATGTGTCGAGGAACGTATCCATTTCTTCTAGATTTTCTAGTTTATTTGCATAGAGGTGTTTGTAGTATTCTCTGATGGTAGTTTGTATTTCTGTGGGATCGGTGGTGATATCCCCTTTATCATTTTTTATTGTGTCTATTTGATTCTTCTCTCTTTTTTTCTTTATTAGTCTTGCTAGCGGTCTATCAATTTTGTTGATCCTTTCAAAAAACCAGCTCCTGGATTCATTGATTTTTTTGAAGGGTTTTTTGTGTGTCTATTTCCTTCAGTTCTGCTCGGATTTTAGTTATTTCTTGCCTTCTGCTAGCTTTTGAATGTGTTTGCTCTTGCTTTTCTAGTTCTTTTAATTGTGATGTTAGGGTGTCAATTTTGGATCTTTCCTGCTTTCTCTTGTGGGCATTTAGTGCTATAAATTTCCCTCTACACACTGCTTTGAATGCATCCCAGAGATTCTGATAGGTTGTGTCTTTGTTCTCGTTGGTTTCAAAGAACATCTTTATTTCTGCCTTCATTTCGTTATGTACCCAGTAGTCATTCAGGAGCAGGTTGTTCAGTTTCCATGTAGTTGAGCGGCTTTGAGTGAGATTCTTAATCCTGAGTTCTAGTTTGATTGCACTGTGGTCTGAGAGATAGTTTGTTATAATTTCTGTTCTTTTACATTTGCTGAGGAGAGCTTTACTTCCAAGTATGTGGTCAATTTTGGAATAGGTGTGGTGTGGTGCTGAAAAAAATGTATATTCTGTTGATTTGGGGTGGAGAGTTCTGTAGATGTCTATTAGGTCCGCTTGGTGCAGAGCTGAGTTCAATTCCTGGGTATCCTTGTTGACTTTCTGTCTCGTTGATCTGTCTAATGTTGACAGTGGGATGTTAAAGTCTCCCATTATTAATGTGTGGGAGTCTAAGTCTCTTTGTAGGTCACTCAGGACTTGCTTTATGAATCTGGGTGCTCCTGTATTGGGTGCATATATATTTAGGATAGTTAGCTCCTCTTGTTGAATTGATCCCTTTACCATTATGTAATGGCCTTCTTTGTCTCTTTTGATCTTTGTTGGTTTAAAGTCTGTTTTATCAGAGACTAGGATTGCAACCCCTGCCTTTTTTTGTTTTCCATTTGCTTGGTAGATCTTCCTCCATCCTTTTATTTTGAGCCTATGTGTGTCTCTGCACGTGAGATGGGTTTCCTGAATACAGCACACTGATGGGTCTTGACTCTTTATCCAACTTGCCAGTCTGTGTCTTTTAATTGGAGAATTTAGTCCATTTACATTTAAAGTTAATATTGTTATGTGTGAATTTGATCCTGTCATTATGATGTTAGCTGGTGATTTTGCTCGTTAGTTGATGCAGTTTCTTCCTAGTCTCGATGGTCTTTACATTTTGGCATGATTTTGCAGCGGCTGGTACTGGTTGTTCCTTTCCATGTTTAGCGCTTCCTTCAGGAGCTCTTTTAGGGCAGGCCTGGTGGTGACAAAATCGGTCAGCATTTGCTTGTCTGTGAAGTATTTTATTTCTCCTTCACTTATGAAGCTTAGTTTGGCTGGATATGAAATTCTGGGTTGAAAATTCTTTTCTTTAAGAATGTTGAATATTGGCCCCCACTCTCTTCTGGCTTGTAGGGTTTCTGCCGAGAGATCAGCTGTTAGTCTGATGGGCTTCCCTTTGAGGGTAACCTGACCTTTCTCTCTGGCTGCCCTTAACATTTTTTCCTTCATTTCAACTTTGGTGAATCTGACAATTATGTGTCTTGGAGTTGCTCTTCTCGAGGAGTATCTTTGTGGCGTTCTCTGTATTTCCTGAATCTGAACGTTGGCCTGCCTTGCTAGATTGGGGAAGTTCTCCTGGATGATATCTTGCAGAGTGTTTTCCAACTTGGTTCCATTCTCCCCATCACTTTCAGGTACACCAATGAGACGTAGATTTGGTCTTTTCACATAGTCCCATATTTCTTGGAGGCTTTGCTCATTTCTTTTTCTTCTTTTTTCTCTAAACTTCCCTTCTCGCTTCATTTCATTCATTTCATCTTCCATTGCTGATACCCTTTCTTGCAGTTGATCGCATTGGCTCCTGAGGCTTCTGCATTCTTCACGTAGTTCTCGAGCCTTGGTTTTCAGCTCCATCAGCTCCTTTAAGCACTTCTCTGTATTGGTTATTCTAGTTATACATTCGTCTAAATTTTTTTCAAAGTTTTCAACTTCTTTGCCTTTGGTTTGAATATCCTCCCGTAGCTCAGAGTAATTTGCTCATCTGAAGCCTTCTTCTCTCAGCTCGTCAAAATCATTCTCCATCCAGCTTTGTTCCGTTGCTGGTGAGGAACTGTGTTCCTTTGGAGGAGGAGAGGCACTCTGCGTTTTAGAGTTTCCAGTTTTTCTGTTCTGTTTTTTCCCCATCTTTGTGGTTTTATCTACTTTTGGTCTTTGATGATGGTGATGTACAGATGGGTTTTCGGTGTGGACGTCCTTTCTGTTTGTTAGTTTTCCTTCTAACAGACAGGACCCTCAGCTGCAGGTCTGTTGGAATACCCTGCGTGTGAGGTGTCAGTGTGCCCCTGCTGGGGGGTGCCTCCCAGTTAGGCTGCTCAGGGGTCAGGGGTCAGGGACCCACTTGAGGAGGCAGTCTGCCCGTTCTCAGATCTCCAGCTGCGTGCTGGGAGAACCACTGCTCTCTTCAAAGCTGTCAGACAGGGACATTTAAGTCTGCAGAGGTTACTGCTGTCTTTTTGTTTGTCTGTACCCTGCCCCCAGAGGTGGAGCCTACAGAGGCAGGCAGGCCTCCTTGAGCTGTGGTGGGCTCCACCCAGTTCGAGCTTCCCGGCTGCTTTGTTTACCTAATCAAGCCTGGGCAATGGCGGGCGCCCCTCCCCCAGCCTCGCTGCCGCCTTGCAGTTTGATCTCAGACTGCTGTGCTAGCGATCAGCGAGATTCCGTGGGCGTAGGACCCTCCGAGCCAGGTGTGGGATATAGTCTCGTGGTGCGCCATTTTTTAAGCCGGTCTGAAAAGTGCAATATTCGGGTGGGAGTGACCCGATTTTCCAGGTGTGTCCGTCACCCCTTTCTTTGACTCGGAAAGGGAACTCCCTGACCCCTTGTGCTTCCCAGGTGAGGCAATGCCTCGCCCTGCTTAGGCTCGCGCACAGTGCACGCACCCACTGGCCTGCGCCCACTGTCTGGCACTCCCTAGTGAGATGAACCCGGTACCTCAGATGGAAATGCAGAAATCACCCGTCTTCTGCGTCGCTCACGCTGGGAGCTGTAGACCGGAGCTGTTCTTATTCGGCCATCTTCGCTCCTCCCTCCAATGTTAGTATTTTATTGAAAAAAATGTGTGTAATTCTTATTAAAAGATGACTAACAATAGCATTTCCAGGTGTAATCCATTAGTAAATTGTTCCATTAGCACAGAATTAGAAGCTCAGGGATTGACCACAGATCCACTAATCAAGGAGAATATTGTTTGTTCTATACTTCATTATATTATTATCATTACTGTATAGTTTACATGCAATACAATTCACACATTTAAGTGTACAGTTCAGTGTTTAAATTTCCATCAAGCCAGTTAATATATAGGACATATCCTTGTGCCCAGAATGTTCCCTCGTGTGCTTTTGAGTAAGTGGCTTACATCTCAACTAATCCCAGGCAATCACTGATCTGATTTCTAAAACTATAGATGAATTTTGCCAGTTCTAGAATTTCACATAAACAGAATCCTTGCATAAGCAGTTGAAAAAATAATTCATTCTTCTTTCTCTCTGCACCATGTCTGTGAGATTACCCATGTTGTTACTTTTATTATCAATCTTTGTTTTTATCCAAGTTCTTTCATGATTATCCATGATTATTCTTTTTATTGCTGAGTGGTGCTACACTGTGTGAATATACCAAATTGTATTAATGCACCCCCTTGTTGAAGATATCTGTATTCTTTCCAATTATTGGCTATTATGAATAGGCTGCTATGAACCTCTGAGTAGAAGTCTTTGTTTGAACATGTTTTAATATATTTCAAGTAAATATCTAGAGTGTTTGCTAAGTAATATGCAGAGTAATTTTAACTTTATGATTAATAAACTGTGAAACGATTTCACTTTTATCACTCCCACTAGTAATCCCTGGGAGTTCCAATTGTTCCACGTTTCTACTAACACTTGTTAGTAGTGTCAGTCTTAAACTTCAGCCATTCTGGAGGGTATGAAGCCATATATCATTGTACTTTTGACTTAAACTCCCTGAAGACAAATTATTTTGAAAACTTTTTCATGTGCTTACTTGTAACTTTTATGTTTGTTTATGAAGTATATATTCAAGTATTTCACTCTGCTTTTATTGTTTATTCTCTTATCATTGAATTTTTAAATATATCCTGATTATAGGCCTTTGTTAAATATGTGTATAGAGGATATTTACTCCCAGTCTATAGCTTGCCTTTCTACTTTCCTAATCATATAGTTAGAAAAAAAGTTTTAATTATGATGGATGTATGAAAATATTGAGTCTTCCAATCTATGAATGTGATAAATCTCTTCACTTATTTAGACCTTTAATTTTCCCATTGATATTTAATACTTTCATGTAGTGTTCTTGAGCATATTTTGGTGAGGTAGGTGTGAAGGAAAATTCTGAGTGAATGTATACCTTGCCACATGTGATACAGATATAAAAATTGATGTGTAAGCTGGGCACAGTGGCTCACACCTGTAATTCCAGCACCTGGGGGGCTGAGGTGAATTGCCTGGGGCTGGGAATTTGAGACCAGCCTGGGTAACATGATGGAACCCCATCTCTACAAAAATACAAAAATTAGGTGGGTGTGGGGTGCATATTGATAGTCCTAGCTACTTGGGAGGCTTAGGTTGGAGGATTGTTTGAGTCCAGGTTGTCAAGCCTGCAGTGAGCCATAATCAGGCCACTGTACTCCAGCCTGGGCAACAGAGCAAGACCCTATCTCAAAAAAAAATTGAGGTTTAAAGCTAAAATCCTTAAGACTTTAACTATATAGATAGTAAAGAAGTTTTTAACAGAATGTGAGAATTGATCCTTAAAAAATTATGTGGGCAAATGAGCCATTCCTCAACCTGAGGTCTTTGTAGCTGAGTGTAATGAAAAGCTGAATAGTAAGCATTTAACAGTGGGCAAAATCTCTAATGCCACTAAGTGTTTTCCAAAAATATTTCTAAGCAGGAAAGTGGCACCAGTATGTGTAAGCAGTGAACAGCTGCTGACTGAGGCTGGGGAAAGAACTTAAGTGCTGATGACAGTGATAGCTTGAGTAGCTTAGACAGGCAAGGTAGACAAGATAAATATCTTTCCCCTTTGAGTTTAATCCAATTAAGAAAGTTAAAGCTTCTTTCCATCTTTCCCATATTATAAAGAGTTACTGCCACTCAACTTGATCCAAGCCAGATTTGGCATGGCTTTTAGCTGGGTTTATCATCTCATATTCTTGGTAGTAACATTATTGGAAGAGATCTCAACTGTATTACAAGTGGGATGTGTGACAATTACAGCTGAGATGGATGCTGCTGTTCATGGTATTTGAAATGTTTTTATAGAGTGATTATATAAAGCAATGAACTCCTCTGAGAATCCTTTTATACATTTTGTTCTTACCCACAGAAGTTATTTCCAGGCAGATTTGTACTCCTTTTTTTTTATTGTTTTCTTTATTTTATTGTTTTTTCTGTCTTGGCACTTTTAGCTATTTATGTGCATTCAGAAGCAGAGTTAGTGCTAAAGGACAGATGAAAGATCAGTTTATTTTGTGTAAATATCCATTATAAATAGAAAAACATGGCTCAAAAATAAACTGGATTAAGGTATACTTTAAAAGCACTCAAATTGTTTAAAATAGAATGTTACAACAATCCCAAATCACAATAAGACTATTTGAGACCAAATTAAATTATAAAATATAAATGGCATTGTTATAAGGAAACATAAGATTCCAGTTTAGATTGGCTACATATTTCTTAGGTTAAGATTTTTATAGAAAATTTTATATTTGCCTGAAAGTTTTTTGTTTGTTTGTTTGTTTTAAAACAACAACAACAACAAGGGAATCCTAATGTAGATAATCATGCAACTTTAAGTGGAATGCTCTGTAAAAGATCTATATGTGAACAAAGTCTGTGTATCCAGGTACAGTAGAATTACTCTTAGATTATCTTTAATATATTACAAACAGCTCATTCTGATGATCTCTTGTCTACTCACATGTTGTATTCAGTTTAAAAGTTATTAATACTGGCACCTCCCAGAAGGAAAATAAATTTATTAGATATTAAAGAGAAAATAGAAAAAGATAGTGTAGAGCAGTCATCCATATCCCTATTCCGATACTGTGACCCTGGTAGGCAGTTTTTCTGGAAAGGATTTTTTTTTTTCCAAGATGTCTGTGACTTATAATGTATAGAAGATCCTTCTTGGTTTCTTTTTGGACCCCATTATTTGACTTGTTCTCACAGGAGATGTAGTCAATATTGAGCTGGGTCTCAAATAATCCTCTGAAAAGCAAGATGTTCCCTGAAGACATTCATAAGGCATGAAATGCCACTTCTGTCCCATCAGACAGAGTCCAAGTTTTCTTGATGGGCCCTTCCTCCTTAAGACTGATATATAGAAAATGAGCTTATTCCAGTTGCTTCTTTATTGTTAAGATTCAGTGTAGGTGGTTCTCAGGCTTACCGATGAAATAGTTTCTCAGGCGAGGTCTCAAATTTCTTTGTCACACATTATCTTTGACTCATTGTTTATTATAAGCCTGAGTTTCTAAATCCTAAGTATAACCTTTTTGCTTGTCTCTTTCCAAGGGACCAAAAACATTACCTTCTGTTATAAACATTCCCTTACCTGGTATGGGTACCAGCTTCTTTTTAATGTCAACTTTCCGAATTTAGAATTTTCTGAAATATTTTCTATTCTAAGAAATAGCTCATCAGTATGAGAACACTTGATTTAGAAAGAGGTTGATATTTGAGCAGTTTCAAACATCCTAGTTCTGAATTAGAATGCCCAAATACCACTCTTCAAAGCTAAGGGACAGATGAAAGACCATGTTAGAAACCTGAGGTCCAGAATGACGAAGTAATTTTGCCACGAAGGGACTCAGATTGCTGGTGTCCTGCTTGTCATCCCAGCTATCCTTGTTTCTCTACCCTGCTCTTTCCTCAAGTGGTTAAGAGCATAGGTTGGGAGTCAGATAGATTTGGTTCAAGCAATTTTTAAACTACACTTGTCCTTTGAATAACATGGGTTTGAGCTGTATGGGCCCACTTACAAGCAGACTTTCTTCCACCAGTGCCACCCCTGAGACAGCAAGACCAATCCCTCCTCCTCAGTCTACTTAATATGAAGACAATGAAGATGAAGATTTTTATAACTGATACAGGAGCTAGAAATTATTTAGGCAGATAGGGTAAGAGAGTCCTTGGTAAGGTTTCCTTTAAAGAAAAAGCAGCCCCTAAATCATTTCTTTTCCAACAAAAAGCAGCCTGAAAAATCAAGCTTCAAGCATAGATAAGCAAGTTAAAAGCTTGCCAATAGAAAAGGGATACCTGGAAGCCAGGTATTTTCAGCATGGAGGTTCCCTCTTCCCTTTTCTTTGTTGCCATGTGTGCAGTAAAAAGCAGGCAACATGGCATCGGCCAGGTAGAGACTCCATCTGCATACTAAAAGATTAGTGTGGGACTGCCAGCTTCTTTGCATGCTATGCAAAGGGCACAACTGGTCCGACTAATCTCTCATGCCCTATGTAAATCAGACACCGCCTCCTCAAGCTCGTCTATAAAACCCTGTGCATTTCACCACAGAACCAGAAGACCCACTCTGAAGCTCCTCTCTCTCTGCAGGAGAGAGAGCTTTTCTCTTTTCTCTTGCCTATTAAACCTCTGCTCTTAAACTCACTTCTTGTGTGTCCGTGTCCTTGATTTCCTTGGCGTGAGAAAACGAACCTTGGGTATTTATCCCAGATGAGAATGACTCTGCTTCATAATGACCCACTTCCACTTAGAATAGTAAATATATTTTCTCTTTCTCATGATTTTCTTAATAACATTTTCTTTTCTCTAGACTACTTTATTGTAAGAATACAGTGTATAATACATATATGCTATTCAACTGTTTATGTTACTGGTAAGGCTTCCAGTCAACACTAAGTAGGCTATTACTAGTTAAGTTTTTGGGGAGGCAAAAGTCATACATAGATTTTCTGCTGCACAAAGTATTAGTGTCTCTAACTCCTGTGTTGTTCAACGGTTAACTGGAGTTATGATCTTCATGGCCATGTATACAGTATTTAACTTCTCTGAGACTCAATTTTCCCACCTATGAAATAGGGGTGGTAATCTTGCTTATCTTATACAGTGACATGACGATGTATTGACATAATGCATGTCAAGTGCTTGACTCAGTGTCTGACTCATATGTATATTAAATAGCTATTATTATTCCATTGCTGTTTATTAAATCACATTTTTATAAAAGATTACTGTGTGGCAATGAAACTCTCGAGCCTACATGTGTACTTACTTCCCATTGATGGTAATGGATTTGGACTTAACGTGCTTTAAATCTCCAGCTTATTATTCCCCAGGGTCAGTGATACACTTATTAGACATAAGTCAGGCTCTTAAATCAGCACAGGCTAACTGCTATTACAACTTTCAAATCTTAATAAAGTACAATTTTGTTTCTCACTCATCGGACTGTACGGTGTAGTGCTATGGTGGGTTTTTCTCTGTATATTCGTTTAGAAATTGGGCTTCTTTCCTCTTGTGGCTCCACCATTTCCTAGGGCCTCAGTATTCTACACTGGGTCCTTTGCGGACAGCTGACCATTTTTAAAGCATTAGGCCATTTCAAGCATCTATATAGCTAATAAGATTTAGACAATGTGCTTCTGTATGGAAGACCATGCAGGAGGATTGTCGAGGTCTGGCTGGAAAGTGGCAGACATCACTTCTGCACACATTCCATTGAAGACATAAATTAAACATTAGATTTACTTCTACATGTTATAGCTCAGAAATTTCAAACTTCATTCATTAAAAGTATCACTGAAATTATCTATATAAAAATATTCATTATTGCTATTTAGGAAATTCATGCTTATGGGCATCATATTTTCATGCTATTCATAGTCCAATTTTTATTTAATTAAAAACTTGGAAAGTGAAAAAAAGTATGCAGTGCATTTTTCTAAAATCCATTAATTAGCAAAGTTCAAGCATAGAATTGCCATTCTTAGATTACAAACACATGGGAAGACTGGGGAATGTAGTCTAATTGTAGGCCCAGGAGGAAATGGAAGTAGGATTTGGTAAACACATGGTATTAACTCTGAAACAGCCAATACGGAGTCCAATACATTGACTCACGTAGGAGAAAATGATCATATACTTTCAAAGCATTTTGGCATTTGTGCTTCACAACATCATAATGACATTGATATACACAATCAGATAAAGGAATTGAGATATAAGTAATTTTGTTTATATGTTATGATTTCTGTTTCATTTGGCTTAATTAGCTAACCCATGAAAAGCTATTCTTGTGTTTTTAATATTAGCAAAACTAAAATTTAATCTCACACCATGTTTTTTAGAGGCTGCTTAAGAGATTTCATAAATCTAGTATTTTGCAGACTATTTCTAACTGCATTTGTAGATATTAATTTATTTTTGCTTCTTGAATAAAATTTCAGTTTGGTTAGCATAAAGCCACATTTGTCTAAATCTTATTAGCTATATAGATGCTTGAAATGGCCTAATGCTTTAAAAATTTTATCCTTAATTAATCCTCAATACCTTTCTGGAGGAAACTTCTAAAAATGACAATACTATATTTCAGCTTTGCTAGCTGATGAATTTTAGACATAGTCATTGCATAATTTTTTAATTTTCCAAATTTTTAATTAAGTAAAAATTGGACTATGAATAGCATGCAAATTTGGTACCTATAAGCATAAATTTCCTAAATGGCAATAATGGATGTATTTATGTGGACTGTCTCAGTGATGCTTTTAATTAATAAATTTGGAAACTCCTGAGTAGAAACTGGTAAAAGTGCATTTAAACTTTACCTCTTATTATTTCATGGAGTTTTACTCTACCATGTTTATTTACTGAGATTTTATGAAAACTGGATATTAACTAACAATCCAAACTGAGAGTGAGACAAAGTTAACTCCTAATTAAACATTCAAGTACATTTTCCGTGGCAGTATGTTTACATTTACACATTAGAAATAACATTCATTACTAGAGCTAATTAAAATTTCATGTGGAAATCTTAACCAGACATTTTCATTTCATATTTAGCTTTTGATTTATTCAGTCACTTAATTGTCCTTCCATGTATGTTACTGTCCTGATTCTCTAACCCACATTTTGGCGAGGTGCTTCGCAAATACTATGATCCTTAAAATTTCTTTGAAGGTTGTTTTGCCATTAACTTCTGTGAATTTTATGTTTCCCTGTAAGGTTGGGAAGAGGAAATACGTATAACAACACTATGGAAATATTTCCTACTTCCTCTGGTCTTTTCATAATCTAGATCTGTAGGTTCATCGAGGTTGGGTGGCATCCACTGCTTTATACAAATCTTATTTATGTTAAATTGAATTTTTAAGTAGGGATGGAGAGTTCCAAGAAACAGATAGTAGTTGATCACTTTACATGTTGCAGGCGGGTCATGTAAGATGAAGGCTGAAGTGCTTTATGGACAAGAATGGCATTATGGCAGTTTAAATCCCTTACAATTTACGTGTTACAGATCCAATCCTAGCTCCCAAGTTCTGGAAGAGAGATTATTTGCCTCCATTTAAGTCCAGAGTCCAAGACTGATCCAAGACTGGGTGTCAGGGGAGGGTCTTGGAGAAGAGATAAGTGGAATTAGAGGGAGGGAAGGGGAGAAGATCAGAGCAGATTTATAGAGAGGAGTGCATAGAAGAGCAAGAGTAGCCATGATGGTGCTCTGAGTCCTGAGTTCTAGCTTGTTGTGGAGGCCTCGGTCCACTCCTCAACTTGGCTTCTCTGAGGCAACCAGCATCCTTATGTTTAATATACTCTCTGCTTAAGCTCATTCAAGATGGATACTTCTTATTTGCAATGAAAAGTTTGAAATAATCTGATGCCTATCTTGTTTTCAAAATCAACAGAATAACTTACAGGATCTGCTTGATGACAACATCGAATATTTTACTTTTGAATAAAGTCTCGGAATCTACCTAAGCTCTCACTAGATCATTTCCCTTAACCTTATAAAGTTTGGGACAACAACAGTGCCTCCAAATAAATCAGCTGAAAGATTTGCTTCTATAGAAAAATCTGAGAGTTCTGCTTTAGCCATTTGTCTTTGATAGAGGATATAGCTCTTTTTTCTCAGCCAGTTGAAGTGTATGTCATATTTCGCTGACTATAATGGAAAGAAATATATCCAGTCATAAAGAATATGTTCTAAGCATATTTGGAAACCAATATCTTTTATAATATACTGCTCTGTGCCTATTATAGTTATAAATCAAGAAGAATTTGGTCTCACACTTTGTGACACAGCTATA
This sequence comes from Pan paniscus, assembly GCF_029289425.2. Lineage (NCBI taxonomy): Eukaryota > Metazoa > Chordata > Mammalia > Primates > Hominidae > Pan > Pan paniscus. The sequence continues at coordinate 70,116,221 of NC_073257.2, read as the reverse complement.
TGAGATAAATTGTTTTTAAAAGTCTCGCCCTTTTTATAGGACAGGAAATTCTCAGATCTTTATACAGGATAAATTGTTGCCCCAGAATATCAGGAGCAGAAAATATATTTTTGTGGCTTCTGGTGGAGATTGGAATTCACAGTAGTAGAAAGGATGAAATTTGTCTAGGAAGCCCACTTAGTACTTAAAACTCAATCATGTGAAGTCACATGCCTCAAACCTGCATACATTATATACTGCTAACATTAATAAATAACATCACTAGATTTTGTGTTATTCACCATCCTTCTCATAAGCCTAAGAAAAAGGAAGCAATAAGAATCATTGACATATAGAAAAAGTTGTGTCATACGTGTTTTTCAATAACTAAGCCTTAGAAAATAGTATTTTTGATTTTCATCATAAAAATGTTCAGTCTAGCAATTGGCTATGTTTTCAGCTAAACAGAAAAGTTGCTAGAGTCATTTAAAATCAGTTTTAATTTGAGAGATTAGCTATGTACTTCCTTGGGTTATTATTGGCAATAATGATTCATACGTACACAGTCTCCCAATTTATGTCACTGCCGAAAGATGCCATGATGAAAGATTCCAAAGTTTCCAAAATTTCAAACTGATACCCTTCAAATTGCCCATATATTAGTCTTCTAGTTCTCATATGTGTTTTTGGGATCCTTAGTGAAATGGAGAAACTTATAAATTATTTTTTTCCAAAAAGTTCTTAGTTAACTAAGCTAGTCATCTTATTCTTTCCTGGCTGTTTCTAATGAGATTTACACTTATACGGTAGTCCCCCATTATCTATGGCTTCACTTTCCATGGTTTCAGTTGCCTACGGTCAACAGTGGTCCAAAAATATTAAATGGAAAATTCCAGAAGTAAACAGTTTATAACTTTTAAGTGCTATGTCACAACTCCTACATCATTTACCTCAATTCATCCTATCATGTAGGCATTTTATTATCTCATATCATTACAAGAAGAAGAAGGATGAGTACAATAAGATATTTTGAGAGAAAGGGAGAGAGACTGACCACATATATATAGCTTTTACTACAGTATATTATAGTAACAGATCTATTTTATTATATTATTGTTGTTAGCCCCTTACTGTGCCTAATTTATAAAGTAAACTTTATCATACCTATGTATGTATAGGGCAATCCTAGTATACAAAGCCCTCAGTACTATTGTGGTTTCAAGAATACATTGGCGGTCTTGGACTGTATCCTAGGTAGACAAAGGGGGACCACTGTCATCCAAAGTCATTCACAAATAACATTTATGGAGGTAGGCCTCCATAAGAGAAGGCCCTAGACCTTCTCTTGACATTTTCTCATGATTCTCATAGTTATTTTTTCAAATTCTGTATTTTATATTCTAGTACTAAAAGAGAGGATTTAGAATATTGTTTCAAAGCTTTTAATATTTCTCTACTGATTATCAAGTTATTTTTATGGTATAATTTCTTTGGTATACTACTATAGCTCTTATGAAAAAACTGTAATTGTCAAATCTCACAAAAATTTTCCTATGAAGCCAAACAGAATTAAACAGAAATTATTTTTAAGAAATGATCCTGGCAACTTCTCTACAAAGTTGTTCTTGAGATACAACTTAAATGTTCAAATCAAATAGATTTTGGCATTTCTCAGCGGTTGCTTCTTGTAAAAAATTGCTGACAATTTTGGACATTAAGTGTTCACTGCATCAAACGGTGATAAATGTTCTGGGTGATGGCACGTTTTCCTGCAGTCTTGCTCCCAAATGATTAAATGTTTATATCTTCCTTTTGCTATTCCTCATGGTCTGAATTTGTTGCTTTCAGTCACAAGAATAGCACAAAGGCCATGGGTATAATGGATATAGACTTTTAAAAAATCCCTGGTTTTAAATAGTGCTATTTTAGGACAATGTTCCCTGTTCTCTGCTAAATTTTTTTCATCAAATGTGTGGTTGGATAAATATTTGAATTGAGTACTGGCAACATTGATTTTTAACTGATAGTGGTAACTATTGTTTGTAGACCTTGAGAAATCGAGTAAATGATGTAAAAATATAAGAAATTCTGAATCAATAAAACTGTCTCTAATATACTGTCATGTAAATAGGAAGTGGGATAAATTAACTATGAATATTTTCTTATTGCAGAACTCCTGTTATATATTACTTTACTATTTTTTCTTTGCATGTGGATATTTAGCCATTTTAATAAATCTTGGTCCATTGAAGTAATCAGGGAATGGTTAGAAAGATAATAATTTGGGTTGTTAAAATATGGAACTTATAATAACAAGTCACAATTTATGTGACTGAACATAAATGAATTTTGAATTGGATGGTTTTTTAAAAAAAAGACTGCAGCCCGGCGTGGTGGCTCATGCCTGTAATCTCAGCACTTTGGGAGGCTGACGTGGGCGGATCACCTCAGTTCGCGAGTTCGAGACCAGTCTGACCAACATGGAGAAACCCTGTATCTACTAAAAATACTAAATTAGCCGGGCATGGTGGCACATGCCTGTAATCCCAGCTACTCGGGAGGCTGAGGCAGGAGAATCTCTTGAACCCAGGAGGCGGAGGTTGTGGTGAGCCAAGATCCGCCATTGCACTCCAGCCTGGGCAAAAAGAGCGAAACTCCAGCCGAGCGCGGTGGCTCACGCCTGTAATCCCAGCACTTTGGGAGGCCGAGGTGGGCAGATCACGAGGTCAGGAGATCGAGACCATCCTGGCTAATGCAGTGAAACCCCGTCTTTACTAAAAATACAAAAAAATTAGCCGGGGGTGGTGGTAGGCGCCTGTAGTCCCAGCTACTAGGGAGGCTGAGGCAGGAGAATGGCGTGAACTCGGGAGGCAGAGCTTGCAGTGAGCCAAGATCGTGCTACTGCACTCCAGCCTGGGCGACAGAGCAAGACTCCATCTCAAAAAAAAAAAAAAAAAAAAAAAGCCTGCTAAAATAAACTAAGCTATTCCAGGAACAAATCGCTCTTGACTTGTCAATCAGAGCAAATGTCAAATTGCAATGAACTTACACAAAATATGCTATTAATTTTTATGTGAACATGTTTTTGTTTTGTAGCAATTTTTTTATTCAACGCATGTCTATTTAAAATAATTAAATGTGATTAAATACCGTACTGCCATAATTAGATTGTTAATATATTAACAATACAACTGAATTAGACATCAGGCAAGTTTGGCAATTATTATTTATGTTAAGGTTCATACACTAAGCACAAGTCACCATAGTTTATTAAATGAAATCCAATGCACTCTCAAACTAGAGGTTAATTCTAATCAAGGAAAAATTTTATCACAATCTACTTGGGTTTTGGGACCAGAATTCATTGGTATGCTATCATGAATTCTGATTTGTAATATCATTTCAGTGTTCAAAACGTGAACAAAGAATATGAGCAACATAAAGAGGAAGAAACAACCAATAAGAGTAAAAACCTAATTAAATTTTGCTTGTAATAACTGCCTTTCCTTGTGCTACTCAGCTGAATGTTCACTTCTGAAGACAGAGTCCTTTTTCTGTTCAATATGGAATCCATACAATCCAGAACAATAGGTGCTCAAAGATCAGATAAATGGGAGTCCATTTAGAAAACTGATAATAATTCCTCATTTTCCAGAGTTACTAAAATAGGATGAGTGTTGAGTTCCTAAATAGTTATAACCACCAATATGTTCTAAATCTAGATCTTTATATTTTTACAGAATGCTCATAAACTATCAAAATTCAATAGTTAAAAGTTGATTAAAATATGTTATCAATGACTTAACTCTTGACTTAAGGCAGAAAAAAGTAGACTCTACAAATTGTTAAATCATGACAAATGCATTCATTTTTATTTGTGAGTCAAAAATAAAATATCTAAGGCAGTTTAATGATTTAATCTTATGTCTAATGTGAATTAATCATCAGCAGATTCGCACATTTCAACTTTATTATTTAGTTTCTAAACCACCAACACTAGTACAACTCAATTAACTTTGAGATTTCAATTAAATCTTAATGGGTCCAGAAACTATTACTTTATCAGATTTGTAACTAAAGTATCAACAAACATTTCTTTAATGTTTACTTTTAGTGGTCAGTAGCTAATGAATAGACTTAGCTCTGTTACTCATTCATTACTTTAGAATTTATTGAATATTAGTCTGTGCCACATACAGAACAAATGTATATAAATGCATATAAAATAATGCCAGTCAATGAGATGAGTGGTGGTGCTAGGTTTTAAAAATTTGAATTTATTATAAATTTTTAAGTTGGCTTTATATATATAATCCATAAAGTGCTTGAAATTGGCAGAGAGCATTGAAGTAAAAATCCCTGGAGACCACCTGGAAACAGTTCTCCAAGGTCACAGCCAGAGCTGTCATATAGGGAGGACTGGCAAAGTGTAGAGAATGTTGAGATAAAATGAAAGCAAAAGAACTGGGGACATTGGGCTTTGGCTGGTCAAGAAGAAATGATAAACCAGATGACCATTTCTCCAGGAGTGAAGAGAAACATCTGCTCATTGTCATCTTTAGCATTCACTGTACATGGACAGCAATTTAAATTTCTCTGTGTTAACTGATGTTCTGTGGGATCATCGCAGAACCAAAACTCAGTCTTCCTTGATGGAAACCTGTCTATGCCCTAGATCCCTTGTTCATTAATCCTTCTGTTTGGGACCAGAATTTCCAGATTATTTTTTTGTGTGCAGAGATGGGGGCATATTTGTTAGAATGCTGAACATGGATTCATAAGAGCGTTTATTGACAGATGGTAAAGTTGTGACAGAAGGCTGAGTGCTTCCATGCATAAAAAAGGAACCGCAACAAAATCTCCTTGGAATTTTCTTTGTGTTCAAAGGATTAACTAAGGCAACAGAAAGCTCATATCCTTCCTTGTGGGGACTGATGGAGGAGCAAACACATGCTCAAAATCAGAGCTATCTGGCTTATGTTCTGGCTTTGGGAGTAGGACTGGGCCAAGGAAGAAACAGCCAGTGTTGTGCAAGCCAGGGAGAACATTCTGGCTTTTATAGCCCAGGAGGAATATATATTATTTATACTTCTATTTTTATATATTTAGAATCAATTTCTTAGTTCATATTTCTCTATTGGTGGACACTGGCAGTTACAGTGTAAGTGATGGGCAGTGGGAAGAGTCTACATTTCTTTGTAGTTAATGTGATTTACGTGTATTATCTTTTTTAATTCTCAGAAACATCTTTTAGGGAAGGTATTATTTTAAAACTTAATAGATGAGCAAACTGAAGCTTACAGAGGTGACATAAATTGCTGAGGTCAGGAGAGGGCAAAAGAGTCAGGAAGTCATTAGTGGCCACAAATATGGCTGTGGAGTGATGCCACCTGACTTGACTCTGGAATCTGAATACTGAGCTCTTGTCACCTCAGGCAGCGTACATGACTTTTTAAAACATCATTTTCTTTACCTGTGAAATGGCAATACTAAAAGTACTTTCCCTAAAGGATTGTGTTTAGGGTAAAATGGGATAAGACAAATGATGTATATAGCACAAGGAAGGTTATTAAAATGACAAAGTTAGGAATCAAGGCCAAGTATAGTTTTTAGGTCACCACTCTGCTTCCTATTAGGGTTTGAGGCCTTAGGCCAATCTGAAACAATTCTTAGAATCCAAAAGGCTTTTATAGCTGGTCATAAGGTAGTATACTGTATTTTTAGCATAAAATAGTTTACTATATTTTTAATATACTAGAATCTAAAATCACCAGGCCAATAAAATTTTCATTACAAACAGACACACACAGATGTGTGCATGTAAGTCAGTTCTCCTGTGGCATTTGCCAAACGGATCATTTTACGGTAAGTCAAGTTTTAAATTTTGAGAGTGTATCTATCATCTTGTGAAATACTGCCTGTATTTCACCTCAGGGAAAAGAGAGTGGAAAATCTTTTATAAAAGTTTATAAATTTCTGATTTGACATTTACTTTTATAGAATGTTTGAGACCTTTGGCTTTAGAGTTGGTTAAATGAGTGTTTAAGGTTTTGCTTGTAGGTTTTAGCTGTCTGACCTTGGGCAAGTTTCTTAATCTTTCTAAGCCTCAGTTTCCTTATCTGTAAAGTGACAATAATAACACCTACTCCATAGTGTTGTTGTGAGCATTGAAGTGGATAGTAAGTGTTGATATACAAGATATATAAGGAGTGAGGCCACCTGGCAGCATTCATGGATTTTTATCTTTAAATGTCTCTGAAATATCACTGGAATATATCAGAAATGTGCACATTAATTTTGGTGCCCATGTATCATTTCATACTTGACTTGATATGCAAAGGTATTTCTCCTAGAGAAGAAAACAGAACCCTGAGATTCTGAAAAAAAATTAAGTGAATTTCAAGGATGGTCACCAGAGGCTGGGAAGGGTAGTGGAGGCCTGGGGAGTGGGGCAAGGGGAATAGTTAATGGGTACAAAAAATAGAAAGAATGAATAAGACTACTATCTGATAGCACAGTTGGGTTACTGTAGTAAATAATAACTGTACATTTTAAAATAAAAAAATTAAGTGAATTTCTATGTCACAGGTACCTAACCTGTCTCTGGTAAATTGAATAGTGTGTGTGTGTGTGTGTGTGTGTGTGTGTGTGTGAAAGAGAGAGAGAGAGAGAAAGAGAGAGGAGAGAGAGAGACCTTTTGTCCCAGTGAACTGATATTTAGAAGTAAACCGATATTCTAAATCCAAATATAACCCATACTAGTACTAGAACAAACACCACAGCAAATATAAATAAGCCATATTTAAGTTTAATTAATTCTTATTATTTGCCAACTCTATACCAAGTGCTTTACATGTATTCTTTCCTTTGGTGCTCATAACACCCAGTGAATTAGATACTATGATTGTCATTTTCTGATAGGAAAAGTGAAAATTGGAGAGGTTAAGTATTGCTCCTAAGATAATACAGCCAAGAAATTTCATGTTCTTAATCACTGTGCTATGGTGTGGTACTATTTACTATTATTTATTTTATTATGTACATTGTAAGCCTTTCCTAAGAAGTTCTCTGGTTCAGACTATTGCAAACTAGAGTACAGTAATTGCAGAAAACTGGGACTGTTTTGCAAAATATATTTTTAATGAATTCTGCTTCAGTTCACACATTTCTGTATACTTTTTTGAGTATTCATTACTTTGTTTTTAAATTATACTCTTATTTTGAGACATTGTAGATCCTCGTGAAGTTATAAAAAATAATACAAAGAGATCTGTTGTACCATTTACCCTGTTTCACCAGTGACTATGTTTTGCAAAGTATATCTACAATATCTCTACCAGGATATTGACATTGATACAATCCATTGATCTTAGTCTGATTTCTTTGTTTTTACTTGTACTCATTTGTATGTTAAGTGTGTGTGTATTTAGCTTTGTTATCACGTGTAGCCTTGTGCATCCACCACCACGGTTCACACACAGAACAGTTCCAACACCACAGGATCCCTCCTGCTCTTCTATCCCCACCTCCCCACAATTCCTTCCCCTGACATCCCAATTTCTTCCAACCATTAATCTGTTCTCTGTTTCCAAAATATTTTGAGAATGTTACATAAATGGAACTGTACAGTATATTACCTTTTGGAAATGGAATTTTTTACTCAGAACAATTCACTTGAGATTCATCTAGGATACTGCATCTGTCAATAGTTTGTTCCTTTTATTTCTGAGTGGTATTCCACAATATGGATGTGCCACAGTTTAAGCATTTACCCATGGAAGAACATTTGTTATTTCCAGTTCTAGGATATTATGAATAAAGCTGTTATGAACAATTTTGTACAGCTTTGTGTGTGAATATATGATTTAATTTCTCCAGGATAAATGCCCAAGAGGGCAATTGCTGGGTTGTACGATAATTGCATTTTAGCTTTAAAAGAAATGTTGCCAAACTTTTTTCCAGAAGCTGTACCATCTTACCTTCCTGCCAGCAATGCGTGTGTGATGTAGTTTCTCTACAGTTAACACCAACACTTGATGATGTTACTACCTCAATTTTAGCTATACTGACAGGTATGTAGTAAATCACTCATTGAGGTTTTAGTTTGTATTTCTCTGATGGCTAAGGATGTTAAATGCCTTTGCACATGCCTGTTTGCTGTCTGTACATCCTGTTTGCTGAGATGTCTGCTCCTATATTTTGTCTACTTTCCAATTGAAGTTTTTGTTTTTCTAATGTTGAGTTTTGAGAGTTCTTTATATATTCTAGGTAGTAGTTTTTTGTTAGGTAAGTGGTTTACAAATATTCTCTCTCAGTCTGTGGATTGCCTTTTCATTCTCTTCGCTGAGCAAAAGTTTTTAATTTTGATGAAGTAAAATTTATCAAGTTTTTCCTTTTATGGAACATGTCTTTGGTGTTATGATAAATTCTTTGCCTATCCCTAGGTCTCAAAGCTTTTCTCTTACAGTTTTTTTCCCTTAGATGTCTTATAGTTTTCTGATTTACATTCAAGTCCATGATCCATTTTGAGTTGACTTTTGTATAATGTATGAGACTCAGGATAAAGTTTATTTATTTTTGTCTATGGATATCTAATTTCTCCAGCACCATTTTCTCAAAATGTCACCCTTTCTCCATTGAATTACTTTTGTTCCTTTGTCAAAAATCAATCGAGCATATTTGTGTAGGTCTATTTCTGGGTTCCCTATTCTGTTCTTTTGCTCCATGTATCTGTCCTTTTGTCACTACCACACAGTCTTGATTACAGTAGCTCTATAGCAAGCTTTAATATTGGTTAGAGTGAGTCCCTCAAATTTGCTTCTCTCCACTCTTCCAAGATTGTTTTAGCTATTCTAGGGCTTGTTCCTTTTCAAATAAGTTTTAGAATAAGTTCATCTAGGTCTACAAAAAATCTTGTTGATATTTTAATGAAGTTGCATTTAACCTACTGATCAATTTGGGGAAAATTGGCATATTTATTATGTTGGGCCCTTCAATTTATGGACGTAATACACCATTTTTTTAGATTTATTTTGATTTTTTTAATCATTATTTTGTAATTTTATTGCACAATTTTGTACACATCTTGTTAGGTTTATACATAAGTATTTCATTTTCATTAGATCAATTTAGATAGTAGCATTGTTTTTGATTTGTTTTCACATGTTTATTATTAGTATATACAAAAGCAATTTATATATTTGCACACTTATTTTGTGTCCTGCAATCTTGCTGAACTTGCTTACTAATCTAAGAGTTTTTTTTTTTTTTTTAAGTTTCCTTGGGATTTTTTTTTTGTTGTCTGCAAATAGGGCAGTTTTATTTTTTTTCCTTCCAGTATGTATTTATTTGTTTTTCCTGCTTTATTGCAGTGGCTAGAACTTCCAGTACTATGTTGAAAAGCCTGGTGATGTATATACATTTATTATCATGAGAAAACCAATATCACTGTTTTAGCACCTAACAATAAATGTAAACAAAAACCAAGTTATTTACTCCCCTAGGACTGCACATGATTTTGCTGTATAAACACAGAGTAAAAGTTAGCTATCATCATCATCATCATCTTACATATTTTCCTTAGTATTTCTGTAATTTAAAAAATTCCTCTTTAATAATTTAAAAGATACTTTATGGAGTCATTTAAATTGTCACTTTATTCTCTCAGGTTTTGGGGGACACTAATCCATGTTTATTTTGCATTCTGACTCTAATGGTAGATTGTTTCTTTGTAGATTTTAATAATGTTATATTAAGAACTCATTTTAAGCACGAAAATGTTCTTTCTTGGAGAAGGGAAATATGGCAGATTTTTGGGAAACATTCTACTGGAATGGTTTTGACTTGCTTTTATCTGCTACCTTAGGAGCATCACTTGCTTTTTCCTGATTTTCAAAAATAATTTGTGGGCTTGGTATTTCTTTGTACCACCCGTGCATAGGTAAATTTGCATCCAAGCCAGTGGAAGTTGTACCTATAATTTCCCACAGGAGAACTGTATTTTCCTTCTATATCTAGGACAGCCCAAAATGTCTTAGTTTAGGATACCCTAGAAGAAAATCTCAAAGTAAGGATTCAAATGCAAATAGTTTATTTGAAAAGTTAACACCACTAAGAGAATGATAAAGTTGAGACAGAAAAGCAAAGTAGACCAACAAAGAGTGATTAACAATCAGGTTACCAAGTGGGTAAGTGGAACACAATCTTGCTAGATGAAATGCAGACCGTATCCCAGAGTTATCCCAGCCAAAGAAAGAAATGGTAAGATGTTTGTAGGCTGACTCCCTGGTCATCGTTGGTTTGGGGCACTTCTGAGTGGCATTCTCTCTAACACTTCAAGCTTGCCCTATTCACCCACCAAGCCAAAAATCCATACCAAACCTGCAGGCAATTCCATTTTATTAGAGGGCATTGAGGGCATCTGTCAAACCTTCCTTGTTATTACCCTGGATCAGTGAGTTGAGTCATTTAATGTTTCTTGCACTTTGCTTGTAGCCCATCCAGTACCCAGCTTTCTACAAGGTGCTTATTTCCATTCACCTACTTGATACAAGCCTGAAGCCTGCTCTCCTGCTTTGTGAGGGTATTAAATCTTAAACCTTAGCCATTGTCAGCTCCAATAACTCGCCAGGGCTGCTGCTGTACTATTACAAACATGACCAGTGCTCTGCACTTCAGCTTTATCTTTGCTTCTGGCACCTGGATTTCTTTTCTTTTTTTGCTGATCTACTTTATTATTTTGCTGGAATTGGAAGAAAACTTACTTTTTAAAATAAGTACATGGTATATTGTGGGATGGGTGCACATTTATTCAAACCATTCAGTTACTGATTGACCTTTTTTTGTGTTAGTTTTTTGTTTTGCTTTTGCACTACAAACATAGGTGCTATAAACTTTCCTTTCTGTGTATTTTTTGTAGTAGTGCCTTTATCTATGGGATAATGTCCCAGAAATGATATAACATCACAGAAGTTTGAGTTGATTAATTCTTTATTGCATTTCAAAAAGGTTATAACAATTTATATTTCCACCAGCAATGCAGCCTCGTGGAAAGATTTATTGGTCTTATAAATATAAGTCAGAAATTAAAGTCTTTTTATCAGAGCATTAATACTTTAATTCCATAGCTTCTCAGTAAAGAAAATAGTTTTGCCATTCATTTACACAGAAAATAAATTATATAATAATAAAACCAAAGCAAAAGGATTGAACAATAAATCTGCAAACTTTGTTTCTGGCAAACCAGGAGAGTTCAGAAGAAATGTAGTATTACTTATACCTGGACCAGAGAAAAAGAAATAAATCCTCATTTCCAGCTAAAACTAACTCCATCCATGGGTAGTTATTCTCAGCTCTGGCTAATAAGGCGTTATTCAGGTACTTTGTACATATCTTTAGGGAGCCATACTGTCAGAGGCATTCGAACCAGAGTGACTCTGTCTTTAATAGGGTAGATAAATTAGGCTGAGACCTACTGAGCTGCATTCCCAGTAGGTTAGGCATTCTAAATCACAAGATGAGATAGGAGGTCAGTACAAGGTATAGGTCACAAAGACCTTGCTGATAAAACATGTTGTGTTAAAGGAGCCAGCCAAAACTTACGAAAACCAAGATGGCAAAGAGAGTGACCTCTGGTCATCTTCACTGCTCATTACATGCTAATTATAATGCATTAGCATGCTAAAAGACACTCCCACCAGCACCAAGACAGTTTACAAATGCCACAGCAACATCAGGAAATTACCCTATATGTTCTAAAAGGGTGAGGAGCCCTCAGTTTTGGGAATTACCCATGACTTTTCCAGAAAACTCATGAATAATCCACCCGGTTTAGCATATAATCAAGAAATAACTATAAGTATCCTTAGTCCAGCAGCCCAAACTGCTGCTTTGCCTATGGAGTGGCCATTCTTTCATTTCTTTACTTTCTTAATAAACTTGCTTTCACTTTACTGTATGGACTCACCCCAAATTCTTTCTTGCATAAGATCCAAGAACCCTCTCTTGGGGTCTGAATTGGGACCTTTTTCTGGTAACAATATCTTGGGGTCCAGGCTGTCTGGAGACATCAGTAGGGTAATAAGGACATGGTTATTAAATCAGATAAAATAACTGCTTCCTTGGAATTTGATAAATGTCACCTCTTAAGATGTGTAGTGTCAAAGTTATCTTGAGGATGCTTGCATTTGAAACAGCCTTGTTGTCTGGAGTGTCACCCAAGTTTTGTGGTCTCATGGCCATGGAGAACAGGGTGTGGACACACAAAGAGTGAGGTTAAGAGCAGAAGATTAGTAGGTGAAAGAAAGAGCTCTCTGTTGCAGAGAAAGGTCCTGGAGAAATGGGTTGCCAGATTCGTGGTAAAATGCAGGGGGTTTATAGATGCCTGGTGAGGAGGTAGTGTCTGATTTCCACAGAGCATGAAAGATTGGTTGGGCCAGGTGTGCCATTTGCATAGGGCATGAAAAACTGGTCAGACCAGGTGTGCTATTTGCATAGGGTGTGAAAAACTGGTTAGGACTAGGTGTGCCATTTGCATAGGGTGTGAATTTCTGGCTGCCCCTACCCTAATCTTTTCTTATGCAGGCAGGTTCTCTGCTTGGCCTGCGCCATGTTGCCCATTCCTTTACTATACAAGTGGTAACAAAAAAAGAGAAGATGGAACCTCCATGTTGGATATGCCTGGCAGCCAGGTAGCCCTTTTCTATTGGCACAGCTGCCGGCATTCCCCTGTGCAAGCTTCTAGCTTCCTTATTTATGTTTGCAGCTCAAGTTTTCAGGCTGCTCTTTGTTAGAAAGGAAATGATTTTGGGGGCTGCTTTTTGTTAAAAGGGCAACATTGCCGAGGACTCTTTTTCCCTCACTATCTGCCTAAATAATTTCTTTCTACCTGCTGTATCACATTCACAGATTTCTGGCACTGTTGACTGACTGGAAAGGCTTTTCTAAAATCAGCTTAGTTTATCTCTGTTAAATCAGCTTTTATTTCAGGCATGTTCCAATTGACAAAGATCTCCCTAAGGGAGGAGATCACCCCTCATATTATCTTATGCCCAATTTCTGCCTCCAAAGAAAGAAGTAAAAACTAAAAGATAGAAATGAAATTCACAGGCAAACAGCCCGGTGCCACACCCTGAGCCTGGTTAAAGATCGACCCCTGACCTAACCGGTTATGTTATCTATAGATTCCAGACATTGTATGGAAAAGCATTGTGAAAATCCCTGTCCTGTTCTGTTCCATTTTGATTACTGGTGCGTGCAGCCCCCAGTCATGTACCCCCTACTTGCTTAATCAATCACGACTCTCTCATGTGGACCCCCTTAGAGTTGCAAGCCCTTAAAAGGGACAGGAATTGCTCACTCAGGGAGCTCGGTTGTTGGAGACGTGAGTCTTGCCAAAGCTCCCAGCCAAATAAAGCCCTTCCTTCTTTAACTCGGTGTCTGAGGGGTTTTGTCTGTGGCTTGTTCTGCTACATCCCAAGCTCTATGTGGCCATGGCTGTGCACTTGCAATCTTTCTATGTAAACTGAGAAACTTTCAAATGAAAAAGATCAGCTCTGATGACAGTATGATTTCATTCTAGTAAAGTACAATTCTTATAAAATTGATTTGTTTTATATAAAAGACACTGAAATAAATTTAACTAATTACAATATCACTAGTTAAATCTTTTAAATTCAGAATTTCTTTTTTTTAAATTTTATTTTATTATTATTATACTTTAAGTTTTAGGGTACATGTGCACAATGTGCAGGTTACATATGTATACATGTGCCATGTTGGTGTGCTGCACCCATTAACTACTCATTTAGCATTAGGTATATCTCCTAATGCTATCCCTCCCCCCTCCCCCTACCCCACGACAGTCCCTGGAGTGTGATGTTCCCCTTCCTGTGTCCATGTGTTCTCATTGTTCAATTCCCACCTATGAGTGAAAACATGCAGTGTTTGGTTTTTTGTCCTTGCGATAGTTTGCTGAGAATGATGGTTTCCAGTTTCATCCATGTCCCTACAAAGGACATGAACTCTTCATTTTTTATGGCTGCATAGTATTCCATGGTGTATATGTGCCACATTTTCTTAATCCAATCTATCATTGTTGGACATTTGGGTTGGTTCCAAGTCTTTGTTATTGTGAATAGTGCTGCAATAAACATACAAGTACATGTGTCTTTATAGCAGCATGATTTATAATCCTTTGGGTATATACCCAGTAATGGGATGGCTGGGTCAGATGGTATTTCTAGTTCTAGATCCCTGAGGAATTGCCACACTGACTTCCACAATGGGTAAACTAGTTTACAGTCCCACCAACAGTGTAAAAGTGTTCCTATTTCTCCACATCCTCTCCAGCACCTGTTGTTTCCTGACTTTTTAATGATTGCCATTCTAACTGGTGTGAGGTGGTATCTCATTGTGGTTTTGATTTGCATTTCTCTGATGGCCAGTGATGGTGAGCATTTTTTCATGTGTTTTTTGGCTGCATAAATGTTTTCTTTTGAGAAGTGTCTGTTCATATCCTTCACCAACTTTTTGATGGGGTTGTTTGTTTTTTTCTTGTAAATTTGTTTGAGGCCATTGTAGATTCTGAATATTAGCCCTTTGTCAGATGAGTAGGTTCCGAAAATTTTCTCCCATTTTGTAGGTTGCCTGTTCACTCTGATGGTAGTTTCTTTTGCTGTGCAGAAGCTCTTTAGTTTAATTAGATCCCATTTGTCAATTTTGGCTTGGGTTGCCATTGCTTTTGGCGTTTTAGACATCAACATACAGAAATCAATAAATGTAATCCAGCATATAAACAGAACCAAAGACAAAAACCACATGATTTTCTCAATAGATGAAGAAAAGGCCTTTGACAAAATTCAACAACCCTTCATGCTAAAAACTCTCAATAACTTAGGTATTGATGGGATGTATCTCAAAATAATAAGAGTTATCTGTGACAAACCCACAGCCAATATCATACTGAATGGACAAAAACTGGAAGCATTCCCTTTGAAAACTGGCACAAGACAGGGATGCCCTCTCTCACCACTCCTATTCAACATAGTGTTGGAAGTTCTGGCCAGGGCAATTAGGCAGGAGAAGGAAATAAAGGGTATTCAATTAGGAAAAGAGGAAGTCAAATTGTCCCTGTTTGCAGATGACATGATTGTATATCTAGAAAACCCCATTGTCTCAGCCCAAAATCTCCTTAAGCTGATAAGCAACTTCAGCAAAGTCTCAGGATACAAAATCAATGTACAAAAATCACAAGCATTCTTATACACCAATAACAGACAAACAGAGAGCCAAATCATGAGTGAACTCCCATTCACAATTGCTTCAAAGAGAATAAAATACCTAGGAATCCAACTTACAAGGGATGTGAAGGACCTCTTCAAGGAGAATTACAAACCACTGCTCAATGAAATAAAAGAGGATACAAACAAATGGAAGAACATTTCATGCTCATGGGTAGGAAGAATCAATATCGTGAAAACGGCCATACTGCCCAAGGTAATTTATAGATTCAATGCCATCCCCATCAAGCTACCAATGACTTTCTTCACAGATTTGGAAAAAACTACTTTAAAGTTCATATGGAACCAAAAAAGAGTCCGCATTGCCAAGTCAATCTTAAGCCAAAAGAGCAAAGCAGGAGGCATCACGCTACCTGACTTCAAACTATACTACAAGGCTACAGTAACCAAAACAGCATGGTACTGATACCAAAACAAAGATATAGATCAATGGAACAGAACAGAGCCCTCAGAAATAATGCCACGTATCTACAACCATCTGATCTTTGACAAACCTGAAAAAAACAAGCAATGGGGAAAGGATTCCCTATTTAATAAATGGTGCTGGGAAAACTGGCTAGCCATACGTAGAAAGCTGAAACTGGATCCCTTCCTTACACCTTATACAAAAATTAATTCAAGATGGATTAAAGACTTACATGTTAGACCTAAAACCATAAAAACCCTAGAAGAAAACCTAGGCAACACCTTCAGGACATAGGTGTGGGCAAGGACTTCATGTTTAAATTCAGAATTTCTAATTTTAAAAGTGTAAGTGCCCAATGTGTTCTTTGTGCCCACTGCACAGACAAAACCAATTCACAGAGACCATTGTGTTGCAACAAAGAAAGAGTTTAATAGACACAAGGCCGGCCACACCACATGGGAGATAGAGTTATTACTCAAATAAATCTCCCTGAAAATTTGGAGGCTTGGGTTTTTCAAGAACACTTTGGCAGGCCAGGGAGTGTGTTTCTGGGTGGGGTCATAGGACCCTTTGTTGGCTGGAGTTCAGCGTGGAGCCACCTGTCATCAGAAATGCAAAAACCTGAAAAGATCTCTCAAAAGGCCAATCTTAGATTCTTCAAGAATGAAGTTAGTCATTAGGGAAGTTGCATATCTTGTGACCTCTGGAATAATGGCTGGTAATCTTTTACAGCTATGATTTAGCCTTAGCAGAATTTAATTTAGCCTTAGCAAAATTCAGGTTCCTCTCATCCTCCTAACCTGGTGGTCTTTCATTGCCTTTATAAAGATGGTTTAGTTTTGGGGAAGGGCTGTTATCATTTAAACTGTAAAAGTTAAATGTCTCCCAAAGTTAGCATGGCCTAAGCCCAAGAATGGTTAAGGGTGGTTTGGAGGTTAAAGGCAAGATGGGATTGGTTAGATCAGATCTCTTTCACTGTCATAATTTTTTCACTGTTAACAGTTTTTTCAAAGGCACTTTTAAAATCAGTAGTTGCACTGACATTTATTTTGATACTATCGGCTTGCTGGGCACGGTGACTCACGCCTGTAATCCCAGCATTTTGGGAGGCTGAGGTAGGAGGATCATAAGGTCAAGAGATTGAGACCATCCTGGACAACATGGTGAAACCCTGTCTCTACTAAAAATACAAAAAATTAGCTGGGTGTGGTGGTGTGCACCTGTAATCCCAGCTTCTCAGGAGGCTGAGGCAGAAGAATTGCTTGAACCTGGGAGGCGGAGGTTGCCGTGAGCCAAGATCACACCACTGCACTCCAGCCTGGTGACAGACCAAGACTCTGTCTCAAAAAATAAATAATAAATAAATAAATAAATAAATATTGGCTAACAATAACATAAAGATTATGAAGAAAATGTTTAAAATTACTAGAAAGAATAATTTTCAAGTACTACAAGAGCAATATTTAATATAACAAATCCTAATGAAAAACTTTGTAAATGTTTTCCTAGATAATATTTGATAAGTCTCTTTCTAGTTTTTGTAGTGTAAACAAAAAATAAAATTCTAAGCCCCCCAACTAACAAAATGGACACCTCCTTTCTGCCAAGAGCGTTCTAAAGTAAACCTGAAACACTAGTTCAGGCCATGATGGGAATGGGTGGTTAGACATGCCTCATTATGCCTTCCTCCCTTTGGAATCCAGGCACAGCTGACCAGCATTAACCTTAAAACAGACACCTTTAGACTGACGCAACAGCCTCTTTAAATCTGATAAGAAACATTTACATCTATTCTTTATGAAGCCTGCTACCTGGAGGCTTCCTCTCAACTGCATAATAAGAACCTTAGTTTCCACAACCCCTTATCTTAACCCAGTCACCCTCCCTTCCATTGATTTCAGGTCTTAGGTAAACTCTTTCAACCAACTATCAATTAGAAAATTTTTGAATCCAATTATAACATGGACACCACCCCATCCCCCAGCTTTGAGTTGTTCCACCTTTCTGGACAGAACCAATGTTCATCTTACCTCATGTATTGATTTTGTCTTATGTCTCCCTAAAAGGTATAAAAGCAAACTGTATCCCAACCACCTTGGACACATGTTCTCAGGATCTCCTGGGGCTGTATCATGGGTCATGCCCACCCACATTTGGCTCAGAATAAATCTTTCCAAATATTTTAGTTTGATTGTTTTCATTGACAGTAGATGCATGAAAGTTTAAGAAAAAGTTTTTCTTTTTAAAAGTATAAATTCTGTTGTATTAGTTGAAAATAACTTCATTAATCAGTCCTAATGAATTATATATGTGGTTTTCTTTGTCTCTATTTACATATTTGATATGCGTTCAGAAATTGTTAGAAGTGAATTTTGGCTTCCAGAAGAATACTTAATATTGTCAATGTAAACCAAAAAGTATCTGAGACAAAAGTCAATCAATTTAAAAGTTTGTTTTGATTATGACCTGTGACATAGCCTCGGGAAGTTCTCAGAACATGTGCCTAACATGGTTGGGTTACAGCTTGGTTTTACATTTTAGGGAGACAGAAGTTACTGGCAAAGACATAAATCGATATATGTAAGATATACACTGGTTCTGCCAAGAAAGATGGGAAATCTTAAGGTGGGGTGAGACTTCCAGATCATAGGTGGATTTAAAGATTTATTGATTGGCAATTTGGTTTTCCACCCATTTGCCTTGGTTCAGTTAAATTAAGCCTATACTGGGGACATTTCTTGTTTACCACATCAGCTCTGTATCTACAAAACTTCTGTAGCAAAGATTTAGTATATTTCTCAGCATATATCATAGTGAAATATATTATAACTCTTTTTGTAAACTCCTTGAGATAAGTGAATTTGAATTAAATATTTTTGTACTCACTCATCCTCAAAGTCAATGTAATTAGCATAAGATTTTCCACATAGTAAAAAATAAATCCATTGTAATTAAAATGACTTAGGTGGTATTTCTTAGGGGAAGGCAACATGGAATCACTGCTAAAGAGAAGAAATAACTCTGGTAGAAAGCTCCAGAATAAGTAGATTCATGTCAGACAGATTATAAATTGCACATCACATAGCAAATTGCACAACTAAGAAGGTGACATTTGAGCAAATAATCTAAGTGTGATAAGGGAGTGAAACATGTAGATATCTGTACTTTACTCCCCTGATTAACTGAGCTATTAATTGTATCAGTTGCTATACTAAGATTTGGGGATAAAGTAATGAGCACATCCTGCTCTACTTCATCCAAACTAGTGGGAAAGGCAAAATCAAGCAGATAATCATAAATTAATGGAAGATTAAAATTGGAACAAGTGTGTTGAAGCAAAGTTAATGAGATCTTAATCTATGAGAGAGAGACCTGACTTATTTTCAAAAGATAGGTCTAACAAGATTCCCTTAGTAGTGTTTGAAGCAAAACCTGAGAATGAATAGAAATGGACTAAATAGAGGGTGCTGAAAAGAGGTGGTGCATGTATGTGAAACACAGAGGTGAAAGGTAGTTCCAAGTGAAAGAATATCATGAGCTAAGAGCCCACAGAGGGTGACATATGTATGACTGAAGGGAGAAACTGAAAGAAGGTGGGCCCCTGGCTGGAGCCCAGAGGCCAAAGGGCAGTGTAGTGGGAGATGGTATCTATGAGGATTGGCAGGAAACAGACAAGGCAGGCTCACTCTCTTTATTGCTACAAATTTACGATTGCCAAATACTTTGACATTTTCAAAGCATGTTTATGTCAACGTTCTAATTTAATTTCTATTTCATCCATGTGATGTAGGCAGGCAGGATGCCTACAGCTGACAGTATCAGAAATTCAAGTGATATTCCAAGTCCCCATGAACAGTTAACGGAGGAAGCTAGAAATCAAATTCAGCTGACCCTTGAACAACATGGGTTTAACCGAGCAGGTCCACTTATACGTGGACTTTCTTGCATCTCTATGACTGCTGAGACAGCAAGACCAGCCCCTCCTCTTCCTCCCCAGCCAACTCAACATGAAGATGATGAGGATGAAGATCTTTATCATGAGCCACTTCCACTTAATGAATACTAAATATATTTTCTCTTCCCTATGATTTTCTTAATAACATTTTCGTTTCTTTAGCTCAGTGGTCCCCAAACTTTTGGCACCAGGGACCAGTTTTGTGGAAGACAATTTTTTTCCACAGATGGTGGTGGGGATGGTTTTGGGATGAAACTGTTCCACCTCAGATCATCAGGCATTAGATTCTCAAAAGGAGCTTGCAACCTAGATCCCTTGCATGTGCAGTTCACAATAGGGTTCACACCATTGAGAATCTAATGCTACTGCTGATCTGACAGAAGGTGGAGCTCAAGTGGTACTGCTCGCTAGTCTGCCACTCACCTCCACTGTACAGCTCGGTTCCTAACAGGGAACAGGCTGGTACTGGCTCACAGCCCGGGGGGGAGGGGTCCCCTGGTCTAGCTTATTTATTAACAATACCATATATAATACATATAACATACAAAGTATGTGTTAGTCAACTCTTTTTGTTATCAGTAAGGCTTCCAGTCAACAGTAAGCTATTAGTAGTTAGGGGATAAAAAGATATATATGGAGTTTTGACTATGGGGATCAGCACCCATGATCTGCACATTCCTCAAGGGTCAACTGTAATCTGAGTTCTAGTCCCTGGAATTTTCTCCCAGACTATGGTAAATATCGTTTCTTGCAGCAACTGTTCTTTTTTTCCTCGACTGTGGTCTTGGTAGTTGACTTTGTGTCTAAAACACTTAACAGGTATGTTAAATTGATTTAGTGTTGTGTTCTCAGAGGATTCCAAATCCTGGTCTTTTTGTCTGGTTCTTCTTGACTAAATTTAAACCTATAAAGAGCGAAAATCACTCTACGTGGCATATTTATATGTTCAAAATGAAATACTTTACAAAATCATATTTTTATAGTGCTCCATTCCAAATTGTGATGCTTTTAAAAATAAAATTAATACTCTTTAATCTCATGAACTTTGGTATTTTTCTACCTTTTAACTCAGAATAATTACCTTTATGTTGATTCATGTGAGTGTGTCATTGACATTGACTTCAAAATATACCACACATTTATAGAAATACAAAAAGTCTTCAAGGAAAGATAGAAATATCTGGAGACATTCCATAAAAGGATTCAACAAGACCAACTTGTGCTAGTTCATATCTCCTTTTGCAGATAAAGACTTCCTTTAAATCTACTTGGTAAAATTTCATATTAGATTGTCATTTTCAGTTTAACATGGGGATTATCTTTACATATCTTGTTTAGAGGTTTCTTTCACTCCCTTAATGGCAAGTAGCAACTCTATATAATGTCTCTGAAAAGTCATACAAATTCAAATAGCACAAATGGGAATTTACCTGTAATGAATTTACACTCTCTTTGAAGAGAATGTACATGCTTAGAACAAAAGAAGCAATGATACTATCACATTATGTGTGTGGCTTTATTATGTTATTAAAATTTCAACCACATACCTCTCAACTGTTGCTCTCTCTCTGTCTAATAAAGCTGATTATCATACATACTTTTAGTAATATATCATATAGGCATAGCCTGAAAAGTCTCTACCCTTCTGTTTCTTCATAATGACTTTAATATTATACCAATTTCTTCTTTCCTTGAGAGCTGTTTGTAAATATTTTGTATTCTCTTTTAGTTTTGAAATGTGTGTTCTTTCTTTCACTATTAGGCTCTTATATCTGACTCTTTAATTTTTTTTTTTTTTTTGAGATGGAGTCTCACTGTGGTGTCCAGGCTGGAGTGCAGTGGCACGATCTTGGCTCACTTCAAGCTCCACCTCCTGGGTTCATGCCATTCTCCTGCCTCAGCCTCCTGAGTAGCTGGGACTACAGGTGCCCGCCACCACGCCCAGCTAATTTTTTGTATTTTTAGTAGAGACAGGGTTTCACTGTGTTAGCCAGGATGGTCTCGATCTCCTGACCTCATGATCCACCCACCTTGGCCTCCCAAAGTGCTGGGATTACAGGTGTGAGCCACCACGCCCAGCCCTGACTCTTTAAGTTTTGATACGCATCTCTACCCCATACCCCAAATAAGTTTTGCAAATGTTCTATAAATATAGCTCTGGTGTTCCTGACTTTGTAGAATATCTTTTATCTCTGTATTCCAGTTACAAAAAGTCTGTAACAAGCCATAAGCCCAAAGATGCAAAATGGCTCTACATCAAAGAAAGGGAAATGAGAGGGTTAAGGAAAAATTGAACTGGAAGACAAGAAAGCAGAGCAAGCGGGGGGCCCTATCATATTTAAAATTCTTCTGCTCCTTAGGCCAGCTGACAAAGATAGTATATTTAAATTCTGTTTCACTGTTGGTGGGGGACTTTTGACTATACAAGGATATTTAGGGCTTAAAATAGTCAATAAGGTTGTAATGCAAAAGTCCTTTCATAGAGATAAAGATAGAGTGTTATGCAAAGAAAGAGAAGACAGACATCCACTGCTGATGGAAAGACCAATATGGAGCAGTATTTGGTGGATGACCTTAACTCACACACACTCTCTCTCTCTCCCTATCTCCAGGGACTTCTGCATATTATCTGAAAAACCTGCATTCATGTATTTGTCCAGTATATCTTCTTGTCTTTATTATGTCCTTCTCAAAAGAGATGAAAGAACTCATGACATTGTATATAGTATTCACATATGTCACCTGGATGAGAGTAATATTCAAACTATTCTAGTGAGAACATCATGGGCTCTGGTAGAAATGAGATGGCGTTCCTCTTCATCCAGTTGCAGAACTCTAATATCCATATCGCATGTCTGTCTACCATGATACTGAATCCTTTTGCAGTCAAGTTGTAACACAAAATAAAGGCAGTATTTTTCTTTAGGGCTATCATCCAATATTCTTATCTTTTGACAAAAAGAGTCTACAAAACAACACTATAAAAATTTTAGGAAAGATATAGCTTTGCTCTGTGTTACTGTAGTCTAAAAATTATGTTTATCAGGAAATCTGATAAATTTTCGGTACACAATGTTTATATTATAAAACTACAAATCAATTCAGAGCAAGATAGCTATGATTTCATGGTGAGAGACACTGAGACAAAAATAAACTCAAGAGTCATAGAGAACTACAAAACAACAGCAAAAACATTTCAATTTTCTTTTTTCTTTTATTCTCTAGTATTTTTTCTTAATTTTTTTTTATTATACTTTAAGTTCTGGGATACAGGTACAGAATGCACAGGTTTGTTACATAGGTATACATGTGCCATGGTGGTTTCCTGCACCCATCAACCTGTCATCTACATTAGGTATTTCTCCTAATGCTATCCCTCCCCTAGAACCCCACCCCCTGACAGGCCCCCAGGGTGTGATGTTCCCCTCTCTGTGTCCATGTATTCTCATTGTTCAACTCCCACTTATGAGTGAGAACATGCAGTGTTTTGTTTTCTGTTCTTGTGTTAGTTTGCTGAGAATGATGGTTTCCAGCTTCATCCATGTCCCTGCAAAGGATGTGAACTTATCCTTTTATATGGCTGCATAGTATTCTATGGTGTATATGTGCCACATTTTCTTTATCCAGCCTATCATTGATGGGCATTTGGGTTGGTTCCAAGTCTTTGTGATTGTGAAGAGTGCTGCAATAAACATATGTGTGCATGTGTCTTTATGTAGAATGATTTATAATCCTTTGGGTATATAACCAGTAATGGGATTGCTGGGTCAAATGGTATTTCTGGTTCTAGATCCTTGAGAAATTGCCACACTGTCTTCCACAATGGTTGAGCTAATTTACACTCCCACCAACAGTGTAAAAGCATTGCTATTTCTCCATATTCTCTCTAGCATCTGTTGTTTCCTGACTTTTCAATGATTACCATTCTAACTGGCATGAGATGGTATCTCATTGTGGTTTTGATTTGCATTTTTCTAATGACCAGTGATGATGAGCTTTTTTTCATATGTTTGTTGGCTGCATAGATGTCTTCTTTTGATAAATGTCTGTTTATATCCTTCACCCACTTTTTGATGGGGTTGTTTTTGTCTCGTAAAGTTGTTTACATTCTTCATAGATTTTGGATATTAGCCCTTTGTTAGATGGATAGATTGCAAAATTTTCTCCCATTCTGTAGGCTGCCTGTTCATTCTGATGATAGTTTCTTTTGCTGGGCAGAAGCTCTTTAATTAGATCTCATTTGTCAATTTTGGCTTTTGTTGTCATTGCTTTTAGTGTTTTAGTCATGAAGTCTTTGCCCATGCCTATGTCCTGCATGGTATTGCCTAGGTTTTCTTCTAGGGTTTTATGGTTTTAGGTCTTACGTTTAAATCTTTAATCCATCTTGAGTTAATTTTTGTATAATGTGTAAGGAAGGGGTCCAGTTTCAGTTTTCTGCATCTGGCTAGCCAGTTTTCCCAACACCATTTATTAAATAGGGAATCCTTTCTCCATTGCTTGTTTGTGTCAGGTTTGTCAAAGATCAGATGGTTGTAGACGTATGGGGTTATTTCTGAGGCCTCCATTCTGTTCCGTAGGTCTATATATCTGTTTTGGCACCATTTCCATGCTGTCTTGGTTACTGTAGCCTTGTAGTATAGTTTCAAGTCTGGTAGCGTGATGCCTCCAGCTTTGTTCTTTTGGCTTAGGATTGTCATGGCTATGTGGGCTCTTTTTTGGTTCCACATGAAATTTAAAGTAGTTTTTTTCTAATCCTGTGAAGAAAGTCAATGGTAGTTTGATGGGGATAGCACTGAATCTATAAACTACTTTGGGCAGTATGGCCATTTTGATATTGATTCTTCCTATCCATGAGCATGGAATGTCTTTCCATTTGTTTGTGTCCTCTCTTATTTCCCTGAGCAGTGGTTTGTTGTTCTCCTTGAAGAGGTCCTTCACATCCCTTTTAAATTGTATTCTTAGGTAATTTTATTCTCTTGTAGCAATTGTGAATGGGAGTTCACTCATGATTTGGCTCTCTGTTTTGTCTATTATTGGTATATAGGAATGCTTGTGATTTTGGCACGTTGATTGTTTATCCTGAGACTTTGCTGAAGTTGCTTATCAGCTTAAGGAGATTTTGGGCTGAGATGATGGGATTTTCTAAATATACAATCATGTCATCTGCAAACAGAGACAATTTGACTCCTCTCTTCCTATTTGAATGCCCTTTATTTCTTTCTCTTGCCTGATTGCCCTAGCCAGACCTTCCAATACTGTGTTGAATAGGAGGGGTGAGAGAGGGCATCTTTGTCTTGTGCCAGTTTTCAAAGGGAATACTTCTAGTTTTTGCACATTCAGTATGATATTGGCTGTGGGTTTGTCATAAATAGCTCTTATTATTTTCAGATATGTTCCATCAATACCTAGTTTATTGAGAGTTTTTAGCATGAAAGGGTGTTGAATTTTATCAAAGGCCTGTTCTGCATCTACTGAGATCATCATGTGGTTTTCATCATTGGCTCTGTGATGGATTACGTTTATTGATTTGTGTATGTTGAACCATCCTTGGATCCCAGGGATGTAGCTGACTTGATCGTGGTGCATAAGCTTTTTGATATGCTGCTGGATTCGGTTTGCCAGTATCTTACTGAGGATTTTTGCATCGATGTTCATCAGGAATATTGGCCTGAAATTTTCTTTTTTTGTTGTGTCTCTGCCAGGTTTGGTATCAGTCTTCTGTAAGTGATTCAGTAGCCTTTCTGTTTAAATCAGTTAGAATGCATTTTGTTTTCAGTAATTGAACCCTGACTGATAAGCTTTTAAACTGAAATGTAATGATTACTAGATGCAGAACATAGAAGTGGATTATTGTTTAACTCAAAGAGTTGAGAAACAATTTTTCTGTTTGAAAGATAAATATTTATATATTGGACTTTAGACCTCAGGTAAAAATGTTTTATTAAAACGTTTACCTACTAAAATATCATTAGAATAATTTCCCACATTATACAAAAAGTGAAAATTATTTGCAAAAGTATTTGACTGCCTAGAATATTTATTGTTTTTATTTCATTGTAAAAATAACATTCACCTTAATCTTTGGAGAGCTAGTTGCATTTTAAATCTTCATTTTTCTTCAGCCATTCCCTATCTTGCCCTTGTAAACTCTTCATTTCGTAAAGACAAACTGTAAGTTGGCCTACTCAGGTGATACAACACTAATGTTAAGCAGTAGCTTTTTCACACAAGTGTAAAATTATCTTTTACTAGCTACTTTTGTCAGTGCCTTTATAAATTTACGTTCTGCATATATTTGAATGCTTAATATTTCTGTGTCTTTATAAAAATGACTCTTATATTAAGGTTGCTTTCCCCCATAGCAGTTTATCCTATCTCAGCCTTGACAATTAAATTTAGAAAAGGACATTATAACTTGCTAGTGAATTATTTATTTCCACTGAGTCATAGTATTGTATTCTCAGTAATATGATGAAAATAATTCCTGAGAGAATAATTTTAATATGCTATAAATTTCAATGTTATTTTACAATGGATAATTTGATTTGCAAACAAAGCAAAGCTTTAAGCAAAGGCTTTTTCTTTGTAATAAAATAGGGCAGTGGGTTGGAGGAACATTTTTCAGTTTTCTTGATTAAAGGTTAAGAAATTATTTGCAGTCTTGTAATGTGATATACCAAATGTCCTTGGAGAATTCCACATAAAATTACAATAACAAAATGTGTCAGTGTGCTTGGTGCTTTACAGCCAGTGACTTGATTCTATTTCAGTAGCGTAAGATTTCTTA
Organism: Pan paniscus; assembly: GCF_029289425.2. Classification (NCBI taxonomy): domain Eukaryota; kingdom Metazoa; phylum Chordata; class Mammalia; order Primates; family Hominidae; genus Pan; species Pan paniscus. Next base: position 70,089,795 of record NC_073257.2, on the reverse strand, counting down.
TCTCTTGGGGCAATAATTTCTTATATTTATATGACAATTCTTCAAATGTTGACTTTATTCACGTTTTTAAAGGGTTTTCTATAGTCACTCATCCAGCTAAGAAACCACAGAATTGCCCCTGTTCTCTGATAAATAAAAACAACTTGCCTGAAGGCAAAAGTACTGTTACATAATTAATATCATCTTGAAAATTAACATAGTGTCTAAAGGATTAAGTACAAGGCCATGTCTGTGTGGTGACTGGTATTAATGATTGATGTGTATCACACAACTGATTCACTTGCAACATTTGGGGATAGCTCATGATAATTAATGCACTAGATGTGTTGGTTATTTTATGGTCAAAGCCAAACCAATTAACAAAATCTATTTTTATCAAATTATTTTGTACATGATTTGCATGTCAATTTAGTTTCATTAATAAAGGACTTGAAAGACAGGCTATTCTTATTCTCTCTGGCCCCTTAATATAATTGATTTGTGTGAATAGTGACAGTGAAAAAAAGAGCTTTAAAAAATTAAACATTATTTTCTTGGTAGCAATGATAACAACAATTATACTTGGATGTGCCTTGAAAAGTTAAAATATTATTTTTACTTGGTAGAAAATTTTAAAATTTTCAAAGTACCTTCGTGATTTTCATTCTAATTTGCTTTCTATAATAACTGTGAGATAGGGAATGATATCATTATGCCTATTATGGAGATAAAAAAACTGAAGTTTAGTAAGATTTACTCAACATTACAAATTCTCGCGGCAGAAAATGGGAAGGAATCTAAAGGTATAACTTTATGAAGGCTATATCTCTATCTGCTAGTTATTGATATTTAACAACAAAATACTCTGCTACAGAATTTTAAATTCACTGAAACAGAAAAACAAGGTACTACACATTTAAAAATGACAATATCATTATGTGTACAGGCAACTTACCTAAAAACTCATACGTAATAAGTGTCTATTAGGCATGTTCATATACAAGAGTGATCGCCTATAGGCATAGTATGGGAAGTGTTAGTATCTGTTAGTATCATTTCCCATATATTCATGCTCCAAGATTATGTCTCGCTGTGGAGAGGGTGTATTTCAACAAACCAGTTGCCGATGGGAACATGTCATTTGACACAGGTGACTAAGAACCAAGTAAATGTTACAAAGCATAAACATGCATCAGTCAGTGAATTTCACACCAGGTTGATTAGAAGAATCAGGCGATTCTGAAGACTAGAGAAGTCTGGGATCACTGGAATATGCACATGGCTTATTGTCCAAGTCAAGGTAATACTATTATCACCACATTTCAGGTAGACCCAGTTTAAGTAGGAAACCCCTATAGATTTCCCAAAGAAGGATGGGCAATTCAAAGAATCAGCAGGGCATCAAGAAGACTTCTGGAATTTGGTGATTGAACTGAAGTTCCCAATATTGAGCCTTTTGTGTTCTCTGAAAACTTTGGTTCTGATATATCCTCTAGTTCTTAAGATTTTAAATCAACTTTACTTGGACATGTCACCATACCAGCTCTAGCTCCACATCCAAACCCCATGACCAGCTGACTTAGCTAGACCACCTTCAACTTAATTGGGACTGGGGAAAATGTTTTCAGAGATAACTGCATCAATATATGCGTGGGGATAGGACAAACTGTCAGGTCTAGGACCTGGAATGTTGATTTGCCTACAAAGTAGAAAGTGACGTCAGCCAGCTAACAGGTATAATAGGCATATTAATGCCAGGGGGCAGCAGTCCAACACAGTCATTGACATCAGAGTGTTACTATTCTTTCTGATGGCACTTACCATCCTTGCCCTTATCATGTGCACAAATAATTTGTTGGAGTTTTTTTTGTTTGTTTTTGTTTTTTGAGGTAGGGTCTGCCTCTATCTCAAAGATTGTGCAGTGGCCCAATCTCGGCTCACTGCAACCTCCGCCTCCAAGGTTCAAGCCATTCTTGTGCCACAGCCTCCTGAGTTGCTGGGACTACAGACATGCACCACCAAGCCTAGTTAATTTTTATATTTTTAGTGGAGATGGGGTTTCGCCACGTTGGCCAGGCTCGTCTGGAACTTCTGAGCTCAAGTGATCTGCCCGCCTTGGCCTCCCAAGGTGCTGGGATTATAGGCATGAGCCACTGTGCCCAGACAGTTTAGTATAAATATGGAAAAGAAAGTTAACAGACAAATTCTTTGGTGCCATAATGACAAAATCTGCTAACTGAAAATACAAAAAAAAAAAAGTCATATAGGTAATCGATCTTCTTGCTCAAAATTCAAAACAAAAAATGGAAAGAGGTTATTTAAATCATATTTTGTTTTCTGTAGTGACATATGGGTTGAGAAAAGGTCAGAGGGCCTAAGTAAGGAAAAGCAGTAAATAAGAGGGCTGAGAAAATCCTAGAACCATTAGGCAATCAATAAATTGTTAAATAGAATAGGAGTCTCCCCAGCTCACACGCACATGAACTCAAAAGCAAAGTATTCGCTCTAAGATATTGGCACAGTACAGGAGACTTCCCTAAGAGAAACAGCCTTGCATCTAAAACCTAAAGCATGTTTTTGTCCTACAAGAGGGAATGAGGTAAGAATGGGATCTTTAGAGTTCATGTGGCTTTGGCAATTCCAGAAGAAGCTGAACTGACCCTACCTACTATCTGTCTATTGGTTCTTTTTCTTTCACCTTTTTTTCCTTCATTTCTCTCTCTTCTTCTTTTTTCCTTTTTTCTTTCTCTGTATTATCCGACTATTGAGGACCTACAATGTGCCAGACATAGGAGCTAGAGCTGGAGATGCAACAAAGAATACTACAACAGGAACACTTGCTATCATGGATGGATCTTACATTTTGGTTAAGAGAGTCATAAAATAGACACATACATATACCAACAAACAGGATAATTCCACATAATGGTAATAAAAAGAAATAGGGTGATCTGATAATAATCAATAGAGGGCACGTGTTTCAACTTTAGATTAGGTAATATGGAAAAAGTACTTCAAGGAACTAAAGATTAAGAACTGCAGACTACTCACTAACAAGACTCACTAAAAAGAAAATCATAGGTAAAGTTTTTCGGACAGAAAAAATAGCAAATGCAAAGATCCAGGAATGACTTTTGGGGTCCAAGAAGCCCAGTGTGGCAAGATTATAGTGAACCACATTTGGAGTCAATAACCATATGTCTTCTGCAGTGGGAAAAAATAGAGACTTCTGTGGGAATTAGAAATTGCATCAAGCCACACCTTCATAGCAGGTCTAAATGAGATGGTGATAAAGAACTTGAGATGGCAACTGGAAGTATCAAAACAGTGTGGATTTGCCATTCCTCAAATGCATATCACAGAGGTTCCTTCTTCCCCTTGGACAAAACTTATATTCTTAAGCTGAATTAGACTACAGGTTAATAAACAGCTTATAAAAATTTGATGCACAAAGTACTGTATTTGTCATGCCAGAATGAACAGACTGAATAATGCTTGTAAAACCTAATGGTTCACTAGGAAAGAATTCCTTGATGGCACAGCTGATATTTAATTTAACAAGTTAATTGAGGGATAACTCAGGCTTACATTTCAGAAAATCAATTTACCATCCAATTAGTTAAGGCAAAAGAAATGAAAGACATTATCTGATTATGGGATAAGAAAAACATGAACAAATGGGATTAAGATGTTTCTGTCTCAGATATTTCATAAGGAACATCCAGAGAGCATAGTTTCATGTTTGGAGCTCTTAAAAACAAAATTCTTAAAATATATATGGAATAAAATGTATCATAATTTACATATATAATTGATTTAATTTATAAAAGAACATTAAATCTTCAGGTTCTTTCATATTTTTGAAGAAAAACTGGCGGGTGCCCATGGAAAATGAGTCACAGATAGAATGACTATCCCATTGGGAAATCTTTCAGTTGAACTTCATGTAATTCTCTTCAAGTTTTGACATAATCTGAGTTGACTACAAACCATATATAATCTCAAACACACATCTATGCACTTCTTTATAACTTTTTATATCATTTTGGACTCATTTGACTATATTATGAAGTTCTTGAAGGTAGAGAACACATGAATTCTTTTTAATGACATTCTGCAGAGTCTAGACCCAAGCTAATATGACAAACTTGGTAAGCCAATATGATTTTTACTGGATCTTGTGTAGGTTTTGATTAGGTTACTGGAATAAAATAGATATGGAATGAAAAACTATAGCTCTACGGCCAAAATGGCCTTCAGCACATTTTTGTAAAGTTTCACTAGAATACAGTCATACGTATTAGTTTACTTACTATCTTTAGTTGCTTTGCTGCTAGAATAGTAGAATTGACTATATGCAACAGAAACTATATGGTTCTCTAGATTGCAAATATATGATATTTTACACAAAAGGGTCTGATCCCTAAAATGATTGTTTCCCTGTTCTTTGTGCTTTGGTGTGATTAAAAAAAATGTACCGACATTTCCAACAGGTAGTTTAATGACTTAATTTTGACATTTACTCTTATTTTGGTGTAAGAAGTAATGTAAAAGTCTACTCACATTACATTCTTAAATGATGGTTGCCTCCATACCACTTATTGGGTGATCCATCTGCTCATCGCTAATATAAAACACCATATTTATTATATATCCAGGTATTGATTTAGAGTATTAATATTAATTAACATATGCTGAGCTTTCACCATATGATAAATACTTTATTAGACATTTTACTAGTATAATTTTATTACATATAATTCTATAATGTGTATACTGTTTATTATTTCCATTTTACAGATGAAGAATCTGAGGTATATAGATTTTACATAACCTGTCCAAGGTTACACAGTTAAAAATTTGTGAAGAAAGCAAATTTTGCAGATCTTAAAAGAGGTAAAAATGGTAATTACTTAATACATTTTGAATAGAAGTTGAATGAATATACAAAATTCTTATACATATCTTGATCATAGCTTTCTATTGTGTTTGTTTTGATTATACAACAAATACTTACATGGCATCAAGCTCTGCTTTAAGCACATTATACATATTATCTCATTTAAACCTCAAAACACCCTTAAGAGGCAGGTATTATTATAACCAACATTTTGACAGTAAGAAACTGAGGCACAGAGAGATTAAGTGTTTTTGCAATGGGTACTCAACAAGGCAGTGTCAGACCTAGGATTTAAATGCAGAAAGACATATTCGTGCAATCTTGCTTCTCTCTAGGCTTGTGTTCATTGATTTATTCTAGTAATTGCAGAAATACGTGTCTCTAAATATTTAAAAAATGAGCTGCTGCCGATCTGTAGGGAGAGCAGAAAATCAAGACTGAGATTTTCTAATTTAATTATGTAAGTAGACATCAAAGAAAATCACCTAAGTCAAGTAGTATTAGTAAAAAAATCCTTGCTTCGTATTTCTTAACACACTAGAATATAAAGGTGGTCTATTTGGTTTAGAAAGGAATATTTACATGATATAATCTTGTGGAAACAGGAACTGGTTGTGTAAATGGTCAACCTGGAAAACAGTCTGAAACCTATAAACATAAACTTTCATAATAAAAGAGTTCATTATTTTTTAAAGCATTAAATATGGAATATTTTTCCCAGTAAAATCAGCTCTATTTTTTCCCCTCTTTTTAAAAGACTGATTTGAAAGAAGCATTTCTGAGTCATCTAAGCTTTTAAAAATATATGACCTATTCCTTATGAGGTATGAATCTTCTCCTTGTCCTCTTTATTTGAGCTTGGATGTGTCAAATACAGTAAAATGGAATTTTAAACCTCACCAGAAAAATCACCAGTGGATTCTGCAGAAACTAGATTGATTTCAACCACAGAGTAATTTTTTCAGACTTCTGTGTCTGAGCATCGAGGCACCTCTCCTGGCTCTATACACCTCAGCAGCTACTACATTAGGAAAAGCATCACTCTGGGGTTCAGAACTGTTTCCTGGGAGCAGAGTAAGGCAGACTGATACATATTTATGTTTCCTAATTGGTTATACTTGTACAGTGGGACATGAGTTTTTCCCAGGAAGGTGTTGGTATTGGCCATATCCAAACTATGTCCAGAATCAGGTCAAAGTTCATGTCTTTGGAAAATAACTTGGAGGAATAACTGAGGGGAATATCGGCAGAGACAATGCATTCTGGACAGCCTGTTCAGTTTGGTACCATTCATGACTTCTGACTTCCTGGGAGCCAAAACCTAAATCAGTTTTAAATGGTTGGCCTCACTTAAAATTGAGTTTGAAGAAGATAATTTACTGGGTCATTGGCTAAGGACCAGCTTGAAAAGAATTTCATTTGCTAACACTGTGGTGCTAGTTGTCACCAGTGGCCTCTGGATCAACTGAGCCAACATCCTGAGGAGATGTTGAATCTTGTGTTTCTGAATGCTGAATATTTGTTCTTGGAAGATGAGAATGTTGTTTAAATTTTTCACAAAAATTTTTATCTGATATTTGGTCCTGTATCAGTTGGGTTCTCTAGAGGGACAGAACCAATAGGATAGATGTATATATAAAGAGGAGTTTATTAAGGTGTATTGACTTACAGGATTACAAGATGAATTCCCCTAATAGGCCATCTGCAAGCCGAGGAGCAAGGAAGCCAGTGTGAGTCCCAAAACTTCTAAAGCAGGGAAGCCAACAGTGCAGCCTTCAGTCTGTTGTTGAAGGTCCAAGAGTCCAAAAGCTGAAAAACTTGGAGTCCTGTGTTTGAGGGCAGGAAGCATCCACCATGGGAGAAAAATGGAGGTCAAAAGACTCAGCCAGTCTAGTCCTTCCATGTTCCTCTCCCTGCTTTTATCCTCGCCGCACTGGCAGCTGATCAGACTGTGGCCACCCAGATTGAGGGTGGGTCTTTCGCTCCCAGTCCACTGACTCAAATGTTAATCTCCTTTAGCAACACCCTCACAGACACACCCAGGAACAATACTTTGCATCCTTCAATCCAATCAAATTGACACTCAGTATTAAAAATCACAGGTCCCAAACCATGAAACAGACAATGATGAATGAATGCATTTACAGTAAGCAGATACATATCATTCTTTGCATTTTTTATGTTGATTGAGCTCTGATAATGAATGATCAGGTGAAAATGATGGGTCTTTTATTCTTAGTAAAGTGCTTAAAATAGTAAAATTAGGTTTTTTTTCTATTTTTATATCAGTGCTACATTTTCATTTGACAAGTGCTATATTCAGATCACTATATCAAATAACCATATTATAATCACAGCACTTTAGAATCAGTGTTAATAAAGCCAAAACCTCATGGGAGAATAAAGGGAGGAAAGAGAGTCATCAACAAGTAGATTATTTCTTTATAAAGTCTTAAAAATATCTTTAAAATGCAAGACCTCTGTGCAACTCATCTGTTCAAGGACAATCTTTCCTAAGAAATGACATATAATTCTACTTGTTTTGTGCTCTCTAGTGGAACATTTGTTTATTTATCATTCTACTCAAGAGAATGTTTGTGTCTGGGGGACTGATAGACAGGCTAGTGCCCATATCCCTGTATTTTATTCAGAACCACATCAGTGCAGCAGACCCAGAGTGTTTGGAAGGTTTGATAATACATGGCAATAATTCATAGCATTTTTGTCACCAAACCAACAACAAATATTTGATGCATACTGATTAAGAACTGATATGTGACAGAACTTTTTCAAACATTTATTTATCAGAACAAAAAAATCTGAATTCAACATCAATTAATTACACTGGGCTTTGTTTCCCTCTTTCTGTATACATGTTAATTTGCCACAGGCCAGCCACTTAATAGCTTTGTGAACTTGGATGACTTGTAGAACCATAGAATCTCCTGGATAAAGGAGATCTTAAAGGTCATCTTGTTAGTCACCTATAGGATCCTTATATCTCCTCTTCAGCATTGGCACTAAGTTGTTGTATGGCTTCTGTTTGGCTCCTCTCAATGATGGGGAACTCAGTATCAGCCAAGGAACTTGGACCATTTTTAGACAATTCCAAATGAAAGTAAATTCTTCGAATACTGAGCTCTTTTGTTTTGAGCTATGTAAATGTAAATGGATATGATCACTACTGCCTTTCTTATATCACAAACTTTTTGTAAGGATAAAATGAGGTAATATATGTGGAAAATGCAGTAAATTTCATGAAGTAAGATCTACTGGAAGGTATTCTTATTACTCCAAGTGTTTTAGACTGAGGAATATTCACACTTGTTTGCTTTCCCTTCTGGGTAAGGATTATGGCATTAGATTTGCCTGTGTGACTTACTCTGACCAATGAAATGTGAATAGAGGTGACATGTGTCACATCTGAACAAAAGGTTTAAGAGCCAGCGTGTGACCCCAAGTTATTTTCCCTCTGCCATAGCCAAAGTTTGGGTCCCAGAGTGAAGATGACATGTAACAGAGCCACAGCCTATCCATGTGAGCGTGTTGCATGAGTCAGAAATAAATTTTGGTTGTAAACCACTGAGATATTGAGGTCATTTGTCATTGTAGTCTAACCTAGGCTTTCCTAACTGGCATATTTTTTCTCAATTTAGGCCCAAATTACAAATTATATTCTTATGAACTTCTTAACCACTGTGGGGCGATTCCCCTTTTCCTGCTGACTCTACAGGGACAAAAAAAAAATTGGAAATGTTTTTCTAATTATCCCCCATGAAATTTTAATACTAAACATAAGCTGTATATTGGTTTATGTTATTTTTAGTTTATACTTTGGCTACTAATATGTCTTTGGGGTTCTGTTTTAAGATGGTAGACTGAACACATGCATTTAAAACTGCAGTGGAATGCTAGTAAAGAAACATAAAAGGTGATAAAACTGAATGATAAACGGTCAACAGTTGAAAGAGATGGCAACAGAATTTCTGGAAGAGAGAAAGCTTATGAAGGCATGTCAGTGGAAGAAACAGGGCTGAAAACAGGCCCAATCGTGTTGCATGAGAATGAGTTTTCCTTGGGAGCCCATGGTGTGGTGGAGCCAGCTGCCACAAGGGTCTGCAGTTATGCTCATCTTTTCCCAACTGCAAGTACAGAGATGTCATGGTGGTAGCTTGAAATTGGCCATGCCGGTGGACAAATCTCACTGCCCCTACCCCCAATCCTCCAATAGCTGTTTGTTAAGCATTTACCAGAACATCATTGTAAGGAGCCCGACAAAAGACTCGAGTTTTGAGCAATATGGTTTTAAAGGCAAGAGTGAAGGGTAGGGCTCAAAATGGGAGCATTGGTAATTAAAGGTCTAGACCACCTGTTTCAATCAGGCCTTCTTCCTTTTATCCTGTTTCTGCATGTCACATGCCATATTGAGCCCTTGCAAAACCCTAGAGATCTCCTTTCAAGTAGTGGTTCTCAAGGCTTAGCCTGCATCAGAATTGCCTGCAATCTTGTTAAAACAGATTGCTGGGTTTCTGATTTAGTCGTTCTGGGTGGACAACAAGAATTTACAACTCTAAGAAGTTTCAGGTGATGCTGCTGCTAGTGGTCTGGTGACCGCACATTGAAAACCACTGTTCTAAGTAATTAAAGGAGAACACTAGCATGAATGCTGACATTGCAGACTGGAACGCTTCTCATTTTAACACCTGGAATTGTAGAGGGCAGTCTATCAGCTAGCCTACTGCTTCTACATCCTAAAGTTAGCCTCTTAGGCAACAAACCCCTTCCATTAGACACAGCCCAATAAACTTTGCTATTCAGCTAAGAGGAAACAAAACCAGTTATTATTCTATAGCTTCCATGAATAATCGACTTGATCTTTCTGCTAGGAACCAATCATTATATGGACATGTCAATGTAACCTCGTTTATTATTTTTCAAAGTTTTGCAATTAATCTATAGTCAAAACATGAATTATGTAATTATATTTACAAAATAAAATGTATATGCTATTAATGTTTACAATGTAAAAATAGAGAAAAGGTCAGAAGTTGGAAGATCAAAATTGGGAAGACAGGTGGAAAGAAAAATAATAATTGAATAATATTTTACATAATGATCCTCTGAGCTGTTATTTAAAGTTGATAGCAAAATATATAGAATTTTAGGTATATTATTCAACTTTACTAAGGCAACCAATAGAAAAGCTAAATATTTTTATCCCTCTTAAAAATTGAAAGGAAGAAAAAAGGTATAATTTAAAAATCTTAGTTTTTAAAAAATAATAGAGAGTAAATTGAGGTTGGTGAAAGTAAACAAAAAGAAAAATGAAAAATAAGCATTTATTTACCGTTTTGGAGGTGACTACCATAGGTGAAGACAGAAACGGTCAAAAGTATTGACCTCTGAGGAGTGGAATTGTTGGCATTGAAACTGAGGAGAATACTGATGCTTCTCATTATAAAATTTGTTCTGTCTTTTCATTCAAACTCACAAGTGAACAATGTGTTTTTTTTTAAGTCATCTATGTTAAAATGACTGCTTTTTTTTTTTTTAGTATGAACTGACTTGAGCATAGTTTATAGCTTGGTTTGGAAATGGAACATGGATATACAAGGCTTTTTAATATAGGAATGCTGACGGAAAATATGCTATACTTTGTAAATAAACCCTGATCCACTCACAGAAAGCACACCTGAAGTGAAATTATTACCCACTGACTGATAATTGACTGAGCAACTTTAGTTTTCATCTAGCTCTTTGAGTATCTTTGGAGACTCCTGATAATAATACAAGTATATCAAGAGGATTACTGATTGCTCCTGTGTTAGTGTCTTTTAATAGACATAAAACCAGACTATAAATGGTCATAACACTCAGGTGAGCCCTCTGAAGTTATTTACCAACATAACCCCACACACTGACAGCTTCCAGGCATGTCAATAATCTGCTGCCCTATAAACTGCCTATGGTTTGAAGAAAATAGTATTTTTAGTCAGGAAAATTTCCAGCTGTAAAACAGTGAATTCATTCAATGTTCTTCAAAGGCTGAAATGATTTCAGGCTTTATATTTGTCTTGAGTTTGAGCATATCATGTTTTTTTATTAAAAGTTTTGAGGGGGAGGGATGAAAAACTATGAATGTGAAATCCCACATGAAATTGTGTCAAATTGCATTTCAGTTGGCTGAATACATTTGTTATTGATTTTGTCCCTTAATAACAATGAATGGCTAATGAAAAAAATCACCCAGCTTTCATTTCTAGGTACAGAATTTCTAATATATATTTAGGTGGCTTTATGTCCTTCCTTTGCCCTAAAAATGCGTTTATTCATCAACTTTATGAGCTGTTATGATCAGAAATGAGTCATGCCACAATATCTTTAGCTTTCAAAGCTAAATTTGGAATGACTGCTGTTTTGCATTCAAAGTGGGTGTTATTTATCATGTAAGACCATTTATAGTGAAGACAATGAAGAAAATTTTTCATATCAACTAAGACAGGCTGGCAGAGTGAGTGTTGGATGTATGTACTTTATTTTTATGTTATTTAGGATAGAGCATAGCTGTACATATAGGCAATCTGAAGTATATTCTTAGTAACTACCCCTGGAACTAAGACAATAACTTTTAAAAATAATCTACTGGTATAAGGTAGAAGGCCCTATACATTTTGTTTATTTATTTATTTATTTATTCATTTTTGTCTATAGCAGGAGTCTGGAATAGAACTATGCTTTTCTGGAAGATTCTGAATGGAATTTGAAATCTCATTTAATTTCCTATGTAATGCAATTAATAAAACACTCCTCTGCTGATTGATCCTTTTATTTTTGAAAGGTTATTTCAACAAGTTTGTTCTTCTAAGCATGTGGAGTAAAATAAAAAAGAGAAACAATTGGTGGAAAATTTTTAAAATAAAAACAGTTTAATCTAAAAAATTGAAGTGGGTTTTAGTTTTCATAGTTAAGGACAATAAGTTCACTCTGGTTTAGGAAATTTTTCTTTTAAATTTTAGTTAGAATTAAACATTTATATGCAAATTTCAATCGAGATTGAGATTTATCTATAGATATATATAGAGAGAGAAATATAGACTATATATATTTCTTCTCTCTATATATATTTCTTCTTTAACTTTTCTGCTATGAGTCACACCCTCTATATTTTTAAGGACATGGACATTAATGTAAGGTCTGGTAGATTTGCAGAATAAGATCGAAGTGGTGACCTGTGCAGTTACACTGGAGGTTACTGAGGCTGGGTCATAAGGTTTCAGATCTAGGTTCAGTTGCATTAGAGTACTGACAAATAACAATAGCACTTTGACATTTGAGAAAAGGCTGTGGAAGAGGCTTCTGGGAGTCAAAATATGCAAGTGAGACTCTTCTCGTTTATCTGGATTTCTGCTCCTTTGACTGTCATTTCATTCTTGTTAGTTCCAGAGTAAAGATATTCCTTCTTCTCTTCTCCCTCTGCTCTTAATATACAATTTTTTTGGTTTGTCTCATTCCTTGGAAATAATTGAGTATACATACCCTTCAAAACAGAGCACCCAGATTCAACCATCCTTTTGCTTTTTTGGCCTTTGTTTTATTAAAAAAAATAATTGGGGATGGATGCAAACCATCCATACTGATTTACCTTGAGAAAATACATATAATGATATATAGAAGGGAGGCTTCATAATAGCAAATATAAGTTATGAATCAATAAGGACGAAGGAGGCTTCCAGTGGGAGCAGATGAGAAATTGGATTTGTCCTGACACAGTGAGAGTGCCATCAAAATGTGCAGTGGCATTTGTACTGTCATAAAGGTGATTATTTGGCATCTAAGCTCTGACGAGGTTAGACCTCAGATGCTGTTTTTAAGATTAGGAAATAGGCACTGACAGCAGGTAGTCTGAGTTTAAAGGAACTCAAATGTTTAAAGCACCAGGAGATTGAGTTTTGAGAGATTACAGGAACAGGCAATACAATCACATTGCAGAGATTCATTGTGAATGAGCAGAAGTGAAAGTCTTATGTGATAGTAGTTTAATATGTAGGGCAATGATATGGAACCATAATACATAAGCCATAAGCAGTTAAGCTACTGAAGGACTTAGCTATGCCGAAAAAAGTAAATATAAATGGATAATTCTGCAGACCCAAAAGAAGGTGCTGTGTCTCTTCCTATGCTTCTTTATATCCATTGATTTAATCCTATGAAAACATCAAAGTAAGGGTTAATACATATGAGCTTAATGTAATATAAAATGCATTGGCAGCTAGAGTTAAAATTACAACTATAACAAACACAATTTTGTTAGAGCTGAACAGAATTGGAGGACCTACATTACCAGATTTCAAGACTTATTATAAAGTTACAGTAACTGAGATAATCTTGTATGGGCATGTGGATAGACATATAGGTAAGTGAAACAGAATAGAGAGGCCAGTAATAGATCCGTACATATTTGTCAATTGATTTTCATCAAAAGTGACAAGGCAATTAAATGGAGGTAGAATAGCCTTATGAAAAATGGTATGAATAACAGCAGAGATGTGGAATCAACCTAAATGCCCATCAACAGTGAACTGGATAAAGAAAACATGGTGGCCGGGCGCAGTGGCTCACACCTGTAATCTCAGCACTTTGGGAGGCCGAGGCAGGCAGATCACCTGAGGTCAGGAGTTCAAGACCAGCCTGGCCAACATGGTGAAACCCCATCTCTACAAAAATACAAAAATAGAAAAAAAAAAAAAAAAAAAAAAGCCCAGCTACTCGGGAACAAGAGGCTGAGGCGGGAGAATTGCTTGAACCCAGGAGACAGAGGTTGCGGTGAGCCGAGATTGCGCCACTGCACTCCAGCCTGGGCAACAGAGGAAGACTCCATCTCAGAAAAAAAAAGAAAAAAAAAAAAAAAAAGAAAAAAGAAAACGTGGTACATATAGAATATTACACTGCTAAAACAAAGAGCAAAATCATGCCCTTTGTGGCAACGTGGATGCAGCTGAAGGCCATATCTCAAGCGAATTAACACAGAAATGGAAAATAGAAAACCAAAAATCAAAAACCAAATACTGTATGTTGTCACTTACAAGTGGGAGCTAAACACTGAGTACACATGGACACAAAGAAGGAAAAAATAGACACCAGGTGGAGGATGGCAGGAAGACAGGATCAAAAATCCAGCTACCAGGTACTATGCCTGTTACCTGGGTGGATAAATAATCTGTATGCCAAACCCCTGTGACATGCAATTTACCCATGTAACAAACCTGCACATGTACCCCCGAACATGTTGGGAAAAAAAAAAAGAAAATATGGTATTAAAACAATTGGCTATCCAAGTGAAAAAAAAATGAATATCAACACTTGCCTCATGCAGTACATAAATAATAAACTGAAATAAGTCATAGATAAAAATCTAAAAGCAAATACTAATTAAAAATCTTCTGAAAGGAAACATAGGAGAAAATCTTTCTGATTTTGTGGTAGGCATTTTTTTTTTAATTGAACAAAGATACAACCTCTGAAAGAAAAAGATAAATGGCACACTAAATTAAAAACTTCCGCTCTTCTAATGAGACTAATAAGAAAAAAGTGAAGCCACAGACTGGGAGAAAACCTTGCAAAACATGTACTTGTCAAAAGATTTATATTGAAATTCCATAATATGAAGTAACTTACCTTATTTTAAAAATGGGCAAAACATTTGAACAGACATCTCACAAAAGGGCAATGATATGGAACCATAATACATATAGTCAATATATAAATTGGCCAGTCAATACATAAAAAGATGCTTAACATCATTTGTCATCAGGAAAACACAAATTTGAACCACAGTGAGATGCTGTTATACACCACTTGAATGGCTGCAATAAAAACAATGGAAAGTGCCAGGACTTAGGTAAAAATATGAAGCAAGTAGAACTTTCCTACATTACTTTTTGGAATTTAAAATAGTAAACTACTTTATACTTCCCATATGACCCAGCAATCCCACTCATAAATATTTACCCAAGAGAAATGAAAACATATGTCCTCACAAATACTTTTATATATATGCTCATAGCACCTTTATTTGTAATAGCCCCAAATTAAAAGTATCCAGGTTTCCATCAATAGGAGAATAAACAAATGGTGCTATATCACAGAATGGAATATTACTCAATAATAAAAAGGGGAAACAAATTGGCGTATATGACAATGTGGATGAATCACAGGAACATTATTTTGATGTTAATTTTATGTATTATGTGCCAAACTTGCTGGGTCATGGAAGTCAAATACTATTTTAAATGTTTCTTTTTTTTGAGAGAGGGTATCACTCCAATGCCCAGGCTGGAGTACAGCGGCACCATCTCGGCTCACTGCAACTCCTGCCTCCCAGGTTCAAGTGATTCTCCTGCCTCTGCCTCCTAAGTAGCTGGGACTACAGGTGCACACCACCACATTCATCTAATTTTTGTATTTTTAGTAGAGACAGGGTTTCACCATGTTGGTCAGGCTGGTCTTGAACTCCTGACCTCAAGTGATCCACCAATCCCAGCACCCAAAGTGCTGTGATTACAGGCATGAGCTAACACACCCAGCCTATTCTGGATGTTTTTATGAAGAGTTTTTTGGATGCAACTAACATTTAAATTGGTGAACTTTGAATAAAGCAGAGTGCCTGCCATGGTGTTGGTGGGCATCATCTAATCATTTGAAAGCCTTTATGAGTTTTGACAAATTTTTATACCTGTGTAACCCCTTTTACTATCAGAATATAGAACATTTCCCCAGTAGTCATTTTCCAAATATTCTCTTGTGCCCCATTCCAGTTAATTCTCCCCAAACTCCAGCCCCAGAAAACTTCTGACTCGCTTCCTGACTGCCAAGCAAGAAGGAATTCTGCCAGCAGATGGCCTTCAGACTTGAAATGCAATACTGACTCTTCCCTTGATCTCCAGCTTGCTGGCCTATCTTGCAGATTTTTGGCCTTCTGGCTTCCATTATTGCGAGAGCCACTTCAATTAATCTCTCCATATATATATATCTATACATATATACACTCGTATATATATCTATATATACCCATATATATACCCATATATATCCATATATACCCATATATATATCCATATATACCCATATATATACCCATATATACCCATATATATATATATATATGTATCTCCTGTTGATTCTGTTTCTCTAGAGAATCCTGACTAATACAATTATGCTGAGCAAGGGAAGCTATACACAAAAGCATACATATTGCATGGTTCTATTTATATGGACCTCTACAGTGACAGAAAGCAAGTCAGAAGTTTTCTGGGGCTGGAGCTCGGGGAGAATTAACTGGAATGGGGCACAAGAGAATATTTGGGAAATGTTCTGTATTCTGATAGTAGAAGTGGTTACACAGGTATAAAAATTTGTCAAAACTCATAAAACATTCACTTAAAATGGGTACAATTGTTGTACGTGAATTATACCTATGTAAAGTTGATTTTGAAAGCATAGAGCCTGTAAATATTACATGTGGGAAGAAGGGGAATTTGTGCACAAGCTCGGGATGCTTTGCTGGGAAGTAAGTGAAGGCATTTGTAGATGGTGAAGTATGAAGGACAAGATTTGTTTTGCATTATGGCTCTTCTCAAAGCACTTGAGGTTACCCCAGGGCTTGAAAACTAGTGATGGGGAAAACATCTGAAAGTTGGGCCCATGGAAGTGGTAGAAAAGTACTGGAGAAACTTAAATACAATACTGGAAGAGACTATATAGTAGACATTTTCTCATATGGAACTTTCAGAACAACTGTAGAGACCATTTGTAAAGAATCTGGCTTTCCAGAGAAAAGCTGGTTATCAAGGGACTCAGATTGAATCTGCACACAACACTAGTCAAGGATTCACTCTATCACTTCCCCATGGGGAACTTGTATTAAAAAAAAATACAGATTTCAGAGCCTTACATCTAATGCTTGTAGATCTTGGAACTTGTAATCTATATTTTTAAACATGATTTTCTGGAGATTCTGATGAACATCCAGGCTTGGGAAGTAGTTCCTAGACAATTCATAAGGTGTAGAAAAAGCTGCTAATGGCTGGTAACAGGGTGATGAGAGAATGAGGAGATGACCACATAAGATTCAGACCTCCCAAAGAGACTGACCTTCTATTTCCTGAGTAAAGGTTCAACAAGGGAAACTTTGCAAAATGCAATGAAGCAAAACAAACTCCATGGTTGCATTGTGGTTTTGCCTTGCTTAATTGGAAACTGCAGTATTTGTCTGGAAATGCTTGCTGATTAAGTCAGTATTTACTTTGTGGTGTACGATTTGAATGAAACTAAAATAGGTAGATTTAAGAAATGTTAACAATATTCATAAACCAATTCTCTGATTTCTCATGAGTTGATTTCATTAAAATACAAAAAAAAATTTGTCAAATACTCTTTCATTGACAAAAAAATTAGCTTTAAAAAAGAATAATAGCCCTATTCATAAATTTTCATCTATTTGAACTCCTTTACATAATTAATATTTAGCAGGAACAATTGTATGTCATTACACATATTGGTAAGCTAAATGCAATTATGAGAGCACGTCACATTTGGGATAAAAAATGATAAGACTGACATACCTTCTGACCTCAATCTCCATGGAAAATAATTCAAGTAAGATAAATTAGACTTAGAGAAATATAGGAGCAAGATTCTTGTTAAAGAACAAGTCTTGTTATAAATGCCGCTTGAGTGGAGTAAAGTCTGTTTTAAAATCCTTGAATATAATTGACAGTATGTCTTTTTGGAATGAAGGCTAAAATATCCTTAACATCAGGAAATGGATTTTAAACAGGTTAAACGATTTTATCTGTAATTTAGGAACTTTACCTTTTTGCACTTTTAGCTTTAAATCTCATCCTCCAAAGTCTGAGAAGTTCTTTAAATTATGAAAGTTGGTTTATAGATGTATTTTCACAAAACCACTGAGTCCTGGAAATTGTTAAAGGATTATGCCAGATTAATTTTTGATTTTGCTACAGACAATCAAATGCTCAACATCTATGGAGCATATAACATCCTGGTATTCTGAAGTACAGGAGAGATAGAAAATCTTACAACCGGAGGTAGTACTGGTTGTCTTTTCTACTTCTCACGTCACCTCTTTCTAGTATGCCTTTTATAGGCTGACTGCAACCTCTACTTCAATACCTCCTAAAATAGGAAACTCACTACCTCACGATGCTGTCAATTCATTTGCTGGAGAACCTCAGTGAAACAAAAGATCTTCCTTATATAGAGTATTTCTTTAAATTCCACAAATTTACCCTACTTAAGTTTCATGGAATACCACAGGAAGCCTACATTTCTGCATTTTACTCCATTAATATCTGAAAAAGCATTATGTTTCCCATGAATTCTCTATTCCCATGTCTGCAAATTTCCTGGTGCTTTTCCTTATTTTTTCATGGAGACTTTTCTTCTCACCTACAGCGTACGATTGCAATGTCCCATGGCAAGGGCCCTAGTCATCTGGCACCTGCTTACTTTCTTTAGTTTTATTTCTTATCATTCTCTGATACTGCTCAATGTGCCAACCATGCTGAGATACCCACAGTTTGCCAGATGAAATGTGCTGTTTCACAGTGGCATATTCTGAGATGTACTTTTTCCTATGACTTAAGAGTTTTCCTTCCCAGTGAACCCCTATCATCTTTTAGGATTCACTCCATTGTCACCTGCTCTAGAAGCCCCACTTGACGCCTCCAGGGGAGGAGAGTTTCTCCTGTCTTCTATCTTACCATTTGAAGATACCACTGCTCAAAGTATATTCTCATGTCTCTCTTCTTCCCAAGATTGTAAACCTGTTGAAAACAGTGACCATGCCTTTGTTATTGCTGAGTATTCCTAAGTTGCACACAGTAGGTGTACAACAAATGTCTGGTGAATTCATGGACTGATATCCCTGATCCCAAATGATATAACTGCTCTGAACCCATAGATCACCTGGTAATAATTACAATGTACCATGCTTTTGGGCACAAATATAATCAAATACATATGATTTCTTTTCAAGTGTCAGTTTCTTTCTTTGTCCCTAAAAGGCCATAGGTGTCAGAGTTGAGGTATTTATGCTATATGAGTCACCAGCCTTATCTCCTTTAACCCACAAATTCAAGCTTAATCCTTGTAACTTATCACTGTTTTGGCACCCTCAACACTACTTTTTTTGTTCCCTTCTTGACTTTCTGGTTCTCAGCCTTTCACATATTTCTCACCTGCATTTACATTCTCTTTACTGATGCCAGGTGTTAGAACTTCTCTCCCCTGGTTCTAACTCTGACCTGATTAGTTCTGTCTCCTGATGCTGTCTGTGTTTCAGCATGAGGTTTTCCTGTCTTGCTCTATTGATATTACTGCACCAGAGTCAGGTGCTAGGCATAAAAAGAGTCAGCACATAGAGTGAATTTAAGCAATGAGCTGGGAAAGGGATAGCTGGAAACTAGTACCCAAGGGAGAAGAATGATTCTGGAATAGATAATCTGCCTGAAAGGTGGGGACAAGTATACTAGACAAAGCCAGGTAGGCAGGTCAGCATCAGGACATATACAAGTCATGAAGATCAGAGCCTCCAGCAGGGAGAAAACGCAGGAGAGAAAATGCAACGGGATCTAGAATAGTATAAATGCCACAAGGTTACAACGCAGTTGGTCAAAGTCCATGTAAATGACTATTTATTGGCTCTTTTCTACATATGGGGCAGGTGCTGTGTTTGCTGCACATTGGGGAATGAATAAGGGAGTCACAACCCTGCACTGGGGTTGCTTACAGCTGAGTTGAGGGAAGCTTACCAAATACACAATTAAATCCCCTTGTGATGGCGGAATTACAGGATGCTATGGGAACATGTAGCAGCGACAGCCAGGCTGCTGCTTCCACCCTGTTTAAATGCTCTGGCGAGACATTTCAGGGGTGCTTCTTTCTCAATATTCTCAAATCTCAGGCTTGCTTTCCCTCCTCTGTGACTACCTTGAGAATCCCCCAATCCTGGGTCCCAACAATTCCTCTTTATGCATTTCAGTCTCAGACTACAGTGTCAGACCAAGTAACAACACTGCTTTTCTCTCCTTGGCTTACTGATTCTCTTATTTATCTCATGTTCACTCTCTAATGCATTACCTGAGTGGCTGCTCCAGTCCTGTCCCTTCCAATCAACCTCAAATCTTTTCATCCTCAGTGCATGACCTTGTCTCTGATTTTCCTGAGCTGATTGAGGTCATCGAATGAGAATTCCATCCCTCCACCCCTTGCTACCTGCTGAAATCCATCTCTACTGCCTCTTATTATTCCTGCGCTTTTACTTTTCCCTATTTCTTTCCTCCAGACTTTGAGAAAAAGGCAACCTTCTTTTTATAGTGCTGACCTTTTCACTTGTGATTTCAACCCGATCCCCTCCTTCTTTCTCCAAAATTTTTCTGGAAAAAGAGTTTTCTCTTTTTTTCTGGCTTCTTCAGTTGTTCTCTCCCTATTCTCTTTTTTTTTTTCCAGGTACCAGAATGCATGCACACATGCTAGACTTATCCTAAGAAAAAGTCTCTCTCTTTTTATTGACCACTTCCTTACTCTCATTACCAAACCCACGTACAAGTATAAGTGTCCCATGTTTAGTTGACAACATGTTGGTAACTTAAGAAAGGGGACATCAAATTGGTGTATCCCTAGTGCTTCTATTTCTTCCCAGATTTCTTTTTATTTTCCTTCTGTTCAGATTATTATCATCCATTTTTAACTTCTTTTTTTTTGTAAGGTTAGTAGCACAATATAACACCTCCATCTATTTGGGCTTGCTGCAATTATCAAATAAATACTTTATCCTTTAAAAGAGCTACATGCCTGGCAAAATGTAATCACACATTGAATGTAAGTTAGAATTTTTAAGGCATCTTTTTTATATCCTACCTGTTTCCCAGTGTCCAAATTGTCAAATTTCTGTTTAAATCGAATTGCTAATATTTTGATTTGAACATGATTATCTGCCAGGTATGGAGGTGGTCAATTAGAATAAGCCAAGCTGAAACTAACAATTAAGTCTTTTTTTATGTATTATGACAGCACAGCAAGAGGCAAAAAAGAGAGGCAATGGTTCACCAGTATTTTATTTTCCCCCAAAAGACAGCACCGGATGAGGCTTTAATGGACACATGATAGACAGGGGAGAATTATCTCACTGCTGAGGAGCCCGGCAAAAGGCTCCTGCATTTTTTTTAATTCCAGCATTATTGAGGTATAATTCACAAATAAAAATTGTACATATTTAAGGTGTACAACTTGATATTTTGATATATGTATACATTGTAAAATAATTGCCACAATCAAGCTAATCAGAATGTGCATCACCTCACAGTTACCATTTTTTGTGTTGCTAAAAGAAAAACTTCAGCCAAATTAAATTTAAAAGAGTTTAATTGAGCAATGAACAATTTACACATTCGGCACTCTTCCCAGCCAGTATTTTTGGAGACTTCAGCGCAGCCACGTGTAGGAAGAAGATTTATGGACAGAAAAAGGAAAGTGATGTACAGAAAATGGAAGCGAGGTACAGAAACAGCTGGATTGGTTACAGCTCAGTGTTTACCTTATTTGAACAGGGTTCCAACTGTTAGCTACATTTGATTGGCCAAAACTTAGTGATTGGCAGAAGCACAGGCCATGGTCTGGTTACACCTCCACTTGTTACAGTTCACGATGTACAGAGAAACCTTTAAACCAGACTTAAAATATGTAAGGAGACAGCTTTAGGCTAAACTTGTTTTAACAGTGTGTATGTGGTGAGAACACTTACAATCTACCCTCTTAGCAAATTTCAGGTATATACTATAGTACTGTAAACTAATCACATTACTATACCTTAGATCTCCAGAAATTATTCATCTTGCCTAACTGAAATTTTCTACCCTTTGGCCAGTTTCACCCTGTTTCTTCTTCCCCTAGCACCTGGCAACCATCATTCTATTGTCTGCTACTATGAGTTTCCAACAGGTGTATGAAAATGTGCTCAGCATTGCTAATCATCAGGGAAATGTAAGTCAAAACCACCATGATATATAACCTCATATGTGCTAGGATGGCTATTATCAAAAAAAAACCAAAAGATAACTTGGTGAGGATGTGGAGAAAAGAGAACTCTTGTACACTGTTGGTGTGAATGTAAAATGGTACAGCCATTATGGACAGCAGCATGGAGGTTTTTCAAAAAATTAAAAGAACTACCTTATGATCCAGCAAGCTCCCTTCTGGAAATATCAAAAGGAAATAAAATAAGTATGTCGAAGAAATATCTGCACTTTCGTGTTTATTCCAGCATTATTCACAATAGCCAAAATATGGAAACACCCTAAACATTCAATGATTCAATGATGGATGAATGAATAAACAAAGTGCAGTACACACACACACACACACACACACACACACACACACACACACACATAAAGGAATACCATTCAGCCTTAAAAGAAGGAAATCCTGTTATTTGAGACAATATGGATGAAACTGGAGGACGTTATGTTAAGTGAAATAAGTCAGACACAGAAATACAAATACTTCATAATCTCACTTATATGTAAAATCTAAAATAGTCAGGATCTGCAATTTTATGAACCCTCAGTGTCTGGAGAAGGGAGACGGGGAAAGGCTAGGGAGACAGAAATACTGAGTCAGAATGGAGAAAAGTTTCTTAGCTAAGGTTCTCTTCTTCCCACACCCCACCATAAAGACACCAGGGTTAGGAATGTAGATACACCTATGAGCCTGGGGGGTACCCACCCCACCCCAGTCCTTGAGAGCAACTTCCTCTAGAATGCAATGAAGGAACTGCAAAGAAGGACCAGTCAAACTGCAATTAAGACCAGTCAAAAAAATATTTTAAAGGTATAATAAACAATTTAAGAATTTTACAAGGAAACTACTTTAGACACAAGCTAGTTAATTTACAAAAGACATTATCTGTTCCACCAGAGAGTAATTATTTGCATCTCTACTGGGCCAAAATCTTAAAGTTAACCTGTGTCTCTCAAACTCAAAAATTGTTCAGACAATAAAAAGTCGAATCTGCACCACACTGAAAAATAATCCAGTTCTCTCTCTTATGTGTTTCCAAGCTTCAGATAATTTTTTTGACACAATGAAATGTGATTCTGACCTGCCTCACTGGGTTGTTTTATTAAGTAAGATATTGTATGTTAAGCTCATCATAGTGGTCACTCAAATGCCAGGTGCAGTTAGTTAGATGGTCATTGCTCCTCCTCAACCTTTTACAATTTGACTTTTCCACACTATTCAACTGAAATGTTTTGTTAGAAGGGACATCCCAAGAGCTAAGTTAATTGGCCTATTTTTGGATATTACTATTACTATTTTTTTCCCTAGCATTTTGCCTAATTAACTATCTACTACTTATTGACATGTTCTCCTTCTTTGGTTTCTTTCGATTCTACTGCCCTCTCACTAAGCCTATTTCCTGACTTATTCCATCCTATTAGTTTTGAAATGTGAGCACCCCGCTGCAGTGCCTCATCTTTCTTCACTTTTCCTCATTTTATTCTCTCCACACTTCAATATTTCCAACACATATTTCCCCCCAACATAAATTGCAAACACATTTTTCATTACATTTTGGGAATTTCTACAGAGAAATTTTATCAACATTTCTCACTAAACACATCTTATGTTACTAAAATGTTTCCTGGCCTCAGGATTATCATTGTTTACTTATTTATTTTGAGAGACAACCAATACCCTAAGACATTTAGGCTAGACACTCTTCACTGTAACTTTTGACTCATTGCTTTCCTTTATTCTCTATATTTAATCAATTGCTCAAACTTATTGACTTTTGTCTTAAAATAACTTTCAAACTTTTTGGCAGATTGTTATTTTGGTGGCCCTAAAGAAACTACGCTTCCCGTATTTATGCCATATGGAGTCTCTGTCCCCAAAAGGAGATAGTCTGCCCTGGAATGCTGGCATTGTCTGTAGAGAACTTAAAAATAATAACAAAATCAACTGAAAGTTGGTTTAATTTTTGTTAGTATCATGTACTTGAATTTTAAACCATGTCAGTGGCCAGGTACTCTTCCCAGCTGATGTAGACCTCTCCCACTGCCTCTTGGCTGGGGGCACAACTCTCCTCTACCCATTCTGGGTTTTGTTAGGTGGTTAACTTTCCCCAGTGGGACATTAGCAAGTTTCATGCATTGAAAGACTTGATAAAACTTGCACACTGGAGCTTGTCCTCTGGAATGTTTGCTTTTGGAGTGCTCCCTTTGCAAAACTCCACCACCATGCTGTGAGAAGCCCAAGCCATATGATGGTGCCATGTGGACAGTAATTGAGGTGCTCTGATTGATAGCCCCATCTTAGTTCCCAGCTTTTTCTAAATCTAATAACAAAAATTTCTTCTTATTTCATCTAGTTATGTTGCAGACCTAGAAATGATCTCAAATTATCATCCAAATATGCATCCCCCAAACAGTCATTAAATTATAATAATACAGAAAATGGAAACAACATAAAAATAACTGATATAGTCATCTTCTGAGAAATACAACTGCAGTAAAACTTGAATTTCTTTTAGGTTAATACCAATCATCTTAGTGGAAAACATAAAAGGTTACTAGTAACTAACAGGAAGAAATGAGGATTTTCAAACTTAATCTGACTTCCTGAAATAAAGAGACAGGAGTTAATGTTTTCAGAATACCAATACTTTTATTTTCTGATGTAAAATTTAGCATATATGAAACTATGTGGAAAGAGTTGCAAAGAAGTGAGTAAATGAGTGAATTTAATACTTTTTATGATTTGAAAAGAGACTTTTCTGAAAAATAACCCCAAAATACCCAAATATCTACTACTTTATATCCCCTTACCTACATCTTCACCACCTCCTTGCCCATGGTAACCATTGTTTTATTTTCTAGCTCTGTATATTTGATTAAAAATTATTATAGATTCCACTTATAAGTAAGATCATATAATATTTTTCTTTCTATGTCTGGTTTATTTCACTTAGCCCAGTGTCCTCCAGGTTCATCCATGCTGGATAGCTTAAATATAGACAATAAAATTTATTTTGAAAAAAGTGGTAATTGGGAAGAAAGCTGGAGAGTCTTTATTTTTTTTTTTTTGAGTGGGTATCATGCTCCATGTCTCTGTACTTTGGTTTGTCCAATTCAATAACTCAGCTAATGTGTATTCAGAAAGTACTGAAACCAGACACAGTACTTGGTGATTTAGATGCTGAGATAAAAAAATACAAAATTCGGCATCCAGTAGTGGAGAAGACACATCATACATGAGTTCAATGTTGTGCTGAGTGCTGTGAACAAAGAGCTTGTATACTGGATTTTGCATATATATTGGGTTGCAGAAGCACAGAGGAGGGCACTTCGTTCTCAGAGGACAGGGATGACTTGTCAGAAGAGCTGTTGCATCAGCTCCCTTCAGCAATTTAAATTATATATTTGAATAAAAACAGAGTAAGCCTTATGAGAGCAAGAGATGAATTAATCTATATGGTTAACAGTTCCTAAAACACAGAAAACACTAGATAATACCTCTTGAATAAATGAATGAAAGATGCTTTTGTTATATTTGTGAATGAAAACAAAAATGTTTATGAATAATATTAAAATATGAAGGTCTTTACTGACTGAAATAACTGTCTTTAATAATAAGTTTTATAGTGAAAAACACAATGGGTTGTACTAGTTTATGGAATCAAATGTCTATGGATAAGAGTGCAGAGATAATGCATAAATGGCGGCAACTTCTGTTCTTTTTATGCTTTCTATTTCTTTATTAAAGCTTCTCACTTTTTTCATACATTATTTCCCTAATTTTATTTATTTATCTATCTGTATTTTCTTGCATGTCATGGAGCTTAAGGTAATTATTTTGAATTCTTTTTCAAGCTGCTCATATATTTCCATTTCTTTGGGTTCAATTATCAGAGCTTTATTAGTTTCCTTTGTTGGTGTGCTGTTTGCCTGATTTTTTTTGTTGTTGTTGTTATCCATGTGGCCTCACATTGATATCTGTGCATTTGAAGGTGTAAACACCTCTTTTAGTCTTTACAAACTGGCTTTGGCAAGTTAAAATCTTTTCCTGTTAGGTTTCCATGTCAATGGGATTGCTTCAAGGATCTTGGTTATGCGAGTGCCTTAATTTAAGGCACTTTTCTGTGCACGGGGCTGTCTCCAGGACATTGGCCCATTAGGCTGGTACTGGAATGAGGGCCCACTTCAGGGTTTATAGATCGTGGTCCTGTGACTAGGTGAGCTGATGGTTGTGGCTACCTCAGAGTCTCTGGGAAGGCTCTCGTTGGATCACTGCGTGGGGCCTTGGACAGGTTGTACTGCCCTGGCCCATGGCTGAAAGGGGCTGATGCCAATATTGGAAGCAAGTCACAGGGTTGTTTCAGGGTCCACAGCTGAGACAGAGATCTTCAGGCCTCTCTCCAAGGTCACAGATAGGTATGTGTCCTGGTAGGTTCTTGGGTAAGCAGGTGTGCTCTCAGATCACAGTTAAGAAGGGCTGGAGCCAATTATAGGGCAATTTCAAGATCCACAATGGGACCAAGTTCAGCAAACTAGCCTGCTAGGGCACTGCCAGATAGGTAGCATCTTCCGCAAATAAGTCCACGTTGTGATGTTGTTGTCAGAGTCAAGGCATTATTTAGATTGAAGTAATTAATGTGTTCAGTACAAAGAAGATGATAATTCCACTGGTCTTATTGTATTTGTCAGAACCTCTCTAAATAATTGTTTCCACTTTGTAGTGCAACATTTTGCAAAACTGAATATGGTTGCAGGAAGGCAGTCAAAACAATAAAAGTCTAAACACCACATAAAGAATGAAGTGGCCTTTTGTAGCTCTTAAGTTATATAGTTCTTTAGAATTAAAGGATTGATCCTGAATAGACAGCTAACAAGCTCTGAAATTGAGGCAGTAATTTATAGCCTACCAACCAAAAAAAAAAAAAAAAAAAAGCCTAGGACCAAATGGATTGACAGCTGAATTCTACCAGAAATAGGTGTTGCTACCATTTCTTCTGAAACTATTCCAAACAATTGAAAAGGAGGGACTCCTCCCTAACTCATTTTATGAGGCCAGCATCATCCTGATAGCAAAACCAGAAAGAGACACAACAAAAAAGGAAAACTTCAGGTCAATATCCCTGCTGAGCATCTGTGCAAAAATCCTTAATAAAATACTGGGAAACTGAATCCAACAGCACATCAAAAAACTTATCTGCCACGATCAAGTCGGCTTCATCCCTGGGATGCAAGGCAGTTCAACATATGCAAATCAATAAACATAATCCATCACCTAAACATAACTAAAGACAAAAACCTGATGATTATATCAATGGATGCAAAAAAAACCTTTGATAAAATTAAACATCCCTTCACTTTAAAAACTCTCAATAAACTAGGTATTGATGGAACATATCTCAAAATAATAAGAGCTATTTATGACAAACCCACCGCCAATATCATACTGAATGGGCCAAAGCTGGAAGCATTCCCTTTGAAAACCAGTACAAGACAAGGATGCCTTCTCTCACCACTCCTATTCAACATAGTATTAGAAGTTCTGGCCTGGGCAATCAGGCAAGAGAAAGAAATAAAGGGTACTCAAATAAGAAGAGAGGAAGTCAAGTTGTCTCTGTTTGCAGATGACATGATTTTTTATTTAGAAAACCCCATCATCCAAGCCCAAAAACTTCTTGAACTGATAAGCAACTTCAGGAAAGTCTCAGGATACAACATCAATGTGCAAAAATCATAAGCATTCCTTTACACAAACAATAGGCAAGCAGAGAGCCAAAGCATGAATGAACTCCCATTCACAATTGCTACAAAGAGAATAAAATACCTAGGAATACAGCTAATAAGGGATGTGAAGGACCTCTTCAAGAAGAACTACAAACCACTGCTCAAGAAAATCAGAGAGGACACAAACAAACGGAAAACCATTCCATCCATCCTCATGGATAGGAAGAATCAATATGGTGAAACAATCCCCATCAAACTACCATTGACATTCTACACAGAATTAGAAAAAACTATTTTAAACTTCATGTGGAATCAAAGAAGACTCTGTGTAGGCAAGAAAATCCTAAGCAAAAAGAACAAACTGAAGGTATCACACTACCTAACTTCACACTATACTACAAGGCTACAGTAATCAAAACAGCATGGTGCTAGTACCAAAACAGACATATAGACCTATGGAGCAGAATAGAGACCTCAGAAATAACACCACACATCTACAACCATCTGATTTTCAACAAACCTGACAAAAACAAGCTATGGGGAAAAGATCTCCTATTCAGTAAATGGTGCTGGTAAAACTGGCTAGGCATATGCATAAAACTGAAACTCGACCCCTTCCTTACACCTTATACAAAAATTAACTCAAGATGGATTAAAGACTTAAATGTAAAACCCCAAACCATAAAATTCCTAGAAGAAAACATAGGCAATTCCATTCAGGACACAGGCATGGGCAAAGACTTCATGACGAAAACACCAAAAGCAATTGCAACAAAAGCCAAAATTGACAAATGGGATCTAATTAAACTAAAGAGCTTCTGCAGAGCAAAAGAAACTACCATCAGAGTGAACGGGCAACCTACAGAATGGGAGAAAATTTTTGCAATCTACCCATCTGACAAAGGTCTAATATCCAGAATTTACAAGGAACTTAAAAAATATTTACAAGAGGCTGGATGCAGGGGCTCACACCTGTAATCCCAGCACTTTAGAAGGCCAAGGCAGGTGGATCACTTGAGGTCAGGAGTTCCAGACCAGCCTGGTCAACATGATGAAACCCTTTCTCTACTAAAAATACAAAAATTAGCCAGGTTGTGGTGGTGGGCGCTTGTAATCCCAGCTACTCGGAAGGTTGAGGTGGGAGAATTGCTTGAACCTGGGAGGCGGAGGTTGCAGTGAGCCGAGATCAAGCCACTGCACTCTAACCTGGGCAACAAAGTGAGACCCTGTCTCAAAAAAATATATACATATATATTATATATATTATATTTTATATTATATATTATATATACATATATGTATATATAATATATATGTATATATACATATGTGTATATATATACATATATATGTATATATAATGTATATAATATATTATATATATACATATATATTATATATGTATATATAATATATATAATATATTATATATATACATATATATAATATATTATATATAATATATTATATAATATATATATATTATATATAATATATTATATAATATATATTATATATATTATATATAATATATATTATATATAATATATATTATATATAATATATATAATATATATTATATATAATATATATTATATTATATATACATATATATGTATATACACATATGTGTATATATATACACATGTATATATATACACATATATGTATATATACATATATGTGTATATATATACACATATATGTATATATACATATATATGTATATACACATATATGTATATATACATATATGTGTATATATATACACATATGTATACATATATGTGTATATATAATATATATGTATTTTTTTGTATATATGTATATATTATATATATAAAATATGTATATATTATATATATATAAAAGAGTGTATATATATATACATATATATATACACATACACACACACACACACGAAAAAAAACCCCATCAAAAAGTGGGCAAAGGATACGAACAGACACTTCTGAAAAGAAGACATTTATGCAGCCAACAAACATAAGAAAAAAAACTCAGCATCACTGATATCAGAGGAATGCAAATGAAGAAGACAACAATGAGATACCATCTTGCGTCAGCCAAAATGGCGATTATTTTTAAAAGTCAGGAAACAATAGATGCTGGCGAGGCTGTGAAGAAATAGGAACCCTTTTACACTGTTGGTGGGAATGTAAATTAGTTCAACCATTGTGGAAGACAGTAAGGCAATTCCTCAAGGATCTAGAACCAGAAATACCACTTGACCCAGCAATCCCATTACTGGGTATATAAACCAAAGGAATATAAATCATTCTACTATAAAGACACATGCATATGTATGTTTATTGCAGCACTATTTACAAGAGCAAAGACAACAAACCCAAATGCCCATCACTGATAGACTGGATAAAGAAAACATTATACATATACACCATGGAATACTATGCTGTAGAAAGGAATCAAATTATGTCCTTTGCAGGGACACGGATGAACCTGGTAGCCATAATCCTCAGCAAACTAACACAGGAACAGAAAACCAAACACTGGGTGTTCTCACTCATAAGTGGGAGTTGAACATTGATAACACAGGGACACAGAGAGGGGAACAACACACACCAGGGCCTGTTGAGGGGTGGAGTGTGAGAGGAGGGAACTTAGAGCACGGGTCAATAGGTGCAGCAAACCACTATGGCACATGGGCATCTGTGTAACAAACCTGCATGTTCTGCACATGTATCCCATTTTTTTTTTTAGAAGAAATAAAAATAAATAAGAAAAAAACTAGAAAAAAAAAGAATTAGAGAATTGATTTTCATTGGAGAAAAAAAATATATCCTCAAGAAGGATAGCATTTCTTTGTTATTGAGACCATAGGTCTTGGCCTTGAAGAGTTTAGAAATTCATTATATTTCTATAATTTATGACTTCAGAAGAATAGAAAATGATTTATGAATAAACTGTGGATATTGCTAAGATTTCAATTTATAAAATAATTTATCTTCTATTTGGTCCATGTCCTGATTTATTATATAATAATATATGTTCATGCATTGGTAATACTTTGTAAGTTTAAAAGTTTAAAGATACTATTCTAAGTTTAAAAGTTAAGGATATATACAGAGAGCATAAACATACTTTTGTGACTTGAAGCCCCTGCCCCCAAATGATGCATCCTTCAATTGAGAAATAAGCTACAAGATGCCTTGATGCCTGAAGTGAGAGAGAAAAACTTTGAAATTGCTGTGTTATTATCACTTTTAAATGAGTGAATAACACTCAAAGTATGTGTAATGCAATAATGGATTGGTGTAGCTGTGTCCCTTAATATTTTCAAAATGATTATATAGTAAATTTCTGCTATCTATAAATCAGTTAAAAGTGGTCAAGGCAGTAATAAAACTATATTCTATAAATATTTAATATAATAACATTCTACTATGGATTAAGAATCTTATTTTCCTGAAAATAAAATTGCACTGACTTTAAAACGGATATCATGTGCTTTAAGTGATTTGTTTAAACTATCAAGGTAGTATCAGAAAGCAAAGTATATATATTTTATTGAGATTTTCTCCCTTGGAGACAAATCAGGTCAGGTTGAAAAAATAGAAAAATAGAGAATTATGTAATAAAATTCTTTGGTATATTGCATTCAAGTGGTGAGATTTGAGTATGCTTCAGTACATAATGAATAGCTATCAATCCTTAAATGTTGAAAAGTCACAAATGAAGTAATTTAAGATATGGCGTGATTGAACTCAGAGATAATGTATTTTATATTACAGTCACCATGAATATATGCACCAAGGGAATGAACACACAAATTAAAAGGTAAGTAAATGAAATAGAAAAGTATATAATTCTAGATTGCCAAGGAAAAATTTTAGCCCTGGTTAAATCAAAATCTTTGCCTCCCTTGCTTGGGTCTGCAGCTGCACTGCGAAACATGACTGGTAGGAAACATGCAACATTTCCATTCTCATTTTAAATTCATTACTAACCTCAGGTTGGCCTTTTTTACTGCTGTTTGGAAACCCTACTTTATTTTCCTAGTTAATTCACTCTTCTACTTTTCTGGACAACTATTTCACAATTTTTTCTCTTCTCTCAAACTTCTAATACTTCTTCTTCTATACTCTCACACATAAAATGTCCTGTCCATGATTTTATCTAAGGTAAACCACACTCGTTCTACACAAACTACATCCTCTTGCCTTTTCCCATGTAAGGAACTGGCTCTAGCAATTCTCTGTCTTCTTTACACTTTATCACATGCTACCTGTTCATTGTATTTTACCTATCAATATGCACTAGCATTAATACCCCACTGCAATCTCACATTTTCTATTACAGATTACAAAAAAATGAAATTCAACTTTAGCTTTCAGCTATGAATGAGTAAAAGGATTTAAAATGAATCTTACGTCACAAACAAATTAGAAAACTGCAAAACCTGTAGCAAACAAGCATTTTTATACATTAGAAAGCAGGCAGCATGAGACTCTGATCCCTGAGAGGGAACAAGAAAACAGTTGTATCCCTACATAGAAAGGCTTGACTTTCTGCCTAGAGGTAATTTTCAGGCTATGGAGGAGAAAAGGAAAACCTAAACAGAACGTTTTGGGGCATAGTGCCCAATAGGAAAAAGCTACACAGAGAAAAATTACCAGAAAACTGTGTAGGGGACCCATTGAAACTATAGATAAATACAAATCCAAGCATGCATAGGGTAAAACCCTATGAGGTCAGACAAGAATAAGCTCTGTGGGAAGAAGAATTATTAAGGAGCTGAAAGCTGAAAGCTGATAAAGGTTTCATACAAGGCTGGGAGTTATTTGAGTTTTCACCAGCCAAAGCAGAGAGATCTTAACCCATGGGGCATTCAGTAGAGACTACAGAATAGTCATGACTTAAAAAATAGAATTAAAGTAATCCTAAAGTCTTCTCTTGAGATCCTCAAAAAGCGATTAAAAATAAGGCTTAAAATTATCAAAGTGATCTTCAATTAATTGCCTGCTAGAAAAATTGATACCTTTTGAAGAAATTTTTAAAACCTAGCATTCAACAATATAAAAATATATGTGCAGAAAAAGTGATCCATAACCTGGAGAAAAATAAATAGAGACAGGAATTCAGACATAATAGCATCAGAATGGTTGGACACAGTGGCTCATGTCTGTAATTCCAGCACTTTGGGAGGTCAAGGTGGAAGGACTGCTTGAGGCTAGGAGTTCAAGACCAACCTGGGAAATATAGTGAGACCCTGTCTCTACTAAAAATAAAATTTAAAAAAAAAAAAACTAGCCAGGTGTAGTGGTACATGCCTGTAGTACCAGCTACTTAGGAGGCTGAGACAGGAGGATTGCTTGAGACTAGGAGATTGAGGTTGTGCCACTGCACTTCAGCCTGGGTGACAAAGAAATACCTTGCTTAAAAAAAAAAAGGGTGTGTGTGTGTGTGTGTGTGTGAATAAAATAATGCTGCAAAGAATATATATATATATTCAATATATACTATATATAGAATATATATAGAATATATAGAGAGAATATATATATAGAATATATAGAGAGAATATATATACACAACATATAGACAGAATATATATACAGAATATATATAGAATATATAGAGAGAGAATATAGATAGAATATATATAGAGAATATATATATAGAATATATATAGAGAGAATATATATATAGAATATATATAGAATATATATAGAGAATATATATATATTCAATATATATATTCTCTATATATATTCTATATAGATATAGAATATATATATTCTCTCTCTATATATATCCTGTACAAGGTGCTATATTTCTCTAAGGCTATGTTATCAGAAATAAAACTGCTGGATCATGGGATATGTTCCTCTTCAATTTTATTAGACTTTACTAAACTGACCCCCAACTTATAACAGGTTGAACCATTTTATTTATTTATTTATTTTTATTTAATTATTTTTTTAAAAGTTGTCTCACTCTGTCACCCAGGCTGGATGCAGTAATAGGATCATAGCTCACTGTAGCCTCAAACTCCTGGCCTCAAGTGATCCTCCTGCCTCAGCCTCCCAAAATGGTGGGATTACAGGCATGAGACAGGACACCCAGCAGGTTAAACTACCGTAGAGTCCCACAGCCACATAAGGCACAATCAATTTCCATATTGTATATCCTCACAAATACTTACTAGGGCAAAATATTAATTTTAGCCAATGTGAAAAATGAAAACTGTTATCCCTTTATTATTTTAATGTATATCTTTTAATGATAAGGCCTGAACATGTTTTCAAGTGTTTATTAAGTATTTTGCCTCTTTGGGACTTACCTATTTTTGTCTAAGTCCTTTGGGACCTACCTACCTTTGTTCTTTACATGTACTTTTGATGTTAAAAGGTCCTTTGATTTCTCTTTAGAATAAGGCAATATTTTAGCTACATAGTAGCAATAAATAAGTATTTATTGACTTTAATTCATAGAGTTAGGAAAACATGTTCTATTGATCTTTGAAGAAATTGTTTTTTTCACTCTGTTTTTCTGTGCTGTTTTCTGAATCCTAAATATAATAGGATGTGAAGGGCAGAATCATTTAATGTGAGAGCCTATGCTTTGGAACCAGGTAGACTTCGGTTTGAATCCTGGCTCTTCCACTTAATCCTCATGTAACCTTGGGCAATCACTCAGATTTTCTGAAGTTGACATAATAATCAATAGCTCATGAAGCTCCAAATATTAACTTAAGAAAATAAGTATAAAACCCTTGGCATGGTGACTATTAAATAGAAGATGCTCACTAAATATCAATTCCATTTTTCTACACCCTTCATCTCAAACTGCACATGGAAATAAACATTGCTTTGGTGTGATGAGATGTCCAGTTCACCTTTCTCACTGAATGTTACATAAAAGTCCCACCCAGGTATCTGGTGAACTTACTATACTTAATCTACCTGTAAGTGCACCTTTCTGTACATGGAAAAGCTTGTATTAACTCCTGAGTTTGAACTAAGAAACCTTAACAACCAATCAAAATAGGGGTTGCGGTTGCTATGGGAGACAACCTTTCTCAATATATCCCTTTAAACTGAATATATCAAGACATTCTTTTCATATTAAAATGTTAGCTGTACACAAAAGAGGGCATGAGAGGGACAGGTGCAATGCTCATGGCTAGTCTGAAGGAGAAAGATTGGAGGAAAAGTAGAGGTATTACATACTGACATATATACACTTCCTATAAATTTTGCTGAATTGTCCCTTTCTTAAGAATTAGAGGCATATTTTTAGATCTTGCATTGGCTGTTAGTCTAGTGTCCTTTTAAATCAGAATCTCAAAGAATATTCAGTAACAATGCTGAAATTTGTCTTGAGAATTTAAATGTGCAAACACATGTGGACAGTAGGGGTCACAGTTGTCTTAGATTAACATCAGAAAATTGGTGTGTACATATTTTTTGTTTTGTCTTTGTTTTTAAGATTTACAGATTTATAGAATAAAAACCTAAAAGCTGAGTTTGGTTTGAAAATGTGCTCTTTGGTCATATTAAGAGGTTTGAAATCTTGTCTTTCTCCCTTCTGCAAATTTGCGTAATTGGCTTCAACATTCTTTCTCAGAGACAAGAATTTTTCATTCATGGACAGCTATGTTCTGAATGATGATATTCTTTTAATCACTGTCAAGCTGGAAAGGAATTCTCATTAGGGACTTTTAAATTTTCTAATCAAAGTTCCTGAACTTCTTTTAGAATAAGTGAGTTTCATATTTTAAAGTGTGGTAAAAATTATTTCTCTCTTTTGTTTTAAAGAAATGAAGTAAGTTCCTAAATTTTCCACTTTGTGTTAAGGCTCTAATTGCCAGGAAATTATTGTTGTAACATGCTGTTTGCCAGTGATTGGTTAGAATACAAATTTTTACCCAAATCTCTGTATCATTTGCTGTAATACATCATAAAAGCTCATATAGCAATGGCAATTTAATACAATATTTGATGCAACATATTGTGTACTTAGTTGATAACATTTTTATTTAAAAATATTTGTAGGAGATCAATTTACTAGGTAAACACAAAGGGACATACTATTTATTGTAGATTAAAAGAGGATAATAAAGCACTGCTGGAGATAGGTAGTAATTATAACTCACATTGCTTGTAAAAGGGAAGCTAGTACAACTCCTCGAAAGACCAGTTTTTGGCAATACTACTAAAGCTGATCACATGCATACATAGCCACTCTACTTCTAAAAATATATCTTAAAACAAGCTGATAGCACTATTTGTATTAGTTCCAAATCAGAAACTATCTGAAAGTATATCAACAGGACAATTGGTTAATACATTGTGATATAGTATAGAATGAAATACTACTATACAGTAATAAGAATGAACAACTACAGACAACAGTCTGGATGACTCTTACAAATATAATGTTGAGTGAAACAAGTCAAACACAAGAGATAAGAGATAAGGCACTGTATAATTTTGTTGGTGTAAGCATCAAAACCAGGCAAAACTATGTAATAGTAAGATAAACCCTTATCAGGGGGTTATTGACTGGAAGGGGGTGTATTAGTTGCTAAATGCTATATATTGATCTGTATGCTGGTTAAATAGGTAGGTTCAGTTTATGAAAATTGAATAAGCTATGCAGTTGTGACAAAGAGGGTAATGATGAGTTTGCTTTACCAATAGAGATTGTTGGGCGGTCTCAGTGCTTGGCAACATTTTCATACATTTTTTCCCAAGGTTCACCATGTGATACTTAATTTGCATGTCTGCAATTATATCTTTGTCAAGGCACTTTCCATTGCCTGGATTAAGAACAACTTATTCATTTTAACTCATGGAAGAGTGAGGAATAAATTAAGGTAGATGCATTAATTTAAAAGTAATATTCTTTACCATTAACTGGAATATTCAATTCCCTCATTCAGATAAACCTTCCTATTATTGTAAAATTAATAGCTGGAAGGCAGTTTTAGTGAGTGTACAATGAATGCAGAGGCAGGTGAATAATAAGGAGTTTTTCTTTAGAATATGTTGGTGCCCAATGATTTGTTTCTTTTACATAACAGAATTTGTGTTTCTAATGTCTGTGGTAGAGTCTCCCAGCTGTAGTCTCTCATCATCTTTTGCTCATTCATTTTTAAAGTCAAGCAGCCCTAGGGCCACGACACCACAGAATAAGGGTTTGATTACAAACCTATGTACTGAAGTGTTGGTATTTTCTAAACATGCCTCAGAAGAGTTTCTTCACTGCAGCCCAAGATCTGTAGACATATATTCATGCAATTTAGCAATACCCAAAAGAAGAATATAACTTGTCTTTATAGAACTAACTATATGCAGTCATGGAGTTCAAGTCAGCAGGGGTTGACAGCGTTACATTCAAGCATGCTGACCTTGCCACATTTTTACAAGATGAAACTAGAGCAACTAGTTAAACTGATGTTGAGGATAATGTCAGAAATTCAGCAAGGTTCGGTACTCATGGTTAAAGAGCGGCATAAAAGGCAGAATAGATAAAATATTTGCATTTTAGAGGACTTTGAGTATAGAACACTTAAAATTTTCATTGCAGTTTGTGATGACACACGGCAATGAGCAAAGGAAATTAATTTCTAACATTTAGCTATTTGAATACAATACCATATTATAAAAGTGGAGAAAAAGATTATTTTACTGATTTCCTGTTGACCTGCTTACTTGGATTGGTAGCCATGATTATACTATCAGTATATAAAATATAGATAAGTTTGAATAACCAAAGTATTTATAAAAATAATCTTGGCATTCTGTTACCTCATTGCATCATGAAGAAATTTCCAAAGTGTTGTATGTAAAAAAAAAAAAAAATTTCTGAGTCAGATTATCGCTGTGTTTCACCCAGGCTGGAGTACAGTGGTGCGATCATAGCTAGCTGCAGCCTTGAACTCCTCCTCAAGCAATCCTTCCTCCTTGGCCTCACAAAGTCCTGGGATTACAGGCGTGAGCTACTGGGCCTGACCTACAAAATGTTTTATGCTTTCGTGAGTACTAGGTTTCTGATTTCAGCTTTTTTTATTTAATGAAGATGCATTCATTTATTCATTCAGTACCTACTTTATTCTAAATAATTACCAGGTGCTCTTGCGGAGATACACAGATGCCCAATAAATAATCCATGTGCTTTAGGCATTTATGACTTAGAAAGTGATATAGAATAAATTACCGAATAAATTTATTTTAAGTCCAAATGAAATCCATGCTTGAAGAGGTGCATTAGTATCCTGTGCCTGAAAAAAAGGGACAATTAATTATTTTTATCAGGAAATGCTGTAGAGAGGGGGTGATGTTTTCACTGGGTCTTGAAGGATAAGCAGTGTTTCAATAGCAGGCAATGGTGTCAAGGGCATTCTTGGCTGAGAGAACAGCAATAGCAAGGACACAGAGGAACGTTCTTGACATGCTTAGGACACTAGAGACAGTCTAATATTAGTGATGTTCACTGTGGGATGAAATGTAGTGAGATGGGAGAGAAGTTAATTAGGAAATAGGCCAACCTCATAAAGAGAGAAGTGGTAGTCATTTCTCTGACATGTATCAACCCGAGTTTAGTGCTGATTCTATCAAAATAACTGAACACAATGTTTACAACACATTTAATTGGGAAAGAATGTTGAAGATTATCTAGTTTAATGTATCTCTCTCTCTCCCCACTTTTTCCAAGCCATAGGCTCAGAGAGAGGTTAAGTATTTTTAATCAAGACCATACAACCTGGAGGTTGTCTGGGTATGAAATATCCCAGGTTGCTATATTTGGTTTGTAGCTCTTTCCACTATAGTAGTACAAGAGAGGCTGCTGGTCTATGTGGCAGAGTAGAAATCCAAGGCAGAGATATTCCCTGTTGTTGATGGCAAATAAGGCAGTAATTTCCTAGTTTTGATAAGTAGGCAGTGACTTAAATTTGATGCAGGTGACTTCTCAATATAGCAGACATGTGAGGAAGTGCAATTTGGTTCCAAAATTGACCCATCCAGGTAGTCAGGTTTGTGTTATGTGATCAATATCCCTACAAGGGCTATTTGATCAGGCATGAACATCTGTTTCCGATTGATCCATTACCGTTCCTTCTTGGGAATTTGGAATTGGGAGACTGAAAGACTGAGATAAAAGATCATGTAGGTTAAGGGCTAACACTGAAATCCTGATGAGCTAAAGCCAGATGTAAAAAGAGACAGAAAAAGAATAAAGTGAGTAAAAAGAGAAGAGAGAAGCACAGAGAGAGGCAGAGACAAAGAGGGATGGAGATGCAGCTTCAATGATACTCATTTCCAGCTGTTTCCGATCTTATCCAGTGATGTGTAATTCTACCTTTATGTGCCACATCAGTTAGATCTGACATATTTGAGCCGGCTTGCATGGGCCTCTGCTCTGTGCAAGTAAAGCAGCTTTGACCAGAAAAATCCATGTGACTCTGTTAACTCCAAATGGTGAATAACCCCTTTGTATTTTCCTTTGAGTTGTGTTTCCTTTACTTCTACCTTTGAACAAAAACAAACAACTTAACCCCCCGATTCCTCTTCAAATGAGAAACTCTAGCTTATCTATTTTGTTATTTGGGGGGAAATGCTTCCTTTAGACCTGTTGAGTCAGGATTGCCCCTTAAATTACTAAAGGACAATGGAAGCTGTCTGAAGCTGTCTAGTGTGCAAGACCAATATGTATTAGACAGTAAGGCTTCCGTTGCCTCTGGAACTGAACCCTGCATCAAGAACATGCCTCTGTCTGTTGCAGAATCACCTTTCAGTTGAATGACCAACTTGAAATCTGAAGAACAGATGAGTGATCCTTAATAGTTTTCTTTTCCCTCTTCATCACCTCATTATCATTAAAAAGGGCAATAGATCTTAACAGGAATGCCGAAAATAGCACTCTGTAAAAAGGAATAAAATAGGTGTAGACACCATGCTGGGGCGGGTGTCACAGAAACAGCCTTCTTACTGACCATTGCGCTCTCAGGATAATGAACCATCATAAATCTTTTGAACTGGGAAGAAAATGTTATGTATTTAACTAATTTGAGACTAATCAAGATATAAGAAGTATGCCTTGATTTGAAAATGCTCTTTTTATACACATTAATGTATAAATACCATAAATATATTTATAAATTATTTGTAAATAATATATTTATAAATTATAAATATGAATTTATAAGACATATCACAATCACCTAAATACCATTTTGCCTATGAAGTACCATGTGTCCTATTTAGCAAGAATTGCCTGCTGACTTTTGAAAGGACTACTTACACAAATTTTTCTAGCAAATATATAAACAAAAAAATGAAGAAATGGGAAAAGTGTTGAATTGGCCAGAACATTTAAGACATTCAGTGACTGGAATCTTAATGTAGACTCCTGGGTTTGGAAAGACCAATAAACAGTTTAGTCCAGCCATTGGTTCTCGGAAAGAAGGAGCCTTCGAGGGGAGATTTGTGCTGGAGCAATTTGCAATCAATTCTCTAGCTCCGCCCTGTTTTAGTCCAGAAATACCACGGGTTAATACTCATATCTCTGTCTTTGCTGAAAGGAAAGAACCACTTCAAGCCTCATTATCCTCGTTAAACCACAATCAGTACCCACAGATCAAGGACTACCTGCAGACAGCTTTAATCAGGCAAAATAAAAACAGCTTCTGTCTGAGTCTTGGAGCTCAGCAGGTCTGTTCATAGTGATCT
Source organism: Pan paniscus (assembly GCF_029289425.2). Taxonomy (NCBI): domain Eukaryota; kingdom Metazoa; phylum Chordata; class Mammalia; order Primates; family Hominidae; genus Pan; species Pan paniscus. The sequence goes on along the minus strand of NC_073257.2, from coordinate 70,049,383 downwards.
TCCTGACTCTGTTAATGCTTAACTCTGAGCACTTGCCAGAATTGACCTCTCCTACTTTAGCCACAAGTCCTTGAGATCAGACCTAGTCCTTTTGTCTACTCGAGTCTATGTAAAACTCTTCCTTCACTTCTAAATTCAAAGTCTAGCCTTTCCTGACTATCTGTCTCTCTGGCACTCTAGCCAGTGGTTGAGAACCCAGAAAGAGGAATCAGGCTTCAAGTGTTGATTTCCACACTGAATATTATTACCTAGAATATTACTTAGTCTTTCGGGTGTCATTCTCTTCATCTGTAAAATAGGGAGAATGAAAAGTATATTGCACAGTTGCTTTAAGAACTAGATAAAATGTATACTTGATAAGATGTATACAAGGTCTCTAAAAATTCTAGAAGTATGGCAAGGTTCTCAGAAAATAATAGCAAAAGCTTGCTCATGTGGCTTTGTAGTCTCAGCATATCTATTATTATTATTATTGTTATACCATAATTAAAAACACATGGTCTTATTTTTACATTTGCTAATGAACAAGTAGAGCAGTGTTGAAAATATACGTGCAAAGTATATCTCCTGCTTAAGACCCTAATTTAAATAATTACTTTAAGTTTTGTGAAATACCAAGACTAATCTCGTAGAATAAGCTTGCTAATAAGAGACTTAAAAATACTGGCTCAGCATTTGAAAGCATTCATTTTCCCCCCTATAACAATAGTTGTAAGTGAACAATATAAGTGTAAAATGATATTAAGGGAGACATTGGAGCCCTGAGCTTTCTATTCTTTCATAAAAGAAGCATCTGCTTTTTATGCCCCCAGAATCACATCTCCTAGCTGCTGAAAATGGCAAAGCTCTTTTATTTGAGAAAATATAAATTTAGGATTATAAGTCAATTAGCACAAAAGGAAATCATGAAATGCTAAGAAAAAGAGTTTGGGTTAATTTAAAGCCGCTTAGTCTTTACAGGACTTTGGCTGGAGTATAATTTAAGCGTTTCTATACAGGTGGCAGCATCTCTTGGGGGACCTGCCTTAGGTTCAGAATTGTGACTATTGATAAAGTGACTTAAGAGATGTGATTTAAGTGATGCACGGCTTAGGTCAGTTCTCAGAATTTGCTGTCAAAAGAAAGTTCTGTGGCTAACAGAAGAGAAATGGTCATTTCATCCATCTATCATTTTCCTTCACTTGGAGAACTAGTGTCCTAAATGTATATGTCATAGTGTCCCAGAAAGAACACACTCCCCATTTAAGGGAGTCTGGATGACAATGATCTGAGCTCATCTCTGCCACTGGTCACTGCACATCTGTGGATGTTGGGGTTTTATGTAGGTGATCTTTACATTTCAGTTGCTGAAAGAATGGGGTTTTTATTTATCTGATTATATTGTCAGAATCCTTAGATTTGAGTCCTACATCCATTACTGTTATGGGTTGAATTGGGTCCCCTAAATTCATTCATATGTTAAAGTACTAATCCCTGATATCTCACAATGGACCATATTTGGAGGCAGAGTGTTTACAGAGATAATTAGTTTAAGATGAGGTTATTAGAATGGGTCCTCATCCAGTATGACTGGTGTCTTTATAAAAAGGGGAAATTTGGAGACAGACTTGCATTCAAGCAGAATGCCATATGAACATGAAGAAGACCATCTACAGGCCTGGAAAGAGGCCTGGAGAAGATCCTTTCCTCACAGCCCTCAGGAGACACCTACCCTGCCAACACTGAATTTGGACTTCCAGCCCTCAGAATTGTGAGAAAATAAATTTCTGTCATTTAAGCCACTCAGTTTGTGGTACTTGCTTATGGTAGCCCTAGAAACAAATACAATTACTTATTAGCCATGTGACTTAGACAAATTACAGTCTTCCCTCAGTATCTGTGGGAGGTTGGTTCCAGAACTCCCCCAGATACCAAAATCAAAGGGGCTCAAGTCCCTGATATAAAATGGCATAGTATTTGCATATAGCCTATGCGCTTCCTCCCATATACTTTAAATGATCTCTAAATTACTTATAATACTTAATACAAGGCCAACACATTACTTCATTTGTGTGGATTCTACATAGTTCTGAGTGCATGGCAAACTCAAGTTTTGCTTTTTGGGAGTTTGTAGACATTTTTTTTTTTTCCTAAACCTTTTCATTCCACTGTTGGTTGACTCTGCAGATATGGAACTCATGGATGCATAGGGCTATACTTAAATTCTTTTAAATCTTGGTTCTTAGAACTGAAAATGGGAATGATAAAAACAGAATTAAAAAGGAAGAGTTCTCAAGCTAGTCCTTGGACTCATATTCCCGTTCTACTACTTAAGAGATATGTAACCTTGGGCAAGTTGCTTAACCTTTCTCTGCCTCAGTGTTTTTACTGGCAAAATATAATAATAATGGTTATGTGTCCAGAATTGGTTCCTTCCGGTGGGTTCTTGGTCTCGCTGACTTCAAGAATGAAGCTGCAGACCTGAACGGTGAGTGTTACAGCTCTTAAAAGTGGCGCGCCCAGAGTTGTTTGTTCCTCCCAGTGGGTTCTTTGTCTCGCTGACTTCAGGAATGAAGCCGCAGACCCTCGCAGTGAGTGTTACAGTTCATAAAGGTAGTGCAGACCCAAAGAGTGAGCAGCAGCAAGATTTATTTTGAAGAGCAAAAGAACAAAGCTTCTGCAGCATGGAAGGGGACCCAAGCAGGTTGCTGCTGCTTGCTGGGATGGCCAGCTTTTATTCCCTTATTTGTCCCCACCCACGTCCTGCTGATTGATCCATTTTACAGAGCGCTGATTGGTCCATTTTACAGAGTGTTGATTGGTCTGTTTTACAGAGTGCTGATTGGTGCATTTACAAACCTTTAACTAGACACAGAGGACTGATTGGTGCATTTTTACAGAGTGCTGATTGGTGCATTTACAAACCATTAGCTAGACACAGAGTGCTGATTGGTGCATTTTTACAGAGTGCTGACTGGTGCGTTTACAATCCTTTAGCTAGACAGAAAAGTTCTCCAAGTCCCCACTCAACCCAGGAAGTCCAGCTGGCTTCACCTCTCAATCCCCCCTCTAAACAGGACACCCCAATGGCTGTTGGGAATTGGGTGATGACCATTCTAGCTACTTCCTGCTGGATAGGGCAAAGAAGGGGCCTTGCAGTTGTAGTGTTCTCCAGAGGGGAACTCTTTAGGCCAGTGAAAGGGCCAGCAGGTCAGTCCAGGGGTCCTCGGTAGAAGTTGTTAGTTGAGCTCATTTGGGGTTCCATTTGTAAGACCATCTGTAGCTTGATGGCCTCTATCCTAGAGGAAACAAATTTGACAAGAAGGTTAAAAATACAGGGCCTGAAGGTGAGTAATAGCAAGATAGCTGTCACAGGACCTAGAAAGGGGAGAAGCCATGTCACCCAACTCCAGAGGCTGGCAAAAGAGTTTGAAAGGCGTTGTCTGATTTCAGAAGACTTTTCTTGTAAATGCTGGGTGGCATCTCGTACTATCCATGACTGGTTAGTGTAAAAACAACACTCTTCCCCTAAGAAAGTGCAGAGTCCTCCTTTCTCAGCAGTGAGGAGGTCTAGGCCTCGGTGGTTTTGGAGAGTCACTACTGCCAAAGAGTCTATTTGGGATTGTAGAGTAAGGATAGATTTCGTTATTTCTTGCAAACTGTCTGAGAAATCCTTTGAGAGTATGTGGTAGTAGGATAATGAGGTAGATAAACTGGCTATTCTGGTTTCTGTACCAAGAACCATTCCTAATCCTGTAAGTAGGGGTATTAGTTCTATGGCTCTGAGCTGACAGACTTGAACTTTGAGGGGTACTCATAGGGTCTGATTTCCTGGGGCAATGTTAATGTTGGGACTTGGAAAGACTAAGGTGCAGATGCCTGTCCAGTTAATGGGGAGGCAGACATAGGTTGACCTTTCACATGAGAAGAATATACCTTGGCTGGGTAGACAGAACTGGTTGTGTATGTTAAAAAGGTGTGTGATTTTGTTGTTTCCATTTTCCCATACTCTTAGAGTACTTGCCAAGGTAGCTCCAGTGAGCGACTCGAAAGGGCTGTTGGGAGCAAACTGAGTGGCTCCCTGTGTTCTATTTTCCCAGTGGAGAGAAAACCATTCTGTATCTACTAGGAACAATTTGAGAGAGTGATTGAAAGAGGGGATGAGAAGGCATTCACTAGTGGTGGGGGTGCTGCTGCAGGGGGTCTGGGGGTGAATGGTCATGCAGGAAGTATGTTTGCCCTTACAAAACCTGGACTGTTTGTTATGCAGGGAGGAGGTGATGATTTTTGGAGGACCAAGCCGGCTGAATGGAGCTGTTTGGGTGACTTGGAAGTTACCATGATCTGTTGGGGCTTGAAGTTGTAGGGTGTAATTATACTGATGGAGTAGTAGGTGCCCCAGGGGCAGGCCTGATAATAGGTTGCATTGGATGCATAAAGGTGCTTGGAAAGTTAAGATGGTATTCGTAGTTACAGGGCCATGTATGGGCTTTTCATTGCTTGTGCTAATAGGTGAGGTTGGAAATGTAAGAACATAAAAGTTGGATTGCACGTCCTGTTAGGATATTCTTGGTCCTATCAGAGATGGGGAAGTTGGCTAATGATTGCATATTTAGAAGTTGGAAAGGGTCTTTTCCTTCATAACAAGGGTGGTGGGTTAAGTTGGTAAAGACCCAATTTTTTTGTGGGAATGGGAGTGGCAATGTAAGCAGAGGTTGATAGAGAGATACAAAGCCAACAGTCATTTGCCAGGGAAGGATTGGACTATTTTAACAGAGAGTGGGTTAAGTTCAGAGTCTTGTGGAGGTAATTAGGAGCTAGTGGAAGGGGGGTGGGGCAATTGTATGAGGTATCCAAGGAAGCAGGAGGGATAAATAGGCAAAGAGTAAATAGGAAGGTAAAGAGGGTGCTCTGGAAGACAAGATCATTTTATCCAGTCTGAGTTAAAGGTAGGAGTAAATTGCTGTCAGAAGGAAGGAAGATAGAAAGAAGGTTGATGTGATTAGGATTTTCATCCCGGCAGGAGCTACAGTATATAGTCCTATCGCAACGAGTATGGTTAGTATGCTGCTTAATAATATGATGAAATAGTAAAAGGATTCCATTAAAGGGGCAAGGAGAGGTGTTAAAGATAAAGATTATGTAGGTTTTCACTTATTTTTTTTAAGGAGGAAGGGGTTTTCTTCAGGATCAGTGGTAGGAGCCTTTTTAGTCTGGGATGTTTCCTTCTGAAATAGGAGATGCAAGTCCTCCAATGGTTCACAGGTGTATCGAGGCTGGCCTGGCTGATCTTGGGACTCCTGAGCTGACAGTCCCGCAGGTTCCTCAGAGGGTGTCCAAAATTGAACTCCGGTGTGGTGAATCCAAGATTCCACTCCTGCCACCTTAACTGCAGTGGGGGTAGAGAGGATTACTGAGTATGGTCCTTCCCACAAAGAGTCCATAGATGGGGAGGTAGAGGGGAGAGATTTGACCAACACTAGATCTCCTGGTTGAAACAACTCTGTTGCCTTTTCTCTGTGCCATCCTTCAGGCAGGTTTTTAAGGTTTTGTTGATATTTTGCCAAAGAAGTTATATCTTTGACCAAGTTGGCCATTTCCTGGTCAAGCAGGAGGTCATTTGTGAGAAAAGGTCATCCATACAGCATTTCATATGAACTGAGCCCCATTTTGTGAGGAGAATTTTGGATTCTCAACAAGGCCATGGGCAAAAGAGTAGTAGGCCATGGGAGATGAATTTCTTGTGTTAGTTTCCTTAAGTGCCTCTTGAGTGTTTCACTTGCCTTCTCAACCTTCCCTGAGGATTGTGGCCTCCAGGTGCAGTGAAGGTGATATTGTATCCCTAGTGCCCTGAAAATTCCCTGAGTTATCGTGGCTTTAAAAGCTGGACCATTGTCACTCTGTAAGCTTTGGAGAATCCCGAATCTAGGAATTATTTCATGAATTAGGACTTTAATCACTTCCTGAGCCTTCTCTGTCTTGCAGGGGAAAACTTATATCCAATTTGTAAAGGTATCAACACAGACCAACAAGTATTGAAATCCCTTTGACTTAGGCATATGGGTGAAGTCTAACTGCCAGTCCTCTCCGGGATAGTGACCTATTCTTTGTTCCCCCAAAGGGGCCTTATGATGGACCAAGGGATTATTACTTTGGCACACCTCACAGGCTTTGACTACCTGTTGGATGGTCTGGGGGAGATTTGGCCCTGCAAATAGGGATTTGGCCATTTGATGAGTGTTTTCAATACCCATATGAAAAGTTTGGTGGAGGGTTTTAAGTATTTTCCACTGGCTGACTTCGGGTATAAGTACTTTTCCTTCCTCTGTCATTAACCACCCTGAGGGGAGAAAATTATGCCACTGTGAAAGTCCCCATTCTGTTTCAGTTGGGGAATACTGGGGCTTAATCTCTTGGAGGGGGTTGTTCCATACCAAGGGTCCTTCCGTAGGTATTTCTAATGGGAGGTTCCACCTGGCAGCAATTTTGGTCTCAGCATCTGCCCAACGGTTTCCTTCTGCCTTTTCTCCTTGATCTTTCTGATGACTTTGGCAGTGGAAGACTGCCACCTCCTTGGGCTTTTGCACTGCATGCAATAACTCCATAATTTTCTTGTGGCATTTATTGGGGATTCCCCCAGAGGTTGGGAACTCCCTTTCTTTCCATATTGCAGCATAGGCATGTAGGATTAGATAAGCATACTTGCTATCTGTATACACATTTATTCTTTTTCCTTTTCTCTGTTCTAAGGCTCGGGTAAGTGCCACTAGTTCTGCTAACTGGGTGCTGGTCCCTGGGGGATGAGGCTTACTTTCAAGTATGATTACATCACTAACTATGGCATAACCTGCCCTTTCTATCCCATTCTCCACAAATGAACTTCCATCAGTATATAGGTTAAGGTCAGGATTAGCTCAGGGGACTTCTAAGAGATCATCTTGGGCAGCATAAGTCTGGACTATAATTTTTTGGCAGTCATGTTCAATTGATTCCCCATCCTCTTGGAGAAAAGTGGCAGGGTTGAGGGCCACACAGATACATATTTGAAGCACCAGTCCTTCAAGGAGTAGCACCTGGTATCTAAGTAGACAGTTGTCTGATAGCCATAAACTTTCTGTGGCACCTAGTATGCCATTTACATCGTGAGTAGTCCAGACAGTGAGATCCTTTCCTTGTATTATTTTGATAGCCTCTGACACTAGGATGGCCACCGCCGCAACTACTCGTAAACAGTGAGGTCAGCCTTTTGCTACTACATCAATTTCCTTACTTAGGGGTGCCACTGGTTGTGGGGTTGTCTCATGAGTCTGAGTAAGGACTCCAAGAGCTATCCCTGCTCTCTCTGTGACATATAAAGAGAAGTTTTGTCCTATGAGAAGGCTTAAAGCTGGAGCTTGTATTAGGGCCAGCTTTAAGGTTTTGAAGGCTGTTTCTGCCTTGGTTCCCATTCTACTAGATGAGCATTTGCCCTCTGGGTCTCCTTGATTAGAATATAGAGTAGTCTGGCCATCTCGCTGTATCTGGGGATCCATAGTCAGCAAAAGTCAGTGATTCCAAGGAACACCTGCAACTGTTTTAATGTCTTAGGGTGAGGATAAACCAGTATAGGCTGTATTCATTCCTCGCTGAGGGCCCTGGTCCCTCTGGCTAAGATTAGGCCTAGATATTTGACTTCTGTAGGCAAAGCTGGGCCTTCAACCTAGATGCATTTTACCCTTGGTTAGCTAGAAAGTTCAAGAGATCTAGAGGAGCCTGCTGGCATGAGGCTTCCGAACTGGTAGCCAAAAGTAAATCATCCACATATTGAAGGATCAGAGTGCCTGGACCTGAGAAGTGGCCTAGATCTTGGGCCAGTGCCCGACAAAGCCGATGAGGGATATTCCTAAACCCTTGGGGCAAGACCGTCCATGTAAGTTGGGACGTGTGGTCTGTGGGATCCTCAAAGGCAAAGAGAAACTGGGAGTCAGAGTGCAGGGGAATATAGAAGAAGGCATACTTGAGGTCCAGAACAGTGAACCATTCTGCTTCCTCTGGTATTTGAGAGAGCAGGGTATAGGGTTTGGGTACAACTGGATATAGAGGAATTATTGCTTCATTGATGAGTCTAAGATCTTGCATTAGTCTCCACTGACTTTGGTTTTTAGTACTCCTAGAATTGGGGTGTTGCAGGGACTCCTGCATTTCCTAAGTCTTGAGCTTTTAAATGTTTAACAATATCCTGTAATCTTTTATGAGCTTCAGGCCTTAAGGGATATTGCCTTTGATAAGGAAAAGTGGTGGGGTCTTTTAGCCTGATTTGGACTGGGTGGGCATTTTTTGCCCTTCCAAATTGTCCTTCCAATGCCCAGACTTCAGGGTTGATTCCCTCCTCAAGTGGGGGACAAAAGATGGGTAACTTGTTCCCCATATTCATGTAGATAATAGCTCCAGCTTAGGCTAATATATCACTCCCTAATAAGGGTGTGGGACTTTCAGGCATAACAAGAAAGGCATGTGAAAAGAGCAAAGTCTCCCAATTACAACTGAGGAGTTGGGAGACATACCTGGTTACAGGCTGTCCCAGGATTCCTTGGATGGTAATGGACCTTGAGGACAGTCGTCTGGGATAGGAGATTAACACTGAGAAGGCTGTGCCAGTGTCCAGGAAGAGTCAATTTCCTGGCTCTCAATGGTTAAATGTACCCGGTGCTCAGCGAGAGTGATGACATTGAGCTGGTGCTTGTCCTGGGCACCGTCAGTCCTGTTGTTGGATCATCTGGTTGGGGGATTCTGGCCCAGTAAACCTTTGCCCTCTGGGGCAGTGTGCCTTCCAATGATTGCCTTGGAACAGTGGACATGGATGAGGGGGAGGCTTGTTTCTCGTTGGACAATCTTTTTTAAAGTGTCCTTGTAAACCACACTGATAACAAGCCCTACTGGGTGACTGGCCTGCTCCATTTTCTGTCCTCTCTGAACCACCAAGGTTTGTTTGTCTGAGGGCCATAACTAAGGCTGAGGCCTTTCTCTGATATTGCTTTTCCTTTTTGGCCTGTTCCTTTTTGTCCCTATTATAGAACACCAAGGTTGCCAGGTTTAATAATGTCTCCAGATTTTGTTCAGGGCCCAGGGCTCACTTTTGGAGCTTTCTCCTGATACCTGCAGCTGATTGGGTAATAAACTTATTTTTTAGGATCAATTGACCCTCTAGTGAGTCAGGTGACAAGGGAGTATATTTTCTTAAGGCCTCCCATAGCCACTCGAGGAAGGCAGAAGGATTTTCTTCCTTTTCCTGAGTTATGGTGGACATTATTGAATAATTCATGGGCTTTTTCCTAATTCTCCTTAGTCCTTCTAGAACACAGGTCAGCAGATGTTTACGACTCCAGTCTCCATGATCTGAGTCTAGATCCCAGTGGGGATCCATACTGGGGATGGCTTGCTGACTGGTAGGGAATTTGTCCCTTTCTTCGGCTGTCATTCTATCATTTATTTGACCAAGATACCAGGTATCTCCAAACTCTTGGGCTGCAGCTAAAGCCACATTCTTTCCATTAAAGGCCAGGGTTTGATCTAACAATAGCATGACGTCTCTCCAAGTGAGATCGAAGGTTTGCCCTAGACCCTGTAGGACATCTATGTACCTAGCAGGATCATCTGAAAACTTCTGCAGGTCTGCCTTGATCTGCTTTAAATCAGAGAGGGAGAAGGGGACATGTACCCGGGTTGGGCCAAATTCCCCTCCCCCTACAGCTTGAAGGGGACATAACTGATAGCCCAGGGGTTTTTGTGGCCCTTTGGAGATTTCTTTGCTTGTTTCCTTCTGGGCAGGGGAAATTAGAGGAGGCTTATCATTAATAGGAAGGGGAGCTATAGGGAGGCTGGGATATGGGGGTAAGTTGAGAGGTCCTCTTGTGGGATGTAAGTTGCAAGCTTTACACAGTTGTGGATTCTCCTTCAATGAAAAGAAAGCTTAGACATGAGGTATTTCACTCCATTTGCCTTCCCTCTTACAGAAAAGGTCAAGCTGCAGGATAGTATTGTGATTTATACTTCCCTCAGGTGGCCAGTTTTCCCCATCAGAGAGAGAATATTGGGGCCAAGCCATAGTGCAGAAAAAAATGAGCCCCCTCTTTTTCAGGATTTGTGGGTCAAATTGGTCCCAATGACTTAGGATGCATTTCAAGGGTGAGCGTGTTGATGCCTGAGTGTTTCCCATCTGAAAGACAAAACCGCCTGCAGTTTTGGTTTGTTTGTTTCTCCCCCTGCCCAAGAACCCACAATGGTCCCTGGACCCTGCTGATCAGAATAGTTGCGCTCACTGACACAGAAGCAGAAACACTAGTTTTCCTCCTAGACCACAAAGAGGACTGAGGAATGTTGGATTTAGTGGCCCTTACCAATGCATTCTCAAAAACCTGCACCCTTGCCTGTTTTCCTAGACCACAAAGAGGGCTGAGAAAAATCGGATTTAGTGGTCCTTACCGACACATTCTAGAAAACCTGTTAGAGTCCTAAGCATTCTCCTGTTAGGGTTGGGAATTTACCCCTGTCCTATAAAGATGTTATGCCTGAAAAATGAAGTGGAGGGCCATATCCTGAGGTAGGAAAGGGATCTCCAGAGTTGGAAGAGTGATGACTTTTGTCCTCTCTTATATGAATAGGAAGGATACAATTTCTGAGGCTCCCCATATCCTAGCTTCAGGAATAGCTTTTGTTAGGCCTGCTAGTCTGAGGAGAGATCCTAAAATTCCAGTTATTCCCCTCTAGGATGGGGCTTTGTGCAAAAATTATGTCTTTCTGATTGGTGAGCCCAGGTGCCTAAAGAAGGGAATAGAGTCCTGGAGTTTATACTAGAAACCATTCTTATAGGAGAAACTAGAAAAGCACCAGAGACAGGGAGTGGTTTTTAGAAGCGGGACTAGCCTCAGAGAAGAGAGGCGAGAGGAAGTTTGTCTGATAGGCATTAGGACCCAGGAGGCAATGGTCAGAATAGATAGGATAGATGGGTGAGTCTCACTTGGGCGACATGACTTTAAGAGTTCTGCTCATGGCCACAGGGTCAACCACCTTTTTGTCAGGACTCTGCAGCTGAATGGCTTTCCTCTCTGTCAACCCTTGGCTCAGCCTGGAAGTACAGGAAAAGTGGAAGCTGGTTCCAGGCAAACCAATGCTCCCAACTCCAAAGAGTTAGGGGTTGTTAGAGAGCCCTTTCTCAGAAAGCCTGACACCTATGTCTTTAGTCCAGCAGCTGCACTAGTTGCTTTTAGCTGGCTGACAGGTGCCCGGTCTTTAGCCCCTAAATTCGAAGGAAAAATAGGACAGAATAGCAAGTGAAAGGGGTCCAATGGTACTCACCACTTGGTGGTAGGCAAAAGTCCCATCTGGGTTGCCAAAATGTGTCTGGAATTGGTTCCTTCCGGTGGGTTCTTGGTCTCACTGACCAAGAATGTAGCTGCAGACCCTCGCGGTGAGTGTTACAGTTATTAAAGATGGTATGTCTGGAGTTTGTTCCTTCAGATGTTTAGATGTGTCTGGAGTTTCTTCCTTCCAGTGGGTTCGTGGTCTCACTGACTTCAGGACTGAAGCCGCAGACCGTTGCCGTGAGTGTTACAGCTCTTAAAGGTGGCGCACCTGGAGTTGTTTCTTCCTCCTGGTGGGTTCTTGGTCTCGCTGACTTCAGGAATGAAGCCACAGACCCTCGTGGTGAGTGTTACAGCTCATAAAGGTAGTGCAGACCCAAAGAGTGAGCAGCAGCAAGATTTATTTTGGAGAGTGAAAGAACAAAGCTTCCACAGCATGGAAGGGGATCCAAGTGGGTTGCCACTGCTCGCTGGGATGACCAGCTTTTATTCCCTTATTTGTCCCCACCCATGTCCTTCTGATTGGTCCATTTTACAGAGTGCTGATTTGTCCATTTTACAGAGTGCTGATTGGTGCATTTACAAACCTTTAGCTAGACACAGAGCACTGATTGGTACTTTTTTACAGAGTGCTGATTGGTGCATTTACAAACCTTTAGCTAGACATGGAGTGCTGATCGGTGTGTTTTTACAGAGTGCTGATTGGTGCATTTACAAACCTTTAGCTAGACATGGAGTGCTGATCGGTGTGTTTTTACAGAGTGCTGATTGGTGCATTTACAATCCTTTAGTTAGCACAGAGTGCTGACTGGTGCATTTACAATCCTCTAGCTAGAGAGAAAAGTTATCCAAGTCCCCACTTGACCTAGGAAGTCCAGCTGGCTTCACCTCTCAGTTATAGATTTGATGTGAGGATTGAATGATAATGTGTGTAAAGCATTTGGAATTGTATCTAGTACTTTGTAAGTGCTTAATAAACGTTAGCTATTATTAGCCATTTGGAGGATAAGCTAGTTTGTATAAAACATACAGCACAGTGTCTGGTACCTAATAAATAATCAATAAATGTTTATTATTTATAATTTCTTTTTTACTAGTCATCTTAACTGGTTCTAATAACATTAAAAAGACTGCAAAGGTCTCATTTAAAGAATAAATCTTTAAACAATTAAAATTATAAAATACAGTGATTTTTAAAATTCCACAGTAAGATTTTTATTAATATATACATATTTGTCATATTGCCTATACAATCTTTAAAAGCTGCCATTGTTTCTTTATATTCAACGATAAACATCTGTACTCATTTTTGAACATCTTTTTCATGTCAATTTTGTTGTTGTGTGTTTCTTTAACTGAAAGGTCCAGGGCTTTTACATGTTCCTTCAGTAAAATTAAAGCTATTTCCTAGAACTAATATTTTACATTGAGAGAAAGTCTTCAATATTGTGCTATAAAGGAGGATGCGGTTTTTCTTCGCCTTTACTGTTTTCACATTTTTCTTCCATGTTCTTTTTTCCTTCCCCCAAATAGTATTAAAATTGGAAATATCCTCACCGTCTCTTACAGCTATACCTGATGAAATTAAGATATAAGGACTTTCATGATTCATTACAGTGATAGTCTCAGACAAATAATTCTTAGTAAATGACTTCAACTATCAAAAAGAGGTGACTTTTGAATTAATTCAAGAGAGAACAAAAGAAGACAGTTTTAGGTGACTGAAAGTGTTTTCCCTTTTAATTGGCATTTCATATCTCAGTTAATTAATAAAAACTTTGTCTTTGGGAAGAAACTTCTTATAATTCAGGTCTTCATAATTCAAAGTTAGATGAAGTAGATTGTGAAATAGTCTAGTGGCTGTCAAGTGGTCATGGGTGCAGTTGTTAAACAAAAGAAAGAATTGCAAACACTCCTAGACTCCACAGTGAATACATTACCCTTGCAGTGCTCTGATGAGAACCGTTTCCACAGTGGAGAGGAGATGGTGGTTTGTTTGATTGTTTATTGCTTTTGTGTTTTTTAACAAGGTATATTAGGGTCTCAGCTGGAACACAGATGATCTACTCAAAGGAATATCTGAAGAGTTTAGTTGAGGTGTTGCTCATAGAGATGTGGACAGGCAAAAGGAAATCAACAAGAAAGAGGGAAGCACCCAGGGCTAGTAAAATTGAAAAGGTGTTGCTACTTTTAGACAAACAATGGCAAGGGAAGAGAGCAGTTACCTGAATGGGCGGGGAATATAGCTCTGACATCAAGTTATGGCTGTTAATAAGAGCAAGGAGCCACATCCAAACAGCAATAAATTCCTTAACCCATTTATGTTCCTGCCCACTTGTTCCCCGCCAGAACTTCCCAGTGGTTGAACATTGAAAGCCAGAGAGCAAGGGAGCCTAGTAACAGCCCTTGGAGGTCAGCTTCCTGAGGCACAAAACAAGGCATAGAAAAAAGGCTGAAAATAAATCTGGAAGGGCAAACGAAGAATAATCTGTGTGCAAATGTTTTGTTATCATAAGTTAAAACTGCATTCTAAATATGTGACCTTTAAAAACTTACTTTAAGTTTTGTGAAATACTGAGACTAATCTTGTGGAATAAGCTTGCTAGTAAGAGACTTAAAAATAAAGGCTCAGAATTTGAAATCATTTCGTTTTTCCCCCATAACAATAGTTACAAATACACAATAGAAGTGTAAAATAATATTAAGGGAGACATTGGAGCCCTGATGTTTTGATTAGAATAGCAGTTATCATTTCTCAAATACCCAAATGTAACATGGAATTCATTCTTTTATACTCAGTAATAATCTTGATCCACAAAAATAATTGTTGGTATCATGTGTTCAAATGTTGTTTTTCTTCATTGGCCATTAAATACAAATGAAATATTTGTCATGATTCAGAGCTTTACTGATTATTCAATTGAATATTCAGCTTCACTGGATCACACACAATGCATATAGGAGTTATTGATATGAGATATCATTATAGTTATCATCTTCATATAAATGTTGAGATTAATGGAAGATAAAAATGATGTTTTTTGAAGGGTGAGACTGATGTGCTGTTGAGTGACAGATTGAGCATCAATATTGCATTAATTATTTCTGTTTTCTTAGTCACCACATCAAATTAATCACTTTGGCCTTGGTGACTTGGTATTGAACTTCTGGGAGCACTTAAAAGCTAAACCAACCATATGGTGGGTGGTTAAGAATATGACTCTGGAGTCCAATTGCCAGTGTTCAAATTGCAGCTCAATGACTAGCTAGCAGTGCAGGCTTGGGAATATACCTTAACATTTTAAAGTTTCTCTTTCTTATAAAATATATCTGATAATATTACCCTCATTATAAAGTAATTGTAAGGATTAAACAAAAATATAAATAAAATATTTAGCATAATATTTGTGCATGAAGTAATTACCTCTTAGGTTGGGGTGCTATAACAAAGTACCACAGACTGGGTATCTTATAAATGACAGATATTTATTTCTCATAGTTCTGGAGGCTGGAAGTTTGAGATCAGGATGCCAGCATGGTATGGTCCTGGTGAGGACCTTCTCAAGGTTGCAGACAGCTGACTTCTCTTTATGTCCTCACATGGCAGAAAGAGATCCAGGTAGATCTACGGCTTCTACATGAGCACTATTCCCATTCATGATGGTCACACCTTGGTGATGTAATTACCTCTCAAATGCCCCACTTCCAAATACCATCACATTGAGATTGGACCCATGGATTTGGAAGGGACACAAACATTCAGTTCGTTACAGATTATAATTCTGAGAATGAACTGAATTTATCATTTAGATAGAACCTTTGAAAAATGTAACTAGTCAGGATTAATATTCAGTCTACACTATCTAGAAGAATGCCCTTACTGATGTGAAGTTATATACACCTTAGAAAATTCTCTATTCTGTAGCAGCATGGAGTATAGTAGAAAACAAGGAGAAAAAAAATTATAGAAACAAAAACATTTCCTTTGGCAAAGAGAAAAGAGCATCGCCAAAAAATTAAAGAATTGTAGCTACTTTCTTATTCTTCTGAAGTTGAGTCAATGGACCACTCAGTGAAACTACATAAGTGATTTTTTGTTACAATATTATAAAACATTAAAGATTTAAGATAAGACAAGTCAGAACTTTTCTTAAAGCAGACTGAGAATATGGTCATTTCCGTTTGCTCAAGGATATGAAGAGAAATGATAATATTTCTGCCATTAGACACAAAAAACTTGGTTCCCAGTACTAGTTCTACTATTACCTGTGACTTTGAATGAACTACTTCTCTGAATTTCAGTTTTCTTTTGTAAAAAAAAGTGAGCTGGAGAAAAGCGACAATTTTCAAAATATTTTTCAGAAAAGTTAGGTTTGTTAGTCCATTAAGTTTGGGAGACAGTACATTTTACATTTCCCTCTCAGAAATTCCTACAGTATCTGCATTCATAGTACATCTTACATCTCCCTCTCAGAAATTCCTACAGTACCTGCATTCATTAAAAATTCTGAGCTGGGCTGGGCGGGGTGGCTCACGCCTGTAATCTCAGCACTTTGGGAGGCCGATGTGGGCAGATCACGAGGCCAGGAAATTGAGACCATCCTGACCAGCATGGTGAAACTCCATCTCTACTAAAAAAAACCAAAAACACAAAAATTAGTTGGGTGTTGTGGCACGTGCCTGTAATCCCAGCTACTTGGGAGGCTGAGGCAGGAGAATGGCTTGAACCTGGGAGGCAGCAGTTGTGGTGAGCCGGGATTGCACCACTGCATGCCAGCCCAGAGACAGAGTTAGACTCCATCTCAAAAGAAAAAAAAAATTCTTAGCTTTTCTGAAGGAAAAAAAAAAACCAGCAAACAAATAAGAAAGAAAAGGCAGTTCAATTTTTGTTTAATCTCATTATTTTAAACTTGCTCAATCATAAAATCTTTTTGTTAACATAACATCTATTAATATCCCGAAAAACTACTACAGTAGTCAGTGAAATAATACTCTATTAGAAGATTTGTATCTTCCATGTTTTGAAATCTAATTATTGAACTCTGTTTTTATGATATGGAAGCTATATAATAACTCTGTGAGAAAACCTGATTGATTAAATATTCTCAATTCATTTCTGCAAGTAAGGGTTAAAGGACAGGAGAACCCTGGGAAGTTCATTTCTCATGTCTGAGACCCAAAAGGAAGTAGAAAGCTATTAAGTCTGATTCCCTAGAGTAGGGTAAAATTGACTTTTTTGCTCTTCTGTAGTACACTATGTGAAATTCTTAGAAGACCAGAGATGATTGAATGTATATGCATTTTAATAAATTATCTACAATAACCATGGAGCTCACTGAATATCTAAATCTACTTATTTACCATAGTGTTTTTAAAAATCTACTCATTAAATCTCAGTAAAATATTGTTATTATTTTCCTTGTACAAATGCAGATATAAAAGTACAAGAGTAGAAGACATAAGAGAATTGTTGCTACTTATTATGAACTTGGAAGCAAACTTATTCTTTAGTCATTCTAGAATGACACTTGCCTTCAGAAACCGTAGTATAAGTTATCTTGGGTAATCATTAGGCCTGTAATTGGGCCCAAAGACTCACAATATATGGAAGTACATTTGAAATATTGGAATCTTTACTACCAAGCTCTTTTCTACCATTCAAATTTCTTCTGCTGATAAACAATAGAATAGTATATGTTTGAAATAATTCAGCTATACAAATTTGTATTCCTGAGGTTTCCATAGATTAATTTAGAATATTAATTTAATTAGACTATACTTCAAACAACCCAGTTAAATGCCTTTGCTTACAGAGATTTCAATAGGTATAGTGCTTGCATTAGGTATGTGTGTGAGAATATTTGTTTATGTGCATGGATGTGTGTTTATGTGTGTGTGTATTTTGAGGATTACTCTAGAACTTGATAATCTCTTTTAAAGGTCATATGAAAGACAATTTCAAGGTTCCACTCTATAAATATATAAAGTAGCCCAAATTTTTCTTTGAGATTACTCATTTCCTTCTTCTTGGCTCTTTCCCCCTTCTTGTATTCTCAGCCACCAGAAGCATAGCCTGCTATTATTTCAGTCGTATCATAATTTTTGTTTCAATTCATTTTCTGTCTTACCACTTAGAGTAGATAAGGTGTTTTCTACTACTTGCTTAAAAATAAAAAATAAGTAAACAGCAATGGTTACTTCTGTCATGATAATTATAAAATAATATGTTTTATTGAGTACTTTTTGCTTTACAAAAACGATACTTACATATATTATATTGAATTCTTTCGATGTCTGTTAATTAGGCAATTACTTTTTTATCTACAATCTCAGAGAAGTTTAACAGCTTGTCTAAAATTTAACAGCTGGTAAATTACTAAGCCAGGATTCAAATCTGGGGCTGCCCCAATGTTCTCATTCTACCACAACAAACCAACTTACCCAACAATGACTATGCACATTGTCATTCTGCCACCACACGTGGTGTGGAACATAGTTTAGCATATGGTATATTATACAGAATATTTCATGTGCACTTGCAAAAAATACAAAGTCTGATCTTTTTTAGTAGTGTTCTATAAATGTCAGTTACATCAATTTGGTTGACAGTGTTGTTCAGCTGTTTTATGTCCTTACTGTTCTTATGTTTAATTGTTTTTTTTTCAATTGCTAAGAGAGGGGTATTGAAATATTCAACTCAAATGTTGAGTCATCTATTTTTCTCTTCTGTAAGTTTCTGCTTTATGTATTTTGGAACTCAGTTGTCAAGTGCATATGCCTTTATAATTTTTATATCTCCTGATGTATTGAGCATTTTATTATGAAATGATTCTTTTTGTTTCTAGGAATGTTGCTTAAAGTTTAGTGGAGTATTAATATAATGTCTCCAGCTCTTTTATAATTATAGTTTTCATGGTTTGCCTTTTCTATCCATTTACTTTCTACCTATTTGTGTGTACTCTTGTAGACAACATATAGTTGAATCTTGCTGTTTTTTAAAATTTGTTTTTTGGATTTTACTTTATTTTTAATTTCAACTTTCATATTAGATGCAAGGGATACATGTGCAAGTTTGTTACATGGGTATATTGTACCTGATAGTGAGCATAGTACCCAATAGGTAGTTTTTCATCCTATGACCCCCTCCCTTTCACCCTCCTCTTATAGTTGATAGTGTCTGTTGTTCCCTGTTTATGTCCATGTGGTGTGCTCAATGTTTAGCTTCC
Organism: Pan paniscus; assembly: GCF_029289425.2. Lineage (NCBI taxonomy): Eukaryota > Metazoa > Chordata > Mammalia > Primates > Hominidae > Pan > Pan paniscus. The sequence goes on along the minus strand of NC_073257.2, from coordinate 70,030,839 downwards.
ACTTATAAGTAAGAACATGTGGTATCTGTTTTTCTGTTCCTAGGTTAATTTGGTTAAGATTATGGCCTCCCGCTCCATTCTTATCCTATTTGACAATCTCTGCTGTTTGATTATTTTGTCTAGTCATATTTAACATAATTGTTGCAATATTTAGATTTCTATCTTCAATTTTATTATTTTTTGTATGTTCCATGTCATTTTTTCCCGTTTATTTAACACCTTCTTTTTTTGTTTAACAAATATTTTTCTGTGTACAGTTTTCATTTCTTTGTTAATGTTTAACTATATTTTTTGAGTTGTTTAGTAGTTCTAGTGATTATAACATACACTTTTTATAGCATCTTCTTCAGGTTAATATTAATTTATTACAACTTTGCTCCAATATAGGCTTCATTTTCTCCCTTGCCCTTTGGTCTAATATTCTCATATTTATTACAATTATCTATGTTGTAAGCCTACTCTAGCAGTGTTATAATCATGAGTTTATATAAACTTATGTTTTTCAAAGAAACTAGAAGAGAAAAAATATATGTCGTTTTTAATATTTATTCACAAACATTTCACTTTTAAAGCTCTAATTTCTTCCTGTGGATTCAAGTTACTGTTTGGTGTCATTTTCTTTCAGCCTGAAAGACTTTAGTATTTCTTGTAAGGCAGGTCTACTAGAAATGAATTATCTCAGTTTTTATTTATGTATAACTGTCTTTGTTTCACCTTCATTTTTGAAGATTGTTTTGCTGTGTTGACAGAGTTTTATTTTCTCCAGCATTTTTAATATGTCATTCCTCTGCCTTTTAGCCTCCATTGTTTCTGACAAGAAGTCAGCCATTAATCATACTGTTGTTCCCTGGTATGTCATAAGTCATTTTTCTCTTGCTGCTTTCAAGATTTTCTCTGTCTTTCACTTTCAGCAGCTTGACTGTGATGTGTCTAGGTATGTACCTCTTTGTGTTTATCCTGTTAGGGTTTTTGAATTTTTTCATCTATAGAATAAATTGTTTAAGATCAAATCTGGGAATTTTCCAGCCATTATTTCTTTGAATAATTTTTCATGTTTCTTTTTCTCTCTTCATTCTATGGCTTCTATTACACATACATTGGTACATTTAAATTTGTCCCACAGTTGTCTGAACATCTGTTCAATTTTCTTCCTTTTCTCCTTATCCGGCCTCAACTTCTTAAAGAACACTGGCAAAGCCCAATGAATCTCTGGACAGAAGATAAATATAGGAAGCAGAACACCTATACCCTCAAAACCTAAGGCCTAAGGCTTATCTGTAAGTGGAATGAAAGGAATAGTGTGGCTCTAAGTCTTTGGTACAATATTTGCCTACTCCACTCTGCAAAACCAAAGCCCGGCAGTTAATATGATTGACCCATCCTTTTGAGATAGTAATTAGTGACCATTTATTATTTTTCAAGCAAGTCCTTTGAGTGCATTTGCTGGCTTCAGGAGGAAACAGACAACAGCAATCCCACTTCCTATACCAAGTAGCTGATCAAAATGTTTCTTCCAAAATCAGAAAATACTTGCTCTGGGGGGGAACTCTAGTAATTATATGCAGTGTTTTCCTTGGACATGTTACTTATCCTTTCTTGTGTTTCACTCTCCTGTAATCTATGAAGGGAGATAATAGTAGGTATTCTATGGAGTTACTGTAAGGACTAAATAAGTTAATACATGTAAACATGTTAAAAAAGTGGCACATGGTGAGAACTCTCCATGTATCAGTCTTTATGATGATTATATTTAAAATTTCTATGATATTTTATGAATAGAACTCCAGAGATGTACTAGTATACCAAGTGAAATGGCACTCCAGGTCATTTCTCAATATGACCGTGGGCCAACCTCAGTTCTCAGGACTTGTATTGCCCATGTTGGGAGGATGCTTCCAATGATAAGTCCTTTAAAGAATCACCATGACAATATTGTTCGGATATAGAATTCACAGTTGCCCTTAAATGGTGTATATACATAGCAATAGAATGAGTCAGTGATTAGGATGACATTTCATTTTGGTTATTTTATTTTATTTGATACAGAGTCTCACTCTGTCGCCCAGGCTGGTGTGTGGTTGTGCGACCTTGGCTCACTGCAAGTTCTGCCTCCTGGGTTCATGCCATTCTCCTGCCTCAGCCTCCTGAGTAGCTGGGACTACAGGTGCCTGCCACCACGCCCGGCTAATTTTTTGTATTTTTAGTAGAGACGAGGTTTCACCGTGTTAGCCAGGATGGTCTCAATCCCCTGACCTCGTGATCCTCCTGCCTCAGCCTTCCAAAGTGCTGGGATTACAGGCGTGTTTGGTTATTTTTGAGAAGAGTCAACTCAATCATGTGAAAGTTTATTTTGTTGTTGTAAACATTGCCAATATGATGCTATCATCTGTCAGATCCTGATTTGTAAATGCACCTGTATGATGCAACATCAATACTAACAGAGTTGAGTTTTTATCAGCTGTTTACCCTTTGGCAGCTTCTTCTCTCACTTCCAACAGTTGAATTTAAGCAGGAATGAATTAAGTACAGCCATTTCTAATGTGCTGAATCAACCTTATCGCTGCCATTAAAACAAATTAACTGACAAAAAATGTTTGGCAAAGTGGCCAGAACCATAATGCCATGTAGTTTTTTTTTACTAAATACTAGAAAATATAAATCACCTTGGTGAAAACTATATCTTCTTTAAAAGCCCTGAATCTGTGAACCATTTGTAAAAGTTACATCTAGAAAAGAATCAGTATAAATTCTCTTAACTAGGAAGCCCTAAATACCATTAACTAGAGCAGTTGAAATGGATTTTACTACAATTCAGGTCCCCACAGAAGGCTTAATCAAACTTTATGCATAGTAAACACTCCTTAAAGTGTAATCTATGTGTGCAAAGGGCATGGGAAAGATACTGTCCCCAGAGAGGCTGGCTCTTCACATAATAATTCAGAACAAAGGTTTAAAGAAAGCTTAGCAGTTCTAACATAAGTGTTTTAGATACTTCTGTTATGCCTAATGTAAATTCTGGCCTTATTTTGGTACATTCAAGCATTAGATCATGAAAAGTTTTATGTAGCATTTGCAATACTTCAAATCTTGTTAGAGAATGACAGTTAAATATATTTCAGAGCTGTCTTAGGTTTCTATAAAATCATAGAAGTTACAGATTTCCAACTCATGCTACAATACTTTCAACATTCAAAAATATTTGAATGTTATTATAAACAGCTTTTTATTGTATTGTTTACATATATTAACATATTTAATGATCGTTCTAGTAATTCCCCCGACATTAAGTGGTTTGCTAGAGCAAGGGATGAATAGGTGCATGCAAGAAGCACCTCAGCAAACCTTTGTTGACTGATTGGCTGCTTGAAGTATACCCTGTTTGGAGTAAGTGTTTAATACCATCATGCTGATTATTGTTCCACAGAGACCTAGATAACTTAAAAACGTTCTTGTCTTAATGTTAGGTCTTGTGCAGAAAGGAATGAGGGGACTCAGGGTATTGAATATTGAGAACAGGTGAACATTTATAGTTTGCCAAGATGTTTTTGTAACCCACAGCAGACAGACAGACTTACCCTAATTATTTGAACAGTAGTTATCAGTAATTTCTGTGACCTCTGCCTGATTTTCTCTTCTGTACTAAAAAATGCCTAAGAAGGATCTTGGAGGTACTATTTCCTATGATTTCAAGTGACCCAAAATTTGACTGTGGAGTTCATGGCCTGTGAATGGGGCCTCTATCTTTGTTTAGAAGTTGCTGCCTCAGGTTTCTTTTGTTGTGTTTAGTATTGCTGAAATGGTGATGTTGAATTGACATCACATAATGCCATCTAAAGACTAATTTTGCTTATTATTTTAAAAAGGATTTACTGAGTGCTATAATAAATACAAGGTATAAAGTGGTGAACAAGAGACCATCCCTGACCTCAAAGAGCTTTCTGGTGGCTCTGGCTCACTTGCTTTGAAGAGGGCTGCATCTTGGACATGCTTTGTGCTGCCTCCATTTCCACTTCCTTACCTATACCATTGACCTTCTCTGAACAAAACCCTGTACTATCATGGTATTTTGCTTTTAATTTCTATCATGCTTACTATTTACAACCCACATTTATTGAGCTCTACTCTATGCAAGGCACTGTGTCAAGTGCCTTGGAGGGATTATCTCGTTCAGTTCTCACAACAACAGGTACTACAATTATCTCTATTCAATAGATAACGAAACTGGAATTCAAAGAGGCTAAGTTTTATAGTTCCAGTTTATCCAGGTCTCACCTAGTGGAGCTGAAATTTAAACAAATGGTAGTTTTACTGTAGAACAAGCTTGTCAAACCCACAGCCCATGGGTCGCAGGATGGCTTTGAATGTGGCCCAATAAAAATTTGTAAATTTTCTCAAAACGTTATGAGATGCTTTTTTTGTCTTTTTTTTTTCACATCAGTTACCGTTAGTGTGAGTGTATTTTATGTGTGGCCCAAGACAATTCTTCTTCTGCTGTGGCCCAAGGAAGCAAAAAAATTGGACACCCCTGACTAGAAATTAGTACTTACTCACTATGATACATTGTCTCATATTCGTGTTATTCTTCTTGTCTATTCTAGTAATCCTTACCTGGGAAAATTGTGTAGATACAGAATGGGGTAGAGAAAATGTGGTCATTCTTGCTTTCAAACTTTAAGAGAACTTTTTCAAAATATACTCCTTAGATTTTCCTCCCCTGATAATGCCGTTAGGTGTTTGGAGGGACTTATAATTTGATTTGAAGAAACTCCCCAGGGGATTTTGCTTCATCCTCTCTGGCTGGGAACCTTCAGGGAATTTGCTATAGGTTTTCAGTTGGGACTCCTTGTTGGTTTCTGAGTTTCATCTCCTTTCATTGTTCAGGACATCTGGCTCTGTTTCCCAGCCCCACATTAGATGAGAATGCTCTGGCTTCTGATGTGATCTCTGTCTCCCTTCAGCTGCCCTCCCAAAAGCTGCAGGCCTTGAGATTGGGCTCCCTCATGGTCTCCTCTGTCCACAGTATAAAAAGAGTCTCTTTCTTTAGTTTCAATATCTTTTCCCTTGAGACTTTACATTTTAATAGGAGCATGATAGGTTTCAGACACATTGGTTGCAGAAAAAGAGGTCCTAGAAAATGAATGACTAGAAGTCAGTTCCTTGGATTAGAGAGTTTCAGGGATGCAATTTGGTGTTTTCAGGTGACCTCTAAGCCATGTGAATATTTGATGGGAAAGTAGGAAAAAAGAGTTATCTGCTGACTTTGGAAATTCTATAATTTTCTGGCATTATTTAATTAAACCCAGTATGCATCTATTCAGCTCTTACTCCATATAGGGTACTTTGAAAGGTATCATGAATGATATCAAAGTGAGTGAGACATACAAACACTTGCTCTTAAGAAGACTAGAAGGAAGGACACATGCAACTAATTTAAAAAATGAGATGGGAACGATAGCAGAGTTTTAAAGCAGTGCCTCTGGAATCCTTGGAAGTTATTAACTTTTTAATTTGTGGGTATCCTTGGATTCAAAGGAAAAGAACCACATTATGGCTCAGCCTCATGGAATAAATAACTGTTAAACCACTAGGGACTAAAAGTAGAGAAGGAAAGGGGAGAGCAGCAAGAGGAGGTGGTGGAAAGGAAGGAAAGGGTCAGGATGTTATTCTGCATTGAGGATATTATCCATCTTTGACCTCAAGTCATACAACTTGTATCATTTATGGAGTTGACGAGTCTGATAGGAATTAGCTTATTTTGGTTTCTATTGACCCAGACTTAAGGACACTGGTAGGTTCTTTTTTCATCAGGTCATTCAGGGTATTAACTCTGAATGTGTTTTCCCAAGGGTGAAACACAACCTCTTTTGAGCAATGTCTTTTCAGCAAGTCTATGAGGCTCATGTTAATCTCAAGGCAAAATGGCAATCAAGAGAATTAGGTAGAACTATTATTTCCGTCAGTCAGCCCTTACATATTATAGACCCATGACATCCAAAACTGAAAAAATAGATCCCGCCATTAAAAATGATTGTTCTTACTATTAATTATCATGATTAACTTGTCATCTGAAAGCTAAGTTTTAATAGCCAAATCTAAGGTTCAGCACCAGAAAGCTGTTTATTATGCCTATTAACTTTCTTTTGCATTTACTGTCCCAACTATAAACACCACCACCATGTCATTATTGTCCTTTACCCCACCACTCCTCCTTCTTCAGTTGATCTCCTAACTTATATTTCACTATGTCAACCTAAAGAAATTAGGCTAAATTGGTTAATCTTTTGTAAGAAGTAAAAAATCTTCCTACAATTTTCTAAGGCTTGAGTTATTCCAGTTTTGCTATTTTGCTTTGTTATTCCAATATATGTATTTCTCCTTCTCAAATATGCCCATTAGCTACATTTTTTTTTCAAGGAAACCATTCATTATGCTTCTTGAGTAAAGAATGGAATTTAGGTTTCCCCTCAAATGTCAGGAATCCAGATATTTATTTATTTATTTATTTATTTATTTATTTATTTATTTGAGACAGAGTTTCACCCTTGTCACCTAGGCTGGAGTGCAATGGCATGATCTCAGCTCACTGCAACCTCCACCTTCCAGGTTCAAGTGATTCTCCTGTCTCAGCCTCCCGAGTAGCTGGGATTACAGGCATGAGCCACCATGCCCAGCTAATTTTGTATTTTTAGTAGAGACAGGGTTTCACCATGTTGGCCAGGCTGGTCTTCAACTCCTGACCTCAGGTGATCCACCCACCTCGGCCTCCCAAAGTGTTGGGATTACAGGCATGAGCCACTGCGCCCAGCCCAGTATTCCATTTGGATCAGTGACTTTGAAATGATTGCAAATACATAAACTACAATTTATTGCCACTTCAAAAAATATAACCTGATAAAAGGGGCACAACATCATTTATCACAAACAATGTAATGAATTACATCTATCTGCCTGTCAGTCCATTCAACAGACTTTTAGTGAAATACCCTCAGCTAATTTCTTGGGATATAAAGCTGAACACCAATGTCAGGTTCAAGACCAAGCTGAGGTTGGCTGGGAATAGGTGGATGGGTGGCAGATAGTTGAAAGAACACTCAGGGGGCTGTAGGCAGGTGAAACATGGCATTATTATGAGCCTCTCTCTGTTAGCTTTTGTATTGGCTGCCTGCTGTGGCCACAGCCCCTCTCAGCAGCTGGCTCTGTGAGAGCACCTGCCACCCCACACCTGCAGCTGCATGCCCTGGCATGCTTGCTGCTTTCTGGCTCCCCCCATCCCCCTGCAAGTTGGCTGGCTTTCTCTCTGTCTGCCTGCAAGATGGCTGGCTCCCCTTTACAGAGTCACCAATGAAGTTATATTACTCACAGACAGTAGTGGCTCAGAGCTAGGTATGAGCTTACACAAACAGGTTACATAATGCACAGAATTGTGTGCCTGCAGTCCAGACTTGCTGTGTTATGCTACACTGGATGTTTACCTTGGCCTATTCTTTACTAAAGCACATCCATTTTCCTTACACTCCACGCCCTAGGCTCAGGGAGACATAGGCCTTGGACATACAGGTCTGACATATAGGCCTGATACATAGGTTTTGGGCACACAGGTCCAACACACAGGCTTGAGACATAGGTTCTGGGCTCTCGGGCCCAATACACAGGCTGACACATAGGCTCTGGGCACACAGGTCTGATACACAGGCTTGACATTGTGGTGCATGTGGTGGGGGTACTATGTGCTCTCTTACTAACTAGACCCATCCATCATGGATGCTATGGGTCAGCTAGGGGGCAAGCGACAACAGGTTACTCTTTGTCCCCTTGCCTGGTTGGAGGAGGTCATCCTTCTTCTCATAGGTCTTACCACATAGCTTGGCTCCACGTGGGCCAGTGACCAACTAGACAATTCTGCAGCTTCTAGGTAGTTAACTACGAAGTTAAGCCTTGATAAACTGCCCAGCTATCAGTGCAGATTACTATAGGTGTCACTTCCTTGGTGATCACCATTTATACTGCTCTGGGTTCAACCCATTGACTACTTTGTCCACACCCAGTATCAAACTATATGGTGTCAGTACTAGGCTGGACCATGACAGCAGTCCAGGCAGCAGTAGCACCCCAGCTAGACCCATCCATATACCATGACTCATCAGGAATTGGGAGTTGCCCCTTTTTAAATGGTGATGGCTCAGGTCTAGGGGTGCTTCAGGCCCCATGGCCTTATCTTGCATTAGGACTACAGGTCCCAAGACTTCTTGTAATTCTGCTGCTAAGGGGCTTGTAAACAGCATAATTTGCTGTTCTAAGTAGGCACTCCACTTTGATGAGTGGATGTCTGTGCTGTCCCAGTCTAGGGGGTCATTACTCGTGAACATACCCATCCTGCTATTGGGTAAGTTGTCTGCATGATGACTGTAGCCCATCCTGTTACCCTCTTATGAGCCTGAAGGGTGGAATATGCAGCTGCTAACTGCTTCTCTATCAGTGAATACCAGAGCTCAGCTCCCTTTCAAAGTTGGGCCCAAAAGCCTACTGGCATTCTAAAGTGCTCCCTTTACTGCCATAGACCATCTGTGGTTACATGCATGTTAAGTTCAAATGGGTGCCCCAGCTTAATCACTTATAGGGTCTGTGCTTGCTGAATAGCCCACTTAGCTGCCAGAAAAGCTGTCTCAGCCTCATTATCCCAATCTCAGGTAGCCTGCTTTTTTTTTTTTTTTTTTTTTTGTCAACCAGTACAATGGTTTTATCATCTGAGCCAAATGGGGCACAAATGCCCGCCAATATCCTGGGAGGCTGACAGAGGTCTACAGCTGCCTCACTATGGTGGACTGGGGATACGACTCTTAGGAATTTGGCAGACAATTCAGGACCTTGGACCCTGGATTCATTGATGGCCCAACCACATGCTATCAAATGTTATTGCAAGAGGGGTGCCACTGCTTCTAATCTACAAGAGAATCAGAGGTTAACATAATATCATCAACATGATGAAATAGGCAGACTCCCTTTGGACATTTCCAGGTGGCTAAATCCATGACAACGACGCCATTACATATGGTGGGGCTATGCACATAGCCCTGCAGCAACACTGTGAAAGTTCACTGTCACCCTTCCCATGAAGGCAAACTGTTCCTGGCTCTCTGGAAGAGAACACGTTAGCTAAGTTCACCACATAGTGGTACTGTCCCAATTTTGTTGTCAAGTGGTCCATCAAATTCATGATAGACAGGACAGCTGCCAAGCTGTGTGAAACATCCTCTCCCCAGAATGTATTCAGGTATGGGAGAGATACACAGTGCATAAGCAGGGACCCAAGTGGCCAATGCCAAGGTGCAAAGATTGGCATAGTCGGCAGGATCCCAAGGTGAGTGAGCCTTCGGACCCCAATGATTCCAGGTCGGCCATGTGGCCGCAATATGGGTTGTGGTAACATGTGGCAGCTGTGCTGCTCAGATGGGCTCTGGTGGAGACATGAGCAGGAGTGGATGGGTCCACCATGAGCATGGAGAAGGTGCTGAAGCACCTGGAAGTGCACAGCACCAAGAAGGAGCGTGCCTTTGCCAGCAGAGTCAGATGGGGAGAGAGGCACATAGCAAAGCCATGTTTCACCTGCCTAGGGCCCCTCAATGGTTCTCCGGGCCATCCGAGCCAAGAAGTGGTGAGCATATTGGAAAGTACAGCAGCAGGCGTTGGGGTGGCAGCAACCACGGAGGTAGCTGGTGAGAGGGGCTGCAGCCAGAGCAGGCAGCTGAGACAAAGGCTGACAGAGAGAGAGAGGTGCATAATAATGTACGCCCTGCCTACACCAGCCCCAACAAGTGTTTCAACTACTTGCCTCCTGTCTACTGACTCCCCTCAGACCTCAGCTTGGGCTGGAACCTGACAACGAATTATAGCTGTCTACTTTATGTATTGCTCATGACTCATACAATATCATATTCACAAGGAAATACACCAGTAAACCTGCTTTCCTTAGAACATTTGTAATGAGCCAATAGAGAACAATGAGTTTAGGCTGGTTGATATTGATTCCAACTACAAAAGCAACTCACAGACAAGAGAAATCAATGTGGCCTTTGGTAATCAGGGAAGGATCAGCAGAGGAGATAGGACTATATAGGAGACTCGAAGGATGATTAGTAATTAGATAAATCAAAGCAAATGGGAATGTCCTTCTAATTAGGAGAAGGATGAGAAACAACTCCCTTTCCCTCAATGCTCAGGCTGGAAAGTTCCTATGTACTAGGTTGGTGCAAAAGTAATCATGGTTTTTGCATTACCTTCAATGACAAAAACCGCAATTACTTTTGCATCAGCCTAATATCTTCAGTATCACTATGACTGGGCCGACAGACCAGTTTGAAGCTGTTTTTTTCTGGTTGAATCCTTGCTTATAGCAACATTGGCAAATTATTCATTTCATCTTTTATATACATACAGAATATGTATATACATACAGAAATATGTCAGTCAGATGGACAAAAGATAAAAAATCTGGCCAGGAGGCTCAGTGGCTCACGCCTGTAATTCCAGCACTTTGGGAGGCCAAGGTGGGTGGATCACTTCAGGCCAGGAGTTCAAGACCAGCTTGGCCAACATGGTGAAACCCCATCTCTACTAAAAACATAAAAGTCAGCCAGGTTTGGTGGTGTGCAACTGTAATTCCAGCTACTTGGAAGGTTGAGGCAGGAGAATTGCTTGAACCTGGAAGGTGGAGGCTAAAGTGAGCCGTGATTGCACCACTACACTCTAGCCTGGGCAACAGAGCAAGACTCCTCCTCAAAAAAAAAAGATACAAATACTTAGAGAAATCATCCCATCTAAAGGGTATTCTCCAGTGTGATTCATTTATCATTTTCATGTGAAGCAAGGGATGCTCCCTTAAGGCAGGGGCCATTTTTATTTGTTTTGAGTTTTTTTCTTTTTCTTTTGTGTAGCATACAAATAGTTTATAGTAAGTGTTCAATAAATATTTAAGATATTGGGTAAAGGAGAGGGGAGAGATTATAATTCCCCATTGCCTCTTAGCAGGTAATTCTATGTAGGCCTCAGGAAAGTGGGGCTGAGAAACCTGCAAAGACTGATTAACCTGTTAACCTACAAAACTGATTAACTAAAGAGCATAGTGCTGATAGATTATTTTGTTATATAAAATCATAGACTGTCAGAAACTTTGCTATTTAAAAACCATGTCAGTAAGAAAGGAATAGCCTACTTTGCATAGGGGATTTGAGTCACATCGAAACAACCTGAATTGTTAACCCATGTTCAGAGATTTAGATAAAGGGTTATGAACAGAACTTTCCAAATGTATTTTGTCTTTGTAATTTTCAGAAACATCATTCCACTTTGCAGTCCAGACATTATATAAACCTATTTATAACAAGTCCTTTCTTTGAGCCTATCAAAACTTTGTGTCATTTAAATTTTACTTAAACTCCACCCTTCCCCCAAATTTTAAAGTAGCTGTTTCTTCTTTTGTTTGATGAGAGACATTACACAGTTGCCTTGAAGTGCCCTCCCTTGTTGCAACAAGAAAATTAACCTAATTTTGAGAAACAGCTTTGTTTCTATGGTCTTTATCAGATGGATTTTTTCTAATCTTAATATTTTAGATCAAGATTTTAGGGGAAAAGTAGTCTATTTTTTTTCACCAGCTGAGTAGTATTTGTTTGAAAGAATCTTTCTTCAATAATCTCTGTTTCAACTTATTGTTAGTTTTTGCTCGATAATTTTTGTTTCAAATAATATTTGTTTCAAAAATACTTGTATGTTTTGTATTCATTGCAACACTATTTACAATAGCAAAGACATGAAATCAACCTAGATGCCCATCAACAGTGGACTGGATAAAGAAAATGTGGTACATACACATCATAGAATACTATGCAGCCATAAAAAGGAATAAAATAATGTCCTTTGCAGCAAAATGGATGCAACTGGAGGCCATTATCCTAAGCAAACTAATACAGGAACAGAAAATAATAATGCATGTTTTCACTTATTAGTGGGAGCTAAACATTCAATACACATAGCCACAAGGATGGGAACAATAGGCCCTGGGGACTACTAGAGTGGGGAAGGTGGAAGGTGGGTGAGAGTAGGAGGGGCAAGTGTTGAAAAACTATCATGTATTATGTTTATTACCTGGGCGTAGGGATTATTTGCACATCAAACCTCAGCAACATGCAATTTACCCATGTAACAAACCTGCATGTGTACCCCTGAACCTAAAATAAAAGTAAAAAACAAACAAAAAACACCAAACCCCCAAATATATGCACTGTCTCTACGGAGAAGGTTATTTAATGCGAATTAGAGAAACTTCAGGTAAATTGCTCCTTACAGAAGCAATTATAGGAGTATAATATCTTAGTCATTTCATTGGTTAGGGATAGAAAAAATCAGAAAATTTCCCACTGCCACAGGACAGTATTTTTTGTCTCTTTTACTCACTTGTGCATCCCAAGTAGCTAACACTGCCTGGCATGTATTATGCTCTCAATATATATTTATTGATACTACACCACACACACACACACATACACACACACACACACACGTTTGTTGTGAAAGGCTAGAGGGAATAAAGTAAACATATAAACCCAGTCTTAAAGATACAAAGTAGAGGAAATTATTTGTATCACTGAATTTTTTTCCCCATTTTTTGTAGCCTGACATGAGACTTTCCCCTAGTCATACTCTCTTCATTTATTATTCCTTCTGGACTATCATAATCTTTAATTACTTTTAGTTACTTACAAGATAAATCAAATCCTTGGCTTGTTATTAAAGATCTACACAATTTGACTCAAACTTGCTTTTCCTGTTCATGTCCTGTTACTTCTCACTAGAACAAGAAACTAGTTTATTTTTAATCCCATCTTGTGGTGAGAACATTTGCTTCCCAGGTACTCATATACTTCCATGACATTTATCCCCCCCTACCTATGGGGTCGAATGGCTAGTTTTGGCCAATGGTCTAGGAACAAAGTGACGTGTTACTTCCAGGTTAAGAAAGTTGTGAGCTGTTGTGTCTCCTCCTTTTCTCTCTTTCCCTATATGATGTACTTGGAGGCTGCATGTTGTAAATGGCATAACTACAAGATAGAGGAGGAAAACTTGCTTGTATCAGAATTTACCTAAGGGGTATGAGTGACAAAACTATTTTGCTAATTCATTGGAATCAGCTTTTGTGTGTGTGTTTGTATGTATGTTATAGCAGTTAGCATTATTTACTCTACATGATACAACATTTATATTCAAGGATTTTCTCCAATCTGGGGTAGACATTTTTCTACCATATTTCTTAAGACTCAAAAATATTAATAACTCTACCAGTAATACCTATGTAATGGCTCCAAATCACAGGGGAAGATTGATCTGTTTTCCCTCCGATGACCCATTCCACATCTAGTCTGCAACACATTTCTAAGATGAGCTGCTGATGATTTAGGGAGTATGGGCTGGATTATTGTTCACTTCTTTCAATTTAATTTATCCCCTAGTTTCATTATGGGTTCCCACATCTTGTATTACATTATGATCCCTACAAGATCTAGGACAAAATGCTTGCAAGCTACTCTTAGTGATTCATTCCAGAATAGATTTTTATCTTCTGAATGTTTCAACAAATAATTTTCTACTGGAAATATCCAACATGTCAAGGCATGTGGATATTTTTCTCAATTTTTGAATAAAACTGCTTTCTAAAGGAAAGTAAATTGAAGTAAATCAATTCAAGTGAATCAAAATTGATGTAAGGAATTATGCTAAATGGCTTGAACCATTAATGACTTGAACCATTGCTTCTCTGAAGTGGTCATTTAAATGATAATCTAGTGGTAGTCACCAGAGAAAACTGTATCCTCTGTGGAACTCAAAATACCTCTCCTTGACCATGAAAATTTGAGAATGTTTTTGGGCCATCCCATATTTCACATTGTATATGTATAAACTTCAACCTGGCAATCAGCATATCCAGGTGTGCACCTATCCACTTTCATCTCACATGTTTTTCTGTAATTCTATGTGCACTGCCAAAGGCATTGTACAGGACAAGATTACCCTGTCCTAGGGCAATCTTGTCTCTTAAACTACTAGTGTTATTATAATGTCAGATGAATTCTTTTAAAATTACAAACATGAAATGAGCTCTTTGCCCTAGATTCGGTTTTTAGATACTAAGTTTCTTTGAACATATTTCTATGTATGAGATTAGGCTGGTTTGCTATGAGTCTCACTTGGCTCTTTTATACTAATTGAGTTGATATGGTTGGTTTTTAAATTTTCTCTTCTGAATAGATCAGAAGTTTCATAACTGACCCACCAGGGAACCTCCCATCTAGTCTTGCACAAAAAAAGGGAAGGGGGTGCTCCTCTCTAGAACTTTGGCCACCCATCAAGTGTAAAGCACTAAAGATGAGGCCATGTGTTACCCCGTTACACCTATTATGTCTTTTTTAATTCCCCTATCATAAGCAGACAGAACACGAATGGAATTCTGTGATAGCCCTTTCAAGGTCAATGTGTCTGTGGCTGACCAATAATAAGCTTATCCCTGAGTGTATGTGAAAACATGAATCTCTTTTCCAAACTGAATTGTAGAGACTGTTAACTGGAGGTTTATTTCATTTTATACCCTTGCTCTGAAAAGTCAGGTGTAAGTCAAACTTTATTTGAAATGCACTAGGGAAGCTGGCTATGTAAAGAGACCCTAGGTTAATGTTTTTATGGTTTGAATAATCACCATTGCATCAACTGGGAATTTTATAAATTGGCTTCTGAAGGCAAGGACTGCCTGCAGCGAGTTACCAAGAATTCCATGACAATTGCATTTCTTTTTTGTACCTATTCTAATATGCATGAGATGACAGAAAATATGTGTCTTCCCTCTCTCCTTAGACTTTTCTTATTCTTTTTTATAGCTCCACCAATCATTACTATGATTTTATCACAAAGTTTTTCAGAGTATTTTGATAGTGATATTCACCATTGGGAGAAATTCTCCTACTGTGAAATCAACTATAAGATACTTTTAACAGTAACATTAGGCTTACCTGGACCTAGATAACAGTCTTGCTGTGAAACTTCGAATTATTGCTATTTAAGTAATTTTTCATTAAAAAAGAAGCAAAACAAGTAGAGGACTGTTTTTAAAATGGGCTTGTTATTACTCCTACATTGTATCTGTAAATTATAATTTTATATTGAATTTGTCATTAATTTCAGCTTCCACAGGGTGATTCCAGGAAACACTGTCATTTCAGAGGGAACCTATATTCTGAACTCTGTATGGCCCCATTTTAATAGATTAGTAAAATGATAATAACATATGTAAATTGAGAATAGGATAGGTCAGGTAAACAGCTATATTTTTCAGAACAATGCCTCATTCATAGTAAGCTCTCAATTAATATGTGAGTGATTGAGAGAATGGATGAACTTGCTTGAAGTCAAAAGCTATTAAGTGACAAAACAACATCTGAGCTTAGGTCACTCTAATTCATAAATCCTTTTATATACATTCAGTATCTTGAAGCCCAAACCTGATGAACTAAAAGTTGTCTATTTTGGATTCTTAGAGGCTTTACAAATTTTTAATTTTTTAATGGCTCTTTTGGCTGAATTAAATGACAGTCAACAAAAAGAAGGCATAGGAAGTGATAAAGAGAAGAGTAGATAAAGAAAATAAAAAGATGATGTTCAATGAGAAGTCCTCTTAAAGAATTAAGGAAAGTTCCCTGTTTTTCCATGACTCTTATAACACTTGTTTTGGAGACTGACAAAGACAATAGGATGACTGACATCATTGTAATCCTACATGCTGAAAACATTTATTCATTTTACACACATAATGGAATGCTAATTAATACCAGGGAGTGAATGCAAAACACACTTAAATCACTTAATCCTCAAATTCTTGTTAAGTAAATGTTAAATTCTCATATAAAAGAAACAGAAAAGTTAAATGACTATTTTGCATGCACACACTGAATGAGGGATGGAACACATTACGATACTTAAAAAATCATGAGTTGGTCCAGGAGCATGAATAGTGGAGGAAACTTCAAGTATGAAAAAACTTACAGTATGATGTGATAGCTATGAACAGAATTCTCTCCTATTAGCTTTAAGGTGTAACTGGTATAAGATGTAGATTACATAAGAAGTGAGAGAGTGAGTTTCTAATGGAAACAGAGAGAATGGTTATTCTTTGTTATTTAACATTTGTTAAGGTATTGTAGTGCCCTAAGAAATTATGTTTAAAGTACATGATTTTTAATTAATTTTTGAATTAAAAATACTCTAAAAGTCTTCTTGATACATGCTTTAGAAAATAAAGTTCAAATCAAATATACACCATTGACCTGGTAAAGGTCTCATGTCATGTTTCCTTATTAAGTTCTTAATCATTATTTTTGCCAGAAAGCTTATGGGAACTTGTGATTTTTTAAAACCAAATCCTTTCTGATGAATTTTGAAAATAGAAGGACAGGTGTCAGAAAAGCTATAGCTGCACAATATATTACATGATATAGTTGTATTATACTACCTGCATTTAAGAATAATGTAATTTAAAGAAACTTCCATGTCAATTTACAATATAAGTTTTCATTTGAAAGGAAATAAAGAAATCAAGTATTAAATTTAGGAAGAAAAACATCTCAGAAACGTTGTTATAAAATTACACTTTGTACTTCATGCATTCATTTGACTGAGGAAATCTTTTCAGAGGATCGGGATTTGAATTGTCTGGAAATTTTTAAAAATGAAAATAAATACAAGCAAAATCGAAAACTGCCGGTCATAGCTAAAGTGAATGTACAGGTAACAGGGACAGTGTAATGGTTACAGAGAGCAGGCTCAGAGACCCAGACACCTGGATTCAAGTTCTGCTTCTGCAGCCTGCTCTTGTATTACTTTGGGCAGCTTACTTAGCCACTCTGTGGCTTCTTCCTTTCTTTATCTGCAAAATGGGGATGATAATAGTGCCGATTTCATAAGATGGTTGTGAGGATTAAAGAATATGTAGGAGAGTGTCTGACACAAGATGTGTTCTATATAAACAATTATTATTATTCCTCTTATCTGAGTGGTGTTGAGGGGTGGGTAGCCACCATGACATGGGGGGATCACTGGGAAACTGAAAAGTAGAATAAGGAGGTAATAAGAGCAAACATCCATTGCACATTTGCTGTGGAAGAGGAAGATGAAGTTCACAAGCAAATGCAAGCCCTTAGTTCATGTCACACACATTACACATGTAATACAAGAAATATATATGGATGGGAGGGAGGGAAATACTGGGTAGAAGAGGGTGGTTCTTTGGCAAAGGCCCCACCCTCAAGCCTGGAAGCCAAGATCCTAAGTGAGAACAGGCATTCCTGTTTTTGCACTCAAATGTTGCCTTTTGGCCCACTATGTTCCCCTATCCTGCCCCCATTATAAACCCCAAACCCCAGGCTCCACAAGCAGATGAGCAAGGAGCAGAAGAGCAGCAGAGTGGCAGAGCAACACAGCAGAGAAGGAGAGAAGAGGAGTGCCTAAATGTCAAGAGGAGTTTGGTTGGGGACTGTTGGAGAGGAGATTGGCTGTGGGATGGCCAAGCTCCAGGGAAAGATCATCTTCCCACTCCATCCCCTTTCCAGCTCCCCATCCATTCCACTAAGAGCCACCTCCAACACTCAATAAAATCCCTACATTCACCATACTTCAAGTATGTGTGTGACCTGATTCCTCCTGGACCTCGGTACCAAGAGGGCAGGGTGCAAAAAGCTATTACCCTGACCCTCCACTGAGCTGGTTTAACACTTAGCTGTATGCGAACAGCAACTGCTAAAAGAGCATTAATTGTAACACACCCCGAGATGCTAACATGAGCTGGATCCCAAAAGCACTCACCCAGGCTGCTGCACCTATCCGTCTGCACGCTCCGCCTCCCAAAAGGGATTTAAGCACACAGTGTCTGAGCAAGTGAGCCACACCCCTGTCACAAATCCTGCAAGGGGGTCAAGGAACTCTCCCATTTCAAAATTGCAATATTATGTGATAGCTATGAACAGACAGACACACACACACAGTTTTTATTTAAAGGTATAAAGGAAAAAATAAAATGATATATTTATAAAAATGTTTTTAAATCATCTTTAAAAATTATAGAATATTTCTTTCTCATAACAATTTGAAAGTAATTTCAAGGCTTCTAATATGGAACAAAATTACATGTACTTTTATAACTTGTAGTTACTGATAAAATTTATTTCTCTATAGATTTTGAAATAGCATCTGCGCTTTGGGCATCAGATTATTTGCCTTATTTTAGTTTTCATTTTCACTATTCACTGAAGTCATCATTCGAAAAACAGGAGGCTTTTAGATGCAAAGTCTGTTTTTACTTTTTTACAGTATTTTTAGAGATGGAGTCTCACTATGTTGCCCAGGCTGGTCTGGAACTCCTGAGCTCAAGCAGTCCTCCCACCTTTTCCTCCCAAAGTTCTGGGATTACAGACATTGATCTATTTCTCTCTATTGCAGACATTGATACATGAACATTTTGTCTTCCTTCCTAAGAAAACATTGAATACATAATGTTACCCCAAACTTAAGAGGTGTGTGAAGGAGGATGAAGAAAAGAAGGATTGAAGGAGAAGGGAGCTGACTTTAGAAGAAATGGTTGAATATGCACATTGTACAATAGAAATATTTTCCTCAATCCCTGAAGAAATTTCAAGTGAATCCAAAATAGCAGAGACTAAAAATAGCTTTGAAAGTTAACAGGCTACTGAGCAAAAT
This sequence comes from Pan paniscus, assembly GCF_029289425.2. NCBI lineage: Eukaryota > Metazoa > Chordata > Mammalia > Primates > Hominidae > Pan > Pan paniscus. Next base: position 70,012,050 of record NC_073257.2, on the reverse strand, counting down.
AAATAATTAGGATCTATCAATTAATGCAGCAAGAGAATGAATTATGTGATAACCAAGTGAAAGTTTCCCTGAATGAAAGGCTCTGAAGGTAATTAAAATGAAATTAAAGCCTGCTGCTTGAACAGGAGTAGTGGCCTTTATTATTTTGGAAAAGTTAGAGGGGAATTTAAATAAATAACTTGATTAGAGATTTAATTTCAATTGTAGCATGAGCTTTACAGCTGATGACAGAAATATCATATGAAGAGAGAGCCCCTTAGATGGGGACAGTGTTGAATTATTAAAGGGGAAGCAGGCATAGAAAACAAGTATACTGGTAGCTGGAAATGGGCAGTAGTGGGGTGGAGTTAATGTAAACAATTAACAGAGAGTAGGAGGAAGGGGCCGGCCAACAACTAGCACTACCTACCAATGGCTGACAATCCCAGGAAAAGCATCCTTGTGAAGTCTTGACTTCTGCTTTTTTATCCTTGGCTTAACCTCACCCATTAATTTCTGGCTTATTTCATAGCTAGAGAGAGTAAACTTAATTGATTCTTAGCAACTGCCTTTTTTTTGAATTTCAAGTGTACCTTTAGTTCTAAACTATCGCAGTAATTATCTTCCCATTTAAAAATAACTGGGAAAGAAAGCATATCTGAAAAGACAGGACTGTTCTGTTTCTGCAAAGCCAACTATCAATGTTCTTCAAAGAACATGACTAGGGTGAAAAGACTGGAAAGAGGTTAATTGAAGTCAACTGCTATTTTATTGATCTGGGTAAAGAGTTATGGTTAGTTTTAAATTTTTAATGTCTAATATTTGAAATAGTTATGAGTTTCCAAAAGAAAACCTTGCTGGAAGTTTCAACCTTGAGGTTTAGGTTAATCATGCAGTGAAGAAACATATATTTGAAGCCATGATATTTCATTTGTTTTTGATACCCACCTGGTAAAAAGACATGAGCACGGTCTTTAATGAAACAAAAGATAATTTCACCTTTTCTACTGCTTTTTTGTCTATCAATACAATTCTTTATCTCCTAAAGTCTGATTTACCTGATTAATTTTTAGTCTGACTCAATTTTTTTCAGAGACATTGTTTTATCATTCAAGTCTAGTTACAGGCAGTTTAGGAAGGTTCTACCTTATGCTGTTTAAAGGATGCCCGAGGCTTTGTTTTCTCCTAATATCTAATCCACAAGCCTTTAAAAAAAACACCCATACACTTTCCCTGTTTGGGTTAAAATTCTGAGCTATCCCTAAAATATCTGCTATGGGCTTTTCAATACAAATAATAATATCTTCATAATGCCACTTAAAAATACATGTGTATTGCCAAGAGGAAGGATGGCCTTGAGATTGCTGAAGCTTTTTCCTTTTAGAAAAACAGACACTTTTAATACATTATGTGCTATACTTTGGTTTGTTTGACCCCTCCAAATCTCATGTTGATGTTTGATTCCCAGTGTTGCAGGTGGGGCTTAATGGGAAGTGTTTGGGAGATGGAGGTAGACCCTTTATGAATAGTGAATCCTTCATTAATGCTCTCCCTGGGAGAGGAGGACTAAGCAAGTTTTTGCTTTACTAATTCTCATGACAGTTCCTCCAAGAAATGGTTGCTACAAAAAAAGCCTAGCATTTGCCCTATTCTTCTCTCTTGCTTCTTCTCTCACCATGTGATCTCTGGACATGCTGGCTGCTCTTTTCTTTCTGCCATAAGTGGAAGCAGCTTGAGGGCCTCACCAGATGGCCTTGCCAGTAAGGCCCTGCCTTACTTATTTTTAGAGATGGGGTCTCACTACCTTGCCCAGGTTGGTCTTGAACTCCTGAGCTCAAGCAATCCTCCCACCTTGGCCTCCCATAGTGCTGGGATTACAGGCGTTTTTCTATCACTCTCTGATACATGAACATTTTCTCTTCCTTCCTGAGAAAACATTGGATACATAATGTTATCCCAAGCTTAAGAGGGATGTGAAGCAGGATGAAGAAGGATTGAAGGAGAAGGGAGCTGACTTTAGAAGAAATGATTGAATAGGCACATTGTACAATAGAAACAGTTTACTCAATCCCTGAGGAGATTGCACCAAGCTTCTTATACAGCCTGCAGAACTGTAAGCTAAATAATCCCTTTTTCTTCATGAGTTACCAAGCCTCAGGTATTACTTTATAGCAACACAACAGACTAAGACATTATGTTTACTTTATCCTGCAAAATATAGAGAAGCTTATTAGTCAGGGTTCCCCAGAGGGACAGAACCAATAAGAGATATACATATATCTATATATCTCTATGTGTGTGTGTGTGTGTATCCTCTATCTACCTATTCTATCTATCTGTCTGTCTGTCTGTCCATCTATCTATACACACACATACATAGAGAAAGAATCGCTTTGAGATTGCTGAAACTTTTTCCTATTAGAAACTAGACACTTTTAATATATTATGTGCCATATATATATATACACATATATATGTATCATAATATTTCATGTGTTTCATCCCTCCAAATGCCATGTTGATGTTTGCAGCATAGCATCTTGCTTCGATGACCACGTTGCCTTCGTCTCATGTGTGAAGTCTCTTTCTGCATTTCTCTTATGAAGACACTTGTGTTGTATTTAGGGTTTATCCAGATAATTCAGGATAATCTTTCCATATTAAGAGTCTTAATCACTTTGCCAAGTCTCTTTTGCCATGTAAGGCAATATTCACAGGTTTCAAGTATTAGAGCCTAAACATATTTGGAAGATGTTATTCAGAGAATTAAAAAAAAAAAAAAAAGCAGAGAGTAGAGTTGTGGGACAACTTCAAGTGACGCAATATACCTATAGTTTGAGTACCTGAAGAAGAAGATAGAGAGGTGCAAAATAAGAAAAGTTGAAGAAATAATAAGCAACTATTTTTCCAAAATTGACAGAAAATTTAAACTCATATGTTTAATAAACCCAGTGATCACAAAGCAAAATAAATGTAAACAGAAACATGAACAAAACGACACCAAATTCTGAAACTATACCACATCATAATCAAACAGTTCACAGAGAAAACCTTTAAAAAGTATATGAAGAAAACATTACAAATGCCTTCTTCCAAAAGACAAGTATTTTGTCCCATTCTGCAGATTGCCCTTTTACTCTGTGATGATAATAACAGGTATTTTGAATCACCTCCAATTAACCTCAGAGGTTAGAAAAAAATTTTTTCCTTACTTTCTAGTTACATTTATTCAACTATTATCTATATGATAATGACTCCAGCTTTATGTCTCTAATAAAGACTCTTTTGAACTTGACAGCCTGTTTGACTTCTCTACTTAGATAACCAAAGATATCTCTAACTCAACTTGTCCAAATAGAATCTTGCTAATATTCTCCCTATACCAGTTTCTTTCCATTATTTCACTGTCTCAGGCCAAAATTCTTGGTGTTATCCTTGAGGCCACTCTTTTTATCCACCCTACATCTGATTTGTAGGCTTTCCATTTAGAATAAAGCCAGAATTTAACCACCTGAATGCCCGTCACAGTCACCTTTTGCCTAGATGATTGCAACAGCTTGTTAGATGGTTTCCCTTCTCTGTCCCTGACCTTCTGTAGTCAATCCTCAATGCTAAAGCCAGGATGATCTCGATAAAACATAAGCCAGATCATGTCTAATGAGCAGCTTTCTATGTCAGTCACAGAAACATCCAAGTCCCTTACTGTTACCTACCAGACTCTAAGATCTGATTCTCCATGTCCTTTTTATCCTCCATATTGTTCTCTCCACTCTAGCCACATTGACCCTTTGCTATTCAAATATGCCAGGAAGAGTCCTATGTCAGAACTTTTGCTTTCTTTTCTTTCTGCTTGGAATGTTCCCAACTACCTACACACCCCAATTCTGTAGATTCTCTTTTTCTTCAAGTCTTTATTTAAAACTTGCCTTTTCAGTGGGGTCTTTTCTGGCCACCCAACTATACTTCATATTGCTAACCAAAATCTTTTATATGCTCTTCTTTGTCGGTCTCCATCAGTAGAATGTGAGTTCCATGAAGGCAGCAATTTTGTCTGCTTATTTTTGTAACCCCAATACCTAAAACAGTGGCAGGCACATGAAAGCTACCCAATAAATATGCAAATGAATACAAACAAAAGGCAGTGCATACAGAGGAAGAAAGATAAAGATGACAACAGACTTCTGGTTGCAAAAAATGTAAATGAGAAAAGAATGATGCAAAATTGTTAAGTATTGAAGGAAGAAAAAACTATCCAGCTAGAATTCTATATCCAGTAAAAGAATATTTTCAGAAAATGAAGGTGCAATAAAGTCTTTTCAAAAGACAAATGAAAGCAAAAATATTCACCTCCAGCTCATCTGTACTACAAGATATCTGACAGAAAGTCTTTCAGACAGAAGAAAAATAACAAATAGAAATATGAATGTGCACAAAATAACAAAGAGCATTAGAGATGGAAACTGCATTTGTAATCATATCAGATATTTTATTCTTTTAAGAATTTCTTTAGAGTGTAAAAAATTGCTTAAACAAAAATTATAGCATTGTAATATGTGGTTTATAACATATGTAAAAGTAAAATGTATGACAAAAATCACAAACTTAGGGAGAATTAAAGCATATTATTTTAAGGTATATATACTAACTGAACATGAAGTTTCATAATATCACTTGAAGGTCAACAATGATAAGCCAAAGATGTATACTATACACTGTAAAGCAACAATTAAGAAAACGAATGAGATATATAATCATAAAATTTTTCAATTAATCCAAGAGAAGGCAGATAAAAAGGAAAATGGGAACGAAGGTTAGAAGAGATGAATTAGAAAACAAATAACAGATGAAATATAAAACACAACTATATAAATAATCAGAGTAAATCACATAATCTATGTTTACTAATTAATAGGTAAAGATAGATTGAATAAAAAATCTTTTTATAAGAAACATGTATCAAATATAAAAACACAAAGAGGTTAAAAGTGAAAGGATGTAATACCATAAGCAATATAAAGTCTTAGGGCTGTATTTATATCAGACAAAGTAGATTTCAAAGAAAATAATATTATCAGAGATGAAGAGATCATTTTATAATGAGAAGTAGGTCAATTAATCAAGAATATGTAATATTCTTAAATTTTTACTTACCTAACAATAGAGCTTTCAAAGTCAAGAGAAAAAAATTATAAAGAGAAATAGACAAATTCACAATGATAGTTGGATATGTTAGTGCCATTATTTTAATAATTGATAGGCCAAGGAGATAGAAAATCAGTAAGAATATAACAACACAATCAACTAAATTGAAGATGCAACAACACAATCGACCCAAAGACCTAATTGACATTTATGGAAGTAATTTATCCAATAACAGATGATTACACATTTAAAGAAATTTAAATGGACCATTACCAAAGTAGACCATATTCTGGGTAAAAAAAATACACTTCAATAAATTTAAAAGAATTCAAGGCATACAAAGTATGTTCTCTCACACTAATGGAATTAAATTAGAAATCAATAACAGGAAGATATCTGGGGAAACCATAAATATTTGAAAGTAAATTGCATACTTATAAATAACCTATGAGACAAGGAAGAGATCAAAAGCCATAAGAGTTAAAACTCAGCATAACAACATTTGTCAGATGCTGCCAAAATCATACTTAGGACAAATTTACAGCATTGATCACCTATATTATAAAGAAAAGTGTCAAGTTAGTAATCTCATTTTCTACATTAGGAAACTAGAAAAAAAGAGCAAATTCAACCCAAAAATTAATAGAAGAAAGGATATAATAAGAGTGCAAATCAAGGCAACAGAAATCATAAACACAATAGAAAAAAATTAAAACCAAAAAATGATTCTATAAGAAGATAAGTTGATAAATCTCTGGTCAGACTCTTCACACATACATTTACAAAAGACAGAAGCCACAAATTACCCATATTAGAAGTGAAGGGGTAATATCAGTAGAGATCTTGAATTTATGAAAAGAATATTAAGAGAATACTATGAATAACTTTATGCCAATATATTTAACATAAAATGAGCAAATTCACACAAACTACCAAATCTCACACACGAACAGATAGCTAACCTGAATAGCCTATATCTATTAGAGAAATTGAAACTGTAGCTAAAAACTTCTATGGTACAAGGAGAGCTTCTAGTCCAGATAGCTTCACTGGTGAATTCTACCAAACATTTAAGAAAAAAATAATACCAGCATTACAAAATTCACATCGAATAGAGAGTGAATATTTCCCCCTCATTTTGTAAAGCCAGTATTATCCTGACACAAACTCAGCCGAAGACATTACCAGGAAAGAAAAACTACAAATCAATATTTTTCATGATGAGAATGCAAAGTTTTAATGAGTACTTTTTGCAAATTGAATCCATCAATATTTAAAAGAGATACTGAATTATAACCAAATAGGATTTATACAAAGAATGCAAGATTCTTTTAACATCAGAAAAATCAGTGTAAGCATTAAAACAAGCTAAAAAGAAAAACTACATAATCATGTCAATGGATGTGGAAAAAGCACTGAAAAGTATTCATTATTTATTCTTGAGAAAAATTCTTAGAAAACTAGGAGTTTAAGGTAACTTACTAAAATGAATAAAGGGCACATACTAAAAACCTATTGTTAACATGATACAAAATTGTGAAAGACTAAATGCTTTCCCCCTGAGATTAGTTGCAAGCAAGATCGGGTACAAGACTTTTATCACTTCTATGTAATATTGTAATAGTAGTTCTATAGTAATAAAGGAAAAGAAAGAAAACATCCAAATGGAGACGAAATAAGTAAAATTGTCTTTATTCGCAGATAAGTGATTATGCAGCAAACCAGAGGAAATACGCAAAAAAATTTCTTGAACTAATAAGCTTACTAAGTTTGCAGGATAAAAACACACTATTAAAAGTCTATTTTATTTTTATATACTAGCAATGAATAATCAGAAATTGAAATAAAAATATTTACAATAGCATTAAAATATGAAATAGAGAAAAATTTGACAAAGTAAAAGACTTGTATAACAAAAGTGAGGACATGTTTCTGAAAGAAGTTGAGAAATATACCGTGTTCTTGATTCAGAGGATTTATTATTATTAAAATTTTATATCTCCTGAATTGATCTATAGATTCAAAGCAATTCCAATAAAAGTCCCATCATTAGACATTAAGAAATGCAAATGAAAACCATAATGTGATTCTATTACATACCTATTAGTATAAGATTAAACAGATTGGCCATACCAGAAGTTGTCAAAAATATGAAACAACTGGGACCCTCTTATATTCTGGGCAGGATTCTGAAAACATGTAACTACTTGGGGAGACGGCTTGGCAGTTTCTTTAAAAAGCTAAATGCATACCTACTATATGACGTAGCTATTCCACACCTAAAAGCCTATACAAAGACATGTACACAGTGTTCATAGCTGCTTCTTTCGCAATAGCCCCAAACTGGAAACAACCTAAATGTTCATCAATAGGCGAATGGATAAACAAACTGATATATACATATACAATGAAGTACTGCTCAGCAATAAAAAGGAATGAGCTCTTGATAAATGCTACAATGGGAAGGATCCCAAAATACTTACGTTGAGTGAAAGAAGCCTACACATACACACACAAACATACACAAAGCACATAGTGTATGATTACATTTCTGTACAATTTTAGTGTTTACTAACTAATATTTAGTGACTGATAGTAGATCAGTAGTTGCTTGTACATGGTGGGAATAAAAAAGGGTGGAATGGAGGAATTATGTCAAAACTTATCACAGTGTGCACACTAAATATGTATAATTCATTGTATGTTAATTACTTAATTACCTCAATAATGCTGCTTTTTCAAAAAAATCTGGGGTAGAAGCATAAATATTTTTAAAAGTCTACAGAAAGCCTTTGCTTTTTAAAGACATTCTAATATAACTATTTGTAAACTTTCTCTAATTATAGATGCATTTAAAAAACAAAAAGAAACTTTTCAGAGACTTGATTTTCTGCAAATACTGTATCTGAATCACAAATATACTATTACAAATGAAACAAACAGAGGTCAAAACAGGTCAGGAATTCAAAGCATGCTAATTCAAAATGTAATTTTTGACATTTACTCGAGATAAATATCTTTCCTTCTGCATTCGTACAGAATTAAAAATTGACTAGGACATTAGCGAAAACACCCAAGACTATACTGGAGCTGAAATGTAAAACTAAGGTGGCAAAGGTTCAGTGATTTATGAATACAGTCTGGTTTAGTAAAAGGAGAAGTGAATTAAAGAATCTCAAGCATATAGCTTGCTGAATAATTTCTCACTATAAAATCACTCCATAAACTGAAAATTGACCAAAAAGAAACAAACATATCTAGGAAAAGCTAAAAGGAAAATTCGTCCCTCCCTTGTCAGTGTAAGATGATTTCTTACCATGAACTTGCTTTTCTTTGACCCGATGTGGTTTAAAAAAATCTCTATGAATGGATTTTCATTCCGTTTCATTTCTATCACTTCCTTCAGGAATCTCTTAAATTTATAGTTTTGTATGTCATTAAAATAATGATCTTTAGTATAGTTTTCAATTTTATATAATCAACTTCGCCTCATCTACTGATGGTTTTAGATAAACTTTGGCATTTACACTTTACTGATGTCATCTACCCAGTTGATCAGCATTATCCAGGCTCCCAAGAGGTTCTACTTTTTCCTTTAGCTACCTTCCTTTTGGCTGTTTCTCTGGTGATTTACAGTTTGTTTGTGAGAGAGAGAGAGAGTGTGTGTGTGTGTGTGTGTGTATGTATGTACTCTCTCCCTTATTCCTTTAATTTTAATTAAATATGGTAAATGTCACATAGTATGTTGACTTCTTGATGGCAGCTTAAAAATTATTTAACAGGGAGAAGGTAAGAAGACTAACTAATATGGGATTAGTGTTTCTCTGCAGTTCATTTATTTTGCAGCTTGCCTTTTCCCACAAATGGGCTTAATTTCTGATTGGTCTTAATTTTTAGAAACTATTCATATTTGCCTTAAGATATCATTATCATTTCTTTTTATTAATCAGCAAGTATTCTGTCTTCTGAAACTTTCTGCATTGCACCTACAGACCAACATCCCATTACCAAGGAAGTTACAGTTGCTTCCTAAATGACAGGGTAATTATCCTATGGTGCTTTTGTTGTGTGCTAACAACAAATATGGGTAGTGGTTTAGAGTCAGTGGTGAGAAAGGACATGGCAAAAGGTGGTCAATGAAATATGTATTTATTCATTAGTTTCACCAGAAAAATATCTGTTGTATACACTTTAGGTGGGGTAAATATTATTCAGAAAGGCTGATAAATACTCTTGGTATCACCACAGTGAGGTGAGGGCTAAAATGAATCAGTCTTTTCTGTAATGATCTTATGATTATACATGTGTTTCCAATACCCTGTAGGACTACAATCAGAAAGCACGAATGCTGGGGACAGTCAGAAATTATCTGGGTATTTCGGACTGTGGCAGCACTCCAGCTATTCAAGCATATTAATCTATCTTGAGACATAAAATAAACTTCGATTTTCAGTATAATAAAGTAATTAAGCCTGATATTTCCTTTATATTGTGTTAGGTAACAAATATATCTTTTACAACTGTTTTCTTCCAGTGTCATAGAAGTTTATCCTGAGTGAAAATACTTTCAACTTACTCTCATGAGTGACAGCCAATCTGTAAACTAAATCTGTACTTAAATTGTTGGCCAATGAGGGGCCCCAAAACATATAGAGACCTTCAATATCTGCTGTAGAAATTGACTTCCTGGTCTAACCCTTATGAACCAGTCGAGGTGAAAAAAGATTCTTCCATTTGGCTCATGATCATGGTTTTATAAAGTTTTGTTTTTGATAAACTAGTGAGTATAATTTTGTGGTTAAAGTGTGCTGTAATGAGTCTGAGAGAATTTGAAAAGGGCTTCAAAATTTCAATTTTATCAAAAAAAGTGGATGAAGGGTCAATACATTATAAATAGAATGCTCTTAGCATTTGACAGTTCTCACTGTGACAATTTCCTTCTTTTTCAAATTTGTTGTTTTTAAAAAAAAATTTTACAGAGCATGTATCATTGCATCACCTAGGCTGGAGTGCATTGGTGTCATCACAGCTCACTGGAGCCTCAAACTTGGCTCAACTCATCCTCCTGCCTCAGCCTCCTGAGTGGCTGGGACTACAGGCATGTGCCACAATGTCTGCCCAAACACTGATAATTTCTCAGCTGTCCTCCTTTTCCTCCCCTCCTTCTTCTTCTATATAGCAAAAATATATTTAAAAAAAGATGGAGAACTGATATACCATACTTCCAAGATGGGTATTTTTTTTCTGGATATACCATTATTCTACATCTTAATAGGCTGTATTATTGAATGCTAGTGAGCCCATTTATGTTTTGGAAACAGAATAAAATTCCATTATAATATAGCTTACCTACATTTATAATTATAATAGTTGCTAAATTATATATATTTTATATAAATGTTATATAAATTATATTTTATATGATATTTTATATAATATTTTTATATTTTTTATATAAATATTATAGAAATTATATATATTATAATTATAATAGTTGCTAAAATTCACTGAGTGCTTAAAATATGCCACATCCTGTTCTAAGCACCTTACATATGTTAACTTACATAATTCTCTCAATGGTTCTATGGAATAATTGCTATTATTTTCTTTATAAATTAGAAACTGAGGTTCAGAAAATTTGAGAGATTTTGCTATGTTCACATAGCTGGCAAGTAGTGATGTTAGCAGTGGCAAATCTGTATGGGTCTGCAGCAACCTCAATTCTTGCCTCCTCAGAAGAAAGAATTTGACTGAGGGGCATAAGGTAGAGGAAAAGACCAAGGCAAGTTTTAGAGGAGGAGTGAAAGTTTATTATGAAGTTTCAGAGCAGGAATGAAAGGAAGTAAAGTACACTTAGAAGAGGGCCAAGTGGGTGACTTGAGAGATTCAAATGCATGGTTTGACCTTTGACTTAGGGTTTTATATGTTGGCACACTTCCAGGGGGTTTTGTCCCATCTCCCCTAATTCTTCCCTTGGGGTGGGCTGTCCTGATGCACAGTGGCCTGCCAGCCCTTGGGAGGGGCTGCACATGCAGCATTTACTGAAGTTGTATACATGCCCAATTGAGGTGTTTTTCCCTTACCAGTTGAGTGCTTCCTAGAGGAAGGTTATATATCAGTTCAACTCTGCCATTTTGCCTCTTAGTGCACATGTTTTAGCTCACTTGCCCTACTACTGATCTTATTGGGAAGCTGCTTATCACCAGATTCAAGTGTTTTCTGTCTGTTGGGAGAATGCCTTTCTCTGGCTCTGGCTGTGACCAATTATTATTTGAGACAGTTTAACAACTGCCTGATCATCACCTGATAGTTGTTTGACATTCCTGGTGTTGAGGGTGGAGGGTTCGCCGGCCCTGCTCATGTCTGACTATTAATACCTGCTATAACAGTGAAGCCAAGATTAAAACCCAGATAATCTGATTGTAATCTTAACCACTAGGGTATGTTGACTCTGTGAGTATACTACAAATGAGGCACTTCCAAACATGGTAATGAAGCAGCTACATTTGTCTGGGGTTTGCCCATCATGCCCCAGGAAAATTTAGGACACAGACACACACAAGGAGTTTAGGAGCAGAGGTTGAATAGGTAGAAGAAAAGAGAAAAAAGAACATCTTCCTTGGATTTGGGTGGCTAGAGTAACTTTAGTGTTAACCTTGGCTAGATGTTTCCTGTCATTATCAATCCCGTCATGACTTTCACAGAAAATCTCTTTCTTTTATAATCTTCTTTGCATAGCTAGGGTGTGAGATATTACCAAACCCAGTAAGAATTTCTAGCAAACTCAGAGATACTAAAACTTTCATGCTTCCTTGTTGTTGGTAGCTATTATCCCTGCTATAAGGATACTAATTAAGCAAAATACCATAGCAATAGGGATGCTCTGTCTTGCAAGGGTGACGTAGTAGATTTTTCCATCAAAATTTTACTTGCCAAGATATAGAATTTCCTTTGGGGCTCTATGAAGTTTCTTGGTTTTATTTTCCCAAAGACACCTCTGGGTTATGGGCGCCCTTCTTTTTATTATCTGGCAGAATTTGCAGGATAACTGCCTAGAACTAGCATATTGATCCATATTTTTACATTATCCACCCCTTTTTGTTTCGTCTAAGCTGCAGCAGATCACCACTTGATTCAAAGGAATAAGCAGGGTTAGTCTAAAATGTAGGCAAAAAGCTTAAAAACAATTAATGAGACTAGGATTTAATGACAAATGTATAATAAGCTTTGAAGAATATTTTCTCTAGTCCTCATTTTTGGTAAAAAAAACAAATTATGATAGGACTGTGTTGTTCATAGAATAAACTTGAGTCTTATACTTGGTCTGATTATTTGCATAAAGTGTAGTGAGAATGGTTATTTATACGTAGGTCTTTTGGATTGGCCTTGATGGAACTCTGTTCCACAAGGAATCTCAGATAAGACCTTTTAAAGCCGAGCCCAGCCGTGGGTTTTTATCCTGAAATACCTGTGAGTTGGGTGACCCTTTTCTCTTAATGTTCCAAGATAAACTTGGAGCTCCTGGACCTGTTAGGAAGTGAAATTCTTTGCTGACCACAGGTTAGAAACCCTGTGCAGAGACTGTGTAGGCAAGGTATGAGGCCAGTTATCCCCATGGAGCTTTTATCTGCTCTGCACATCCAGCTTGATTCCTTAAAGGGAAATGCATCCTTCCAGTCAAAGCCTTTGTAAAATAATCAGTTTTTCCAGTTGCGTCCTGTTGAAAAACAAAAATGGACTCTTATTGGACTGATGCAAACAACTATATTGCCATAAGTTAAGAGTACCACAGATAGCTTCCAAATTCCAGAGGTACCAGGCAGAGAGAAACAAATATGCTCCAAATTTTATTTTCAGGAGTATACCTTACTCAATTATTAAAGGCTGTAAATAATTCAAAATAAATTTCCTTGACTCTGAAAAACAAAACAAGGATCAGCAATATTTCAAGCAATATTCAAAAAGTTTGCTTTAATTTCTGAGTGCAGTCCATTTAGTTAACCTTGTTTTGCTTGACATTTGTGAACATTTCAGTTCTTCGTGAGTTGCATACATTGTTTCTCTATTCCAATGTAACAATCTTCAAAGCTATTAAAAACCTGCATTTGCTAAGACCTGTTAAAGTCTTATAGCTTGATTATAACCAATCTTTTGAGAAGGAACAAAGCAGACAACGATTGTCTCTGAATGACAAAATTTCCACGATAGTTACAGTTGAAAACATGACTGACAAAGAAGTTTAGTTATCTCTGTGGCTTACAATAACTTCACCCTTAATTATAATTGAGAACATATATTCAGACATTAGAATTTTAGAAATCCCATATAATTTTGGAACATATATTAGAATTGTTCACCAAAATATAACTTAAAGAAGATTGGATATCATTTTGGCAATCTCATGTGACTAAACATGTCAAATAATCCTGGTCACCTCTTTTCTGAATGTTTCAGGGGCCCTCTGAACCATCCAGAAAGCCAGGCATTAGAAAAGACAATTTTGAAACTTAAAGTTTGATTCTGGGGCACTTGTTAAATGTTAGAGGTTTAAAATGCTTGATTTTATGAAATAGAATTCCATATTGCCATAAATTATTTATTTTGCCAAAATCATGACTCAAAAGATACCTTTTATTAGCCTTCATTATTACATGAAAATCCTGTTCAAAGCCAAATTTTACCCTTGCATTAGTTTATTAATGTTAATGCCAATTTGTTTAAATGAAACCCTACAGATGATTCCACCTAATCTTACCAATTTGACCACGAGGTGAAATCTTTACAAAACCTTTATAATCCTTTTTGATAAAGGGCAGATTAGCATTTTTGGACGACGTTGCTGTGCTTTTATTTCAATGCTCAATTTATGGAAAAGACCATATAACATCCTTTTGAATTTAGTTAATGTTTACACATTTTTGCAAGATTAATTTTTACAATCTTTCTGTAACTTGCTTAAACCTCTAGCTTTATCTTATCAAATTTAACATAATCCCTCTTCCCCTGGGCAAAATTTACATTCCCATGCTTTCTTATATTCTTTTACTAAAAAGACATAGCTTACTGTTATTATGCTCCTTGCATGTAATACTATTTAGTGATCTCAAATACACGTTGCACTGTTAACTCATGGCAACTTGTATGTTTCGTGAAAAACCTGGTTAGTAAGTGATTTTAATTATGTACCAGCTGTGGAGCCTAGGACCCAGACAGAAGTACCAATAAGGCCTGACTGCTTCCAGCATCTAACTCCATGTGTCCCAGGCCTTACCTATCTGTAAAGCAGGCCGTATACAACCTTAACACATTTAGCAAAGCTAGTATCTAATTGTATGATTTAGCCCACCTATTTGCATTTTGATGGCACTTGCATTTTACCAATAATCCTTAAGACTATTTTTATTTCTTAAAGATTAAAGTCACTTAAATGAAAACATATTTGATTTAAGTGCTTGTTTTTCTTTAAGCCAATTAGAGCTCTTTTTATAGACATTACACACAACACACATATAGTGACACAAACAGACAGAAGATTCAGCATTTGTAAGATTTTTCATTTGCCAGTTTCTTAATTGGATTATTGGCTGCAGGGTGGAGCCCTTGGAGGAACAGGGCCAGGAAGGAATGCATTTCTAGGGCGTAATAAGTAGGCACAGCTGAAGACAAAGACAGATTCCCCAAAATTAAGGGTGCCTTTTTATACAGGATTTTGGATCCCCAAAGGGAAGGAGATACTATGGAAGAAGACGGTCAGTGCTTCTACCATGTATTTCATTGCAAGGCAACCTAAAGCCAGTTGGCTTATCCCTCAGTTGGAGGTGGGGATGTTTCCATATCTTTCAGGTGGCCAAGAGCATGCTTCTCTGATTTATAACTGCTATTAGCCATCCCTTAAAATGTATTTCCTACCTAGTTTTTATACACCAAAACTCCCTCTTAATGTGAGGTAACTTGTTATCTCCAAAACTCAAAACTGTTAGATAACACAATGCAAAACAGAAAAGAGCCTTTGGTTTTGAGAGGGAACTATCCACTTTTAATTCCTGGGGTTTCATGAGGAAAACAGAGGTTTTTTTTTTTCCCCCCCCAGAATGGGGTCTATGGCGACTCCTTTGTTTTTCCCAAGGAGTCCCATGCTACCAGAAGTTATCTTAGGCCCTCTCACACATGCATTAAGAGTGGCAAGAAAAAAAACAGAAAAAAAAATTCATTTGACTAAGAAAAATATACCTATAACTTGAATGTCCACTTTTAATTAAGCTGAGCACTCTTTAAGAAAATCCTTTTAAATCCCTTGTTACTCAACTTTAGCCACACCAAGCTGTTAAGATTTTCAGCTTTTGAACGTTACAAAAAGTGACCTCACAGGTGAAACCAACAAGCCTTAATTAGGTTATGACTTAACAATGAGTGTACAAGGTATTTTCAAAGAAATGAAAGGCAGCTTTTGAAACCATTATTGCAAAATTATGACTGAGATATAGTGAAAGAGATCCAACCCAACCAACTCCATTTTGTTTCCAACCCCCAAGCTGTCCTTGCTTATCCCTGGGTGTAGGCCAAACCAACTTTGGGAGGACCCTGGTTTACAGTTTATAGTCCAAAACAAAGACGATAACAGCCCCTTCTTAAGATATATTTCCCTCTTGCCTGGGGACCAGACCAAGTAACTAGCCACAAGATTGGACACCACGGCTTAGGAGTCATGCAGCTGGATGCTAAAAATTTTGACGCTCCTTAAACTGCTCTCAAGATCAGTGCTTAAGATATTTTGTAAACCTTGTCCTTGATGGAACAGCTGACACCATCCAGATCAACAAACTAGCTTATCTGATTTTGTGGCCCCTATTCAGGAACTGACTTAGCATAAGGAGATGGCAACCATTGTAAAATGGTAGAGACTAAAACAAAGTATTGCCATGTGGTTACAGGTCATGTTGCCAAGCACATGAAACAAGATGGAGGCCTATAGCCATGTTTGTTACTGGCCGTTTTGTTGGGTTGGCTTGATCAGCAGGCTTATGGGGTCCTGGGCCTGCATCCTAACCTAAGGTACTCCTTCTTTTGACAGAACCATACAGAAAGACACATGAAGCACAACAGACTGGCTACAGCTTAAGACCAACCTCACAAATCTTTTTTTATTACAATTTTACAGAGAATATAAACAATGATCCTTATTATCCCTTTTTCCAGTTTGCATGGGTAGAGAGAAGCCAAAACTTGGCTAGTTAAAAAAACAAACAAACAAAACCTTTTACCTTTTTGCCAGCATGTCAGACTTCTGGGTTCCCTTCCCCCTAGCTCAACTCTAAGCCAGGCATTTTAAGGTTTGGGGAAATTCACTTTTCCTAGTTTGGAGGAACATTATAAAAGAAGAGATAGGAGCCATTGTAAACCCTGAAAGAAGGAAAAACACCATAGAAAAGTCTGGGGGCACCAATTAGGGTTGTCAAGAGGTACTGCCTCTCTTCCTATTGCGAATCGTGTTTTTCTTATTTGTTCCCCTTCCTCGTTTTCTTTTTCCCTCTCAGGCCTATTATAGGAGACATATTGCTCACCTCTGAATTTCTCTGCTGCCTGCTTTTCAGCTGCAGTTAGGATTTAGCTTAGAAACAACATAACATCCCTTCATGAGATGTCAAACACCTGAGTTAAATTTTGGAAAGCTTCTATATACCTATCAGGATCTTCAGAAAATCAGACTAAGCCTCCTTTTATTTGCCTAAGGACCTGCAATGAGAAGGGAACTTGAACCCTAGTGGCATCACCTCCATTAGGAATTTCCTATAGGGGTAAGAGCAAAGGTAGGGGAGTGGGAAATTTTGGATATGGTGGAGGTGGAAGAGCTGGTGGTGTGGTTTGAGGTGGCTCCAGATAAGAGGGGCTTGAAGGGCTGGGACACCCAACAGCTGTCTCAGATGGTTCCCCTGGAAGTTGCTTTTCTAATTTTGGGGGAATTCTTCTCTTTGGGCCTGCCTGATATGATTGCTAAAAGCCCTGAGTTGATTTTGTAATGCTTGCAAAGGTCTGGTAAAAAGGCTATGCCCTCGTGCAAAAGAAAATGAGCCACTTTTTTCTTTAAAATCTCAGGGTCAAAGGAGTCCTTGTGCTTCGTAATGCACTCCAGGGGAGTACAGGCTGAAGATGGTACCTATCTAGAAAGAAAAGCAACAAAAATGAGTCCCTTTAGTCTCCTTCCTTTTGGTGTGGCCCAGGGCAAAGAGGAAAACAGTGGGGGTATCCCTCTTGCTATTTTGCCTCTGTGGTTCCTGGGTCCTGGCACCTTGTTGAACACACCACCCATGGTTTCAGGGATAACCCCCAGCCATGGAACCAGAAGAACTAAGTGATTGGCGTTAATCATGCTCATGCAAGTGGCTCTAGTTCTCTGCCTGTGATTCTCCTTTGACTTCCTAGACTTGTGTGACCTGCCTGGCTCCCCAAAAACTAGATCTCAAGAAAAACTATATAATAGTTGGGCAAGGCCTCTGTAATGAAGGAGGAGTGCTAGATTGAACTCTATATCCTGCTATTATGGCTTGAGCTAAAGTGTTTACCCTTACAGAATGGTTCCTATTAACTTCATAACTAAAATCACCTTAGTAATTAAGTACCACTCTAATTGGGGGCAGAATAGTTGCCTTAAAAGAACATAGGGACTGAATGACTATTTTCCTGCTGATGGGACAGTATCAAGACTAAGATTTGGCTTCGGAGGATATTTTACTCCTAGTTGTTGAAGGTAGAATTTTCCCATTTACAGAGGCAGCATAAAGCCTGGTTTCCAGTAGAGAGGACCAGAAAGAGAAGGGAATTGGAAAGCTAGGGTGTTTTGGTAAAGGACCAAAAACGTGCCTCTCGGAGAAGATCCCTATTCCACTAAGTGGAGTTGTTGTCCTTGAGACACCATGTGCTCTCCAGACCAAGGGCGGAGAAAGACCTGGAAATGCCATGTTCTTTCCATACCAAGGGCAGAGAGAGATCTGGCAATGCCATATGCTCTCCAGACCAAGGGCTGAGAGAGACAGAGATGCTCACTTGTGGGTGTGGGGAGAACCCTCTGTTCCTAGGAAATCACAAACACAACTTCCCTTGAGTTATATTCCCAGTTACTATGACATTCCCTGATGTTGCTAAACAAGATTACTTTCCTGAACTGTAAAATTTCCCACACATCTTATCCACACGGAGAGGATATGAGAAATAAAGGTCATGGACTGGAAAGGAGGAAATTATGATAGGAAAGTTGGAGATCATGTTGCCAGCACTCCGATGGGGTGGTTGGAGGCTGGAGTCAGTTCAGAAGCCTTTGGATAACACACCTGGGGGTGGCCCTGGCCAGAAATCCTGAGTTGCCCCAGGACTTCTTCCAGTCCCATGCAACAGCTAAGTCCTCAGTTAAAGGTCTAAAATGGAGGCCGAGAGCCTCTGAATGAAAGGACAGAGTTGGAGTCCGCTCCTCTACTCACCATTTCAATGAATGTTGTACCTTAGTATTCTGGACAAACCCCCATTATGAAGTGGCTATGCTGTTGGGAGTATAAAGCTGGGTTCATTGTCATGCCCCAGGAAAATTTAGGACACAGACACACACGAGGAGTTTAGGAGCAGAGGTTGAATAGGTAGAAGAAAAGAGAAAGAGAAACAGCTTCTTCTATAGAGGAAGGGATCTCTGAGCAGAGAGAGGACCAGCTGGCAATGAATGCGCTGAGTTTTATAGTCCAGTTGAGGAGGCAGTGTCTGATTTATGTAAGGCTCGCAGATTGGGTTGATCAGGTATGACGTTCACATAGCACTCAGGGAAGGCTGGTTGCCTCACCCTAATCCTCTTATGCAAATGGGGCTTTCTAGTTGATCAGCACCACCATCTTGTCTGTTTCTTATAATACACATGGCTGGCAGAGAAGGGAAGATAGAGCCGCCATTTTGAAAATGTCTAGTCCTTAGTTCCTGCTGGCATTCACCTGTGCAAGCTCCCAGTTTGCTAGAAAATACTGTTTGCTAGAAAATGATTTGGGGCTGCTTTTTGTTAAAAGTAAAAGCCTTAATGAGGACTCCCATACCCTTGGTATCTGCCCAAGTAATTCCTTCTTAAGTCCTATATCAGTAAATAAATACAAGGGAAATACAGTACAGTACTTATTAAATCAGCCAACAATTGTTACATTGCTAAGCAAGTAATAAGCTTGTCTGAATTGTGCTTTAATACATTTTAAAGGGATTTCATTGCAACTCATTAAACTAATTTGAATATTTTGAACATTGCTTAGAAGTTAATTCATTTCTATTTCAACCAGACTGAAGACATTGCTAAAATAATATGCTTAGTTATAAGTTTTTCAAATCTATTGTTAGTTCAGTCTGGAAGAGCATAGTCTAGTCTGGAAGTGCAGTGACAAACTATTCAGAATTTAAACAATGGGTCTTTGGCATTTTTATTAGTTATGTCAAAAATCACTAAAGAATTGACTTGATCTTTGCAAATTTGTGTCTACCTTCTTACTTGCTCTTGCTTTTGTTGTTATTATGATTCAGTCTCTTGGCTGTCTAAAGGCTCACTGAAAAATCACTGACATGAAGTAGATAGTAGGATAAAAGGCATAAAAATTTATGTAACATATATATGTGGAAGACTTCACAATGAAGGCTTAACTTCCTAACGAGGTAGATAAGCTTATATACCATCTTAAAGTTATAGAAACAATAGGGCTTGAATCCTGGTAAAATAGGTTATGGGTAAAATAGGAGTGTTGAGGGGATTACTAGGGAGAATGAATGAATCCAGAATCAGAGATTAACTTGCTGTGGCTGTAGACTTGGTCTTTTCTGCAATTGATAATGTGATAAGGAGGGAAAGAAAAAACAATTGTTCTCCTTGGTCGGTTTGGATATTAGGCAGGTAAATGAACTTCAACAATATAGGAGAGACCATGGGGGTGGGAGGAGGTCAGAGAGACCTGGAGAAGGTAGGTATTTCATTTCTCTTTCAATCAAAGTGAAGAAATTGCTAAAATAGCAAGACACGAGTAGGCAAGGGGAGCCCCTGAGAAAGGAAAAGTCTGGGAAGGCTCATTCCAGAGGGACCACCCAAAATTTGCATATGAAAGGTTTGCTGGAGTGAGTGAGCACTTAGTCAAATGTGGGTAAGAAGGAAAGGAGGTACATAGGAAGAAAGAAATCCCCCAGAACACCTCTCTTAAGATGCCCCAGTAATCATTCATTCTACTGTTAAGATGTCAGAATATCTCTAGCTACATGCTTATAAAAAGGGCAAAAGGGACATTCCTAAGAAAACCCTGACACCATAAATATAGATTAGAACAGATAAGACAATTTCAAAGAGATACCCAAGCACACTAGGTATAGATTTGACTGCTACATAACCTTCATGGGGTGGGGGTAATGAGCAGGGCCACCATCAGGCAGGAATTCTGTTGATCACCAGCCCTGCACATGCACATTAACCAACAGTAAATTAGGGTCCCACAAGCCTAGGTGAGGCAAAGGCAGGGATTTAAGGCTGAAACAGCAAAAATTAGACAAAGGAAAGGGTGGAGACTTGAGATAGAAGAAGGAATTTGAAGAAAGTTTGACGTGATTAAACTCCCTGCACAGGTCACTTGGTGCTGTTTTCCTACAGGATCATCCTGCTCCTGCCTTGGGGCACATCTCTTTTTTTCTACAAGAAGCTCTTTAAATGATATTTCTATTCAATAAAATTATCTGCTATCTTTGTCCTGTGTCTTAGTTGAATTTTTTTCTTTCAAGTGTTACCAGAAAGGGGCCCCAATCCAGACCCCAAGAGAGGGATATTGGATCTTGCACGAGAATGAATTTGGGGCAAGTAAATAGAATGAAGTAAAAGCAAATTTATTAGAGAAGCAAAGGAACAAAAGAATGGCTACTCCATAAACCCTCCGGGCTGCTGGTTGGCTATTTTTATGGTTATTTATTGATCATATGGTAAACAAGGGGGGGATTATTTATGAGTTTTCCAGGAAGGGGGTGGGCAATTCCTGGAACTGAGGGTTCCTCCCGCTTTTAGACTATATAGGGTAACTTCCCAACATTGCTGTGGCATTTGTAAACTGTCATGGGCTGATGGGAGTGTCTTCAGCATGCTGATGCCTTATAAGTAACATATAATGAGCAGTGAGCATGACTAGAGGTCACTTTAGTAGCCATGTTGGCTTTGGTGGGTTTTTGCTGGCTTCTTTGCCCTTCCTGTTTTACCAGGAGGGTCTTTATGACCTGTATTTTGTGATACCAGTCCCGCAACCTCCTATTTCATCCTGTGACTAAGAATGCCTGACCTCTTGGGAATGTTGCCCAGCAGGTCCTAGCCCCATATTACCCAGCCCCTATTCAAGACAGAGTGGCTTTTGTTCAAACATCTGACACAAGTTAGACAAGAACTGGACATCTGCTCTCTCCAGTAACAAAAATGCCTTTTTTGTGGGTATTGGTTTCTGAGCCCCAACACAGTATTATCATAGGGATTGCAATTCTGACAACCTGTGTGAGGCTGGGCAAATTCATAACCCTTCAACGGTTCAGTTTTCTCATCTTTGAAATGGGAATGACAGTATGAGTTGATGGAGCAATTGCAGGGATAAATGAAGTAGTGCATAGTATAAGACATTGCTACGATTGTATTCCTGACTCTTAACTTTGATTCTTGCTTATTTGACAAATGTACTTTCATGGACAGCTCTTACGTAAACTTTTGACTGACCCACATCCATGCACTTGAGATTCTTTGGCACTTGCTTATTTGGCTCTGTAACTCAACCTTTCTACAAATAATGAATGAAAACTGACTGTATTGCAGGCATTTGTGTAAGGTATTTGGAATAAAAAAAATTCTGGTTGTTCCATGACTTTTCCTCTGATTAATTTACTCATTAAAGGATGACTCATTTTTGAAAAGTGTATTTCAGACTGTTCTGGATACAATATTCCAGACAATGAGGACAGGATATCCTTTCGCTCTTATCTCTCTGAATGGTATTCCATTCAGTGAGATGGTGGAGAGATAAATGCTATCTATGTCATTAAGTAACACTGAGGTTAAGTGATAATGAACGACCCTTTATACTCTCATGATTCAAATACATATATTATGACCATTTTAAACAATTATACTTTAAGTTCTAGGGTACATGTGCACAATGTGCAAGTTTGTTACATAGATACATATGTGCCATGTTGGTTTGCTGCACCCATCAACTCATCATTTACATTAGGTATTTCTCCTAATGCTATCCCTCCCCCAGCCCCCCACCTGGCCAGGCCCTAGTGTGTGATGTTCCTTGCCCTGTGTCCATGTGTTCTCATTGTTTAACTCCCACCTATGAGTGAGAACATGCGGTGTTTCATTTTCTGTCTTTGTGATAGTTTGCTTAGAATGATGGTTTCCAGCTTCATCCATGTCCCTGCAAAGGACATGAACTCATCCTTTTTTATGGCTTCATAGAATTCCATGGTGTATATGTGCCACATTTTCTTAATCCAGTCTATCATTGATGGACATTTGGGTTGGTTCCAAGTCTTTGCTATTGTGAATAGTGCCACAATAAACATGTGTTCTTGTGTCTTTATAGTAGCATGATTTATAATCCTTTGAGTATATACCCAGTAATGGTGTTGCTGGGTCAAATGGTATTTCTAGTTCTAGATCTCTGATGAATTGCCACACTGTCTTGCACAATGGTTGAACTAATTTACACTCCCACCAACAGTGTAAAAGCGTTCTTATTTCTCTACATCCTCTCCAGCATCTGCTGTTTCCTGACTTTTTAATGATTGCCAGTCTAACTGGCTTGAGATGGTATCTCATTGTGGTTTTGATTTGCATTTCTCTGATGGCCAGTGATGATGAGCTTTTTTTCATATGTTTGTTGGCTGCATAAATGTCTTCTTTTGAGAAGTGTCTGTTTATATCCTTCACCCACTTTTTGATGGGTTTTTTTTTTCTTGTAAATTTGTTTAAGTTCTTTGTAGATTCTTGATATTAGCCCTTTGTCAGATGAGTAGATTGCAAAAATTTTCTCCCATTCTGTAGGTTGCCTATTCACTCTGATGAAGTGAATAAAGTGCAGAAGCACTTTAGTTGAATTAGATCCATTTGTCAGTTTTGGCTTTTGTTGCCATTCCTTTTGTTGTTTTAGTCATGAAATCTTTGCCCATGCTTATGTCCTGAATGGTATTGCCTAGGTTTTCTTCTAGGGTTTTTATGGTGTTAGGTGTTACATTTGTCTTTAATTCATCTTGAGTTAATTTTTGTATACAGCGTAAGGAAGGGATCCAGTTTCAGCTTTCTGCATATGGCTAGTCAGTTTTCCCAGCACCATTTATTAAATAGGGAATCCTTTCCCCATTGCTTGTTTTCATCAGGTTTGTCAAAGGTCAGATGGTTGTAGATGTGTGGTGTTATTTCTGAGGCCTCTGTTCTGTTCCATTATTCTATATATCTGTTTTGGTACCAGTACCATGCTGTTTTGGTTACTGTAGCCTTGTAGCATAGTTTGAAGTCAGGTAGCATGATGCCTCCAGCTTCGTTCTTTTGCTTAGGATTGTCTTGGCAATGCGGGCTCTTTTTTTGGTTCCATATGAACTTTAAAGTAGTTTTTTCCAATTCTGTGAAGAAAGTCATTGGTAGCTTGATGGGCAGAGCATTGAATCTCTAAATTACCTTGGGCAGTATGGCCATTTTCACAATATTGTTTCTTCCTACCCATGAGCATGGAATGTTCTTCCATTTGTATGTGTACTCTTTTATTTCATTGAGCAGTGGTTTGTAGTTCTTTTTGAAGAGGTCCTTCACATCCCTTGTAAGTTGGATTCCTAGGTATTTTATTCTCTTTGTAGTAATTGTGAATGAGAGTTCACTCATGATTTGGCTCTCTGTCTATTATTGGTGTATAGGAATGCTTGTGATTTTTGCACATTGATTTTGTATCCTGAGACTTTGCTGAAGTTGCTTATCAGCTTAAGGAGATTTGCGGCTGAGACGATGGGGTTTTCTAAATATACAATCATGTCATCTGCAAACAGAGACAACTTGACTTCCTCTTTTTCCCAGTTGAATACTCTTTCTTTCTTTCTCTTGCCTGATTGCCATAGCCAGAACTTCCAATACTATGTTGAATAGGAGTGGTGAGAGAGGGCATCTTTGTCTTGTGCCAGTTTTCAAAAGGAATGCTTCCAGTTTTTGCCCATTCAGTATGATATTGGCATGGGTTTGTCATAAATAGCTCTTATTATTTTGAGATATGTTCCATCAATACCTAGTTTATTGAGAGTTTCTAGCATGAAGCATTGCTGAATTTTATCAAAGGCCTTTTCTGTATCTATTGAGATAATCATGTAGTTTTTGTCATTGGTTCTGTTTATGTGATGGATCACATTTACTGATTTGTGTATGTTGAACCAGCCTTGCTTCCCAGGGATGAAGCCAACTTGATTGTGGTGGATAAGCTTTTTGATATGCTGTTGGATTTGGTTTGGCAGTATTTTATTGAGGATTTTCACATTGATGTTCATCAAGGATATTGGCCTGAAATTTTATTTTTTTGTTGTGTCTCTTCCAGGTGTTGGTATCAGGATGATGCTAGTCTCATAAAATGAGTTAGAGAGGATTCTTTTTTTTTCTATTGATTGGAATAGTTTCAGAAGGAATGGTACCAGCCCCTCTTTGTACCTCTGGTAGAATTTGGCTGTGAATCTACTGGTTCTGGGCTTTTTTTTGTTGGTAGGCTATTAATTATTGCCTCAATTTCAGAACCTGTTTGGTCTATTCATAGATTCAGCTTCTTCCTGGTTTAGTCTTGGGTGGGTGTATGTGTCCAGGAATTTATCCATTTCTTCTAGATTTTCTAGTTTATTTGTGTAGAGATGTTTATAGTGTTCTCTGATGGTAGTTTGTATTTCTGTGGGATTGGTGGTGATATCCCTTTTATCATTTTTTATTGCATCTATTTGATTTTTCTCTCTTTTCTTCTTTATTAGTCTTGCTAGTGGTCTATCAATTTTTTTGATGTTTTCATAAAACCAGCTCCTGGATTCATTCATTTTTTGAAGGGTTTTTTTGTGTCTCTATCTCCTTCAGTTCTGCTCTGATCTTAGTTATTTCTTGCCTTCTGCTGGCTTTTGAATTTGTTTGCTCTTGCTTCTTTAGTTCTTTTAATTGTGATGTTAGGGTGTCAATTTTAGATCTTTCCTCCTTTCTCTTGGGGGCATTTAGTGCAATAAATTTCCCTCTACACACTGCTTTAAATGTGTCCCAGAGATTCTGGTATGTTGTGTCTCTGTTCTCATTGGTTTCAAAGAACATCTTTTTTTTCTGCCTTCAGTTCGCTATTTACCCAGTAGTCACTCAGGAGCAGGTTGTTCAGTTTCCATGTAGTTGTGCAGTTCTGAGTGAGTTTCTTAATCCTGAGTTCTAATTTGATTGCACTGTGGTCTGAGAGACAGTTTGTTTTGATTTCTGTTGTTTTACATTTGCTGAGGAGTGTTTTACTACCAATTATGTGGTCAATTTTAGAATAAGTGTGATATGGTGGTGAGAGGAAGGTATGTTCTGTTGATTTGGGGTGGAGAGTTCTGTAGATGTGTATTAGGTCTGCCTGGTCCAGAGCTGAGTTCAAGTCTGGATATCCTTGTTAACCTTCTGTCTCTTTGTTCTAATATTGACAATGGGGTGTTAAACTCTCCCATTATTATTGTGTAGGAGTCTAAGTCTCCTTGTAGGTCTCTGAGGACTTGTTTTATGAATCTGAGTGTTCCTGTATTGGGTGCATATATATTTAAGATACTTGGCTCTTCTTGTTGAATTGATCCCTTTACCATTATGTAGTGGCCTTCTTTGTCTCTTTTGATCTTTGTTGGTTTAAAGTCTGTTTTATCAGAGACTAGGATTGCAACCCCTGCTTTTTTCTTTGCTTTTCATTTGCTTAGTAGATCTTCCTCCACCCCTTTATTTTGAGCCTATGTGCATCTTTGCACATGAGATGGGTCTCCTAAATACAGCACACCAATGGGTCTTGACTCCTTATCCAATTTGCTAATCTGTGTCTTTTAATTGGGGCATTTAGCCCATTTACATTTAAGGTTAATATTGTTATGTTTGAATTTGATCCTGTCATTATGATGTTAGCTCGTTATTTTGCCCATTAATTGATGCAGTTTCTTCATAGCATCGATGGTCTTTACCATTTGGCATGGTTTTGCAGTGACTGGTACCAGTTGTTCCTTTCCATGTGGAGTGCTTCCTTCAGGAACTCTTGTAAGTCAGGCCTGGTGGTGACAAAATCTCTCAGCATTTGCTTGTCTATTATTCCTTCGTTTATGAAGCTTAGTTTGGCTGGATATGAGATTCTGGGTTGAAAATTCTTTTCTTTAAGAATGTTGAATATTAGTCCCCACTCTCATCTGGCTTGTAGGGTTTCTGTCGAGAGATCTGCTGTTAGTCTGATGGGCTTCCCCTTGTGGGTAACCCGACCTTTCTTTCTGGCTGTGCTTAACATTTTTTCCTTCATTTCAACCTTGTTGAATCTGGCAATTATGTGTCTTGGGGTTGCTCTTCTCAAGGAGTATCATTCTGGTGTTCTCTGTATTTCCTGAATTTGAATATTGGTCTGCCTTTCTAGGTTATGGAAGTTCTCCTGGATAATATCCTAAAGAGTGTTTTCTAACTTGGTTCCATTCTCCCTGTCACTTTCGGTACACCAATCAAACCTATATTTTGTCTTTTCACATAGTCCCATATTTCTTGGAGGCTTTGTTCATTTCCTTTCACTCTTTTTTCTCTAATCTTGTCTTCTCACTTTATTTCATTAATTTGATCTTCATTCACTAATATCCTTTCTCCCACTTGATCAAATCAGCTATTGAAGCTTGTGCATGCATCACAAAGTTCTCGTACTGTGTTTTTCAGCTACTTCAGGTAATTTAAGGTCTTCTCTACATTTTTTATTCTAGTTGGCCATTCATCTAACCTTTTTTCAAAGTTTTTAGCTTCCTTGGGATGGGTTAGAACATGCTTCTTTAGCTCAGAGAAGTTTGTTATGACTGACCTTCTATTGTCTACTTCTGTCAGCTCATCAAACTCATTCTCTGTCTGGTTTTGTTCCCTTGCTGGCGAGGAGCTGAGATCCTTTGGAGAAGAGATGCTCTGTTTTTTGGATTTTCAGCTTTTCTGCTCTGGCTTCTCCCCATCTTTGTGGTTTTATCTACCTTTGGTTTTTGATGTTGGTGTTGGTGACCTACAGATGAGATTTTGTTGTGGATATCCTTTTTGTTGATGTTGATGCTATTCCCTTTTGTTTGTTCGTTTTCCTTCTAACAGTCAGACCCTTCAGCTGCAGGTCTGTTGGAGTTTGCTGGAGGTCCTCTTCAGACCCTTTTTGCCTGGGTATCACCAGCGGAGGCTGCAGAACAGCAAAGATTGCTGCCTGATCCTTCCTCTGGAAGCTTCATCCCAGAGGGGCACCCACCTGTTTGAGGTGTCTGTCAGCCCCTACTGGGAGGTCTTTCCCAGTCAGGCTAAATGGGGGTCAGGGACCTGCTTGAGGAGGCAGTCTGTCTTTTCTTGGAGCTCAAATGCCATGCTGAGAGAAACACTGTTTTCTTCAGATCTGTCAGACAGGGATGTTTAAGTCTGCAGAAGCTGTCTGCTGCCTTTTGTTCTACTATGCCCTGCCCCCAGAGGTGGAATCTATAGAGGCAGTAGGCCTTGGTGAGCTGTGGTGGGCTCTGCCCAGTTTGTGCTTCCCAGCCTCTTTGTTTACACTGTGAGCTACTCCAGCCTCAGCAATGGTGAACGCCCCTCCCTCTGCCAAGCTCTTGTGTCCCAGGTTGATTTCAGACTGCTGTGCTAGCAGTGAGCAAGGCTCTGTGGGTGTGGGACCCACTGAGCCAGGAATGGGAGGGTATCTCCTGGTCTGCCGGTTGCTAAGACTGTGGGAAAAGTGCAGTATTTGGTCAGGAGTGTACTGTTTTTCCATGTACAGTCTGTCCTGGCTTCCCTTGGCTAGGAAAGGGAAATCCCCCGACCCCTTGTGCTTCCCTGGTGAGGCAATGCCCCACCCTACTTCTGCTTGCCCTCCTTTGGCTGCACCCACTGTCCAACCAATCCCAATGACATGAACCAGGTACCTCAGTTGGAAATGCAGAAATCACTTCTGTGATCTTCTATGTTGATCTTGCTGGGAGCTGCAGACTGGAGCTGTTCCTATTGGGCCATCTTGGAAGCGACCCTCCCATGACCATTTATTTTTAAAGTTTTATTTTTTTCCATGAGATGTAACTCTGGATTCTCTGCTGTGTTTTTTCAGTTCCCTTTCATCATATTTCTCATATCTTTTATCAGTATTCTACATAATTTCAAGAAAATATAGGCACTAATTATTTGAACTCTCATGATGTATTGTTTGATGGATTGAAAAGTAGAGATATCCAGACAGTTTTGGATCTCAGGAATATTGGCAGCCGCATTTGGTACCAATGTGAGTATCATGAGCTTATGTGGAATTATATTTAAGATTACTATCTAGTGTACTGAAGAGCAAGCTCTCTATGTGGATAAAAGATTCTTTTGGATGAAGAAAATAGGCATTTCTTAGATATCTCATTTCTGAGTAAATATTTGTCTGATTGGCTGGCATATTGTCCAACAACATGATTTGAAAGGTAGATTTGAAACAAGTGTTTGAATCTTTTAATATTCCCCCATATAAACATATTCACAAGATATGTTAGAGAAACTGAGAAATAAGTGTCTGCTTTACATTATCTTGCTAACCATTCACTTTTCCATGTTACATAAGTGTATCTATTAACTGAATTAACAGGCACATGGTTAGCCTATATTCCAGTCATCACTGCATGGACTAAGATGGCTATGCAAGGTCTAGGCACCTTATCACATTTCAATATATGAGGGCAAAAGGAGGAAAGAAAAGACATACTCCTCTTTCACTCTGGAAGTCACATATGATTGTTCTGCTTGCATGCTTTGTCCAGACCTTTGTTACATGTACCCAAATACCTACAAGGAGGGTAGGAAAATGTACTTTTGTTCTGAGTGATTGAATGCTTATGTAGAAGGAGGTTTTATTTTTCTAAAGTAATATGATTTGGCTGTGTCCCCACCCAAATCTCATCTCGAATTGTAGTTCCCATAATCCCCATGTGTTGTAGGAGCGACTCAGTGGGAAGTAATTGAATCCATGGGGGGCAGTTACCTCCATGCTGTTCTCATGATAGTAAGTTCTCACGAGATCCGATGCTTTTATAAGGAGCTTATCCCCACTTTCACTCAGCACTTCTTGCTGCCACCAGGCGAAGAAGGATGTGTGTGCTTCCCCTTCTGCCATGATTATAAGTTTCCTGAGGCCTCCCCAGCCCTGCAGAACTACAAGTCAATTAAACCTCTTTCCTTTATAAATTACCCAGTTCAGGGTATATCTTTATTAGTAGTGTGGGAACAGACTAATACAGTAAATTGATACCAGGTAGTGATGTGCTGCTAAAAAACAGTGCCTGAAAATGTAGAAGCAACTTTGGAACTAGGTAATAGGCAGAGGTTGGAACAGTTTGGAGGGCTCAGAAGAAGATAGGAAAATGTGTGAAAGTTTAGAACTTCCTAGAGACTTGGAGGGCTCAGAAGACATGAACATATGGGAAAGTTTGGAACTTCCTAGAGACTTGGAAGGCTCAGAAGACAGGAAGATATGGGAAAGTTTGGAACTTCCTAGAGATTTGGCTTTGACCAAAATGCCGATAGTGAAATTCACAATAAGGTCCAGGCTGAGGTGGTGGTTTCAGATGGAGATGAGCAACTTGTTGAAAACTAGAGCAAAGGTCACTCTTGCTATACAAAGAGACTGGTGGCATTTTGCCCCTGCCCTAGAGATCTGTGGAACTTTGAACTTGAAAGACATCATTTAGAGTACCTGGCAGAATTAATTTCTAAGTGGCAAGGCATTCAAGAGGAAGCAGAACATAAAAGTTTGAAAAATTTGCAGCATGATGATGCTATAAAAAAGAAAAAGACATCTTATGGGAGAAATTCAAGCCTGTTGCAGAAATTTGCATGGGTAATGTGTAGCCAAATGCTAAGCACAAAGAAATTAGGGAAAATGTCTCCAGGACATGTCAGACCTTTGCAGCAGCCCCTCCCATCACAGGCCTCGGGGCCTAGGAGTAAAAAATGGTTTTATGGGCCAGGCCAGGGCCCCCTCCTTGCTATGTGCATCCTAGATACTTGGCTCCCTGTGTCCCAACTATTTCAGCTGCAGCTGTGGCTAAGAGGGGCCAAGATACACCTCAGGCCATTACTTCAGAGGTTGCCATCCCAAGCCTTTGGTATTGGGCCTGTGGGTGCACAGAAGTCAAGAATTGAGGTTGGGAAACCTCTGACTAGATTTCAGAGGATGTATGGAAATGCCTGGATGCTCAGGTAGAAGGGTACTACAGGGACAGAGCCCTTATGGAGAACCTCTGCTAGGGTAATGTGGAAGGAAAATGTGGGGTTGGAGCCCCCACACAAAGTCCCCACTGGGGCATGGCCTAATGGAGCACTGGCAGTGCCCTAATGAACCCACAACTGAAA
This sequence comes from Pan paniscus, assembly GCF_029289425.2. Classification (NCBI taxonomy): domain Eukaryota; kingdom Metazoa; phylum Chordata; class Mammalia; order Primates; family Hominidae; genus Pan; species Pan paniscus. The sequence goes on along the minus strand of NC_073257.2, from coordinate 69,981,311 downwards.
AACCCCACATCCTCCAGACCCCAGAATAGTAGACCTACTGACAGCTTGCCTTGTGCACCTGGAAAAGGTGCAGGCACTCAACACCAGCCAGTGAAAGCAGTTAGAAGGGGTGCTGTACCTTGCAAAGCAACAGGGGCAGAGTTATCCAAGGCCATGGGAGCCCACCTCTTGCATCAGCATGACCTGGATGTGAGACATGGTGTCAAAGGAGATCATTTCAGACCTTTAAGATTTGACTTCTTTGCTGGATTTTGGACTTGCATGGGGCTCGTAGCCCCTTTGTTTTGGCCAATTTCTCCCATTTGTAATGGGTGTATTTACCCAATACTTTTACCCTCATTGTATCTAGGAAGTAACTAACTCGCTTTTGATTTTCCAAGCTCCTTCATGGAAGAGACTTGCCTTGTCTCAGATGAGACCTTGTGGACATTTCAGTTAAGGTTGAAATGAGTTAAGATTTTGGGGGACTGTGGGGAAGGCATGACTCATTTTGAAATGTGAGGACATGAGATTTGGGAGGAGCCAGGGGCAGAATGATATGGTTTGTCTGTGTCCCCACTCAAATCTCATCTTCAATTGCAGTTCTCATAATCCCCATGTGTTGTGGGAGGAGCCTGGTGGGAGGTAGCTGAATCATGGGGGTGGTTACCTCCATACTGTTCTTGTGATAGTGAATGAGTTCTCACAAGATCTCATAGTTTTATAAGGGGCTTTCCCACACTTTGCTCAGCAGTTCTTGCTGCCACCATGTGAAAAAGGACATGTTTGCTTTCCCTTATGCCATGATTGTAAGTTTCCTGAGGCCTTCCAAGCCCTGTGAAACTGTCAGTCAATTAAAGCTCTTTGCTTTATAAATTACCTGGTCTTAGGTATGTCTTCATTAGCAGTGTGAGAATGGGCTAATACATAAAGTGAGGAAGAGGGAGAACAGATACTTGCCAACAAACTAGGTTCTGACATATCTTCATAAAGTTTTGGGATAAATATCACTCCAGGCTTTCCCAGTGACATGTGGAACTCACAAATTATTTACTTGACAACCTATTGTAGGCAAAAGAGGACAAGAGCCAAATAGAGAGTTAATGTTTTTACAAAGCTTGGCCTTACTTACTTTTGCTAGATTTACACTTGGATGCCTGATGAAAGAAAAAAAATCAAGAGACATTTTCAGATTTGGGGGATGCAAGTTTCTAATAGTATTGCTGAACCTTACATAGGTGTAGTATCAAACAAAGCCTTAATTAACCAATATGTACACACTATTAAAAAAAACTCTAGCAAGTGCTTCTATTATAAATTTGAAAACTGAATGCTCAGTTAAAATTTACTTTTGAAAAAGAAACTTGTAATCTCAAAATTTTAGGAAAACAGTACTTTTCTTTGTATTAAGTAATAAAAAAAGACAATTTGTGGCAAATTAATATAATAATGCTCTTCACTACTGGACCTCTTTCAACATTGACATCAATTTTGCCAATTAAAAAAATCCAGATGAAGTAGAGAATAATTAATCATACACTACATTAATATGAACTAAAAGTCTGTACTTTCTAAAAAATTAAAGAAGTGAGGAAAATGTCAATGTAATATATAATATAAATGTGACTTCTTTTTAGAGGTTTAAGACATTGCAGCCTGTTACCTTAGGGAAATGGGTGATGGAATTTTAAAGGCTGGAGAATAAATTGACAGCCTTGTAATTTTCTGAGAGTACTACTCAAGTGGTAGCAATTATTTTAAAAGATTATTGTGAAATGTGTGGAATCTGGAAGGCAATTAATGATGTCTAAAAATGTACTGTTCATAATCGGTGAGGATGTTCTTTTTGTCCAGCTTCAGCAGTCATGACACATCTGCATTACCCCATCCCTTTTGGCTGTCACAGTTCCAGAATGGCACAGGGTAAGGAGCCTTTCAGGATTAGCCCATAAGTTTTCATATACTTTGGAAGATAGAAGGAGGATTTCCCAAAACGGATCTAGGAGCATCCATTTCTCAGGGTTGACAAGATTTTAGGTGGATTACCAAATTATCTAATGGTTGTACAAACTTTTTATTTACTTTGTAGATATAAAAAAATGTAAATGGAGACTATAGTTATATTGGTCTGAGGATACCACACATCAAGTCATCACAGTAATATATCATTTTCATATTCAAGATTGCAGTCTTTCACTTTCAATTATATTTATTATTCTGAAGAATAAATCTTATCTAATGTTTACCCTACAACTTTGACAGTGAATTGTAGACCAAAGAAATAATGTTTTCTCTGTGACTTGGTAGAATGTCAGAACTATTTGCCAAGCCTTCACCATATGTTGGGCATGATAAACACAAGAATATTGAAAGCTAACAATTTTTATTCTCATTTTCAGATGGAAAAAAGAGACACAGTACAGTTAGGTAACTTGTCTAAGTTGGGAAATTAGAGATTTCTGTTTTGAATCTAGGTCTGTCTGACATTGCATACCCACACAGGTTTTTTTAAATGAGAGCTTTTAGGTTAGAGGACAGTTTAGAAGACTCCTTGACAATGAAAAGATTTAGCCCTAGTAATATGACTTTGGACAAAGAAGTATCTTCTGAAGAGATGAAGTTTTAGCTTCCTTACATTTTCCCAAACTAATTTGTTTCCACTCATGATTTATCCTCAGAAGTTGGTGCAAGTTTCTTTTGCTTTATATGCTGGCTCATTATTCAACTAAGCGTGGTTTTCTCTAATCCAAATCCATGTAGTCTATTTATAATTTTTAAAAATAAGACTATCTTTACGAGCAGTTTTAGGTTCACAGCAAAATTAAGATGAAGGTATGGAGATTTCCCATATCCCTCCCAGCCACACAAATGCATTGCCTCTCCTGTTATTAACATTTCTTACGAGAGTGGTGCATTTGTTACGATTGATGAACCTGCATTGACACATCGCAATCATGCAGAGTCCACAGTATATATTTTGGGTTCACTTTCCATATTTAACATTCCATGAGTTTGGACAAATGTATAATGCCATGTATTTACCATTATAATATCATAAAACATGACAGTTCACTATCCTAAAAATGCTCTGTGCTCTGCCTTTTTTTTCCCTCTCTGCTCTAACCCTTGGCAAACTTTGGCAACTTTTTACAGTTTCCATAGTTTTATCTTTTCCAGAATATCACATAGTTGAAATCATACAGTAGGTAGCATTTTCAGGTTAGCATTTTGGACTTAGTAATGTACATTTAATTTTCCTTCATGTGTTCTCATTGTTTGATAGTTAATTTATTTAAAAAATTATTTTAGATTCAGAGGGTACACATTCAACTGTGTTACAAAGGCATGTTGCATGATACTGAGGATTGGCGTGTGACTGAACTCATCACACAGGTAGCGAACATATTATCCAATAGTTAGTTTTTAAACCCTTACCCTCCTCCACACTTTCCCCTCTTATATTCCATGGTGTCTTTTATTCCCATTTTTATATCCATGTATACCCACTATTTAGCTTCCACTTATAAGTGAGAACATGTGGTATTTGGTTTTCTGTTCTTTTTTTATTTTCTTAGGATTATGACCTCTAGCTATATCCATGTTGCTGCAAAGGACATGGTTTCATTTTTTATAGCTGTATAGTATTCCATGATGTACACATACCAAATTTTCTTTATCTAGTGCACTGTTGATGGGCACCTAGGTGGATTCCATGTCTTTGTTGTTGTGAATAATGCTGTGATAAACATATGAGTGCATGTGTCTTTTTGGTAGAATGATTTATTTTTCCTTGGGTGAATAGTAATGAGATTGCTGGGTCAAATGGTAGTCCAACTCAGTTCTCTGAGAAATCTCCAAACTGCTTCCCACAGTAGCTGAACTAATTTACATTCCCACAAACAGCATATAAGCATTCCCTTTTCTCTGCGACCTCACCAACATCTATTACTTTTTGACTTTTTAATGATAGCCATTCTGATTGGTATGAGATGGTATCTCCTTGTGGTTTCGATTTGCATTTCTCTGATGATTAATGATATGGAGCATTTTTTAATATTTTTGTTGGCCACTTGTATGTTTTCTTTTGAGAAGTGTCTTTTTATGTCTTTTGGCCACTTTTTACTGGGGTGATTTGTTTTATGCCTGTTGAATTGCTTAGGTTCCTTATATATTCTAGATATTAGTTCTTTTTCAGATGCATAGTTTGAAAATATTTTCTCCCATTATTTAAGTCTTTAATTCATCTTGTTAATGTTTGTATATGGTGAGAGGGAGGTGCCCAGTTTCATTCTTCTGAATATGGTTAAAATCCTACTGATTTTTGTATATTAATTTTGTGTACTGAGACTTTGCTGCAGTTAGTTATCAGGACTAGAGGTGCTTTGGCAGAATCTTTAAGAATTTCTAGGTATAGAATTATATCATTTGTGAAGAGAAATAATTTGACTTTTTCTTTTCCTGTTTGAATGCCTTTTATTTCTTCCTCTTGCCTGACTGCTCTGGCTATGTCTTTCAGTACTATGTTGACTAGGAGTGTACATCCTATTCTATAGTGAAGGTGGTCTTATTACTGTTCTTAGGGGAAATGCTTCTAGCTTTTGCCTGATGTGTATTAAGTTGGCTGTGGGTTTGTCATAGATGGCTCTTATTATTTTGAGACGGGTTTTTTCGACATCTCGTTTGTTGAGGGTTTTTCTCATGGAAGGATGTTAGATTTCATTGAATGCTTTTTCTGTTTCTATTGAGATGATCTGTGATTTTTGTTTTTAATTTTATCTATGTGGTGAATCACATTTATTGATTTGTGTATGTTGAATTATCCTTGCATCCCAGGAATAAAGCCCATTTCATGGTGAATTAACTTTTTAACGTGCTGTGGCATTCTGTTTGCTCATATTTTGTTCAGGATTTTTGCATCTATGTTCATGAGGAATAATGGCCTGAAGTTTTCTTTTTTTCTTGTGTCTTTGATAGATTTTTGGTATCAGGATGATACTGGTTTCCTAGAATGAAGAGAGAACATCTCTCTTTGTTTTCTTAAAATAGTTTCTGTAGGATTGCTACCAACTCTTTGTATGTGTGGTAGAATTTTGCTGTGATTCTATCTGGTCCAGGGCTTTTTCTGGACAGTAGGTTTTTAAAATTACTGATTCAGTTTCATTACTTGTTATTGGTACGCTCATGATTTCTGTTTCTTCCTGGTTCAATCTTAGAAGATTGTGTGTTTCCAAAATTTTATCCATTTCCTTTAGATTTTCTAGCTTGTGTGCATAGAGGTGTTCACAGTAGTGTCTGGGAAACTTTTGTATTTCTGGGGAATCAGTTTTGATGTCACTTTTGTCATTTCTGATTATGTTTATTTGGATCTTCTCTGTTTTTTTCTTTTTTAATTTGCTAGTGGTCAATCAATCTTGTTTATTCTTTCAACAAACCAACTTTTTGTTTCATTGATCCTTTGTATGAATTTTTGGGTCTCAATTTCATTTAGTTCTGCTCCAATTTGAGTGATTTATTTTCTTCTGCTACTGTTGGGTTTAGTTTGTTTATGTTTTTCTAGCTTGCTTATGTGTAAGATTAGGTTGTTAATTTGAGATCTTTTTGTCTTCTTGATACTGGCATTTAGAGCTATAAACTTTCCTCTTAACACTGCTTTTGCCATATCCCAGAGGTTTTGCTATGTTGTGTCTCTGTTTTCATTTGTTTCAAATTTTTTTTATTTCTGCCTTGATTTTATGTTTACATAGGAATCATTCAGGAGCAAATTGTTTAGCTTCAATGTATTTGTGTAGTTTTGAGAGCTCTTCTTGGAATTGATTTGTATTTTTATTCCACTGTTGGCTGAAAAAATACTTGGTATGATTATGGTGTTTTTGAATTTATTGAGACTTGCTTTATGACGGAGGATGTGGCCAATCTTAGAGTATGTTTCATGTGCAGATATGAAGAATATATATTTTGTGGTTGATGGGTGTATTATTCTGTAGATTTTTACTAGGCCTAATTGGTCAAGTGTCAAATTTAAGTCCAGAGTTTGTTTGTTGGTTTTCTGCCTCAATGATCTGTCTAGTGCTATCAGTGGGGTCTTGAATCCCCTTCTATTATTGTGTGGCTGTCAAGGTGTACTTTTTAATGTCTAGAAGTAATTGTGTTATATATCTGGATCTTTCAATGTTGGGTATTTACACACTTAGGATGGTTAAGCCTTCTTGTTGAATTAAACCCTTTATAATTATGTAGTGTCCTTTTTTGTCCTTTTTCACTGTTGCTAGTTTACATCTATATTATCTGATATAAGAATAGCAACCACTGCTCTTTTCAGAGCTCAATTAAAGACCAGTCCTTGTTTTTCATTTGCATGATAGATCTTTCTCCATTCCTTTACTTTGAGCCTGTGGATGTCATTACATGTGAGATGGATCTCTTGAAGACAGCAGGAAGATGAGCCTTCTTATTTTATCCAATTTGCCACTCTATGTCTTTTCAGTGGAGTTTTTGGGCCATTTATTTTCAAGGTTGACATTGATTTGTGACATTTTATTTTGTCATAGTGCAGAGTACTGCTCAGGTACACAGCATGGGCAAGAAAGTGTGGGGAGAGTGGCTCACTTGTGTTTTAGTCTCACAGCCACCTGTTCATTTATTTTTAGCATGGAATAATATTATATTGTCTGAATGTACTGAAGTTTATTAATCCATTCATCTACTGAAGGACATCTCGGCCATTTCCAAGTTATGGCAATTATGAATACACCTACCATTAACATCCATGTGCAGATTTTTGCATGGACATGTGTTTTTAACTCCTTGGGTAGATACCAAGGAGCTCAATTGATGGATCATACAGAAGACTATAATTAATTTTGTAAGAAACTGTGAAATGGTCTTGCAAAGTGCTTGTACCATTTCGTATTCCCACCAGCAGTGAATGAGTTTCTGCTGCTCCACATTCTCACCAGCATTTGGTGTTGTCAGTGTTCCAGATTGTGGTCATTCTAGTTGATGTATAGTGGTGTCTCATGGTTGTTTAAATTTGCATTTCCTGATGACGTATTATGTGAAGCATCTTTTCATATGCTTGTTTGCTAGTTATATATCTTCTTGGGTGAGGTGTATATTAAGATCTTTGACCTATTTTTAAAATTGGGTTATTTGTTTTCCCAGTGTTAAAATTTTAAATTCTTTGTATATTTTGATGTTTTTTAATCAGATGTGTGTTTTGAAAATTTTCTATCCTATTCTGTGGCCTGTATTCTCATTGTCTTGACATTGTCTTTTGCAGAGCAGATGTTTTTAATTTTAATGAAGTCCAACTTCTCAAGTATTTCTTTAGTCATCATATCTGAAGTCAAGTAGAATTTCTCCTATGTTATCTTCTAGAAGTTTTATAGTTTTGCATTTTACATTTAGGTTTATGATCCATTTTGAATTAATTTTTGTGAAGAGTATAAGGTCTGTGGCGAGATTTATATTTTTGCATGTGGATATTCAGTTGTTTTAGCACCATTTATTGAAAAAACTATCTTTGCTCCATTGTACTGCCTTTGCTCCTTTGTCCGAGGTCAGTTGTTATTTATGTGAATCTACTTCTGTGCTGTCTATTCTGTTCCATTGTTCTGTTTGTTCTTTTGCCAACACCACATGGTCTTTATTACCACGTCATTTTAAAGTGAGATTATGTCAGTCCTCTAACTTGTTCTCCTCTTTAGTATTGTGTTGATTAGTCTGGGTCTTTTCCTTCTCCACATAAACTTTAGAATCAGTTTGTCAATATCCACAAAGCATCTTGCTGTGATTTCAATTGGGATCACATTGAATCTATAAAATAGACCAAGTTGGGAAGAACTAGGATTTTGATATTGAATTTTCCTATTTATGAATATGGAATATATCTTGATATAGTTACTTATTTGATTTCTTCATCAGAATTTTTTACTTTTCCTCATATTGATCTTGTACATATTTTGTTTGATTTATACCTAAGTATTACATTTTTGGAGGTGCTAATGGGAATGGTATTTTGTTTCTAAATCCAAATTGCAGTTTTTCCTTGCTAATATTTAGGTAAGGAATTGATTTTTTCTACATTAACCTTGTATCCAGAAACTTGTTATAATCACCTGTTCCACAAGTTATTCTGTTAATTCTTTAAGATTTTCTATAGAGATGATCATGTTATCTGTGAATAAAGACAGTTTTATTTCTTCCTTCCCAGTATGTATACCTTTTATTTTTTTCTTGTCTTATTGTATTAGCTAGTACTTCCAGTATAATATTGGAAAGGAAGGTAAGAAGACACATCCTTGCCTTGTTCTTGATCTAAGTAGGAAATCTTCAAATTTCTTACCATTAGGTGTGATGTTAGTTGTAGGTTTTTTGTAGATATTGTTTTTCAAGTAGAAAAATTTTCCTCTAGTCCTAGTTTACAGAGAGTTTCTATCATGATTGGGCATTGGATTTTTTCAAATGCTTTTTCTGCATCTATTGGTATAATTATGTGATTTTTCTTTTTTAACCTCTTGATATAATGGATTACATGTACAATTTTTGAATGTTGAACCAGTTTTGCTTACCTGGGATAAACCAACTCGGTTGTGGTGTATAAATATTTTTATATGTAGTTGAATTAACTTTGCTAGTAGTCTGTTGAGGATTTTTGCATCTATGTTCATGAGAAATATTGTCTTTAGTTTTCTTTTATTCTAATGTCTTTGTCTAATTTCGATATTAGGGTAAAGCTGACATCATAGAATGAGTTAGCAAGTATTTCCTCTTCTGTCTTCTAAAGGAGATTATAGAATATTCCCATAATTTCTTTCTAAAATGTTTGATAGCATTCACTAGTGAACCTATCTGGGACGAATGCTTTGTTTTTGTAAGGTTATTAATTATTAATTAAATTACTTTACTAGATCTAGGCCTATTCAGATTGCCCATCTCTTCTGTGAATTTTGACAAATTGTGCCTTTTAAGGAATTGATTCACTTAATCTTTGTTATCACATTTATGGGCATAGAGTTGTTCACATTATTACCTTATTACATTTTTAATGTCCATAGGACCTGTAGTAATGTCCCCTATTCCATTTCTAATATTAGTAATTTGTGTTCTTGCTCTCTTTTTCATATTTACCTGACTCAAATCTTGTTGATTTTATTGATCTTTTCAAAGAACCACCTTTTGGTTTCATTGATTTTCTCTATTGATTTTGTTTGCAATTTCATTGATTTCTGCTCTAATTCTTATTTTTTTTCTTTTCTTTTGATTACTTTGGATTTAATTTGATCTTTTTCTAGTTTCTTAAACTGGAAAATTAGATTGTTGATTTTAGGTCTTTCCTCTTTTTTAATATGTGCATTCGATGACTTAAATTTCTTTGTAATTACTGCTTTTACTGCATCCCACAAATTTTGATGAGTTGTCTTTTCATTTTAATTTAGTTCAAAATATGTTTACATGTCTCTTGAGATTTCTTCTTTGACTTATATGTTATTTAGAAGTGTGTTGTGTAGCTGCCACACATTTTGATATTTTCAAGTTATCTTTCTGTTACTTATTTCTGGTTAAATTCCACTGCGGTCTGAAAGCAGACATTTTATGATTTCTATTCCTATAAATTTAAGGTGTGGCCCAGAATGTGGTCTATCTTAGTGAATGTTTCCTCTATTTATAATTTTAATGAAGAATGTTAACTCTATATTGTGGGGAAATTCCTGAGCCTTCAATCATAGTAAATTAAAGAACAAAAATTTATACCCACAGCTTCTCTGAAATAATCTATTCAGGATCATCAAGGACACTAGCTTCTTGTGCCTGAGTGTAATCACCAGCCCCGTCTTAATTATTATTGTTAAAAGTGATACATATTATTTTTCTGGCTTTGGTCTTTCAGACTGTTTTGAGGTATTTAATGTCACTAATGATACTACTACTATGGCTGAAAAAAGGTAGAAGAAATCTAATTCTTATCTAAAGTCACTAGATGAAGAACTCCACTTTATAGGGGTCTATTTGTTCTACTTGGATAGATTGGTACTCTTGGTTCATGCCAGGATCATATGGGCTTCTGAGTGGTTCAAAAGCAGGTTTTGCTGCTGTAGTGGAGGAGTTTGGGTGCCAGCTGTCCTGTACTGACCCTGAGATCTAGAACAAGGTAAGGTCTAAGGCTTGTGAGTAAAGATGCATACAAATTCAGCATGGTCTCAAATTTTTGATAATTCTGAGCAGTCTGGTGATAAACTTAATTCTATAAGAAAAGCTATTTTGTATCTCTTAAAAATCTTCTCTGCTTCTGCCTGCTTGCAGGAGGCAGTGTGCTGAAGTGGAGAGAATGCAGCATCTGAAATATACTAATTGGTCCTGGCTGTGACCAAGAGGTCCCATATGGTCTTAGTCTAGTCACTCAACCACACCAAGACAATTTCCTCCATCAAAAACTTATCACAATAATAATACATACATTCATAAGGTTATTGTAAAGTTCTAATAAAAAGAATCAGATAAAGCTTCTCTTTATACTGAAAGCTAGTTGCCACAGAGCCTTTTTGGAAAAGGATTAGCAATATAAATCCAATGGAAAGTTTATCATTCTTCCTAATTTGTTGCTATATTTTTCTATGGGTGATCCTGGCAGGGTCAATGTTAACTAAGGGGAAATCTTGCAATAGTTCATCATAGTAGTATAGATGGTAATGGCATTAGTTACAGATTAAAAGAAGTCTATAAGTACTAATTTTTCTTTCCTATCAATATATTTAAAAATAATTGAAGGCTTTAGAAACCAGTTGTCCCACACACATAAATCCTACTTCTCTTAATAACTGTGACAAGAAATTCTTGCATACTTCTTGAGACATAACCTTGTGGATTACACGATGGGGTAGAATATAATGTGATCTCTATTGTCTATGTAATTAAAATTTATTTTCTATTTAACACTCCAGCACATAAAAATTGATGGATTTATGTTAAAAAGTTTGATATGTGTAATTGGGATTTTCTAACAAAATGTGGGCTGTATAACATATATATTGTTGACTTCAGAGGACTGTAGGACAATAGAGGTGTATAGGGCTGCTGGTAGGGTAAGACACACTTTGTCTTTGGCAGCTGAAACTGTAGTCCATCTATAAGGTTGTTTCTTTCTTATTGGGCAAGTCATATTCTACATATTATGGTGTCAAAGTTGAGATTCTAAGAAATCTGTGTTCAAGTTCCAGAATTTGGCATTATTGTCAAGTCCTGAAGTATCATACTTTCCTACTAGAAAGGTCAAATTGGATCTGATATCCAAATATCCCAAAAAATGAAAATGCTTATTAAAAGAGAAACATCCTGAGAACCTTGTTTTTTGTTTTTTTTGAGACAGAGGGTCACTCTTGTTGCCTAGGCTGGAGTGCTGGAGTGCAGTGGCACGATCTCGGCTCACTGTAACCTTTGCCTTCCCAGTTCAAGTGATTCTCCTGCCTCAGCCTCCCCAGTAGCTGGGATTACAGGCGTGCGCCAACACGCCTGGCTAATTTTTGTATTTTGAGTAGAGACGGGGTTTCACCGTGTTGGCCAGGCTTTTCTTGAACTCCTGACCTCAAGTGATCCACCTGCCTCAGCCTCCCAAAGTGCTGGGATTATAGGCCTGAGCCATTGCGTTTGGCCATGTCTCAATAATCTTTAAGAAATTTCAGCAGGATACGATGTAAGGAGATGAGCATTTGCAGCAACATCCACTATCACTGATTTCTTCACACTATCCATTTGCTCTAAAATAAACACAGTTCTCAACGTTTGCCATGAGCATTGATAAGTCACAAAGCAGATGTACTGATCTGCAGAGATCAATTTGTGAACAAGCTGCTTTGCATATAGGCAACTTCATGCAGCATGCTACAGGATAAGGGGTTGCAGCAGGGATTAATTTATCTTTGCCCTATATAGTAGAATTACAAATATTTAATTTCAAAATAAGTTTCCTTGTGAAATAGAAAATTATGTAAGACTGTGTTATTTATTAAAATGCCAAAATGATTACAGTTCTATCAGTAATACTTTTAAGGCTGCTAATGAAATTTAAAATATTTATAGATCATTACCCATTATTTTCTTGAAAAACACTGGCAAAAGAGTCAATTAACAGTGATTAACAGTGATGATACTAACAGCTGACACACATTAAATTTATATTATACACCAGACTCTGTCCTGAGTGCTTTATTATCTTTATCTACAATTGTTGTATAAGATATGTTAAGGCTTTGAGGAAGTAGATCATTTGCTTATGATTACTATTCAATGAGTATTGTTTGGGCAGGAGCATGCTGGTCAAATTTCAAAGGCCACACTCTTTATGTTTACACTACACTGCTTCTTTCCCATCACATGCTTTCTGCTTGGGTTTTATAAGTAAAGGGGTGTATGGAGGACTATAAGGCACTGGGGATATACTCATAAATAATGGGTGATATTTGCAAATATGGGCAGCATCATGAGGAAGATGCTATTTAAATCACGACTCAAAGCTATCATGTATCTTTTCTCCATTGATTCTCCTCAAAACCAGTGTGGTCAGAAAAAGGTTATATTGGCAAATAGAATATATCATTTATTAAATGATATATTTATTAAATAACACAGTCTTACATAATTTTCTATTTCACAAGGAAACTTATTGTTCAGTTAGAAGCCACTTACTCAACAAGAGTGTTAAGCATGTGCAAAGAGTTGTGACAATCCCTGGCAAGAATCTGAAGATGAAAGTGCTTAATTTCTAGTAATTTTTTCCCACAATAGCCACACCTGAAACCAAAGTTGAGGGCTGCTTTTCGCATGGGCTACTGCAGTCTGTCATGCTTGATTCCATTGAAAAGTATTTGCACATAATTTTCTCTTCATTGGGAAGTTTTATTCTCCGTAGCTTCAACTCGTCCACATCCTGAACATCGCTGAAGGTTCTAATAAAGTCCCAAGGATTCTTTACCAGATCACACTGATATTTTTCCTGTCTCACTTCTTATTACTGGAAGAATATGCTGCCATTACTCTAAGCCATCAGCTGATCATGTTCTCGTATTACTTTTGCTTCTTACAAAATCCTACAAGCTCAGGGACATTGTCTTCATTTATTTATCTTCTCAATGGTTCTTGTACACTCTGTCATATCATAAGGTGAAATGGAGACTTGTCGATTTCTGTCATTTTAGAAATTGGGCTCATTTAAATGCTTATTTTAAAAATTGATTCCTATGATGATTCCTTTCCGTACTGCACGTGATCTAAGCATAAGTCCTAAGTGACTTCCCAAGATCTCATTCAACACAAAATTGCAATATCATGAAAAGCTGAGAGTATTAAGAAATGTCTTTTAAATGGATTCAATTAAATTTTACATACTTTCCCATTTTCTCTTATCAGGCGAGTTGTTAGCATATATTTGTGTATTGGGATGACTCCTGTTCCTTGCATTTTTTCCACACAAGCAATTCGCAGTATTCTCTTTATAAACTGCCAGTCCCTAAAAAGAAGTACTGCATTTTAAATGAAGAGCATTTATAGAGATCATCCATGAGGATGATTATTCTCCCTTTTCAAATAGGAAATGTAAGAAATTTCATTTTATCATAATTCTCCAGCCTCCATCTACATGAAACTTTTGCAGTTGTTCTTCTTTCAATATATCTGTATGCTTGACTTTTCAAATGTGCTGAGCTGACAAGTCCTCAGCTACTCATGACTCAGTACTAGTAAAGTAGATAAACAGTACTCAGATTTATTTTGTGGCTGACAAAGGAGCTCCATTTTTCTCTCTGGGAATCCTTGTTTTTTTTAACTTTTATTTTAAGTTCAAGGGTACATGTGTAGGTTTGTTAGATAAACTTGTTTCATGGGGTTTGTTGTACAGATTATTTCATCACCCAGGTATTAAGCCTAGTACCTATCAGTTATTTTTCCTGATCCTCTCCCTCCTCCCACCCTCCACCTCAGGTAGGCCCCAGTGTGTGTTGTTCCCCTCTATGTGTCCATGTGTTCCTATTATTTAGCTCCCACTTATAAGTGAGGACATGTGGTATTTGGTTTTCCATTCCTGTGTTAGTTTGCTAAGAATAATGACCTCCAGCTCCGGGAATCTTTTTTTTAACCATCATTTATTCATTGATTGAGAGTTTCTTATGAGCTGTGAAATGTTCTAGGATTTGGTGCTACAGCAATTCAAACTTCAGAAGTCCCTGCCCTCACAGAGCTTACATTTTAGTGAGGGCAAACAATGACAACAACGAAAATATAATATAGCTCTACATTCTCTTATGTGTAATTATGAAGTGGAACACTTTTGAAAACCAAGTTTTTTCCTAATTCATCTGCTCACAAAGTCTGACTTGGCTTCATGAAAGACAGCTTATACTCTTTATTCATCACATTTAATCTTCCTTTTCTTGAATTTTAGTTCATTGACTCCTTATTGCTTTCACAGCTCTCTTCTATCTTTAAAATAAAATTGATTTTTGTTTTTCATGATGATTTTTTTTTTCAGCAGAGAGAGCCTTGGCCTACCGTGTCTCACTACATCTTACTTAGCAACCCACTCATACCAGCTTCTTTCAAAACAAACTGAAGGTATAGAAAAGTTAAATAAACTCACATCCAACCAATTGGCCATAGTAACTGTCTGTATAGACATATATCTTAGTGTATATTTTAGAACACGACCCCCAGGAGTCTGAATTCAGAATATTGACTTCATTTTTCTCATTAGCACCTAATATCACCAAGTCACTCTAATGACAAAATAAAGGGATGGCAGAATGTGTCTAACTTCTCTTTTATTTCTGTTACTACTTCTCTTAGTTCCTCAGCAGGAGTCAGACAGCTCTTCACACATCTTCAGGGTAATATGGTTAAGTCCATATTGTTTTTCTCTCTACTTATGATTAGATAACACCATCTTACATTTTAGTACATTTATAAAATATTTTTAAAGTTTTTACTAAAAATGATTTTATTCTACAATAAAATCCTCTGTTAACATTTAAGTTAAGATATAGAAGGAATACTACCTATTTTATCTTGGGCAATTTAAACTCTCTGAGGTTTTTTAAAAATTCATCATTAAAATGGGAATGATAAACTTTCCTACCAATACTACTCTATTATTAATATACCCTTATTTTCTAATGATTTATATCTCACTATATTGTTTTAAATATCAAATGCTTTAATGTTTATGAAAACCCTTTGCAAACACTAATGTCCATTCAATGTTATTTTTGGTTCTGTGATTAGTAGAATAAGAAGATGACTATTTGGAATATGTAGGAATGTTCCAAAACAGTTAAATTAAATGATAATGATTATATAAAAAAAATCCATTTATCAATTCTAGAAAAAAAGGCATATAAAGGCTACAAATCTGAGAATGTATGAAGCTTAAAAGTAATAAAATGATTTGATTTTA
Organism: Pan paniscus; assembly: GCF_029289425.2. Taxonomy (NCBI): domain Eukaryota; kingdom Metazoa; phylum Chordata; class Mammalia; order Primates; family Hominidae; genus Pan; species Pan paniscus. The sequence continues at coordinate 69,965,893 of NC_073257.2, read as the reverse complement.
AGAAATAAAGTGTACTCAATCAGTAATCTTAACAAAATTAGCATGACATGAAATATAAATTACCTCAACAAAATTTACAAGACATTTTGCACATATTTGGACTTCTGCTTTCATGATAAAAGAAATAAAATTGTAAGAAAAGATTAGGGTACAAAGGATTTTTAGTATTACCTAGAGCAATCAGTTTAATAACAAAGCTCTGAAATAGCATATGTAAAAGCATTTATATAAAAAATCAAAGATTGAAAAATATGTCTAAAAACTGCTAAAATTTCTTTCTAGTTGCAATATGCTTGTACTAGTCAAAATAAACTTAGGCGGATTTACTCTAAATTGGGTTTCCACTTAATTTTTAAGTATGTATTAGACAGGTTTGTGATCAAATATTTGAAGATGGATTTCACTATTGTTTTGAGGAGTATTAATAATAAAAGTTTCATTTTCTTGCCTCTAGCAAACCCTGAAGCAAAATTATTTATCATATTCATATGATATATTTTTAATATTCATTGAAAGCGAGAATAATAAACTGATAAGCTATAGCTGCACAACTGTCAACCGTACATAAGTATTTTCCCAATTCACATGGAAGTTTGAAATAATAATTTGTATCACAGAAATACTAATACAGCTTTTATAGTGACAGCGAGGCAGTCTTATCTAGCAGAGAGATGCCTTAACTAGAAAAGACACTGAATCGTGGTTCTGACTCTGCCACTAATTATATGGATGAGTTTGTGCAAGTCTGTTAACCACACCCGACCTTTTCCTTTTTATTGGCAAAATGAAAAAAGTTTAGAGTAGACAACTTTTAAAATTTTCTGGTTCAAAAATGTGCATGATTGTATGCCATGCACCCAGGTATGCAAAAAGTAATGATTATTATTTTTTAACTTTTTATTTAGGGTATATATTCAGGTTTGTTATATAGGTAAATTGTGTATCACAGGAGTTTGCTGTACAGACTATTTTGTCACTCTGGTGGTAAGCATTGTACCGGATAGGTAGATTTTTTCATCTCTGTCCCTCCTCCTGCCCTCCATCCTCGAGTAGGCCCCGGTGTTTGTTGTTCCCTTCTGTTTGTCCTTGTGTACTCAATGTTTAGTTCCCATTTACAAGTGAGAACATGCAGATTCTGTTCCTGTGTTAGTTTGCTTAGGATTATGGCCTCTAGCTCCATCAGTGTTACTCAAAGGACATTATCTTGCTTCGGGGTTTGGGGCTCTGTAGTATTCCATGGTGTATAAGTACTGCATTTTCTTCATGGAGTCTACCGTTGATTGACAATTAGGTTGATTCCATGACTTTACTATTGTGAATACTGCTGCAGTGAACATACATGTGCATGTCTTTATGGTAGAACAATTAGTATTCATTTGAGAATATACCCAATAATGGTATTGCTGGGTCAAATGGTACTTCTGGTTTAGGTTATTTGAGAAATCGCCACACTGCTTTCCAGAATGACTGAGCTAACTTACATTCCCAGTAGCAGTGGATAAGTATTCTCTTTTCTCCACAACCTCACCAGCATTTGTTAGTTTTTTGACAATTAATAATGGCTGTTCTGACTGGTGTGACATAGTAACTCATTATGGTTTTGATTTGCATTTCTCTAATGATTTGTGAGGTTGAGCATTTTTTAATATGTTTGTTGGCTGTGTCTATGTCTTCTTTTGAAAAATGTCTGTTTGTATGTTTTGCCCACTTTTTAATGGGGTTGTTTGTTTTCTACTTGTGAATTTGTTTAACTTCCTTATAGATCCTGAATATTAGACCTTTGTCAGATGTATAGATAGCAAATATTTTCTCTCATTCTATAGGTTGTCTGTTTACTTGGTTGATAGTTTCTTTTGCTGTACAGAAGCTCTTTAGTTTAATCAGATCCCATTTGTCAAGTTTTGTTTTTGTTGCAATTGCTTTTGGAGTCTTTGTCATGAAATCTTTGCTGGGGCCTGTATCTAAAATGATATTTCCTAGGTTAACTTTTAGGGTTTGTATAGCTTTAAGTTTTACATTTAAGCCTTTAATCATTCTTGAGTTAATTTTTCTTTTTTGTATGTAAATTATTATTACATTTAAAACTTTTTTATTTCCATATGTTTTTGGGGAACAGGTAGCAGTTGGTTACATGAGTAAGTTCTTTAGTGATGATTTGTGAGATTTTGGTGCACCCATCACCCGAGCAGTATATACTGAACCCAATTTGTAGTCTTTATCTCTCACCCCCTCCCACTTTTTCCCCAAATCCCCAAAGTCCACTGTATCATTCTTATGCTTTTGCATTCTCACAGTTTAGCTCTTACTTGTAAGTGAGAACATATGATGTTTGGTTATATACATATATATATATATATATATACACACACACACACACACACATATATGTCTATACATATATACACACACATATATACATATGTGTGTGTGTGTGTGTGTGTGTGTAATTAAATACTACTCAGCCACAAAAAGGAATGAATTAATGGCATTCGCAGCAACCTGGATGGAAATTGAGACTATTATTCTAAGTGCAGTAACTCAGAATGGAAAACCAAACTTCTCTTCCTCTAGGTAGATACCCAGTAGTGGAATTGCTGGATCAAATGGTAATTCTGCTTTTAGTACTTTAAGGAGTCTCCACACTGTTTTACACAGTGGTTGTACTAGTTTACATTCCCACCAGCAATGTAGAAGTTTTTCTACGTGGTGTAAGAAAGGGGTCCAGCTTTAACCTTCTGCATATGACTGGCCAGTTATCCCCGCACCATTTATTGAATAGAAATTCCTTTCCCCATTGCTTGTTTTTGTCAGCTTTGTTGAAGATCAGATGGTTGTAGGTGTGGGGCTATATTTCTGGGCTTTCTATTTATTTTCATTGGTCTATGTGTCTGTTGCTTTGTCATTTTTTCTTAGGATTGCCTTAGCTGTTTAAGATCTTTTTAAGTTTTATATGAATTTTAAAATAGTTTTTTTTAATTCTGTGAAGAAATTGGTAGCTTTATAGGAAGAGCATTGAATCTGTAAATTGCTTTGGGCACTATGGCCATTTTAACAATATTGATTCTTCCTATCCATGAACAAGAAATATTTTTTCCATTTGTCTGTGTCATCTCTAATTTCTTTCAGCAGAATTTTTAAATTCTCATTTTAGAGGTCTTTTACTTTCCTAGTTAGCTGTATTCCTAGGTATTTTATTCTTTTTATGACTATTGTGAATGGAATTGCATTTTTGATTTGGCTCTTAGATTGGATGTTATTGGTGTATACAAATGCTACTGATTTTTGTACATTGATTTTGTATCCTGAAAGTTTGCTGAAGTTGTTTATTGGATCTAGGAGCCTTGGCTTCTAGGTATAAGCCTTGTTTCTAGGTATAAAATCATATTGTCTACAAACAGATTATTTGACTCCCTTTCTTCCAATTTGGATGCCTTTCATTTCTTTCTCTTGCCTGATTGCTCTTGCTAGGAATTCCAGTACTATGTTGAATAGGAGTGGTGAGAATGGGCATCCTTGTCTTGTTTCGGTTTTCAAGGAGAATGCTTCCAGCTTTTGCCCATTCAGTATAATGTTGGCTGTGGGTTTGTCTTAGATGGCTCTTATTATTTGGGGGTATGATCCTTCAATACCTAGTTTGCTGAAGGTTTTTAACATGAAGGAATGTTGAATTTAATTGAAAGCCTTTTTCTGCATCTGTTGAGATAATAATGTGGTTTTTGTCTTTAGTTCCATTTGTGTGATGAATCATATTTATTGATTTGCATATGTTGAACCCACCTTGCATCTCAGGTATAAAGCCTACTTGATTATAGTGGATTAGCTTTTTGATGTGCTGCTGGATTCAGTATGCTAGTGTTCTGTCGAGGGTTTTTTTTTTTTTTCGCATGTATGTTCATCAAGGATATTGGACTTTTTCTTTTCTTTTTCATTTTTGGTTGTGTCTCTGCCAGGTTTTAGTATCAGGATAATGCTGGCCTCATAGAAGGAGTTAGGTAGGAGTCCCTCTTCCTCAATTTTTTGGAATGGTTTTAATAGGAATGGTATCAGCTTTTCTTTATACACCTGGTGGGATTCAGCTGAGAATCTATCTGGTCCTGGACTTTTTCTGGTTGGAAGGCTTTTTACTATTGATTCAATTTGGAACTAATTGGTCTGTTCAGGGATTCAATTTCTTCCTGATTCAATCTTGGGAGGTTGCATGTTTCCAGGAATTTATCCATTTCTTCCAGATTTTCTAGTTTGCATGCATAGAGGTGTTCATAGTAGTCTCTGAGTGTTTATCGTATTTCTGTAAACTAACCTGAAGTCTATTAAGTGCCTTTTTTGCCTGATACCAAACAATATAATTTTGGTCTACGCTAGCTAGATGTTATCTAGTGATGTTTAAATGCAATTAGTTAATGATTGTTTCTTCTTTCTCATTTGTTGTATCTTGAGTGGCATTTAAATTACTACTTTGTCAGGTAGGGTTACCTGTTCATCTGTTTGTGTCTGCCTGTGGTGACGTCTGCTGAAGTGTACACAATTTCCTATCTTGTTCATGAGCATTGCAACCTCCCATGGTGATATTTCTCTGAGATATCTGTATTAAGTTCTATATAGTCCAGTTTACTTACCCTGTAGCTCCCCTTATTATGGCTAAAGATACTTGGAGGTGCATTGAAGTATTCTTTCTTTCTCACTCTCTTTTTTCTCTTTCTCATCTACAACTTTCTTGGTGAAATAAAAGAAAATAAGATCTCTCATGCTTTAATGGTAACATTTGTATTTTGCCTGGGCCATTCTCAGCTTACAAACACCATATTTTCAAATCTTTCACTATAGAGGCTCAGTGAAAACTCCTGAACCTGAGTTTTGGAAGCAAGGTCAAGTCTTCCACTCTCAGATCCTCAAACCTATCTAGGGTTGTATTACACCCCTTGTCCAGAGCATGGCTAGACAGGCAGGCAGCATATAGCCCTGCTCAGAGAGCTCTGTCCCAGTCTCATATTTTTGCTGTCTCTACAGCTCTCCTTTTCCCTCTCTCTCTTTGAAGGATCTTTATCTACTTTCAGAAAGGGAAGAAGGTGACAAGAACGAAGTCACATATTTAGCAACATCTATTATCAGAGTAGGACCATAGAATGAAAAAGATCTGGGCATTTGTAACTCAAAACACCCTGTGTTCTCAAATGTATTACCATGAGCATCAAAATTCTATCTTAAAACTCAATACTGAAAATTAACTCATGTAGTCCTTTGTGTTTTTTTGTGGTAAGGAAATTTTCCTGAGGACAGATGTGGAGGTAGAGGGTTTTGCTTTTTGGAACTAAGGAGGGCTTTGTGTACATAAAATATACATGGTTTAACACACCAGTTGATACTTGAAAATATTATTTCTTTACATAATTTCCAGTATTTTATAAATTCATCTCAATTTTTATAGTAGGTTACTTTTGATGAATGATTCTTTTTATAGGGTAACATAATATACAAAGATCATAGAAACAATTAGATTTTTAAATTATATCAATATTAAAAATTCTGAATTTATTTGGACATGCTCAAAAAATATTATATTTTATTTTTGTAACCTTGAACAGGAGGTGGAAACTGTGACATGTTTTCATTTTCATTAACCCTGGAAATAGACTATGGCACATTTTTATTGCAATACAAAAATAAGTAACTTGGTTCTACAATTCTACCTTTAAAAAAGTGTCAAAGTGATGTCAGAAAAATGGCAAAGTAGGCAGCTCCAACCTCCTGTCCTCTCCCACCCCCGCTAGAAACATCAAAAGCAAACAGAAATTGTCAGGACCAATCTTGTCAGAACTCTGGAAAATGATAAAATTTTATAGCATACAAGCAAACGAGGAATCAAGAAGAAAGTAACTTAAACATGATAGGAATGTTTTGCAGTGTTTTTACTTTTTTACTTATTCCTGCTCCCCTCCCAGGCCAGTAGCAGTCTTGAAGTTTACAACTCATGAATCCAGTGTGACATCTTAGCCCTGGATTCTGCAAGTAGCAGAGTACAGGCTATTTACAAATTATCGTGTATGCCTGTTCTAACCGGCCCAGACCACTTGAATTTCTGACACAAGGCACTTGTTTCTGTTATACCTGCTTGCCTAATTAGAAACTAATCTGGGCTACGAAAGCTGTAAGCATTGCTGGAAAGTATTTTTTTTTTTTTTCAGACAGAATCTTGCGCTGTTGCCTAGGTGCTGGCTTTCAGTGACGTGATCATAGCTCACTGTAATCTCAAACTCCTTGGCTCAAGTAATAGTACTGCCTCAGCTTCCTAAGTAGTCAGGACTACAGGCACATGCCGCCCTGCCTGGTTAACTTTTTATTTTTTGTAGAAACAGAATCTTGCTGTGTTGCTCAGGCTTTCTTGAACTCCCAGCCTCAAGTAATACTTTCACCTCAGCCTGCTGGAAAGCACTGGAAAGTGGAAGAGCAACAAATAGTTGCCTAGGGTGAAAGATTACAGTTGACACATACAAAAGACAATCCTATAGCCAGAGAAGAAAAGCCTGGGAGACAGTGTCTTAGAAAAACTATGGCATTTAAAAGCATCCATCTATACAGGGGAATTCTGCCCTATGACATGTGTGCATGCACTGTAGCATGCAAGCATAGGGAATAATACACGATCAGAAAACATCTGAGAAGACCCTATTTTACCTCAGGCTGATTCCTACACAAAATGTAAGCTTAGATAAGTTTGAAAGAGGGCCCTAGCACAGAGACAATCTGCAAAGATCTGGAAACATTTTTATTTGACCTTTTCTCTCTCATTCCCTTATTTTGGCTCCTGGCATTCAAGGAAATCTCTGTTAAAACACTGGCTGAGCACAAGCTGATAAACAAAGTCTTCAGTGACAACACATGGCAAAGAAAACTGTCTCTGCAAAAATAATTAAGAAAAAGTTACTAAACAAACAGTGGACAACTACAGTCTTCAACAATCAGTGAAACAGAAAACAATGGATCAGGGGGAGAATCTGATTTCCAGAGTTACCATATTATAACATTGAAACGTACAGCTTTTTTTTTTTTTTTATTCACAAGGCATACCAAAAAACTGGAAAGTATGGCCCATTTAAGGAACAAAATAAATTGCTAGAAGTTGTCTCTGAGGAAGCCTAGACATTGGACTTAGCAGACAAAGACTTTAAAACAATTGACTCTTTAAAAAGTATTTTTAAGTTGTTATATAATATATATAGCAGAAAATTAGCCATTTTAGCCACTTCAGTGTATAATTCAGTGGTGTTAGTTATGCTTACACTGTTGTACAACCATCACCACTATCTCCAAAAATGTTTTATCACCCCAGAAACTCTGTACTCATTAAGTGATAGCTCCCTAGTCCCACCTCCCTTAGCCCATGGTAATTTATAATCTATTTTCAGTATCTATAAATTTATTTATTCTAGATACTTCCTGTAATTGGAGTAATAATATTTGCTATTTTGTATCTGGCTTATCTGACTTAGCATAGTGTTTTTAAGGCTCAACCATATTCAGAAATTCAGAACTTTTATGGCTGAATAATACTCCACTATATGTATATATCTTATTTTGGATATCTATTTATCTGTTGGTGGACACTTGGATCGTTCCCAACTTTTGGTTATTGTGAACAATACTGCAACAAATGTTTGCATATAGTTATTTGTTTGAGTTCTTATTTTCATTTCTTTCAGGTATATACTTAGGAGTGGAATGGCTGGGTGACATTGCAATCTTCTGTTTTGTTTTTGAGGAAGCGCCAACTTATTTTTCACAGCAGCTGTATTATTTTATATTTGTGCCAGTAATGTATGAGGATTCCAATTTCTCTACATTCTCACCAGCACTTATTTCCTCTTTCACAACATCCTTTTTTTTTTTAGTATAGCCAGTTTAGTAGCCATGAAGTGGTATACCACTGTAGTTTCAATTTGTATTTCTCTAATGACTAATGATCTTGAGGATCTTTTTATATGCTAATTGGATATTTGCATATTTTTGTATCTTCTTTAGAGAAATGTTTATTCAAGTCTGTTACCTCTTTTAATTGGATTGTTTGGTCTGTTGCTGCATTTAAAACAACTGTCTTAAACATTCACAAAAAAACTAAAGGGAATCAGGAAAATAATATATAAATGAAACAGGAATTTTAATAAAATGATTACAATTATTAAAAAGAAGCAAACAGAAATTCTGGAGCTGAGAAATACAATCTTGAAATGAAAACTTCCCTAGAGCGGCTCAAAAGATCTGAGCAAACAGAAAATAGGATCAGCAAACTTGTATATAGGAAAATGTAAATTACTTGCTCTAAGGAACAGAAATAAAGACAGAATGGAGAAAGATAACCAGAACATAATGTACCTGTGGAATGCCATCAAACAGGCTAACATGTATTATGAGAATCTCAGATGAAGGAGATAGAGAGAAAGAAGAGGTAAGAATATTTAAAATTTCCCAAATTTGATGAAAAGGGTATAAAAATCCAAGAATCTCAAGTACCTCCAAAGAGGGTAACCTCAAAGAGATCCACACCAAAACATATTATAATCAAACTGTCAAATGCTAAAGACAGAGTAAATTGTGAACATGGAAAAAGAGAAGTGGTTATCACATACAAAGGATTCTCAATAAAGATTAACAGCTATTTCTCACCAGAAAACATAGAGACCAGAAGGCAGTGGGTTGACATATTTAAAGCTGAATGAAGAAACAAAGATCTTCAGTAAGGGTAAGCACATGGGAAATATAAAAGCCAGCATTATTTTGTTTGGGTTTATAACTCCTCTTTCTATTTTTTATATAACTTAAAACACACATACATAAAAATAGTATAAAACTATGTTATTCACCACACAGTGTGTATATACATATATATGTATATATAAATAGTTAAGATTGTAAATTTTTTATGTATATTTTAACACAACAAAAAATGCTAATGCATGCTACAAACTGGGAGAATATATTTTTAATATGTAAATCCTACCAACAATTCCTATTCAGAATCTATTTAAAAAAACTTCTTACAACTCAATAATAAAAATTGAAACACCCTAATTTTTATCTTTAGTGATCAGAGAAATGCAAATTAAAACTATAATTAGATACCACTTAGTACCTAGTAGAGAAGCTAAAATGAAAAGTAATAAAATAACAAAATTTGGAAAGATGAAGAACAATCAAGATATTCATTCATTGCTTTTGAAAGAAAAAAGTAAAAAAAAAAAAAAGCTTTGGAAAACTTGTTTGGCACTTTCTTATAATGTTAAACATATACTTACCTATGACCCAGCAACTACTTTTACATTTTTACCCAAAGAAAATAAAAACACATATCACAAAATAATGTATAAAAATGTTTATTTTGGCCTTATTTATAATGGCATGAAATACAAGTAACCAAAATTTTCAACAACAGATGATTGACAAAGCAAATTGTGATACATTTAAACAATAGAATACTAGTCAGCCATTATAATGAATTTACTGTATTGTGTCACATACAATAACACTGATGAATCTCAAAAATATCAAGTTGAACAGCAAAGCCACATAGCAAAAGAATTTATGGGAAGGGGCCAAGATGGCCGACTAGAAGCAGCTGTCTTTGGCGGCTCCCACCAAGAAGAACTGAAACAGTGAGTGAATACTGCACCTTCAGCTGAGGTATTCAGGTTCTCTCACTGGGGCTGACTAGGTGCTTGGTGCAAACCACAGAGAGGAAGGAAAGGAAGGGTGGAGTGACAGCAAAGAAAACTCAAAGTTAGCAGAAGACAATAAATAACCAATATTAGAGCAGAACTGAAGCAGAGAGAGAGACATGAACAATTCTTCACAAAATCAACAAATCCAGATGGTGTTTTTTTTGAAAAAATTAGTAAAATAGGTACAGCCCTAGCTAGACTAATAAACAAGAAAAGAGAGAAGAATCAAATAGACACAATAAAAATTGACAAAGAGAATATACCACTGTCTCCACAGACATACAAACAACTATGAGAGAATATTATAGACACTTCTATGCAAATAAACTAGAAAATCTAGAAGAAATGGGTAAATTCCTGGAAACATACACCTCCTAAGACTGAACTAGGAAGAAGGTAAATATCTGAATAATGAGCTCTGAAATTGAGGCAGTAATAAATAGCCTACCAATTTAAAAAAGCCTAGGACCAGGGGGATTTAGAGCTGAATTCTACCAGAGGTACAAAGAGGAGCCAGTACTATTTCTTCTGAAACTATGCCAAACAATTGAAAAGGAAGAATGGCTCCCTAACTCATTGTATGAGGCCAGCATCATCCTGATACCAAAACTAGGCAGAGATACAACAATAACAAAAAAACCTTCAGGCCAATATCCCTGATGAACATCAATGCAAAGATCTTCAATAAAATACTGGCAAACTGAAACCAGCAACACATCAAGAAGTTTTTCCACCATGATCAAGTTGGTTTCATCCCTGAGATGTAATGCTGGTTCAGCATATGCAAATAAATAAACATAATTCATCACATAAACAGAACTACATACAAAAACCACATAATTATCTCAATAGATACAGAAAAGGCATTTGATAAAATTCAACATCCCTTCATGTTAAAAACTCTTAATAAACTAGGTATTGAAGGAACATACCTCAAAATAATAAGAGCCATTTATGACAAACCCACAGCCAATATCATACCAAATGGGAAAAAGCTGGAAGCAATTCCCTTGAAAACCACCACAAGACAAAGATGTCCTCTCTCACCACTGCTACTCAACATAGTATTGGAAGTTCTGGACAGGGCAATCAGTCAAGAGAAAGAAATAAAAAGAAGCAAATAGAAAGACGGGAGTCAAATTGTCTCTGTTTGCAGATGACATTATCCTATATCTATAAAATCCCATCATCTCAGCCCAAGAGCTTCTTAAGCTGATAAGCAACTACAGCAAAGTCTCAGGATACAAAAAATCAATGTGCAAAAGTCACAAGCATTTGTATACATCAACAAAAGACAAGCAGAGAATCATATCATGAATGAATTCCCATTTTCAATTATCACAAAAAGAATAAAATACCTAGGAATACAGCTAACAAGGAAAGTGTAGGACCTCTTCAAGGAGAACTACAAACTACTGCTCAAGGAAATCAGAGAGGACACAAACAAATGGAAAAACAATACATCCTCATGGATAGGAAGAATTGATATTGTGAAAATGGTTATACTGCCCAAAGTAATTCATAGATTCAATGCTATTCCCATTAAACTACAATTGACCATCTTTACAAGATTAGAAAAACCATTTTAAAAGTCATATGGAACCAAAAAAGAACCCGTATAGCCAAGAGAATCCTAAGCAAAAAGAACAAAGCTAGAGGCATCAAGCTACCTGACTTCAAACTATACTACAAGGCTACAGTAACCAAAACAGCATGGTACTGATACAAAAACAAACACATAGACAAATGGAACAGAATAGAGAACTCAGAAATAAGACCACACACCTACAACCATCTGATATTTGACAAACCTGACAAAAGGAAGCAATGGGGGAAAGGATACCCTATTTAACAAATGATGGTGGGAGAACTGGCTAGCCATATGCAGAAAATTGAAACTGGACCTCTTCCTTACACCTTATGCAAAAATTAACTCAAGAGAGATTAAATATTTAAAGGTAAAATAAAAAACTATAAAAACCCTAGAAGGAAATCTAGGCAATACTATTGGACATAGATATTGGCAAAGATTTCATGATGAAAATGTCAAAAGTAATTGCAACAAAAGCAAAAATTGACAAATGGGATCTAATTAAACTGAAGAACTTCTGTACAGCAAAAGAAATGATCATTAGAGTGAACAGACAACATACAAAATGGGAGAAATATTTTGCAATCTATCCATCTGACAAAAGTCTAATATCCAGAATCTACAAGGAACTTAAACAAATTTTCAAGAAAAAAAAAACTCCATTAAAAAGTGAGCACAGGACATGAACAGACACTTATCTAAAGAAGACATTTGTGCAGCCAACAAACATATGTAAAAAAGCCCAACATCACTCATCATTAAAGAAATGCAAATCAAAACCATAGTGGTATACCCTCTCACGCCAGTCAGAATGGCAATTATTAAAAAGGCAAGAAACAACAGATGCTGGTGAGGCTGTGGAGAAATGCTGGTGGGAATGTAAATTAGTTCGATCATTGAGAAAGACAGTGCGATGATTCTTCAGAGACCTAGTACCAGAAATACCATATGACCCAGCAATCTCATTACTGGATATATACCCAAAGGAATATAAATTATTCTATTACAAAGATACATGCATGTGTATGTTCATTGCAGCACTATTCACAATATCAAAGACTTGGAATCAACCCAAATGCCCATCAGTGACAGACTAGATAAAGAAAATGTGGTACATATACACCATGGAATACTATACAACCATAAAAAGGAACTAGGTCATGTCCTTTGCAGGAATATAGATGGAAATGGAAGCCATTATCTTTAGCAAACTAACACAAGAACAGAAAATCAAACACAGAATGTTCTCACTTATAAGGGGGAGCTGAACAATGTGAACACATAGACACAGGGAGGGGAACAACACGCACTGGGGCCTGTTGGTGGATGACAAGGGAGTGATAGCATCAAGAAAAATAGCTAATGCATGCTGGGCTTAATACCTAGGTGATAGGTAGATAGATGCAGTAAATCACCGTGGCACACATTTACCTATGTAACAAACCTGCACATCCTTCACATGTACCCTGGAACTTAAAATAAAAGTTAAAAAAAAGAAAAAGAGTTTATTCCTTCTGAATCAATTTATGCAAAATTTGAACACTAGCAAAACTAATCTATGATGGAGAGAAGATGCCTTGGGTTGGGGGAAGGCTGTCTGAAAAGGAATACAAAAAAACCGTGATGGGAATGTTTCAGAGTTTGATTGTGGTGATGTACAAAGATTATATATACATATTATATCAGTTGCCATATCATTACTTTATCACTTATTACATTAATATTATATGTATATTTTAAATATATGTTTTATACATGTATATTTGTCAAAATTCATGAAATTATACACTTGAAATTTATGCATTTGTTGTATCTAAGTCTTGTCTAAAAATTAATGGATATAGAGTCAAAAACTTATGTTTAATGTATGTATTTATTCTTATATACCCATAGAAATACAGTTAGGTAAGTATAGTCTTTATATTTTATTGGAAAGAATAGACAAATGATCTAGTAGAGACAATAGGGGATTAAATATTAAATGCATCTTGGTTTGTGTCTCTGAAAAAAGTACTTGACCTCTCTAAGCTCAGGCTTCACTAACACTGAAATGAGTAAAATAAAATTTCTGTCTAAAGCAATTTACAGATTCAATGCTATTTCTATTAAACCACCAATGGCAATCTTCATAGAATAAGAAAAAAAAATTTTAATTCATATGGAACCAAAAAGGAGCTCAAACATCCAAGGCAATCCTAAGCAAAAAGAACAAAACTGGAGACATCACATTACCCAACTTCAAACTATACTAGAAGGCTACAGTAACCAAAACAGCATGGTACTGGTATAAAAACAGACACACAGACCAATGAAAATGAATAAAGAGCCCAGAAATAAAGACCCATACCTACAACCATCTGATCCTCAACAAAGCTGACAAAAACAAGCAATGGTGAAAGGACTTTCTATTCAATAAATGATGCTGGGATAACTGACGAGCCATATGCAGAAGATTGAAATTGGATCCCTTTTTAAACCACGTAGAAAAATCAACCCAAGAATGATTAAAAGCTTAAATGTGAGAAAACTATAAAAACCCTGGAAGATAACCTAGGAAATACCATTCTGGACATAGGCCTTGTCAAAGATTCCATGGCAATGACTCTAAAAGCATTGCAACAAACAAAAATTGACAAATGGGATCTAATTAAACTAAAGAGCTTCTACACAGCAAAAGAAACTATCAACAGGGTAAATAGGCAACCTACAGAATGAGAGAAAGTATTTGCAAACTATACACATGACAAAGGTCTACTATCCAGAATCTATAAGGAAGTTAAACAAATTAACAAGTAAAAAACAACCCCGTTAAAATGTAGGCAAAGAACATGAACAGACACTTTTCAAAAGAAGACATCCCTGCAGCCAACAAGCGTATGAAAAAATGTTCAACATCACTAATCATTAGAGAAATGTAAATCAAAACCACAATGAGATATAATCTCACACCAGTCAGAAAAGCTATTATCAAAAAGTCAAAAAATAACAGATGCTGGTGAGGTTATGTAGAAAAGGGAATGCTTATACTCTGCTGGTGGGAATGTAAATTAGCTCAGCTATTGTGGAAAGCCATTTCAAGATTTCTCAAAGAACTTAAAACAGAAATACCATTTGACCCAGCAATGCCATTGTTGGGTATATTCTCAGAGACATACATATGTGTATTCATCACAGCACTATTCACAAAGCCATGGAATCAACCTAAATGCCCATCAGTGGTAGACTGGATAAAGAAAATTTGGCAGGCCGGGTGCAGTGGCTCACGCCTGTAATCCCAGCACTTTGGGAGGCTGAGGCGGGTGGGTCACGAGGTCAGGAGATCGAGACCATCCTGGCTAACACAGTGAAACCCAGTCTCTACTAAAAAACACAAAAAATTAGCCAGGGGCAGTGGCGGGCGCCTATAGTCCCAGCTACTCAGGAGGCTGAGGCAGGAGAATGGTGTGAACCTGGGAGGCAGAGCTTGCAGTGAGCCAAGATCGCTCCACTGCACTCCAGCCTGGGCGACAGAGCAAGAGTCCGTCTCAAAAAAAAAAAAAAAATTGGCTTATACACACCATGGAATATGACACAGCCATAGGAAAAAAAAATGAATCAATGTCCTTTGCAGCAACATGCATGCAGTTGGAAGCAATTGTTCTAAGTAAACTAATGCAGGAACAGAAGACCAAGTACCACATGTTCTCACTTAAAAGTGAGAGTTAAGCATTGAATACACATGGATGCAAAAAAGGGAACAACAGACACCGAGTTCTGCTTGAAGGTAGGAGGAGGGTGAAGATTGAAAAATTACCTATTAGTACTATGCTTATTACCTGGATGATGAAATAATGTCTGTACTAAACCCCATTATACAGTTTACCTATGTAGCACACCTGTACATGCATTCCTGAATCTAAAAGTTAAAAAAATGGGATTTTATTCATTTAGTTTTTGTGAGTTTTAAAATAACAAGAAGCCTTAAACACAGAAGGTGCTCAGCAAGTATTGATTTAACCAATGTGTGTACATATATATGTATGTGTGTACAAATGCATGAATGAATGGGTGGAAAGAATAACTGTTCTCAGTTGCAACGGAGAAGAGCTGTCCCTGGCAATAGTTCCCCAACATGGTATTTTGCAACATAATTTATTAAACAATGTTCTATTTTTAGTGCTGCTTTTTTCCATCTTTGTTATTCTCACTTTACCTCCCATTGTTGCCCAGCATAGTAATGAGCATGTAGCTATGTATTTTATAAAATATATGCTCGTTGAATGACTAAATGACTATCAGCAAATTGTGATGAAATGTGTACAAAATATGCAGTAGCTGGAAATTTTAGGTTAAAGAGGTGCCAGAATATTACGGGAGTGTGCATAACATTTTTGACTGCCCAAATGATTTATTATACACAGAAGTCATTAATGAGTTGATGTACAATATGAATCACCGACAAATGTGAAAAATATATGTATTAATTAGTATTTTGTAATAGTTGAAAAAATCAGACTTTTAGAATCTGTCATCATTAAATGGAGACAAACCCCTAATAAATCAGAAATAATGATATACTATATTTCAGACTTTGAACTTTGAAAATTGCAGAAGAATCCATGTGGTGAACTATGACCCTGTTGTGGAAGACAGGCCATGGCAGGGGCCACAGATAGTGATTTATTAAAGCCCCTACTTTGCCATAGAAGATGTGCCTTTTAGTAAGTGCTCGTAAGAGTAAGATAACTTGATTTTTCTTCACAAATTAGGAACATGGCTACTGGTGATTTCTTGTTCAAATATCCACATTAAGTAAGAGAAATTCTAATTCTAAAAGTACAAAGCAAAATAAGCTAAATAAATTCAAATAATGAAGAATGATACTTGTTTGGAAATTTAATATAAAAATATATGGAGTAAATAAAATATTTGAACACCTGTCAGGTAAGAAGGTGCAGAAAAACCAACAGAGACAAGGACACAGAGAGAAACAAGCAGAGAAAACAAGTGGAAGGGCATTTTTGCCTCTACTTCTTTTAACTTGCTATGGAATAGAAAATACTTATAAATGAATGTAACTGTAGTAACTGTGCCCTAGGCAAGTCCTTTCAGGACAAAAGCTGGGTCGCTTAATGATCTTAAAATAAAAAGAATTAGGCATTGAGTCCCTGAATAGAAATTAATATTTCAATGGAATTTCTTTACTCCATATAGCAGTATACTTTAGTGAAATGATCGAAGAGACAGACTTTGAATGCAGATGCTATCTGTGTATCATCAGAAAATGACATATTTCTTCCTGTGCAGAGCCAGTGATGATGATTACAAGGGTACCTCAAGTAACAACAGTGAAAATGGGACTAGAGCAAGGATACCAAAATTAGTAGAAGTACAAAGACAGTAAGCAATTTGGTTTCAGAACAGTACCTTTTCACACAGTGGTATGGGAAGAGAAGGCTGTTGGAACAAGAGATTATAGGTTCAGCTTAAATATTTTAATTTACTGTGTATTTTATAAAGTTACCATGAGCATGTTTCTTCAACTGTAGAATGGTAAAGAAAACTACCTCATATGGCTATTGTGAGTATTTGACATAATACATGCAAAATTCTGAACATGGCATCTAATATTGCATCAGCCAGTTGTTGCTGCATAACAACTGCAAAATTCAGTGGCTACAAACAACAATCATTTATTACCATAGTTTACAAATCATAAGACAAGGGCTCAGCTGATCTTGTCTGGGATCATTCTTGCATTTGCAATCTTTGATGGGGTCAGCTGACCCAGAATAGCCCTGGCAGGAGGGAGTGGTGCCCCTTGGTTATGCTCTACTTGTGTCTCATTTTCCAGAAGATGTATTCTCATGTCAGTGACAATGGCAAAGGTACAAGAGAGCAAACAGAAACACACAGACCCTCTTGAGGCCTAGGCTTGGAAATGGCACACAGCCACATTCTATTGGCAAGTTACATGGAAATCAAAATAAAAAGGTTGAGAAAACAGACATAACTTACTTACTGAGAGGAACTAAAAAGTCACGTAAAAGGATTTGAATATAGAGAGAGATAAAGAAATGGAGCGATTAATGCAATTAATCCACCATGGTTTGGGAGAAAACACTCAAGAAACAATAACTACAATTCCTGCAGAAAATAGTCAGTAAATCCTACTGTTGATGGTGATAAATTTGGCAAATTGTTTAAACTTTTTTTATATTTCTATAAAAATGTACTGTGATTGCTTTTTAGTGATGTTTTTGTTCCATAATGCATTTTTTTCCCAGAAAATATTTGTTTCTCGTGTATAAGAGAAAAAAAGTACAAACCCTGTCTTCTTCCCTTTCCCTAACCCCACCAAAGGAGGCTTCCAGTGGAAGGGAGAGACAGAATTTATGCTTTTGTTATTGCAGGGCTGGGCTCCCCAACATGGGTAATAAGCTTTTCAGGTTTGGTGGGGAAGGCTGGTGGGTTGAAGCCCTATTTGTTTAACCCTGAGTCTTTCCTAGGAAATGGTTCTAGGACTCCAAACTTTAGAACTTTTGAGCAACTGAAATAGAAAATAGTCACTTTAAGGAAGGCTATTTGGCTGGAACAGAGTGAGCAAGGGAAAAAAATGACACAATGTGAAAGTGATAAAGTCTGCAACAACCAGGTCACAAATAACAAATAAACTTAAAGGTTTCAACCCCTGTATTAGAATGAGGAGCTAATAATCATGAGAATGATATAAGCAGATATAAAGTCTAAAAGATACTCTGTCTGGCTGCAGCATAGGGAATGATTTGGAGGGATAAAAAAGTAGACACAGAAAAACCTGTTTTGAGATTGTTAGAGCAGTCACATCATGAGAGAGTGGCGGCTAGAACTAGAGTCCTGGTGGTGATGTGGATAAAAATGTAAGGATTTGAGAGGTAAATAGAATGTTGACTGAGTAAGATTTGATTTCTTAGATGGGAAGAGCAAATAGAGATACATATCAAGGATAACTCCTAGATTTCTGAATATAGAGTAGTGTCATTCTGATTTGAGGGACATTTGTGGAGAACTTGTTTTGAGAAAGATTTTTATTTTGTACTTTTTAGAGATATACAATGCCCTAGGAAGATGTCATATTGCATTGCCAGATATACCCCGGGGCTCAGAAAAGAGAGGTAGTCTGGACATGTTAATCTGGAATTAAACAGGGTCATGAATGTCATCAGGGAACTTGGATCCATGAGAATGGGTACATAGTTAAAATTACCTTGGGTACAAGGTAGAGTGACAAAAAAATGATTTAGGACTGAGCCACAAGATCTCTAATATTTAAAGTTCAGGTAGCAAATAATGAGCTGAAAAAAGAAAAGGTTGATTAATTAGGAAATAGAACAGGAAGCTGTGGTATCATGAGAGCCATGCCAATGGAAGAGAAACACAGGAGAAAACTCTGCCAAATAAATGAAAAATCTTCATCTTCTTTGAAATCATAGCATTGGCAATAATAAAGGAAGCAGTAAGGCTAGATCTTTGCTAGGAAGAGTGTAGGGATTATTTATCTAGGGGATATGGGCAGTTCAAATTCTCATAGTTTTCTGTAAAGGAAGAAAGACCCCCTTGAATGGGCAAGAGTATTCTGGAACCTTGGGTTGATAAAGAAGTTTTTACACATTTGAGGGTGTATGCAGAGATAGGGAAAGGAAAAGGGCTTGAGCTATTTTTGTTTGTAATCAAGAGAGGCAAAGGGGACCTAAGGTTTCTTTCTAACTTCTCCAGCGCTACTTAGTGGAAGAAAAAACATTTTATTTTATTATTTTATTTATTTATTTATTTATTTATTTATTTATTTATTTATTTATGAGACAGAGCCTAGCCTGGAGTGTAGTGGCGCTGTCTGGGCTCACTACAACCTCCAACTCCCAGGTTCAAGTGATTCTCCTACATCAGCCTCCAGAATATCTGGGATTACAGGCACCCACTAACACACTCAGCTAATTTTTGTAATTTTAGTAGAAACGGGGTTTCATCATATTGGCCAGGGTGGTCTCAAACTCCTGACCTCAGGTGATCCTCCTGCCTCA
Organism: Pan paniscus; assembly: GCF_029289425.2. Taxonomy (NCBI): domain Eukaryota; kingdom Metazoa; phylum Chordata; class Mammalia; order Primates; family Hominidae; genus Pan; species Pan paniscus. Next base: position 69,946,553 of record NC_073257.2, on the reverse strand, counting down.
GCCTCCCAATGTGCTGGGATTACAGGCGTGAGCCACCATGCCTAGTCAGAAAAAAGACATTTTAAATTCAGACCAGAGTTTTAGAAATACTATAGACATTTGTTTTGGTGTATCTTCTAGGCAACATTTTTAAAAGTCAATGTTTGATACAAGATTATATTCGCTGTAGGGGAAAACCCAATTAAAAGTATTTTTATCTTAACAACATTCAGTGATTCTGGCACTTGGGGAATTTTTTTTTTTTTTTTTTTTTTTTTTTTTGGTGGACAAGATATTTGGCTAATCACATAAAAAATTCAAAATGAGTTCAAAAGAGAATATATAAGGCACTTAATTTGCCCAGGAACTGTAGAAAACATTGTGGACAGAGGGGTGTCCTTGAATCTTTGTCTGTGTACTGATCTGTGTATGTATGTGAGGAAAATTCTGAGGCTGAGAAAAGAAAGAATGAAAGGAGTAGGCAGAACTTTCCCTGCGGAGGTAGAAATAATTTATGTTCCCACCATCCAGATTTGAAAAATCTTAAATGTATGAGACATCTAGAAGGGCCTTCAGGGTGATATTGCCTCAGTACTTAGCCAAATTATCCCTACACTAAAACTATTCTAGACTCATTCTAACAAGGCTTACAAACTAGTTGAGAAAGAATAATACTAGGTACAAGTAATTTGACTACACCTAGAATAAAGCCCCCACACAAATGTTTAGAGGCATGCACACATATATATATATATACACATATATATATACATATATATCTCTATCTATCTATCTATCTATCTATCTATCTATCTATCTATCTATATCCACTACTCAAAAATATAAAACTTACAATGTCTGGCATACCCAAGAGAATTAAAAACATATATCTATATAACAACTTGCACACAAATATTCATAGTAGCATTATGCAAAAGAACCAAAGAGTGAACACAGCCAAAATGTTCATCAATTGATGAATGGATAAACAATACCTTTAAAAAAGGCATTATCAATTAGTATGGCCTTTACATGAAAAAAATTCACATTCAATGTTATGAAAATTATAGAATGCTTCATGGAAGAGGTGAAATGTAAGCTGAACGTTAGAGGAATGATAAGACATGGAACAGAAATAGAATTAATGATTTTTGTCTTAAACTACATATATAATTTGATTATAAGGCATGATTATTCAAATTGCTACTTCAACAATGCTTTGACAGATATATGGTAGTGTAGTTTATTATTTAACATCAGTAGAAATTTGTTTTCTCCAAGACAGTGGTATATTATTTCTCATCAATCAAGAAAGATGTGTTTTCTGTGGTTGGGATATATGGGATGACAGAAGCCAGATCTAATCTGTACGTGAAACATTTTAATCCTATTTCCTGTAGGATTAAACAATTTAAAAAGCAGAATATTCATTACTAAAGAAAACGTTCGTACAATTTACTCTTCATTCGAAGTATACATTTCATATTGTGATTGCAGTTTGAGTGTTTGCAAAATTCTGTGGGTCTCACAAATGCAGCTAAAAAGGTGTGCCTACCCTCTTTCTTGGCTCCTTCTTTATCCCTTCTCAAACAAGCCACACGTCTACTCTGTATTTATAGGGACCAAATACAGACTAATTTATCCATGGCTTCTTATATTTTGGCTATTTTGAATAGTATGGTCTCATTCAATTGTGTTTCTTCTGTAGCAATATAGAACATTTCTTAAATTTTTCATTCCTATGAGGAGACAATTACCTGTTATTATTGTCTTTGACACAATCCTAAGAAGAGTGTCTGTGCTTTTCTCTAAATCTTGAAACATGATGTAAGACAAAGACCTAAAACTGAATTTATATATTATATTATATAAGGAGACAATGTCTCCTTACCAACTCCTTTTTCGTTGTTGTTGTTGTTGTTCTCTGCTTTCTTCAGTGATATTCAATTTGAATCCTTTACTATTTTGTAAAACTTCAAAAAGCATACTTCATAAAAATGGAGGTGGAGCAGCAAAATGGGACAAGTCACAGCACAGTAAAGCAAATGGTAGAGATCTGAAGTAATTCATTAGCTCATTCTCTCTGAGGAAAGGAAACTGGCAGATTATTTAACCCTGCAGAAAATGGAGCGTGCATGTGTTCGAAATCCAAATAAGTTTTCCAAAAATTCATCACCGAGATTGGTTGAAGACAAGGAACATCAGTATTCAGTGCCTGTGTCTTAAGATGAAAGGGGAAAAATAATTTCTTGGGTGGAGAGAAAATAGAAGGAACATTTTCTAAGAGCAAAGCTGCCATCATTTACACATACCCAACTCTTACTGACTTCAATCAACTTGAGCTTCTCAGCAGGAAGAACTTGGCTGCAGGATAGAAATTTGAACTTCACTGATAGTATTAGAAGGGGATCAAGACTTTCATAATGAGTTTAATACCTTGGATGCAGAAATAATCATTGGACACTAGAGTCTTAAATCCTGTTGACTTTGTGAACTTGATCTTTTTCTGGAAATGGAAAGTTTTAAATTAAGTGAATTTCTTCATGTAGATGTGTAGTTCCTGGCACCCAAAAGTCAATACGAGACTACCATTATGTTACCTAAATGATTTCTGCTAACAGGCTGAAGAATTAGAGGATTTGCATCCCAAAATAAGAAATCTGAATTATAATGATTTTGGTTAGAAGAGTAGCAACATTTTCTAATAGGACTTTTTTTTCTTTTTCTTTCTCCTGTACCCCTCCCAATTTTTTAAAAAGGAGTCAATGATTTTTAAGATTTTTGAGTATTCCCTGTGTGTTAAGTAATGAGCTATTTAGTTTTACATGCACGCTTATTATTTCTGTTAAAATCGTTCATTAGAAGGCCATTAGACTGAGGTGGCTCAAATACCTTGGGTTCCTACCTAAGCAAACAGAAACCCAACTCAGTGCAAAAGGTCTTAACCAATCAGAAACTGCCAATGAACCTCTAACTAGGGACTTTCTACTGGAATGATCCAAATAAAGCTACTGCTCCACTATAACCAATCCAGTATCTTCTTTGTCTTGCTTCCCATTCATCCTATAAAAACCTTCTCCTGGTACCCTCGGTGGAGCCATGAACCATTCCAGTTTGGAGTATCCCAGTTTGTGCATCACTCTGCTCAAATAAACTCTTAGAAATGGTAATGTGCCTCAGTTTTTCTTTGAACCGTTCTTACTGTAGTCACTGGATGTGAGAAACTCAATGAAACAAAGGTTAAGCAACTTTTCCAGGTCCCACACCTAGAATCAGGGAATGTAGAGAATGAAATCAATGATTATCATGCATCTGCTGATGGAGGCTGCAGAATCCCTCTGTTCCCTTCTATGTGGAGCAGTTGGACCCATGCTCACTGAATAGAGCAGCATCAGCATTACTACGCATAGTACCATTGCCAGAACCATTCAGTAAGTGATTTGAAAATACCTAGGCCGGGACCCGGCGCAGTGGTTCACGCCTATAATCCCAGCACTTTGGGAGGCTGAGGTGGGAGGATCACCTGAGGTCAAGAGTTCGAGACCAGCCTGGCCAACAGGGTGAAACCCCATCTCTACTAAAAATACAAAAATTAGCCAGAGGTGGTGGCTGGAGCCTGTAATCCCAGCTACTCGGGAGGCTGAAGCAGGAGAATCGCTTGAACCTGGGAGGTGGAGATTGCAGTGAGCCGAGATTGATTGCGCCACTGCACTCCAGCCTGGACCACAGAGCGAGACTCCGTCTCAAATAAACAAACAAAAAAAACAAAAAGAAAAACAACGACAAAAAACAAACGCACCTAGGCCTAATTCCCGCAGGGAGAGCGATGAGATGCAGAGCTGCCAATTTCCCCAGGCCATGCCAAGGCAGCAGCAGCCGGAATTCCAGGCAGCGGCAACCCCTCCTGGTGACCTGATGGTGGCGGCGGCGGCTTCCAACAGCCCAGGACCCGCTGGCTCCATCTCCCACTGGAACACTGAATACTCCCGGCTGCGGCATGGCAGGAGAGATGAATGGCGGCCTTGCAAACACCTGTGAAGGTGTGCGGGGCTGGCCACTGCTATGCTCCATCTGGACTAGATACCACTTCAAGGGACAAACACCTCACCAGACCTGAGGGTGGATGGAGCCCCGAAGGTGGCTGGGTCAGTACCCAGTGGTTTCGTTCCACTGGACCTTGACATTGGAAGAAAGGGCAAAGTACCATATACGGCCCTCAACAAGTGCCCACCAGCCTTTGGAAAGATTTTCTGACCTGTGTACATACTATGCAAAAGTAGCTCTCAGCGTCCTCCCCAGCCTCGCGCCTGTAATCCCAGCACTTTGGGAGGCCGAGGCGGGCAGATCACAAGGTCGGGAGATCCAGACCATCCTGGCTAACACGGTGAAACCCTGTCTCTACTAAAAATACAAAAATTAGCTGGGCTTGGTGGCAGGAGCCTGTAGTCCCAGCTACTCGGGAGGCTGAGACAGGAGAATGGCGTGAACATGCGAGGCGGAGCTTGCAGCCACTGCACTCCAGCCTGGGCGACAGACCGAGACTCCGTCCAAACAAACAAACAAAAAAGAAAACTTATTTTTGCGACATCTACACCTTGTAGACATAAAGAAGTTGCCTACATACAGTAGATATTTTGCAAATGCCCTTTTGTAAAGAGTAAATTAAAAAATTAATTAATTAATAATGCATTGTAGAAAAGAGATGTCTTCTGGAAATGGAATTGCTAGACTTCCCCAGATGCACCACCAAGAATAACACACAGTGATTCAGTGTTTCGAGGTGATGGAGCACAAGACCCTGTGGTGGAAGGGTGTTCTATGCTAAACTAGTCATATTTAGGAGACATGTTCTTATTATTAGCATTTCCCATGTGTGCATTTTATTCCTTCCTACTATATATATATAGTTGAACATTTTTAGTATTTTAAAAGAAATAGATAATCTTTCTGAATGTTCTGGAGTGCCTGTTGTATGTAAAAAGTAGAGATAGGAATATAACGCATTGTGTAAATACTGTTTTTGTTAAAATTCATTTAAAATATATCTTTTGGAAATGCAGTGGCTCTTTGAGCAGTACTCCTTGCATTTGTGCACTGGCTCCTGGAAAGAGGGAGAAGGACATACAAAAGGCTGTCGATGGTTAGGCAAGGTCAACCATCATTCCATGTGTTCTGTGCATTTTGTTTTTACTTTGCTGTGTTTATAGCATATATAGCAGACAAATGAGTCCTAATTTTACATCTTGTCTCTCTAGATGTTAAAGAAGTTGCAAGTCAACTGTAGAGTTACTTAATTGGTACATTTTGTTGTGAAATTCACAGGAAAGACTGTCTTCTGAAAACAACTTGTAGAACAGAAATTATTAAAATTACCTCTAATAAAATCAGATATTAAGACCTGTGGCTTCTATTAGTATTTCCTCTGGTATTCTTAAGCTAATTTAGGCTTTGGATTTATTAGCTTTCTTTGGTTAGAGTTCTGGTTTAGCAAATTACTTAGAGCTCTCCAAGTTTCTTACCTTCCTGGTTTAAAATGAAAACAATAATGTCACCTGCTTCAGTGAGTTATTCTTATAATTAAGGTAAATAATAAACAGACTTAGAATGATGACTGGCTTTAGTAACTTCTCAGTATGTGTAATCAATCTTATTATTCCAAGCTGTACTGTTTAGCTCAAACCCTCAAGAGACAAAAATATTCTACTCATCTCTCTGTCTGTAGTCCTGCTCTTCACTTCGTTCTCCACACTGCTGCCAGAATGATCTTCCTAACACCCGGCATGTGTCTGTATCCTGCTTAGTCTTTCAGTAATTCTCACTGCCTCTTGGATGAAGTCATACTCCTTGTCAGGCCTACAAGGCTATTAGAAACCTAGAAGGTCCTAGCCTTCTTTTATAGACCTGTCTCCTGCTCCTCTCTTCCTCTCAACCTATGCTTCAGCCACCACAGTGACTTAAAAGACTTCTGATTGTCTCATGTTTCTATGCTTCCACACTTGATTTTTCTTTTCTTTGAAAGCCTTTGCATGTTTGTTTATTTTAAAACAGGGGAACTATTCTCCTTCAATAAGAGTTCTAGGAGCATAAACCTGACCCTCCTGAGAAGACTGGGCCATTTTTAATTATGACCCTCTGTATCTGTTACAAAAGCATTACCTACATAATATGTGGGAATGGTGCATTTTTCTCTTGTAACACATTATGTTATGCTTGTTTGCGTCTCTCTCTCTCTCCTCCAACAGTCTCAAATGCTTCATCTATGCATTGTGTGATAGACATAGTGATGAATAGTCACAGCTTCCAAACAGTTCACGGTTTAGGAGGTAATAGACTTACAAAGAAGAAATTAGAACCCAAGGTATTTTGATTAGTGCAATGTAAAATGTGCTCTGTGTTACCGATGAGAGTGGCAAATCACTCTACAGGGAGCCTGAGGAAGGTCATATAGAAGCCATGAAGTTTGAATTGGCCTGAAGGATGAAAGAGAGTAAATCTACAACCATCTGATCTTTGACAAACCTGACAAAAACAAGAAATGGGGAAAGGATTCCCTATTTAATCAATGGCGCTGGGAAAAATGGCTAGCCATATGTAGAAAGCTGAAACTGGATCCCTTCCTTACACCTTAGACAAAAATTAATTCAAGATGGATTAAAGACTTAAATGTTAGACCTAAAACCATAAAAACCCTAGAAGAAAACCTAGGCATTACCATTCAGGACATAGGCATGGGCAAGGACTTCATGACAAAAACACCAAAAGCAATGGCAACAGAAGCCAAAATTGACAAATAGGATCTAATTAAGCTAAAGAGCTTCTGCACAGCAAAAGAAACTACCATCAGAGTGAATAGGCAACCTACAGAATGGGAGAAAATTTTTACAATCTACTCATGTGACAAAGGGCTAATATCCAGAATCTACAAAGAACTCAAACAAATTTACAAGAAAAAAACAACCCCATCAAAAACTGGGAAAAGGACACCAACAGACACTTCTCAAAAGAAGACATTTATGAGGCCAACAGACACATGAAAAAATGCTCATCATCACTGGCTATCAGAGAAATGCAAATCAAAACCACAATGAGATATCATCTCACACCAGTTAGAATGGTGATCATTAAAAAGTCAGGAAACAACAGGTGCTGGAAAGGATGTGGAGAAATAGGAACACTTTTGCACTGTTGGTGGGACTGTACACTAGTTCAACCATTGTGGAAGACAGTGTGGCGATTCCTCAAGGATTAGAACTAGAAATACCATTTGACCCAGCCATCCCATTACTGGGTATATACCCAAAGGATTATAAATCATGCTGCTATAAAGACACATGCACACGTATGTTTATTGCAGCACTATTCACAATAACAAAGACCTGGAACCAACCCAGATGTCCATCAATGTTAGACTGGATTAAGAAAATATGGCACATATACACCATGGAATACTATGCAGCCATAAAAAATGATGAGTTAATGTACTTTGTAGGGACATGGATGAATCTGGAAACCATCATTCTCAGCAAACTATCACAAGGACAAAAAACCAAACACCGCATGTTCTCACTCATAGGTGGGAATTGAACAATGAGAACACTTGGACACAGGAAACAGAACATCACACACTGGGGCCTGTCATGGGGTGGGGGGAGGGGGAAGGGATAGCATTAGGAGATATACCTAATGTAAATGACTAGTTAATGGGTGCAGCACACCGACATGGTGCATGTATACATATGTAACAAACCTGCACATTGTGCCATATGTACCCTAGAACTTAAAGTATAATAATTTTTAAAAAGTCAAGTAAAGGAATTTTTATCATGCTATCATATTTTATCAGAAAAACAATACCAAAAAGAAAGTTCATGTGACTCATTCTTTGTTCTCAAAAATTAGTACATAGTTGTAATATAATCTAAAAATTGTTAAATAAAATTTTTCTTTAAAAACCAAAAAAAAAAAAAAAAAAGAGAGTAAATCAAGCAGGAAAAGGGGTGGAAATATAAATGTAGATAAATATTTCTCAAGAAGCTTAACAAATGGGAAGAAGAGAGAGGACATTAACTAGAAGAAACCTCACAGTTGAGGGATGTGGTTTTGTTTTGTTAGTTTTTTGCCTTTAAAATGGGAAAAGCATGTTTATAGGCTAAGAGAGAAAGACTGTAGGTGGAATGAATTTATAGAAGGTGATTGTTTTATCATATCTATATTATATAAAGAACTATTTTCCTTTTCGTTGAAAGTCATTCACTTAATCCCTCATCTAAATTGTTCCCCGTCCCCTTTAACCCTACTTTCCTTATCTGTCCTTTCCTGCATTTGTGAACTTCCGCACTTACATTCTGTACCTGTTTGATGACATGTCCATTTATCTGGACCTTTCCTATTCCTTTGTCTGCTATCTTAGGGATTTTGTAAGGTTACTGTGGTTATTTAGATGAAGTTTTTCTGGTGACGTAACATTGTAAGACTGATTTGATAGTTGTGGATTCTACTGGTATCTTACTCATGTAACACTTGTGTAGTTTATTAGATATCATTGAGCTTGAACTCAAAAGCATGCCCTAAGGAGAAACCCATGTCTAAGATATGTGAAATAAGAGCGGAAATGTTTGCATAGGATTTTGATATTACTTAAATAACAGTTTTGAAGAGAGAAGACACAATGCAAGCATACAATATTTTCTGCTTCTATTGCACAGGTTAGGAAAGGACTGCTTTCACTCACAAATGACCTGAAACAGAAACCTTGAGATCTGAAATTGTGTAACGACGCAACATTTACTGACTCTCCTTGCATTTCCAGGTTACCTTTTGGGGAGGAATGTGGCAATCTTCAAGTTATGGGTCACTTAAACAATCAGGAAGAAATTGGAAACACCAAGCGAAGCCCATTTCATGAGAGTCTTAGAAAGCGATCAGAAAATAATGTTTTTAATATGCTCTTGTCTCTGAGATTTCCAGCTCCTGATGTAGATTGAAATCAAATAGCTACTTTTTGTCTCTGGGTCATTGTGCTCCACATTGTGTGTACTAAGTACCTTTTACTTATCTGCAACAACAAAGGAATTGGAAGACATTTTCTTAGTGTCAGAACAGACAAGCTATCACCATCAGAGCCACCGGCATTATGTGAGCCTTAAGAAAGTGAAATGGTCAGATGCAATCCTATTTCAGCCACCGATGTGTCTTCTGGCAGCAGGCTCACATTAGCCTAGTAGTGGGAAATTGTGTTAGCTGGAGATTGATGCCGGTAACACAAGCAAATAATACTTTTGATGAAAAAAGATTCTTGAAACTTTGCCTTAAATATATTTCCCTTTAATGTTGAGGAAGACAGTACAAAGGATCTCAGTTAGATGGTCCTGGAACTCAAATGAGATAATCAAAGCTAAGCTTAGACTATAGGCTTTGGATTCATTCAGACCTAGTTTGCAATAGGGACTTTGGCTCTTACTCATTTTGTGACCCAGGGAAAGCTACCCCACCTTTCTGTGCTATAGTTTCCTTATCTACAAATGAGGCTGTAATACTTATCTTTGAGAATTATTGTCTAATATGCATTAGGCTTCTGTTATTATTCCTGGCTATTTCTTGATTTCTCCATAGTTATTCAGGGAAATAAATGTGAGGAGAGAATAAGATGTAGTTTGGCTCAGGAGGCAGGAGGGTCAACCCAAAATGATTACTAAAGAAGATGGTGTGTAAGCCACCTGCAAACCAACAAGCCCTTCATTTGTTAGTTTTTGCATCTGCTCTTCCATTAGCTTAATTCTATGTAGTAATTTTCATGTGGTAATATCATTATTTTGACATTCCGACATTATAGTGCTCACTTTGCTAATTTATTTTTGGTTGGACTAAAAATAGCCTGGCCTTGATCTCTCTAGGAAGTTTTTAAATTCCCTGTACCTGGTTCCAAATAGACATACTTATCCCAGGAGTAGGGGAATCACGTCTGTCCACCCCTAATCAAATGCTGGAACCAATCATATTAGGCCCTAATATTACCCAGTATCTCACAACAGAGATTCATTTTTTGGAGTGAAGTGGACCATCTTCCTGTCCCCTGCTTGGTCATAATGTAGGATAGTGTGGTCTGAGCATTTTTCTTTCTCCAATGGATATGTCTGGTGGTTGATACAATTATAGTAATTCCTCAAGTTCAAAATATTATACAAATGAATCAAATTTGAACTGTACCAACTCTAGTCACAGCCTTTGCCCAAAGCTGAGTCTAACAGTGCCTGTTTGATATTCATTGCTTCTTTCTCTCTGTTCCTCTGGCCCATCTTCTTCTCCAAACATAAAGAAACAAAGACTAATTTTTACAAGGTTCAATTGTTTGTCTTTCTTGATAAAGTTTAATAGCACTGAAGACTAGACTAATTCTTTCTCTCTTACTCTAGTTAGCAGCTTTCAGCCATAATCTTCAGGTTAATTTTGCTTCTATAAAGCATTACTTAAGAGCTCAGGAGCATATTTGTCACAAATCCCTCCTTGTCTTCTTCCCAAGATGAAGACTCTCCTTTCCATATCTACTAGGTCATAGTAGTTGCTCAATAGTAGCAATTGTTGCTTTTCACAAGAGTTCAGATGAACCTCCTTGAATGTTAATTGCCTCTTACAGTAACTATTTATGGATAATAACCATGTTATCCCAACTGCCAAAAATGAATGGATTAATACAGCATAGAAGCTCAGTATGAAGTATCCTTGGTATGCTAAGGGCAACTAAGGGCCACTGGTTGGTAAGATCTGTAGCTACAATGGACATGGCTTTCCTATTACTAGATAATTTGGAGATATAATGAATTAAGATTTAGATACTAGAGAAGTGGAAGAGAAGTCAGAGAAGAGCCAGGAAGGGGAAAAAGCCCAGGGTGAGGAGTAGTTAAAATAAACTACAGAGATAGGCTATGGAAATTAGTTGTGCAATTGGCTGTTAGGGTCTCTGCCTCCCAACTGAGCAAGGGGGCATCCAACTGACTCTGCTTGAACTCAAAGGAGCCTTGTCCTAGAGGCTAAGTAAATTGCATTGTTTATGTACTAGGAAAGCAGAGCAAGCAATGCATATTAAATTAATATTCTAGTTCAACTTAGTCTTCATACAGTAGGGGAAAGGGCTTGTGTGTTCTCCTAGGTATAGAGAAAGGCAAGTACCCTATTCTCACTTTGACAAATTTCTATGACTTTATTGATAGCATGGTAGTAACCCCCAAATCCTGATCTGTGCCTGACCAATACTTGAAGCCTCAAATGTAAATCGATTTGCCAGAATCTAATCCATGAAGAGACACTTCTCAAAAGAAGACATCCATGTGGTCAGCAGATATATGAAAAAATCTTATATAACTAATCATTAAAGAAATGCAAATCAAAACCATAATGAAATACCATCTCACACCAGTCAGAATAGCTACTATTAAAAAGACAAAAGTAACAGATATCAGTGAGGTTGCAGAGAAAAGGGAACACTTATACACAGTTTGTGGGAATGTAAATTAGTTCAGCCACTGAGGAAAGCAGTTTGGAGATTTCTCAAAAGAACTTAGAACACTATTTGACACAGCAATCCCATTATTGGGTGTACGCTCAAAGGAAAATAAGTTGTTCTACCAAAAAGACACATGCACTCACATGTTCATTGCAACACTATTCACAGTAGCAAAGACATGGAATCAACCTTGATGTCCATCAGTGGTGGACTGGATTTAAAAATGTGGTACATATACACTGTGGAATAATATGTAGCCATAAAAAGAATAAAATCATGTTCTTTGCAGCAACATGGATGCAGCTGGAGGCCATTATCCTGAGCAAATAAACACAGGAACAAGAAAGCAAATATTGCATGATCTCACTTACCAGTGGGAGCTAAACATTGAATACACATGTACACAAAGATGGGAACAATAGACAATGGGCACTGGGGACTACTAGAGAGGGGAGGATGGAAGGGATACAGAGGTTAAAAAAAACTGCCTTATTGGATTCTATGCTTACTACCTGGGAGATGGGATCATTTGTACAACAAACTTCAGTGACATGCAATATACCCATGTAACAAATCTGCATGTCTGCCCCCTTACCTACAATAAAAGTTGAAAAAAAACCAGAATCCACCAAAATCAAGTTTATCAATTAGAGAATTTCTGAATGACTTATTAGCTAAATTTGCATGTTTCTTTAAACATTTATGAAATTTAGAGTAACTTATATTGGATTGTTTGGTTTTTAAACTTTTGAAGATCTCCCTAAGGTTTAGTTATCTGGCTCTCATTTCATCTTACTAATAACATTTTAAAGTTTGTTGCATTTGCTTCTATTATGGCCCCACAGCAAAATTTGGTGGAAGGTGGGGCAGAGAAAGGAGGTCCATCATCTGGGGGAAAAGATCAAGAGGAGAGTTTATTTCAGAAGCTGGGTATTTGGTAAAGGAGGTATTGGATGAATTGGCTTTTGGTAAATTAGCTCTTAGAAAATTGGCTTGCTTTCTGCAAGTTTGGGAACTAAATTTAAAAGATTGACTACTACTTTTTCATTGGAGAGTTCTTTTTATACAAATAAGTATCAGTTTCCTGCAAGTAGAAGAAAATCATGCTAGGGTAAGGAGCTCAAAACATCAGGGGAACTTGTACACTGCATATGGTTATTTACAATTGGAGAAAGCTGCATTAGCATGAAAAATTATTCTCCTGTTAGAATAAAAAATACAGAACCATGTGCTTAAGGAACCACTATTGTGGAGATCTTAGTAACTTTTGCTTGAGATTAATAAAGGGTTCTACGAGAGCAACACTATAAATCCTAGCAAGGATAATTTTAGAACTCACTGAAAAGCAGGATCTTTTCCATTAAAATTCAGTTGTTTTTCTTTTGCTTGCAAAAGAAAACACTCTTGGAGAAGTAAAAGTGCTAAGTTATCCAGCAGCACCAAGGCTGTCAGAGAGCACCGCTGTTGCTAGGAGCAAGAGAATGGTACAGACAAAATTGATCAGAATTTAGACTGTGATGATAGCTATGAAAGGAAATCTTACTTCTGGAGGGGCACACTTGCTATTAAGAAGTAAGAGCATTGAAAGATGAAGGAGACATAGAACAGTTGTCTTTCTTCTTTTCCACAAGAAAATTACTAGCATACAGGTTAACTTTCGTTTGTATGCAAATTTGGCTAGTTTTTCTCTTGTTATGTGTTTTAGTTCATTTTGTGTACCTATAAATAAATACCTGAAGTTGGGTAATTTATAGAGAAAAAAGATTTGGCTCAACAATTCTGATGACTGGAAAGTTCAAGATTGGGCACCTGCAACTGATGAAAGCCTCAGGCTGCCTCCACTTTTGCCAGAAGGTGAGATGGAGCAGGGTCTGCAGAGATCACATGGTGAGAGAAGAAGCAAGAGAGACAGGGGAGGTGCTAGGCTCTTTTTAACAACCAATTCTCTCGGGAACTAATAGAATGAGAACTCATTCACCTCCAAGGGAAGGCATTAATCTACTCATGAGGGATCTGTCCCCATAGTCCAAACACCTCTCACTAGGTCCTACTTCAAATATTAGGGATCAAATTTCAACATGAAATTTGGAGGGGACGAACATCCACACTGTAACCCCATGTTATAAACACTTCCCCATCAATTGCATGGGTGGGCATAAAATATTTCAACCCAAAAGAAATTAGTTTATAAGTATTCAATATTGCTGATATAACTGAGAGGTAAATATATTTTTAAAGTATTTTGGAATTATCTACCAATTGAAATGGCTGAAGAAAAGAAAAAAACAATGAGCTTCTTTTATAGCAAACACACATTTAGCACTTTAGATTTGTCTGATGTGTCCATTCTGAAAGGGTCAAACATAGAAACATAATTAGGAGGTTAAAACAGTATAAACTAACTTCTGCAAAGAGAAAAAGCAGTTTGATAAGGTCAAGAAATAGATTGAGCAGAGAAGTTTTAAAAATTTCAGTTAGAAATTCTTCACATTGCCTGACTTAGCATAGTCTAAATTAATGGCACAGTCTCATGTGAGCATAAGAAAATCTAGAGTGGTTATGCAAAACATAGTTCAAAGTGAAGAGCTACAGGGAAAATTTCGGAAAGCAAGGGAATCTAACTCGTGAAAATCTTCATGGGATCCTTAGAAATTCAGCAACCAACTCTTTCCTTCATAGTATAAAAGAATAATTTTCTTCTTTTCTTGCTTTACTTCAAGGATCAGTCAAGTCTGTGACTAAAACCAAATGATTTCTTTCCACTTGGAAAACAATACTGCCATTTTTGATTATTAGTGTGAAAATAACATAGAGGTTTTCCTCAGCCTGGGACCTGGGTTATCCCTGTAGAGAGTTCTAACATTTATATTAATTGTTTTTCCATCTCATCCTGAGGTAGCTTACACTCTTAACTACACTGACTATAAATACTATCAGCTCTTTGAATATCATTCTCCATCAGTGTTGAACCTGAGGATATAAGGCGGCTGTTGCTTGTTTTATTTAATTTAAACTTGGCATCTTAAAGGAGAATCTCTTCCTAAACTTGTATATCCCTACTTTGTTATTCTCTTGCTGAATTGTCTTATTGTTAATAACAGGCTCAGGGCTTTCCTCATCTTTTTCATTCTATTGCTCTTCACAACTCGTACAAGCCCTTAGATGTTTTATATTCACTCAGTATCCAGCATTTGAATTTTGATGGTATATTTATTCTCTGCTTATTTCTCCTATCTCATGAAAAGCATTTCCTGAAGAGTTATGAATATGGTCATAAAATCCAATAAAGATGCATTTGTCAAACTGATTTATTTTCTAAACTCTGTCCCTGTTAAATTTATTTTAAAAAACAGATTTCCATAGATATTTGACTACTGTAGTGGAAATGATAAGAAATGTAAGAGTCATCCAGGCACAGATATTAAAAGGAGCCACATGAGAAAAGCCTCTGTCACTTACACTAAATTCTTCTTTCTCAAAGGATGAGGCAATTGCCTAAATAGAAAAATTAATCATAAAGCATGTTAAATCATCACGCATGATAAAAGTTTGGTTTTATGATTCATGATAATTAGTTTGAAGAACTAGGAGGTATAACTAAATAGACTTGTGAGAACTCAAAGTTGGGTAAGTTCATTTTATTCTCAGATTCAGCAGTCAAGGCAGATGCCTTAACGCCCCCCACAAAAAAGTGTTTTAGATTTATTTGGTCATTATGGTAAAACCTACATTTTAAGCCATGGAGCCTCAGCACCAAATAATAATTTTTATATACCACTTGGTAAGTAAATAAATCACTCTGGGCAAAACCTCAAAATAAGAGAACAGTTTGTCCTTAATGCCTTTCTTTCTTGTTCTCTGGCTATTCCATATAATAGGGTCATAATAATAATGGTAGAATTTCGTCTCTGTGATTTAGCTGCCATAAGAAAAATAGCTGAAAATATCAGACTTCAGTTTTTCCTTACTAGTTCAAGGGAGTAACTCAAATGTTAAAGTGTACTTGCAAGCAAGTGTGACTATCAATTTTTCCACCTTATATTTTTATCTTTTCCTCTGCCACTCAAAACCTAATCTTCTCATTCTCTGGTCACTATGCTCACTTCAGAATTTGTTCTTCATGTGTCTCTTTCATCGTCATGTTGGTTTCCAGATTAGGACAGATGTAAGGATTTGTTGCTTATGAAATTGGCTTAATTATTCTTTTGCTCGACCTCAGCAAACATCATGCTTCATTTCTTTTCTTAACCTGTATTTCATTTCCATGCATTTTTTTCTTCTCTCTCATTTTGGAGAAATATGAAGACACAGATCTTTGACATATTTCTTCCTCCCCTTCTCACCAGAAGTCTCTTACAAGTTACTCTGGGCTGGGCCAGAAGATAATCTGAGCAACACAGTGGAATGTAAATATAAATATAATTGATACTTTACGTTGTCTCTGAACCAAGCCTTCTGCATCTCTTCTCCCTTTACCTCATACAGGCTCCTTATTGTCTTATGGATTGGAAGTATATGTCATGGGAACTAGCCATTAAATCTAATGTATACAGTTGTTAATAAGAAAATTGAGGTTTATTTCCTTTCTTATTTTCAGTCACATAGTAAAGCAAGTCTGTGATCAAGGATCAGGGCTAGGAATCCCTGATTTTGCCATGGACACAAAGCTTAATTCTGTGGTAACTTCATTCTGTAGGCATTGTTAAGTTGCAAAACAGAAGTCTTTGCTTATTACTAAAATATTTCCAGGAGTTTTATACACATATAGTTGGTGTCCCTGTCATACTCTATCTTCATGTGAAAAACAGAGATGCTTTTCACAAATGTTCATGTTTTCCCACAACACAATCATTAAAAGTCTTTTGAAATTCATGCCCATCTTTGCATATGACAAATTAGACCTAATTTAAATTAAGGTGAAATTGGGAATTAAAAAACTACAGCATTGCATTCTGCCTTCATCTTGAAAAAGTATTTGGTCATCATCTGTATCAAAATAACCTCAAATTAGGAAAGCCTAATTCATCTTCACTTTGCTGATCAGCAAATAAGGAACAGAGATAGGTTAAGTAAGTCACCTGGGATTACACAGAAAGCCAATGATAGAACTCCTCAGACACCTTATTTGGCTTGTTTATGTAGCATCTACTGAGCAGCAATATCTCCTTGTATAAAGAACAATGATTGTTCAAGATTTTTAGGTTTCTGTAATTAGGTTATATTCTACAAACTACAGAGTAAAATAAATAAGCTTTGTATCAATACCATAACACTGTGGTGATTTAGACATACTTTAAATAATTTATCAAACACATTATGAAGTGGTGCTTCTTCTAGATCTACACACCAACCCTTTTTGGAGCTGATACATATGCGAAGAGCATAATTATTCAGATTGTGGTAGCATGAGTAGAATGATGTTAGAAAAATAGGCAGCTGTTGCTTGAGTGAATGTAAGTGTAAAATATAATGATCATCTAAATTCATACTTTAATCAAATATTTATTGGGTACCCACTAGGTGCAGCTATTATTCCAGGTGTTTTGTAGTGGGAAAATATGTACTTAAAAATGCAGTATTGGAAGAAATATGTACTTTAAAAATCCTTTCAGAATTGAAATAAGTAGTTTTAAGTGCATATTGAAAGCCAGTTTTGCATAAATTTTGTTAGTACCTTTATGGGTTTCTTTTGATCTTGCTTTTCTTATTTATAAGCTCATCTTCAAATGATTGATTAAAATACTGCCTGCTTCTGTTCTGAATGTTGCCCTTTGTGCCACGTCAGAAAATATGTTAACTTACCTTCCTTTTCCAGTGTTTCATATCTCAGTTGTCAATTTCCAATTATTTGATTCTTCTTGCTCTGATTTACAATTTCAATTTTCCTTCTTTTATTAGCTTTGTTTCAGATTATCTATTCTATTTCATCTCTGCTTTTGTTTTTTTTTTTTTTTTTTGATGAATGTTTCTTTGAAACATCCTTGAGATCAAGGAAATAACACTCAACTTGATAGCACAAAGATTGGTTAGAAGTCTATTTCTTTTTTGAAAAATAGCCATTTCTGGAAAGTGATGTTCATAAAACCAACTTTTGTTCTTTAGAGTTTTTTCAACTTTTGTATTAAGTATATTTTAGGACTTCATGGTACTCCATAATAAATTATAAGCACCCATTTATTTTCTTTCACTGGGGGAAAATACCTGATAAATAATTTCTAGAACCCAAATTAATTATCTTATCATGGTCAGGTGGAAAAATATCTGATTGATTTTCCTTTAAACTTCTTGAAAAAATTTGTTAAGATTTCTCAAAGATTAATCAGAGTATATTGACATATGACTTCAGTAAATTGAGTATCTCTTGTCAATGTTGTCAGTTACAAAATAATAGGTCTGTACCTCTTGCATAGTGGTGAAGTCTAGACTTTTAGTATAATCATTACCCAAATAATGTGCATTGTACCCATTAAGTAATTTCCCGTTCCTCGCCCCCACCACCCCACTCTCCCACCCCTGTGAGTCTCCAATGTCTGCTGTATGTGGGGTACATGAAGGCTGGAAATCACATCATTCTTTTTCTTAAATTCCTCCTTTCCATAGATTTCATTGTGAGATAATGCTTTCATTTGGGTAAATGCCACTTCCTTCAAACATCTTTCTTTTGAATTCCTGGTGCCTTCTGACTGATCCCTACAACCCTTGGGTTACTTTGCATGACAATGACAAAGGTTCATCTCTTGTCAATCTAACTATTTTCACTCAGTAGGAGGGCTTCATAAAAATTGTTCTGCTTTGAAGATGGCTCTCTCCTTTCAACACTAGTTGCAAAATCTGGGTAGTTGCCATGGGAAAGGATATCATTCTTTTCCTTAAATTCCTCCTTTCCACAGACCCCATTCATAATAAATTATAAGCAGTGATTTATTTATTTTCTTTCATGGGGGGAAAATACCTGATAAATAATATCTAGAACCCAGATTAATTTCTTGTTTCTCCCCATAGTTCTTCTTGCTTTAACTGGGAGATCATGTCTGGTTTGTAATCTGAGGCCTGGCTTATTGAAAAATACTGAAGACTTTGGGAATTTGTTCCAGAGAGATCCGGTCCCTGGGTTTCTCCAGCTTCATATTTCTGTCCTGGGTTGTCTAATTCTTCTGAGTGAGGTTCACAGTCACATCTTTGATGTTCACTTTTGGTAAACAGGAAATTGGTGGCCTACAGGCTCATAATCTTAGTCCTCCGTGACTCCCCTAGACATCAGTGGGTCCTAAGGACTCAAGGTTTGCTGCTTTGGGACCTGCTTTGGTGAGTGTTTTCATGCTGACCTTGCCCGTGCCTGGCAATTCCAGCCAATACCTGTGCATCTCCCAATCTCTATTAAAATATGACTGCACACATATGTCTTCCGAAGGTTACTTCTAATTTTAACTTTATTCATCATTAGGTATTCTTTATTTTAAACGTTTGACATTTATGATTGGAATAATACATAGTAGTTTTACTTGGGACCAATTTCATGTGGAATCTTTAATTCCAATTGAACTACATTGGAATTACATGAAACAAGAAGGAATACAGTCACTATATCTAATTTGAAGTTAATTGTATTCTTGCAGTGAACAGGTGCCTTTTTATCAATGATCTTTGTGTGGCTAGGAAATTCCTTGGGTATTACTTGGAGTAAAGAATAATAAATAACAAATAAGGCAGAAAAGTGTAAAACAACACTGAGAAAGACAGAGATAAACATGATGATACAAGTACAAGGCCCAATATCAATATTTATTAGAACATGTGCCATTACTTTTATATGTCATAACTCTGGCTTCTTTATGGGTTTTTGTTACTTAAAATTATTAGGTGACATTTAAAATGATAGACTTGTCACCCCTAGGACTGTGAACACAATTTTCCACTTAAGTGGAAACTTTGGTAATTTAAAAATTAATATTCATCATATCAGATTGAAAGGATTTTAAGGTAGTAAAATGCTGTAAATGTTTCCACCTGGATTTTTTTGTTGTTAGTTTGCAGACTTTTTTTATTATACTTTAAGTTCTGGGATACATGTGCAGAATGTGCAGCTTTATTGCATAGTATACATGTGTCATGGTGGTTTGCTGCATCCATCAAACTGTCATCTACATGAAGTATTTCTCCTAATGCTATCCCTCCCTTAGTCCCCCATGCCCCAACAGGCCTCGATGTGTGATGTTCCCCTCCCTGGGTCCATATGTTCTCATTGTTCAATGACCACTTATGAGTGAGAACATCCGGTGTTTGGTTTTCTGCTCCTATGTTAGTTTGCTGAGAATAATTCCCAGCTTCATCCATGTCCCTGCAAAGGACATGAACTCATTCTTTTATGACTGCATAGTATTCCATGGCACATATGTGCCACATTTTCTTAATCCAGTCTATCATTGCTGGGCATTTGGGTTGGTTCCAAGTCTTTGCTATTGTGAATAGTGCTGCAGTAAACATACATGTGCATGTGTCTTTATAGTAGAATGATTTATAATCCTTTGGGTATATACCCAGTAATGGGATTGCTGGGTCAAATGGTATTTCTGGTTCTAGATCCTTGAGGAATTGCCACACTGTCTTCCACAATGGTTGAACTAATTTAAATTCATACCAACAGTGTAAAAGCATTCCTATTTCTCCATATCCTCTCCAGCATCTGTTGTTTCCTGACTTTTTAATGATCGCCATTCTAACTAATGTGAGAAGCTAACTCATTGTGGTTTTGATTTGCATTTCTCTAATGACCAGTGATGATGAGCTTTTTTTCATATGTTTGTTGGCCACATAAATGTCTTCTTTTGAGAAGTGTCTGTTCATATCCTTCATCTACTTTTTGATGGGGTTGTTTGTTTTTTCTTGTAAATTTGTTTAAGTTCCTTGTAGATTCTGGATATTAGCCCTTTGTCAGATGGATAGATTGCAAAAATTTTCTTTCATTCTGTAGGTTGCTTGTTCACTCTGATGATAGTTGCTTTTGGCTTTTGTTGCCATTCCTTTTGGTGTTTAGTCATGAAGTCTTTGCCCGTGCCTATGTCCTGAATGGTATTTCCTAGGTTTTCTTCTATGGTTTTTATGGTTTTAAGTTTTATGTTTAAGTCTTTAATCCACCTTGAGTTAATTTTTGTATAAGGTGTAAGGAAGGGGTCCAGTGTCAGTTTTCTGCATATGGCTAGCTAGTTTTCCCAACACCATTTTCTGAATAGGAGATCCTTTCCCTATTGCTTGTTTTTGTCAGGTTTGTCAAAGATCAAAAGGTTGTATATGTGTGGCATTATTTCTGAGGCCTCTGTATTGTTCCATTGGTCTATATATCTGTTTTGGTACTAGTACCATGCTGTTTGAGTTACTGTAGCCTTGTAGTATAGTTTGAAGTAAGGTAGTGTGATGCCTCCAGCTTCGTTCTTTTTGTTTAGGATTGTCTTGGCAATGCAGGCTTTTTTTGGTTTCATATAAAATTTAGAGTAGTTCTTTCTAATTCTGTGAAGAAAGTCAATGGTAGCTTGATGGGAATAGGATTGAATTTATAAATTACTTTGGGCAGTATGGCCATTTTCATGATATTGATTCTTCCTATCCATGAGCATGGAATGTCTTTCCGTTTGTTTGTATCCTCTCTTATTTCCTTGAGCAGTGGTTTGTAGTTCTCTTTGAAGAGGTCATTCACATCCCTTGTAAGTTGTGTTTCTAGGTATTTTATTCTTTTTTGTAGCAATTGTGAATGAGAGTTCAATCATAATTTGGCTCTCTGTTTGTCTATTATTAGTGTATAGGAATGCTTGTGGTTTTTGCACATTGATTTTGTATCCTGAGATTTTGCTGAAGTTGCTTATCAGCTTAAGAAGATTTTGGGCTGAGATGATGAGGTTATCTAAATATACAATCATGTCATCTGCAAACAGAGACAAGTTGATTTTCTCTCTTCCTATCTGAATACCCTTTATTTCTTTCTCTTGCCTGACTGCCCTGGCCAGAACTTCCAATACTATGTTGAATAGGAATGGTGAGAGAGGGCAGCCTTGTCTTGTGCCAGCTTTTGCCCATTCAGTGTGATATGGGCTGTGGGTTTGTCATAAATAGCTCTTATTATTTTGAGATACATTCCATCAATACCTAGTTTATTGAGTGTTTTTAGCATGAAGGGGTGTCGAATTTTATCAAATGCCTTTTCTGCAATTATTGAGATAATCACGTGGTTTTTGCCATTGATTTTGTTTATGTGATGGATTACATTTATTGATTTCTATATGCTGAACCAATCTTGCATCCCAGGGATGAAGCCAACTTAATCATGGTGGATTAGCTTTTGGATGTGCTGCTAGATTCCATTTGCCAGTATTTTATTGAGGATTTTTGCATTGCTGTTCATCAGGGATATTGGTCTGAAATTTTCTTTTTTTGTTGTTGTTTTGTCTCTGCCAGGTTTTGGTATCAGGATGATGCTGGCCTCATAAAATGAGGTAGGGAGGAGTCTCTCTTTTTCAATGATTTGGAATAGTTTCAGAAAGAATGATACCAGCTCCTCTTTGTACCTCCAGTAGAATTCGGCTGTGAATCTGTCTGGTCCTGGGCTTATTTTTGTTGGTAGGCTATTAATTACTGCCTCAATTTCAGAACTTGTTATTGGTCAATTCAGGGATTAGACTTCTTCCTGGTTTAGCCTTGGGAGGGAGTATGTGTCCAAGAATATAGCCATTTCTTCTAGATTTTCTAGTTTATTTGCATAGAGGTGTTTATAGTATTCTCTCATGGTAGTTTGTATTTCTGTGGGATCAGTGGTGCTTTCCCCTTTACCATATTTTGTATTGTGTCTATTTGATTGTTCTCTCTTTTCTTCTTTATTAGTCTGCCTAGTGATCTATTTATTTTGTTGATCTTTTCAAAAAACCAGCTCCTGGATTCATTGATTGTTTTGAAGAGTTTTTCATGTCCCTATCTCCTTCGGTTCTGCTCTGATCTTAGTTATTTCTTGTCTTCTGCTAGCTTTTGAATTTGTTTGCTCTTGCTTCTCTAGTTCTTTTAATTGTGATGTTAGGGTATCAATTTTACATCTTTCCCACTTTCTCATTTGGGCATTCAGTGCTATAAATTTCCCTCTAAGCACTGCTTTAGCTGTGTCCCAGAGATTCTGGTATGTTGTCTCTTTGTTCTCATTAGTCTCAAAGAACTTATTTATTTCTGCCTTAATTTTGTTATTTACCCAGTAGTCATTCAAGAGCAGGTTGTTTCCGTTTCCATGTAGTTGTGTGGTTTTGAGTGAATTTCTTAATCCTGAGTTCTAATTGAATTCCACTGTGGTTTGAGAGACTGATTGTTATGATTTCCATTCTTTTGCATTTGCTGAGAAGTGTTTTACTTTCAATTATGTGGTCAATTTTTAGAAAAAGTACAATGTGTTGCTGAGAAGTATGTATATTCTGTTAATTTGGGGTGGAGAGTTCTGTACATGTCTATTAGGTCTACTTGGTCCAGAGCTGAGTTGAAGTCCTGAATATCCTTGTTAATTTTCTGTCTCATTGATCTGTCTAATATTGACAGTGGGTGTTAATGTCTACCACTATTATTGTGTGGGAATCTAAGTCTTTTTGTAGGTCTCTAAGAACTTGCTATATGAATCTCGGTGCTCCTGTACTGGGTGCATATCTATTTAGGATAGTTTGCTCTTCTTGTTGCATTGATCCCTTTACCATTATGTAATGCTCTTCTTTGTTTTTTAATGATTTTTGTTGGTTTAAAGTCTGTTTTATCAGAAAGCAGGATTGCAACCCCTGCTTTTTTTTTTTTTTTTTTGCCTTCCATTTGCTTGGTAAATATTCCTCCATCCCTTTATTTTGAGCCTCTGTGTGTCTTTGCACATGAGATAGGTCTCCTGAATACAGCACAGCTATGGGTCTTGACTCTTTATCCAATTTGCCAGTGTGTATCTTTTAATTGGGGCTTTCAGCCCATTTACATTTAAAGTTAATATTGTTATGTGTGAATTTGATCCTGTCATTATGATGCTAGCTGGTTATTTTGCACATTAGCTGATGCAGTTTCTTCATAGTGTCAATGGTCTTTACATTTTGGTATGTTTTTGCAGTGGCTGGTACTGGTTTTTCCTTTCCATATTTAGTGCTTCCTTCAGGAACTCTTGTAAGGCAGGCCTGGTGGTGACAAAATCTCTTAGCATTTGCTTGTCTGTAAGGATTTTATTTCTCCTTCACTTTTGAAGCTTAGTTTGGCTGGATATGAAATTCTGGGTTGAAAATTCTTTTCTTTAAGAATGTTGAATATTGGCCTTCACGCTCTTCTGGCTTGTAGGGTTTCTGCAGAGAGATCTGCTGTTAGTCCGATGGGTTTCCCTTTGTGGGTAACCCAACCTTTCTTTCTGGCTGCCCTTAACATTTTTCCTTCATTTCAACCTTGGTGAATCTGATGATTATGTACCTTGGGGTTGTTCTTCTCTAGGAGTATCTTTGTGGTGTTCTCTGTATTTCCTGAAGTTGAATATTGGCTTATTTTGCTAGGCTGGGGAAGCTCTCCTGGATAACATCCTGAAGTCTATTTTCTAACTTGGTTCCATTCTCCCTGTCACTTTCTGGTACACCAATCAAATGTAGGTTTGATTTGCAGCAAAGAAAATGCATAGTGTTGATGCAACCTTCAGCCTTGAGAAAGAGATTCTGATTTCTGGCCCTCTAGCATGTGCTGAATGGACTATGAGCTAACCAACAACTGAGATCCTCTTTCTGCAGTGAGATGACGGCTGGTTATGTGCTCAGCATATAGAACTCAGGCTGGAAGCTCCTATATTCAGCTACTATGTCACTTAGTGTGAACTTGAGGGAAAAGGGCTGTCTGATATGTACTGAACAAACAATACTGGAAGAGGGATTACTCTTTTCTCTCCTCTTTCCACCAACAAAGAACAAAAGCTCGTGCTTTGGTTATCCCCAAGTTCAAAATATTCAAATAGTCTCATTTATTGAAGTGATACTGCAGTAAGTAGGCCCTACTTTCCAACTCCTGTGTCTCCAGGTCTTAAGACGTGTTTGATATGTTGTTGCATATTTGCAGCAGACTTCTGGAATTCTTATTTCAGCAAGAGTACCATCTAGAGGCAACATCAGGAACATTTTGGGGAAGGAGAATTTCAATGAGTTGATCCAACTTTCTGGTCACTTTTCTGCAAAGCAGTATCAACTAGACTCAATCTCACATGGGCTTTATAAGCACTCCTGGGGTTCTAATATACTTATGGTTGAAGGAAGTAATGGGCTTAGTGCAGTCAGTGGGATATAGATTTAGATTTATTTACCATGGATATTGTGTCAGCTGTGATCCTATTTTGTACTCCAGCAAATACAGGGATTATATTAATTATATTAAAAAGATAAGTTTACTTATCTGGTGAGAACAGCTCTTTTACAAGTTTCCTAAGAATTGGTTACAGCCGAATGTAAGAAAATCAAAATCTGTGAGGAAATATGTATCATTTTTGGTGTCAATTTTAACAATTTGTGACAAAATACTATAACTCCTATTTATAATAGATATAATTATACATCCTTTATTTAAAGTAGAAAGGTTCTGAGTTGACATTTCTTTATGAAATGGCTTTATGAGGCATTGTGAGGTATTAATTTTGAAAAGTGTTTTAACTCTACCTCTTCATCAGCTTTTTACATTTCTCTATCTATTTAAAGAAGGCCTTAAATTGTTTTTTATTTAAACTACATCTTTGACAGATTGGATACTGAATAATCATTATTTATTAGTACCTAGCAATTTTTGAAAGCCAGAAAATAACTTTTTTCCTAATGAAAAAGATACTAATATCAGATTGAACCACACTACAGGTAGAAAGTAACAACATGAGAAATTACTGCTGTTCAAACAGATTATTTTTTCCTGGAATTCACTTGGGATTGCTGTCTCAATTACATGAGGTATGTCATATGTGATTTATGACTTGGGATTGCTATCTCAATTACATGAGGTATGTCATATGTGATTTATGTCTTGTGACATATATATTAAGCTTAATATACACACACATACATTTGAATAAATAAATGGCATTCTAAATGTCTTCTCTATCAAAATGATCAGCTTCGGTTGGCAAAACATTCCTTGAATTGGTAAATCACATTTCTGAAAGCATTACAAAATATTTGAAGGGGCACTATGTACTATTTATAAACCCTCGAACAATTTCAAGAATAAAAACTGAAATAAAGAGAAAAAATGTAAGTGACACCGTTTATAAACTTCTTAAGGGCAAGGGACTTAGATGAACATGGATATTGCTGGAAACTTTTTACTATTCTTATTTGGCTGGAGATGGTTTTCTGAAATATTTCTAAAAAGAAAAAAAACCAGAGGCTTGAATCATGAAGGGCTAAAATTTAAGACTAGAAACTCCTTCAAGTGGTTAGTTCCATTTTCTGCAAACTTTTGTTGTTGTTCAAGGTCGAGGAAAATATTAATATATCTTTTATGTCCTGTGGTTTTAGTACAATTGCATTGTGGCTCTACTACATTTAGATACATTTTTAAGAAGTAACTACTAACTGTAGATTTTTGAAGGTGAACAAACTTGAACCTCTGACATTATAAAAACAGATTCGAACCAAAGAATTTCTGTTTTCTACTGGGCAATTTTTTCCATCTAATTTTGAGTTGAGATCCTGAAGTCATTTGTTGAATTTTGCAAAGTTATCTAGAGGCAGAGTTGCCAGGGAGGTGTTTCTGCTTCTATTCTTAGAGTGGTAGCAAAGCCGGGTGGTTAAAAGCCTGGGCTTTGAAGTAAAAAAAAAAGCTTGGGTTTGAATCCTGACTTTATCACTGACCAGCCTTGTGACATTGGATAATCTCCCAGACTTAAGTCTCTGCAGCTGTAAAATGAGAGAAAAGGATAATTATAAGAAAAAAGGGAAAAGCTAGAATAAATAGCGTAGAGTTGGATTAGAATTGCAGGTGCCAGTATGAAATAATGATTTTATTTCTATATTTCATAGATAGATATAGAAGTGTGTGCAAACACATACACATTATATATATGCATATTTATGTGTGTTATACACACATAATATTCACAGCTCTAAGAGAACCTAGAAACAATGAAACCCCAGTCCCAATGAGCATACCTACTGTCCATAACTTGTTTTCTAAATTACATTTTTGAATAAATGGAACCAAGTTTCTTGGAAGAAATGGCTAATTTCAGGGCAGAGACACACAAAGTATATAATGAACATGTAACATTTTACACTAACTAAATAAGTGCTCAAAAAAATGATAGAAGCAAGTCAACAGAACATAGCCAATTTGAAAGAGATTTCTGTGGCCAAAGATAAAACAATGGAAGTACACAAAATAAATACTATTGACAGTGCTTTATAACCTGTGGAATAATTATGAGTTCATATTAACATAAAGAAATAATTGAATAACCAATGTGGTGAAGGAAAGCTTCCCTTACAGGGGAATGTAGAAGGCATAATAACAACAGAAAAATAGCAAATGAACATTTGATAAACACTACAGTAGTAATTGTTTCTTATAAGAATCATTAATGGTCTACTTGGGAGGCTAAGGCAGGAGAATCACCTGAAGCTGGGAAGTGGAGGTTGCAGAGAGCCGAGATTGTGCCACTGCACTCCAGCCTGGGTGACAAGAGTGAAACTCCATCTCAATTAAAAAAAAATCATTAATGGTAAAAAATGAAGTGCATGAAAACATGATCAGAAATAAGGTATTTGGATATCCTCAAAGCATCCCTTGAAAATATTTATTAATTAAAAAGAATAGAATATCCTTTTTAGTAAAAATAAACAAAAAAACCCAAAGGACATTAAGTTAACATCTTCAACAATGGGACAATTTAGCATCATGAGCCTTCTTATATAAGAAGTACACTTCCGACATATTTTTGCCAAAACTTCTGTAGTATTTTTGCCAAAACTCAATGACCTGAATTTTATCATGAGGATATATCAAGTGAACACTAAGCAGGCTCTCTCCCAGGCCTCTCCCAGGCTCTCTCATACTTTTGTCCTCTCTGACTTCTGGAACAAACAAGTCCCTTTTAAGGGCTTATCTAGATTATGTATCTAGATAATCTCCTTTTTTATTTTTCTTTAGAAATGGGGTCTTGCTATGTTACCCAGACTGGTCTCAAATTTCTGCTGGCCTCAAGCGATCCTTCCACCTTGGCCTTCCAAAGTTCTGGGATTACAAGCATGAGCCACCAGGACTGGACTCACCTAGATAATTTTCTTTGTGACAAACCCATATCAACTGGTTAGTAACTGTTATGGGCTGAACTATGTTACCTCAAAATTCATATGTTGATTTCCTAACCCCAAGTGCCTCAGAATGTGACTGTACATGAAGATAGGGCATTTAAAGAGGTAATTAAGGTACAATGAGGTCATATGGATAGACTGTAATTCAACATGCCTGATGTTCTTTTAAAAACGATAGATTAAAACCCCGACCACACATAGACAAAGAAATGACCACGTGAAGACAGCCAGGGAAGATGGCCATCTGCAAGGCAGGAA
This sequence comes from Pan paniscus, assembly GCF_029289425.2. Classification (NCBI taxonomy): domain Eukaryota; kingdom Metazoa; phylum Chordata; class Mammalia; order Primates; family Hominidae; genus Pan; species Pan paniscus. The sequence continues at coordinate 69,918,500 of NC_073257.2, read as the reverse complement.
AGAGGGCTCAGAAAAAAAGCCAAACCTGTCAACAACTTGATCTGACTTCTACCTTCTGGAACTATGAGAAAATAAATGTTTGTGTTTAATCACTCGGTCTGTGGTGTTTTGTTTTGCTAACCTTATTAAAGGAATACAGTAACCTAATCATAGAAATGTTATACCGTCATATTTACAGGTTCTTCTTGCCCCCAAGGGAAGCGGATTATATAAGGTGTATACACAAATGGATGGAAAACTTGAGGACTATCTTAAAATTCTGCTTACCACAGTGACATATTGATGCTGTCTATATATATATTCATTTTAATTGATATTCAGAATAAACATCTCATCTAAATAAAAATTCAGAAGTGGATCCAGAGAGGAGTTAGAGTTTTATGAGAAACGTGATGAAAAAAGTAACATGTGAAGAGAATATTCGGAAGAATGTCCTGTAGTCTTAGGTCATTAAAAAAAAAATCAAAAACAGTGGCAGAGCTTCCCCTTTAGAAGACTTTAAAAAGGCAATGCTTATTTGGTTGGACAAGTTTTGCTTACTTCAAAATTCTTCATAAACAAACATAATCTATTAGCCTAATATTTCCATGAGCATTCTGTACTCACAGTTCAGCTCATAAGTCCTGCAAAAACCAGGTTATTTCTTTGATTCTTGAGGAGCAGAGTTACCTACTACATTCTACAAGCTTTATGCATAAATTTGAATTCTCCATAAAAATAATTTTCTAGGAAAATTTAAGAAAGGAGAGGCATAAGCAAAACTGGATCCAGAAAATTAAAAAAAAAAGGATAAATTAGGTGATGTCACAATGTTCCTTCTCCATCTCAATTATATCTCTAGGGCTTTTGCCCTTCTATCTCCCATATCCCTATTTTCTCCCCAAAGTCACCTAACCCATATTATTCTCAAGGAGGGGGTCCAGTAGTAGCAACTGATAATATTATTTCAATTAAAGCCACTGTATTACTTTTCCCAGGGTATTTGCTGTTTAAGTCTTCTGTCTTTATATATATATATATATATATATATATATATATATATATATATAATTTTTTTTTTATTATACTTTAAGTTCTAGGGTGGATTTTCTGCTGTGAAAGTCCCAGATATTTGCCTAGCAGACAGGAAATAACTTTGTGATTTTTTTTTCTGTTATATCTGCATTCAACTACTGACTAAACTCACTGCCTACTACCTAGATATTTGGGCTGCATAAGTTCCAAGCTGCTTCTGACTGGACATGAAACATGAAGATGTCAACAGAAACACACATGTGTTCATTTACAAGAGGAAACTCCTATTTGATTTTTTCTTTTTTGTGCAAAATAGCTTAGGTTAACTGGGTTTTAATATTCTATTTCTAATTAAGAGTTTTGTAGCAGATGAAATCTACAATGTATCAATACTCATAGTACAATGGAACTCCTGTCCAAAACCTTTTATAAAATTGAGATTAACCACATGAAAAGCAGGTATGTTTTCCAGTGTCTTTTACTTTTAGATATGATTTGCATTTTAGCACTTATGTTTTATTAGCAGCTATCTATAATTTGCTAACAAATAATTCCATAACTTTTAATTGTAATTAAAATTTTAATTAAGTCTAAAAATTTTAATTAAGTCAAAGAATGGTATAACTATACATGATAACACAAAGAATACTGTTGAATTTAGGAGAAGATAGGCCAAATGGTGAGGAACTCTTCCAAGTAGATATTTCTTCATTAATTGCTTGAGTGGGGGTTGGTAGGTGGGATGAGTAGAGGGGCAATATTTCTTCAGATTTATATGTAACTAGGCTGGGCTATAGTCTCAGCTACTGGGAGGCTGAGGCAGGAGAATGGCGTGAACCTGGGGGGTGGAGCTTGCAGTGAGCCGAGATCGCGCCATTGCACTCCAGTCTGGGTGACAGTGCAAGACTCCCTCTAAAAAAAAAAAAAAAAAAAAAAAAAAAAGATTTATATGTAACTATTTCCATGGGGACATGAATTGAAGATTTTCTCTGAAACTCTTATACATTCATGAGAATTCATATATAAATTCTCAGAAACATGTTTGATTTAATAGAATTAGAGTTTTATTTTGAACATTGAAAACTTAGCTTTGCTCTATTCTACTCATTTACTTGAGTAGATTCAACTACCTCAGCCTCCCTACTAGCTGGGATTACAGGCCCGCTCCACCACATCCAGCTAATTTTTGTATTTTTAGTAGAGATGATGTTTCACCATGTTGGCCAGGCTGATTTTAAATGCCTGACCTCAAGTCATCCACCCACCTTGGCCTCCCAAAGTGCTGGAATTACAGGTGTGAGCCACCATGCCTGGCCTCATTTACTTTGTAATGTTTTACTTTATTTCTAATTGACCAATAATAATAATACATATTTATGTGGCAAAATGTGATGTTTTGGTGGATGTATATATTGTGGAATGATCAAATCAGTTTACTTAACCTCAAATATTATATCTATTACCTTAAATATTTACTTCTCTGTGATAAGAATATTAAAAATTCTCTCTTTTAGCTATCTTAAAATATACAATATATTATTATTGACTGTAGTCACCATGCTGTGCAATAGATCGCCAGAACTTATTCCTCCTGTCTAACTGAACCATACCCTTTGACCAAGCCCTCCCATTCCCCATCTATACCCTGCCCACCAACTTTCTAGATACCTCTATTCTACCCTCTACTTTTATGAGTTAGGCTTTTTAAGATTCCATTTATAAATGAGATCCTATTTGTCACTCTGAGCCTGGCTTATTTCACTTAGCATAATGTTCTCTAGGCTCAACTTCATTAATTTGTATGTATCTTCAAGAAAGAGAGCTAGTTAAGATACTATGTTAGTCCCATAGCTGCAAAACTGCAATGCAAAAACTTCTCTGTAGTGGAAAAGATCTTGGCTACAAAGCCTTTTCCATATCATGCAAATACCATTTTAATTGTGGTATTCCTGTCTTCCTCTAGATTATTTTGAATGAGCTTAGATTAGCCAGCTGGGTCTTTATGCTGGTTGTGTCAGACAAATGCCTCTTTAAAGAGGAGAGTGCTATTCAGTTACATAAACTCAAATCCAGCAATCTCTTCTTTGCCATTAAGTCTATTCCCAGCAAGAATGGGAAATAGCAGGAAAATGTGTAGGCCATTCTATATATCCTAATTCTCTCTTTTTTTTTTTTTTTTTTTTGAGACAGAGTCTCATTCTATCACCCAGGGGAGTGTAGTGGCACAATCTCAGCTCACTGCAACCTCCACCTCCCAGGTTAAAGCTATTCTCCTGCCTCAGCCTCCAAGCAGCTGGGACTATGGCACATGCCATCACGCCTGGCTAATTTTTGTATTTTTAGTAGAGATGAGGTTTCACCATGTTGGCCAGGCTGGTCTTGAACTCTTGACCTCAACGGATCCGCCTGTCTTGGCCTCCCAAAGTGCGGGGATCACAGACATGAGCCACCACACCTGGCCTATATCCTAATTCTCAAGAGGGCTCGTGGGAGAATAGACTTAAATGTTCTTGAATAAATGAAATAATTCCTAATTTAATGAAGGGAGAATGGATAATAATTTGTCTTATTCCCTTTTTTTGCTGCTATAAGAAAATGCCACAGACTAGGTAATTTATAAAGAACAGAAATGTATTTCTTATCATTCTGGTGGCTGGGAAGTCCAAGATCAAGGTGTCCCAAGCAATAGTGTCTGCTGAGGTCTGCTTTCTGCTTCCAAGATGACAACTTGTTGCTGTGTCCTCAAACGACGAAAGGTGGAAGGACAAGAGACAACCCCCTTCAACCTCAATCCCAGTTTTAAGGGTGCTGATCCCATTAATGAGTGTTCCACCAAAGGCATCCCAAACTCTGCATTTCTTAATACTGCTGCATTGGGGATTAAGTTTCAACATTAATTTTGAAAAACTATCATAATTCAAACCATAGCATTATCCTTGAATTCTTTTAGAAATGAGTCAAATGATTAAGTTTTCTTTTAAATAAGGAAATATTGTATAATGGGAAAATGTCATTTGAAAATGTAAATTTAATTTGCACCTGTTTTGCTTTCTTGCATTTCTGAATTCATATTGGGAAAAACCTACAGTTGATAAACACTGAATAAGTTTTCACTTAAGGAGCAAAGGGATAATATTTTAGGATTTTCTCCTTATATGTAGCTCAGAAATGTCTAAGTTCATGTTTGTGTAATAAATTACAAGTGTGAAAAGTGACGAGTAATTCAACCTTGATAATTCACTTTCTTCATTGTCTTTTAATCCTAAAGTTGCTTTCCCTTAAGCTAAGTTTTCTTAGCCTGTCTCAGAAGCGAAGCATCTGGAACCCAAATCTTATGATCCCTATTAAGCAAAGTGGCACTGAGATAATGGAAAGAAGGGAAAGATAATTAGACTAAACCCGGGTCAATATGCCAGTTTTTTTTTTTTTCCAAAGTCTCAGTGACTGTGGCCAAGACTCTTGAGACATGTCACCTTATTTATATCGGGAAAGATTGTGAAAGGCTTTAAAATGGGCAAGCAGATTATTGTGAGTGCTTTTAATGGAATACTAGACATTGTCTGGGGCACTCTTTTGAGTTACCTGCTTCTGCAGGGCTCTGTTCCTTTCATAGTTTTTAACTGAATTATTTTACAACTCTGTACATTTTGGACAATTGATAGTAATACAATTTATTATCGTCCATTTAAGCAAAGCTGAATTTTGTCCAGTGGAGATGCAATTCATTCTCTGCCTTACCTCTGTGGAAAGGCTCAGTTTTGTATACATTAGTAAATTGACATCAGTCTTTCTAATTGCCCATATGTAACTGTTATCTGAATTCTCCTTTTAAACAGGTTCAGTTTTTACATCTTACTGATTATAAACTAAATAAAATCACTGAGAATTTGGCTCTTATATTTGTATGAGAGTCAAGATTTTATCTTTTCTACAAAATATATTTTTATAATCTTCTCTTCAAAATAAAACTTAAAGATTCAATTTGTTTTAATAGTTTCCTGATTTTTGGGGGGGACATATGTGTCTCTCTAAGCCTTGAAAACAGACATTATTGACTTCCTTTAAATAGTGAATATTTCAGAAGGTTGTTGAAATATCCCTTAAAAAAGACAGAATGTGGTCTGTTTAAGCCTCTTTGTTTATACACTGAATGTAGTAATAATACTTTATTATTATGGTGAAAATGATTTTCCCCTTACGGTTACATTTTAGTGTCTTCAGAGCCTACTCATCTGACTGTATGACTGTTAGAAGGACAGGGACAATATACAATTCTCATGCTTTGTTCTGAATTACTTTATCCATAAAAGCAAAATAATATAGATTGCAAAGTTGAGCTACGGCCACGTTTTTCTTTCTCTTTTAAGAATCCACCTCTTTTCAGAAGTACCTTGCCCGTATATGTTAGATACCTCACGTGTCTCATTTCCTGGAACTGTCCTTCAGAAATAAATCCCATGTATCAGATTTTAATATTGGGTGTATTCGCCTCTCAAACGTTTCCCTATATCATTGCTTTTCAGTCTGCTTTCATGTTGTAAATATCTTTGTTATACTGGTCCCCTTAGAATCAAATGACCATGAATATAGCCTCATGTTATCAATTTTGGAGGCCTATAAATTTTCACTGATATTCCCAGAAACTTAAATGAAGTTCTAATGGTGGAATTTCAGGCAAATTGCCAGACTGACATTAGAGAAACAGTTCTCAGTATGCTTTCCAAATTATACCACATAGATGTTGTCTTATTCTATTTGTTTCTAATATTCTTCCTGTCTTAAATCACATTCTAGTGCTGATGATTAAATCAAATTATGTAACTATAGCCTTAATCAGGACAGTTAAAGAGAACTGGAAAAAGAAGAGATTAAAAATAACTTTTACTTTATTTATTTATTATTTGTTTATTTTTAAATTTGTCTCTCTGCTTTAAAATAGTGAATTCTAGTAGAGATGATTTGCTTTACTTTTTTGGGCACCCATACAATACTACAAAAATTTACACTGAATTTCTATAAGGTGCTCCTTTCTAAAAGTATTAAATTTATTTTAAAAATTCTGGTAGTTTCTCCTATATTTTCAGGTGGTATGCTGGACCTAGGAGCTTGTGTGTGTGCCCATGGGGCACATACACACCTCTGTGTGAGTCTGTTTGTACATGTAGTTGTAAACCCACCAATAGACACAGTGGACAGGCCAAAGTGTGGAGTAGAGAGGGAATAAAAGGCATGGCTGTGTGAGGTCACAGGCCCTTGGGCTCCTATGGATTCACTGAAAAAAAATCATTGCTATGAGGCAGCTTAATAGGAAAAAAGGCATATAATGTATTTAACATGTATTCACAGGAGACTTCAGGACGAAGACCCAACCTGACAATAAGATACATAAGCTTATATACCATCCTAAAGCCACAGAAACAGTGCAGACTTAGAGCATGGCCAGAAACAGGCTACGTTGGTAAATCAGGTTTAGTGGTAAGACAGGTTATGAGAGAAAGGAAGAGGCCTGGGTAGCCAAGGTGGCCTTGTTATGCAGATGAAACCACATAGGTTAGCAGTCCTCAAAAAGAATAGATGGTAACTGTTTCTTTTCAGACCTTTAAATGTGTCCAAATCCCAATCTCTCCTAGATCCCAGGGAAATGCCTAGAAAGAGGAGGCAGGGCTGCATTAATGAAGGCTCTCTACAGACGCAAACTTCTCCCTTCTCTGTCTGTTGGCTCTGGGGCAGCCATTTAAAAATATTCAAAAACCATATTTTAGGGTAAAATAGTTTTATTTCATTGAGCTTCTTTGTCAAAATAAATTAGCCACTCTGTTTCATTGATTTTGAAATCAATGCATTTGATGAGCATCCCCTAGGAATGTGGAGAGAGGACAGCGGCTGCTCATTACCTTATCCCTTTACCCTCCTACCCGCTCACCCCAGCTAGTCCATGAGGCTGCTGGCAGTGTCAGGCCAGTGTGCACCCTTGCTGAGTGCTCTCCTGAAAAATAGGAAAAATGTCACCAAGGAAATGTACCTGTAGAAAGCAGCACAATACAAATTTTAGTTATTCTATAACTAAATTGGATTGAGTAGTATATGCTGCTTATCCCCACTTTAGAGGAGCAATTGGGTCAATTATTAGATTCAGGACCATGAAAAGAAAATAAATTTAAAACTTTTAGAAAGGAGAATGTTGTAGAACTTCGGTGCACATTTTTAAACACATATGAATGTTAGGTTTTCTTATGGGTATTGAGATTTTAAGAGCAAATACGAATTGCAAAGAAGAGTCTTAAATCTCTGTTGAAAATAAGAGAAGAGACTCCTCACCTCCTCCCTTTTCCTTGAACATTTACTTTAGAAAACTTGTAATTGTAAGGGCTTTCCCTGTCCCTTTGAAATGTATGTAAATCTTTTTACAAGCTGAATAAGCTTCTTATCAGCTTTTATACCTTTCTCAAGACCTGGGAACCATGCCTTCGAAATGTATACATCAAGAGAGACAGCATCCTTATCTTCCAGTTTCTGTAAGAATGTAGGAGCCTAACTTAGGCAAGTTAGTCCAAGTTTCAAAACTGCCTCATCATAAAGCATGTGATGTTTAATTTTTCACTGGATAAAGCCAATTAGCAAGCATAGGTTGTCTCCCCAATCACCAAATAAATTTAGGATGAGCCATGAGTGACATATTGGGCTGTTATGTCCTCTTACTTGAAGACTAGTTATTGTTTATGTTGAGAACCTTCCTGTAATGGTTATATCTGCTTTACAATACAAAAGGATAAGCTTTCTTTCGGCCTTTGCTGTCTGCTAGAGGATTGCCTAGGATGCACATCATATTCTTGTTGAATGTTTTTTCTTTTTCTTTCTTTTTTTTTTTGAGATGGAGTTTTGCTCTTGTTGCCCAGGCTAGAGTGCAATGGCGCAATCTCGGCTCACTGCAACCTCCGCCTCCTGAGTTCATGCCATTCTCCTGTCCCAGCCTCCTGAGTAGCTGGGATTACAGGCACATGCCACCACACCCAGCTAATTTTTGTATTTTAATAGAGATGGGATTTCATCATATTGGTCAGGCTGATTTCAAACTCCTGACCTCAGGCTAGGCTGGTCTTGAACTCCACCTCAAGTGATCCACCTGTCTTGGCCTCCCAAAGTGCTGGGATTACAGGCGTGAGCCACCGCGCCTAGCCAAATGTTTTTTCAATAATATTTTGCTTTGTCTTCTACTCTTATGAAGAGGTTTTCTGGATTGGGAGGTGATTTTGTTTTTAATTATATTTCCCTAATGTTGTTTTGGGTAAAAGCTTTTAAAGTGCATGCTAATAATAGGTTATATTTATTTAGCAGTTAGCAACGTTTGGTTCTACATTTTTTTGTGGGCAATGTTTATAAGGTCATCAGCCAATAAGTTCTTAAACCAGGATTTGAACCAAAGCAGAATGGATCTCTGGCACACATGTTTCACAAGTAGCTGTACTACAGAAAGCATGGGTGAGTTCCAGTTCACCATTTATTGTTGAACCCATCAAAGTTAATATAAAAATAAAAATAAAATGACAAGTTTTAACGACAGTTCAATCCCAAATTAAAAAGACTAAAGAAACATTAAATCCACTGCATTTTTGTTGATTTACATAATAATAATATTTATTTATAATCAGCAGAATTCTCATCAAGATGGTGTATACTGTATTAGGTTATTTATGCATAATGTAGTGGTTGGAATTTCCACTTGTCTTAATAAGTTTGAAAGACAGTCTTTTTCCAAGTGAATTACTTTAATTTGTTGGCAGGCAAGTTGGGGCTGCAGGTAACTTTTAATTCTCTCACGCTTCATATATATATATATATATATACGTATATATGTATATATACACATATATGTGTATCTCATATATATATGAGATACATGTATATATATATATATGTATCTCAACGCTTATATTGGTAAGGAAATTATGAAAGCATTGAGAAAATCCCCCTGTTACCTTCAGTTGATTGTAAATTTTACTAATCTAATTCTCTGCTGGGGTCCTAAAATCTTTTAGATTTTATTTTCCTTTTTAGTATGCCTGTAATAGCCTATAATTTTTAAGAAAAGTTTTTCTTATCTCCAATTCTAAACACGCATCTACCTCTACAAATATTTTCTAAAATATTATTCTATTCCTTTTCATTTCCAGGAATAATAACTCTAGCACAATATATCATTGTTTAGAGTCAATTCTCATTATTTGAGGTAATCATCTTCTACAAAGTCCCCACAAATACCAAATTAGCAAATATTTATTGAACAAATATTTTATATATATATATAGTTAATTCATTAACATAAACTTTTATATATATATATATATATATATATATATATATAGTTAATTCATTAACATAAACTCATGGCCAAAAGCACTATACCTCATGCCTAAATGAAGCTGTTCTAATACATGCATATTCGCCCTAAGGAACATCACAGCCTTCTTGCTTTTAGGGACACTAGACAATACTTCAGCACTATGCTTGGGGGCCATTTTAAATAAGAAAATCACCAGGAAAATGCACAAAAATATAAAACATATAGCAATAAATGGACTATGAAAAGGACACTTGTTTACAGAATGGGAGTTGAAAAAAGAAGGCAGAGAGTCAGCTTGCTCAACCTCATCTGGGAACATGTGCCTTGGATGACTCATATTTTTATCTGCTGTGAGCCTGTCGTGAAAGCATTGTGAGTACTGACTTTGGTCAACAAGTACATGTTAGCAAGTAGATGAATTAAAAAATACAGCATCTGTGAATAACTAGGACAGACTGTATTTGTTTATTTATTGATTTGTAATTTGCTTACTCTACTGCACTGTAAATTCCACTAGGGCAAAGAATATGAATGTTTTCCACTAAAACATTATTAGAACTGATGCTGAATAAAATATTAAAGACGCAGCTATGTTTGGCCTTGATAGTTAGCCAAATTCTGAAATTTGACTTCAGTTTTGGCCTCAGACTTAGGAAGACTGAATTACTGAATGACTGTTTCAACAATGGTTCTGAAATTTTTAGTCTCACCAGTGATAAATGATGATGAAATCAGGTTGTTTAGCATCAAACTTAATCAGCATAGCCTTTTCAGTAATGTGAGCAGAGTATGTCTTTGAGATTTATTGTTAATCTGATTATTCACTTTAAACATAGGCAAGTATGCAATATATATTGGAGCAAAAATCTCCTTATGTCCTTTACATATTGAAATTCCATCTTTGTTAAAGTAAATTGTATAGTTGTTATTGCAATAGTACAATCCTGCAATAATTAATGATACTTATAAAAGTTGTGCACTTTATATTCACAGTAATTATTAACTTTCAAACAGTTACATAGATCCTCAGTATGAGTATCAAAAGAAAGTCATACTGAATAACTTTATGAAAAATATGCTAAATAACTTTATGAAAACTATCCTTTCAAAATAACAATATTTTTATATATTTAAATAATATAGACAGAAAAATAAGTGATCAATTTGTTTAGTTGCATACGATACTAGTATTTTAATAATAAACACATGATCTTTAAGAACTGCACTTACTTTTTGATTCCTTGATTCAATTTAAGTTATGTGTCATGAGTCTTGGGCATGAGTATAGAGAAGTAATCACTTCATTAAGGATATTGTATGTTCTTCTAAGGGGCTTGGATTTTATTCTGAAGGGAATAAAGAGTCTGTGAAGCATTTAAAGAAAGGGATGTTGTGAACAGATCCAAATTTTACACTGGTCACTTTCCTTTATGTAAAGGACAAATTTAATTTGACTGAGAAAAGATTCTGGGGTACAATTATTAAATTATGCAATTACCAGTTAAAACATGATGGAAATGGTTATTCTGGGGAAATGTTTAGGAGATAAAATTAACATGTCTTAGTCTTTTATTTCATTTAAAATAAAAGAATAAATCAAAGATGATTTCATATTCTGACTTGTGTGACAAAGTTTATGATAATTTTATTCATTGAGATTAGATTAAAATCAGAAAAACCTAGTTTAGAGCAATTTGAAGTTTCCAGTTTTGAGCTTGTTAATTATGAGGTATTAGTGGAAACCCAATGAATATGTTTAGGAGTGTTATTTATGAATGTAGAACTTAAAAAGTGTTCAGAATATAGACAGAAGTACAGATTGGAGAGTTGGCAATCTATAATTATTTAAATAATTAAAGTGAATTAACCAAATAATAACAAACATAAACATCAGTTGGGTAAGGTCATCCTGCCATCTAAGACATAAGCAGAAAGAATGTATAAAAGTGATTGAATTAAAACATCCTTCAGAGAAACATAAGAATGATGAGCATATGGTATCATGAATGTTGTTAGAGAGAGCAGAGAGTCTGAAGCATCGGAAAGAGCCAGAAAGTAACCATAGACGGTTTCATTGGATTGAGCAATAAGACAGGAACTGGAAATTTTGGACAGAATTGTTTCCACCAATGGTTAGGGGTAGGGATAAAGACAAAACTTCAGTGAAGTAAGGAGTGGGAAATCCAAAAGTGGATATCCCAAATAGACCATTCTTATTCAGTATGTTTGCCTAAGAAAAATGGAAAGAGTTCCTAATCTTTGAATTTTTCTCTGATGTTTCTAGTATTGTTTTTTTCTTTTTATTTCCTCTGTCACCAGTCTATTCCGGTTTCCCATTACCTCTAGCCTCAGCTACTCTAGTAAACTGTTAATTGGTTTCTCAAATTCTAGTTCTCACCTTAGCACTGAACCTACTGCTTTAGATTAATGTTTCTAAAATGTTGCCTTCATCATGTGATCTGCTTAAAAATATTCAGCATCTCCTCATTTTCCATGGAATTCGGGTCAGTCTTTTTAGTATCCCATTGAGGATCTTTAAAAATTTGATCCTAGACTACTTTTCCAGAATTATCTTCAGTAGTGTTCTGTATGTAACTTTTGGCCCAACAAAATTCATTTCTTTGCTCTATGTTCTGCAGACACATTCAGGCTTTATCTTTCTGCCTTTGCTTATACTAACTCAATTTTATGTCTCAAAATTGTACACAGTCTCCAAATATTAATTATTTCATACAGTCTTTCCTGATTTCCACTTTTGGGTTCATTTGGAAACTGATTTATAGCTTTTATAGGACACTTACCATTTAATCTCTTATAGTATGTTGTTGGCTCCTTGGAGACAGAGAGCTATGTCTGTATACACACACATGCACATACATACACATATGTAGATCTGTATCTGAGCTATATTAGAGTCTTCTTTGTGTTCCCTACAGGGCCTAAATAGTGTTCCTTGGAGAGAAAATTACCCTGGGAATGAATAAACAAGAGCAATGCAAATGGTAAGAAGGGGAAGGGTGGTCTTTATCTTTCTAAATCAACAAAAATCCCTGTGGATTAAAGTTGTTATGAAGACAATATCCTAATCATTCAAGACACCTGTATGAAGGTTATGTTTCCTGAAATTTTCTTATATTGTTACATTGGATGATGATACTGTTAGACATATTTGTGTAAACACTTATGTTGGCCTGGAAGAAAAATAGAAGTTCACCCATTATTATTGCCTCTCCCTTTGAAGTGGCATAACCAGGCCTGTCTGTACCGCCATGGCAAAAGCAACATGCAACCCCCACTTCTGGGCTCTTCTTGGCCCTTTGCACCCACTAGATATACCCATGTTTTGGTGGTAACTTGTCCGCCTTTCTTCTGGTAACAGCAACACATATTTTTCTATGGAAACCCATTCTTTCCCACTCTTACTCTATATGGCTCTGGCTTGGCTAATGACAACCCACTTTCCCCAACTCTAAAATAAGCATATGACGCAGACTTTGCTAACTAAAGCATCACAGCTTGTCAGCAAATGCATGACCCAGACAATCTCAGAACTTTAGTTGAAAAAATATACACCTGAAAAGCTAAATTTTCTAAAGTTACAGAGTATGTGTTTGAAGTTATTTTGTTCTTATCCCATTGTGGGGAGATTTGTCTTAGAAAAAAGGTGTTACAGAGGAAATCAGAGCAGACTTGAAGACAGATTGCCTAATGACATCTGAGCACCTGGATTGTGCTTTAACTGTATCTAAATGTGAGACAATAATTTATCTTTTGTGTTAGTTTCTTTTACGTTAGATTCTTGCAGCCCTGGGAATCCTAAATAATAATCATGGCAATACTACATTTATAAGACTAAAAGATAGGAACTCAAGAAACATTTGGTCATGGCAGTTGGTGAAAAAGTGAATTTAAGAGAAGTGACAAAAAGAACTACTTGGGGTAAGACCTATGAAGTATCTTAATAATTTTTTTAAAAATGTACAAATTCCTCTCTCTTTAAAAGAGAGAGGAATACCAAGGAGACTAGAATAATACAGAAAACCACAGGGCTCTCTGTAATTCTGTATCTCCATGCAAGGGCCTGCATTGTTTATCACAGTATCTACAGTTCCTATCAACCAGGGTAAATGTTTGATGAACGAATACCCTAATCTAAGAGGCCTGGGCATACTGCCAACTACCTAGAAAATTCAGAGGGAAGAAGAAAATTGTTATAGAGAAACAGAGTTCAAGAAATATTAACATCATATTTTCCTGAGAGAGAGAGAGTAAGCACAAATGTATCCCACTGCACCATGTGGTATAAGCTCAGGGGATTACATAAAGGAAAGGAATCTTGTGTTTCAGGGTGTTAGTTTGTTCTGTGCAATGTTTTTAAAGTAAACTCTAGAGTAATTTTGTGATTTAAGAAGAAACTATTAGAATCTTAGGATGGTGGGAAAAGATAGATAAACATGTACTTATTAAGGGAAATAGTGAGTTTAATTCGGCCAATTAGTTATTTCATTGCATTCATTGGAGAATGCAATCTAATGAAGAATATGCCTAGGAAAATAATAAGATAAGAGTCTATGCTGGGTTCAATAAAAATCTGGACTTAGATGAAGAGAGACTTTATTCAAAGACTACTGCAGTAGGAAGAGCTCTCTGATCTCAGAAGTCTGCAAGTGCCTCAAAATCAAACACAAAGGCTTACTTAAAAAAAATAGGGAAGAGTGAGCAAGGATAACAGAAATTTTAAGGTGACACCTGGCAAGTGAGAAAAGGTGAGTACACAGCATGGTGGGTCCAGACTGACAGTAAAGGTGTCCTCTCTGTGGTCAGCAGTTCTCCAGATGAGCTGTTTAGGGGACATGGCATTCAAGAATCAAAAGAGAATCAGCAAATAATTAATAAGAGGAAATTGATGCTCCAGCAAACCCTGTGAATATATTGCTCTGCCAGTGTAAAGAGCACTCTGAATTTGTGTGTCTTGACCCGACGCTATGATTGAATAATAGTATCCTAACAATAATAATATAAAATAATAATCAGAACCAACAAATATTGAAAACTGTATGTCAGGCACATTATAAGTCCTTTACCTGTGTAATTTAATCTTACAGTCATCAAATGAGGTATTCTTTTTTTCTCAATTTTACAAAACAGGGAACTGAGAAACAGGTTAAATATTGGACAAATGCCACACTTTACCCATAACTAGTATTAGATGTCAAGAAAAGGAGAACAGATATAGATAGATATTTTTGGGAGATATTTTGCTGAGGGTATGGTAAAGCCTGAAAAAATGTTTCTAATCTACTGCAGAAAATCCTCTCTGATGACCAAATATTTCATATCCCCAGATTTAGCATCTAGTCCAGGTTCATTGCTGGGCATTATTAAGAAAAAAATATCAAAATTGGAATTAATGGATAATATGGTTTGGCTCTGTTTCCCCACCCAAATCTCACATTGAATTATAATCCTGAATGTTGGAGAGGTGATTGGATCATGAGGACAGATATCCCCCTTGCTGTTCTTTTGATAATGACTGAGTTCTCACAAGATCTGGTTTTTAAAAGTGTGCGGCACTTCCCCCTTTATTCTTTCTTGCCCCTGCTGGCCATGTGAAGACATGCTTGCTTCTCCTTTGCCTTTCGCCCTGATTGTAAATTTTCCAAGGCCTCCCCAGCCATGCCTCCTGTACAGCCTGTGGAACTGTGAGTCAATTAAATATCTTTTCTTCATAAATTACCCAGTCTCAGGCAGTTCTTTATAGCAGTGTGAAAATAGACTAATATAAGGACAAAAATGACTTCAGATTTAAAAAATGTACTAAAACATGTAAAATATCCATACAGGAATTATTAAATTCTAGGGAGGTGTCTGTGTACCTTTGTTTGACTTATTTCCTATTGATAAAAATGCTCTGTGAAGCTATATGTTAACTTGTAGATTTTCATTCAGTTCAGATAAAACTGATTTTTGTGCGGTAGAAAAGATAACCTAGGAGATTACAGTTTTATTGTCCTAAATGATATTACAAGTTTTGTAACAACTTTGCAATAATATTTTAACATTAACTTTTTCATTGGAAATAAATATTCACTGTCTCAAATTCTTCTTTGTACCAGGATACTATCTCACTTGTTCTCTCATTAGTAAGTTTTATAAATCTTTGACATCTGCTAACTTTTTATTTGTATGAGAGTCATGTGTTTAACTTTTTTGAAAATTATACTTTCAGCATATGTTGACTGCATTTACTTATTTTGACTTCCCTTTTTAAACATGTCACTTTCTTTAGGGCATTTTTTTTTTTTTTTTGAGACAGAGTCTTTCTCTGTCACCCAGGCTGGAGTGTAGTGGCATGATCTCAGCTCGGTGCAACCTCTGCTTCCCAGGTTCAAGGGATTCTTCTGCCTCAGCCTCCCAAGTAGCTGGGACTACAGGCATGCACAATCATGCCCGGCTAATGTTTGTAATTTTAGTAGAGAACAGGCACGCACAACCATGCCCGGCTAATGTTTGTATTTTTAGTAGACATGGGATTTCACTATTTTGGCTAGGCTTGAACTCCTTGAACTCCTAACCTCAAGTCATCCACCTGTCTTGGCCTCCAAAAGTGCTGGGATTACAGGCATGAGCCACCACACCTGGCCAGGGTATACCTTTTTTTAGATGAATTAATATCTATGACTATGATACAGCTGAACTTATAGGCTAGGAGATATCCTTTAACTTTACTCAGGATATTTACTTAATTAGTTTAATTCATAGGACTTTATTTCTCTCCCTCAAGTTAAAATCTCTATCCTTTCTAAAATTGGGATATGAATATGAAACAATTATAAATGAATTTCAACAAGCTATTTAGAAATTATAGTATAGTAGTCTTGAACTGGGGCTGAGGAAGCTGCATTTTAATAAGCACCAGGTGTCTTACACTTACTGTGGCAACTCAAAAATCCTGCTTGTCCATCGACCTGATCTGAATTGTTGCTGTTTCTTATTTAATGATATCCAGAGTAGTTCTCTTGTCAGTGCAACTGAAGTAGTAACTGTTTCATTGGATCAGTGGGTCTCCTTGTGAGTAGCCTCACGCTTAGAGAGGCCAGTATTTAAACCACGTCATTGAATATGAAAAAATTGCTGTCTATCTGGTAATCTTGGGTTTGGTTTGGATCTACACTGGGCAAGGGGTATGAATAGAGATGTGGTTTTTATAGCAGATTGACTGTTAATGTCTGAATGTTCAATCCATGTGGGAGGCTACAGTATCAATACACAGATAAAATGCAGGTTTAGTCTCAGCTGATTGTATCAGACTATAAGGACCAGGATCAGGCAACGATTTCATGCAGTGCCACAACCAGCAAGATACTCTTGCCTCTCATCCCAGGGAATGACTGCTCGCATCTCTTTTGGATTTAAGCAGTTCTTTAGGTTTGAATGACTAGGGCTAATAAGTTCCTGTTTCTCTACAGAGCAAGGCAGAATTTTCTGTGTAAAGAGAATTGCCCTGGAAGTCTAGTTCCTCTGGAATGTTCTCATGGTTAAAGTCAAACATTTATTACATTCTTCTAACATTACTAGTTTTTACTGTTGCCCCATAGCATTATTTTGAAAAAGTTAATTCTTAACAGGAATTTATGACTTCATTTTCCATAAGTGAAAACAAAAATACCATGTCAGCCATTATTTAATACAATTTCCCAGCTTTTCTTATTTGGTTCTTTTTAGAATTTAAAAAAAAAAGCCTTATCTCTGAAAATACAGCCCTAATATTTATAGAAAACATGATATGGAAATTGTTACTAGCTTGGACATAAAGCAGTAGAATAAAAACTATTCATTTAAAAGATAATCATTTCTTTTCTTTTTTTTTTTTTTGAGATGGAGTCTCTCTCTGTCACCTAGGCTGGTAGGCTGGAGTGGAGTAAAAGTGGCACGATCTCAGTTTGCTGCAACCTCCGCCTCCTGGGTTCAAGCTATTCTCCCTGCCTCAGCCTCCTGAGTAGCTGGGATTACAGGCATCCGCCACCATGCCTAGCTAATTTTTGTATTTTTAGTAGAGATGGGGTTTTACCATGTTGGCCAGGCTGGTCTCAAACTCCTGGCCTCAAGTGATCCACCCACCTCGGCCTCCCAAAGTGCTGGGATTACAGGTGTGAGCCACCGTCCCTGGCTATCATTAATTTTTGTACAAGTATAGAAAAATATAACAGAGGACTGAGAGCTATAAAACCTAGACATTGAATTGAATAAGTGCTAAATTTTCTTTGAGGGCAATTTTTACTAATTTATGATTCCAAACTTTTCCAAACTTCCAAAACTTTTCTCTTTATGTACTCAGTAATTTGTTAGCAGGCTGTATTTTTCACTTTTATGTATACCTTACCAAATGAGGTCCAGAGACAATGTGTATCTTTCCATTTTATTTTTATAATATCCATACTGACTAAATAGTCCAATCAGGAAAAACAACAGACCTAACTTTTAGCTACTATTTTTTTCCCATTTAATTTATGTTTGTCTTGCAGAACAAATCCAAAATTTCCCTTTCTTTCTTTCTTTTTTTTTTGCTTTCTTTACTATTTGAGTCGTTACACTCTTGAATTGACTTATTTTGTCTCTGTGTATATTATACCCTGTTTATTTTTTAGTAATAGTCAAATGGTTGAAAACTGAAAAAATAAAGGAGGAGGACAACTTATGCCAATCACTGGTACCTCAGTAGAGCTCACCCCCTACTATTCTGCCTTTGCATCAAATAGACAAATTATTCACTTGGCTGGTTCTGCTAGTATCCATGAATCTGAATTTGCTTCAGAATTTTGGCTTATGCTGGGCATGAGATCATTATACATTTTAACTGCTTATTATGTCCTCTTGTTTGTGGCAACCTGAGTGCACAAATGGTCTATTTGTTGAGGCTGAAAATAGAAATACCAGCAGGGAAGACAAATACTAGGACCTGAGTACGATCTCTGGGGATTTCTGACTAATACTCCATCTCTGCCATGAAAGTATTCTGGAAGGGAATACCTAGTCTTCTATGATTTTACGTCAAGAGGCCAGGAATGAATCCTAACTATTAACCCATCAACAGGTATTTAATAAGCACTGAATATTACTTATTTCATTCATTCAGCAACTGCTTACATACTAGGGCCTAAATGTGGCTGGATGGTTAAATCATAAGCTTTGGTGTCAAATTGCGTAGGTTGAAATCCTGTTTCTGCCACTTAGCATTTATAAAACTTGGGTGATTCACTTAAATTGCCTTGGTTCTTTAGAAACATCTCATGTGTCACAGAAACAAATTACATTTATAGTATCTAGCACGTGAAAGCACTCAACAAACGTGTGCTATTGTATTATGTGCAAAAGATCATGCCTAGGAAATGTGAGGGATCCAAAGTTCCTGCAGAAACTCTCCTATCTCTAGTAGTTTAGGGTTTAAAAAGGAAACAGACAAGAATAATACCTGTCATCTCAGCACTGCTGGTAGCTTTATCTTTTACTTCTTGTCCATCTTAAAGTCTGATCTGCTTTTTGTGGCATTCATCTTGCTTCTCACCACAAAACATTTCCAAAGTTATTGGTAATTAATGTCAATTTTTTAAAGTTTCCTTGAGGAGATGGAGAAGACATTCACATGGCACATGAAAAAGCCTCTAGTAAGCCATTTATCTTCTTTCTGAAGTTTTTCTTTTTAGCTACATAAGTGCCAGGTCTTCACTTTTAATATTCTCTTCTACAGTGTCTATAAATTTCCTTTCTAATCTAGGAGAATCTGCTTTAGTGCCCTGTCTGCATACTCCACTGGGCAAAATAAAATTCCAAAAAATTAGCAAATACTATCTCTTGATCCAGATTAGGTAAGCAAGATAAAAAGTGCTGTAACAAGGAAAGAAATAACTGTGTGTGACTTCATAGATAGAAAAGTATATTTCTGACTGGAATGCTGAAGGCTTTTAGGGGAAATTCCATTGGACTGTGAAAATTGAGTATGATTTGGACATGTGGAAATGAATGGGTGGAGGATGGGAAATGAGAGAAGAAAGACAGGTATTTAAAATGGAAAGAACAAGAACAGTGTGGGAGCAGGGCAAAATGCTGTGGTTGTGATCTATCTATCTATATCTATATATCTATTATGTGCTTATTGCATATATAAGAACATAATATATGTGATATGAAGATATGTGTGAAACATAAGTGCTATGTATATATGTGCAGATATGTAAGCACATAATATATGTGATATAAGCATATTTAAGCACATATCACATGTATCGATAATATATGTGATATTATAATAATGTAATGCTTGACATTCTCTCTCTCTATATGTGTGTATATATGGACATATATATACGGACATATATGACATATATATGGACATATATACACATATATATGGACATATATATGGACATATATACACATATATATGGACATATATATGGACATATATACACATATATATGGACATATATATGGACATATATATACACATATATATGGACATATATATACACATATATATGGACATATATACACATATATATGGACACATATATACACATATATATGGACACATAAGTACATATACATGGACATATATACACACATATATATGGACATATATACACACATATACATGGACATATATACACACATATATATGGACATATATACACACATATATATGGACATATATACATCCATATATGTATGTGTATATATATCCATATATATATATCCATGGATATATATATATCCATATATATATATCCATGGATATATATATATCCATATATATATATCCATGGATATATATATATCCATATATATATATCCATGGATATATATATATCCATATATATATATCCATGGATATATATATATCCATATATATATATCCATGGATATATATATATCCATATATATATATCCATATATATCCATATATATCCATATATATATATCCATATATATCCATATATATCCATGGATATATATATATCCATATATATATCCATATATATCCATGGATATATATATATCCATATATATATCCATATATATCCATGGATATATATATATCCATATATATATCCATGGATATATATATATCCATATATATATCCATATATATCCATATATATATCCATATATATCTATGGATATATATATATCCATATATATCCATGCATATATATATATCCATATATATCCATGCATATATATATATCCATATATATATGCATGGATATATATATATCCATATATATGGACATATATATCCATATATATGGACATATATACATCCATATATATGTGTGTATATATATCCATATATATGGACATATATATACATATATACATGGACATATATATCCATATATATGGACATATATATCCATATATATGGACATATATATCCATATATGGACATATATATCCATATATACATGGACATATATATACACACATATATATGTCCATATATATGGACATATATATACACACATATATATGGACATATATATACACACACACATATATATATATGCAGTTCAGCCAAGCATTACATTATTCAATATAAGCTAGCATTGCAGTAGAGAGATAAGACTTACTTAAAGAAAATAATTCAAGAATATTACAAGGCAGTGGGTGAATGCTTAGTGATATGGGACAGTGAGTTCAGAGGAGGGAGAGGTATGTGTGGAGGTATTGATCTAGCTTTGAAGGGTGGTGAAGGTGTGTAAGGGCCACAGCAGATCAATCTGAAAGGCAGTAGTTCAAAACACTTTCCTATGGAATGTTAATTTTCTAGGTTTTCCACAGAGAAAAGTATTTCCATGGCTATATTAATTTTCTAGGGTTGTTATAACAAAGTACCAAAAACTAGGATGGACTGAAATAACATAAATTTATTCTCTCAATCCTGTATGCTAGAAAGAAAACTGAATTCCCAGTGCTGACATGACCAGCCTCTCTCCAAAAGCTCTAGGAAAGAATCCTTGCCTTTCAGCTTCTAGTGGTTACCAGCAATTCTTGGCATTCCTTTGCTTGTGGAGTCATAACTCCAATCTCTGCGTCTGTCTTCACATGACTCTCTGTCCTCTTGTGTGTAGCTGTGTCCAGCTTTCTCTCTTTTCTGTCCTTTTTAAATTTTATTTTCAGTTGAAACATCATAAAAGTACCATAATAGTCATACATATTTATGGGAACAAAGTGCTATTTTGATACATGTATACACAATGTTATGATTATATTAGGGTAATTAGCATGTCCATCCCCTCAAATGTTTATCATTTCTTTGTTTTGGGAACATTCAAAATCCTCTGTTCACTCAAGAGCGTGCTATTGAATTTACATGTATTTGTACAGTCTTGAAAGTTCCTCTTATTATGAATTTTTAGTTTTATTCCACTGTGGTCTGAAAAGATATCTGATTTGAAAAAATTTGTTGAAGTTTGTTTCATGGCTTAATGTATGACTTATTCTGAAGAAAGTTTCATCTGCTGAAGAGAAGATGTGTATTCTGTGGATGCTGGATAAAATGGTCTATAGATGTTGTTAGTTCCATTTGGTCAGTAGTGCAGCTTAAGTTTAATGTTTCAGGTTGATTTTTCATCTAGATGACCTGTTAAATGCTGAGAGTGGGTTGTTAAAGTCCTCAGCTATTATTGTATTGGTGTCTGTATCTCTTTTTCTATCTAATAATAGTTGTTTTTTATATCTGTGTTACAGTGTTGGAGGCATATATATTTAAAAGTATTATATCCTCTTGCTGAATTGATCCCTTTATCATTATGTAATGACCTTCTTTGGCTCTTTTTACTGTTTTTGACTTTAAGTCTTTTTATTTTTGTCTTATACAAGTACAGCAACTCCTGCTTGCTTTTGGTTTTGATTTGCATGGAACATCTTTTTCATCTCCTCACTTTTAGTATGTGTGTGACTTTACAGGTGAAGTGAGTTTGTTGTAGGCAGCATATAGTTGGGTCTTGTTTTTTATTCATTAAGCCAGTACACACGTTTTAATTGGAGAATTTAAACTGTTTACATTGAAAATTATTATTTTATTCTCAGTAAATTATCAGTAAAATTGCTACTCTTATCATTTGGTTGTTGTTTTCTGGTTGTATCGTATATCCTTTGTACCTTTCTTTCTCCCTTATTTATCTTTGTGGTTTGTTGGTTTTCTGCAGTGACGAGATTTGTTTCCCTTTTCTTTCTCATATATGTGTCTGCTGTCAGTGAGTTTTATATTTTTGTGGGTTTTCATGATCTTAGTTATCATTCTTTCACTTCCATATGTAGGATTCTTGTAAGCATTTCTTTTATGGATGGTCTAGTGCTTTCAGATTCCTTCAATTATTGCTTATCTGAAGAAGGCTTTATTTCTTCATTTCTGAAGGATAGCATTGCTGAACATAATATTCTCGATAGAAGGATTTCTCTATTAGCACTTTAAATATATCGTGCCATTTTCTCTTGACCTATAAGGCTTCTGCTGAGAAAACTGTTGTTAGTCTTATGGAGACTACTTTATATATGACTTCATGCTTTTCTCTTGTTGTTTTTAGAATTCCCTCCCTGTCTTTGAATTCTGAAAATTTGACTATAATGTGCCTCAGAAAGGAGATTTTTGGGTTGAATTCATTTGAGGACCTTGATCTTCCTGGACTGTATGTCCATATTTAAGACTTGGGAAGTTTTCAGCTATTACTTTAATAGGTTTTCTATGACTTTTTCTATCTCTTTTCCTTCTGAAATTCCCATAATGTGAACATTTGTTTGATAATGGTTTACTATAAGCCCTGTAGTCTTTCTGCATTTAATTTTTTTTTCTTTCTTAAGTTCATGACTGTTTTGACATGTGAAACTTCAGGACAGCATATGAGTAAACAGAAAGCCAGGGATTATCAGGGAAATACAGGCAATTGGCTGTGGGAAGATATTGTCTTTTACAGGGTATCAAAGGTTGGAATCTCTTATTATTACATCTCAAGGGGCAAGAAGATCACAGATGTCTGGATTTCAGAAAACGGAGCTAGAAAGGATTGGAGTTGATGATTTTAAAATATCTTTAGGAAATGACATTCTGGGGCTTCATCCTTTTGCCAGATTGGAACTAATTGCAGAATTACATTTAGGAATTTATTTAAGGTAGAATCGTGGTGACTTGACTTTCTTAGTTCCATTTTTTCAATTTTCTGTAACCATAACTGTGGAATCACCATGGTAACTGCTGTACATGTTTGTCATTTTCAAAGAGCCGGGCTAATTTATCCCTGATTTGTATGAACAAATGGTTAACTTTGGCCTCTGTCCTATTAATTATAGGAAAACACTGGTGGTTAATTGAAAATCACTATGATTTTGACAGTATAAGTTATTGGTTAACATTAGGACTAGCCGGTCCAGACATATTCATTTACAAAGTAGTAAAGTAGAGAGCCCTGTTTTTCATGTGACTGAAGACTAATTCAGAAAAGATCATTGTTTGCTATTATAAATAAAACAGCAAATGTTTTCCACAGCAGTATTTTTTAATGAGACAATGCCAGGCACAAGGTAAATATTGTAGCTAGGTACTGATCCCAAGGCTTCTCTGAAGAGTGGTTAGGGCACAGTAAACCTCATGGAATTGACTATTCGCAGTGCAAATGAATTTATCACTAGAAATTAGAATGCACAAATTTGGAAGAGGAGTGTACCAGGGGAGTCATTTAGCCCAATTCGCTAAATTATAGAGAGGATAAAAGCTAAAACCCAGAGAGGATTATATAATTAGTGTGCATTTACTGAATACTTGTCTACACAAGGCAGTGTGCTAAGTGCTTTTTGATTTCATATTTATAGCAATTGTATAAGGCTGCTATAGCTATCCTAATTTTACAGAGGAAGTAACTTAGTTTTAAATATTCCATAGATTGCACAGCTCATAAGAGTTAAAGCATGAACTTAAGCCTGATTTGTCTTCCTCCAACTCTTCTTCACCTATTTTAATATAAAATATTTTGCCCAAGGCCTAAACAAGTACATCCATCACTTCACTAATCATCTGATTTCCTTTTTCTTGTCTTGCTGCAATTTTTTTTGAAGATTGTTATGCTAAATTATTGATTCAGCACTAATCTACTGAATCACTCACTTTACAGATCAAATAAAACTAGATATAAAGAAAAACTATGTAACTATTTGGCCAGTAGCATGCATACTTCATTTCTAAAGAAAGGAAATACTAAATGCATGATGAACTTCTATGTTAGAGAGAAAAGTGTGAATGACTTGTCCCATGTGATGCTTCAATACTTATCAGATGCCATTTTAAAATAGATTCGTTTTCCTATGTTGCCAAGAAGTGCAGCTGAACTAAGTAAATACATGTCTACTCTCTAAAACTTTTTTTTTTTTGGCAGGTGCTGACCTAGCAATTGTTATTTCAGCTGAAATGTTTATGCTTTTATGTATAATGATCAACAGCAAAACAGTACATTCACAACTTTACCCGGAAACTTTTACCTGTTACTGGGTAAATATTTAATATTTATATCTAGAATAGTAATTGATGGTCCTTTTGTGCCTACAGAGTTGTAATCACTTCAGGGGTTCTGCTGACTTTATACATTGCAGGAATATTATATGAGTGCTTCATTATTAGCTTCAAAACCCTGAGGCTAAATTTTAAGTTCTAGAGTTTTCACTCAGTGAACGTGCTTTGTTTCCTCAAGTTAGAAGACAAGGTATCTTACAAGATACTTAGAAGTTGTCATCTACGTTGTTAGACATTTGTAGAATAAGGACGATGTGATGATTAGTCTTATGTATCAACTTGGTTAGGCTAGAGTATGGGATTATTTAATAAAACACTAATCTCAGTGTTGCTGTGAGTATATTTTATAGATGTTAACGTTTGCAATCAATTGACTTTAAGTTGACTATTCTTCATAATATGATGGGCATCAGACAATCAATGGAAGGCCTTAAGAGCAAAGACTGAGCTTTCCTGGAGAGGAAGGAATTCAGCTTCCAGACTTCATCATGAAATTTTGCCTGAGTTTCCAGGTTCCCGTCCTGCCATAAAATCTGCCCACAGATTTTAGCCTTGCCAGCCTCCACAATAATTGGAGCCAATTTCCTAAAACAAATCTTTTTCTAATTAAAATAAATTATGTATGTTATATAAAATTATATATAATTATATATGCTATATATAACAGGTTATATATAATATATAAATAAATTATACATATATAAGTAAATTATACACACACACATATATATATAATTTATATAAATTTAGGGAACATAAATGTAGTTTTGTTACGTGGATATATTGCATAGTGGTGAAATCTGGGCTTTTAGTGTAACTATCACCCAAATAGTTTACATTATACCAATTAAGTAATTCCTTATTCCTCATTCCCCCTCACCATTCTACCCCTTTGAGGATATACTAGATTCATGTGTACACATTATTTAGTTCCTACTTAAAGTGAAAACATGTGGTATTTGACTTTCTGTTTCTGAGTTGTTTCACTTAAGATAATACCATCCATGTTGCTGTAAAAAACAAGATTTCATTCTTTATTTTGGCTGAATAGTATTCCATTGTATACATACGTATCACATTTTCTTTATCCAATCCACTGTGGGTGAACACTGAAGTTAGTCCCCTATCTTTGCTGTTGTGACTAATGTTGCAATAAACACATGAATGCAGATATCTTTTAGATGTATGGGACAAGTTCTAAAAAATATATGCTAAATTTCAGATTACTACAATTGTGAAGAGCATTATCTTTTAAGTGTTGTTAAGTGTTATTAGTCACAACTTTTGTGCTTGAAATGAAGGAAAATTTAAAAGTGAGAAATTATTGGTGCCTGCCACTGGGAAGTATAATGATGAAATTAGCCTTTAGGGGCCCATGAACCTAGGTGCATGGTGGGCCAGGACTCATTCCACGTACAGCTTTGTTTTTTCATGCTTGTTGCATCTACTTTATCACTGTGCAGGCCAGCTTCATCTATAGGGTGGGAAATGCTACATTGGGAATTCTTGAACAGGAAATCTCATTGCTTCCACCCTCTCTGAGCACCCTTTTTCATTTCTACCTAGTAAAAACCTTGGCAAAAAGTTCTAGATTGGTTCAACTTTAATCAGATACCATTCCAAGGACCCTTCAATGCTGCCAGAGGTGGACTACATTGTGAGAAGAATGGATCATAATAATGAAGGAGTAAGTCATAATTACAACAACTGACATGTATTCTATGAAGCATAATTAGCAGATACTAGTATGTGAGGAAGACATGATTGTAAAACTAAGAAAATAACATGACTTACATTTGTTTAATAAATCATGATCTATAACAGTAAGACCAAAATACAAACTGCCTATTTGATATTCTCATTTATAAAATAATCTTAAGGACAATACAGTATCATAATATCAGTCACACTCTTAAATATGTAAATCAGCTTGAGGATGAAATTTGACATCCTCCAAATAAATTAGCAATAATAATAATAAGAGCATATTTTTTTTTCAATTTTCACTGAGCAGCAAGGTGGGAAAAATTGCTTTTGACACTATACATATCAGTGATAAGGCCTTTGGGCCGCGTGTAATAACATAATGATATTTTATATCTACATAGAGCCTTTACGTCAATAGCACAAATGAATCCTCACTGGCAGCATCATTTCCCCCAATTTTCAGAGCAGAGGGGCTATACAACTGCCTGGGAGAACAGATGGTTTTTATGACTTGATGTGGATAGTGGCTGCTTCAGTTTATTTGGAGGATAAGTTCCTTTCAAACTTGTAACCTGTCCTTATGACCCAGGTTCATCTTCTTGCTCCTGAAAATCTCATCATTAACATGCTGAAAAGGTATTGAGACTGCTTCTGGATCCCTCAGTGTTTACTTCTGCATAATTGAGTTATAAACATAGAAGTGTATGTATATGTGTGTGTATGTGCATGTAAATGTGTAATTCATGCATGTATGTATACAACAGCTTTATTGTAATATATTATGCATATCACACAATTCACCTATTTAAAGTGTACAATTCAGTAATTTTTAGTATATTCACAGAGTTGTGCAACTAGCATATGTGGTTACTTTGGAAACTGCCTTCAATATTTGTTTCGGGTTCTGGAATATGATAATTGGATATAAATATGTAAAAGTGGAATGAACAACAGCGACAGCAACAACAGTGATTGTAGTTTGAATCTGTCTGGTGCTTTCAAATATATCACCTTACTTAAACATGCAACACTATACAAAGTAGGAATTAGTTTAATTTAAGATGAAAAACATTGGTACGAAAAGGCAAAATTGCATGTCTAAAGTTAAAATAATTGGCAGAGCCAAGATTTGATCTAATATCAGTGCAATGTAATAGTTCCTTATCCTGCTACATCAGTGATTGTATTCACTTTACGTGATACGATGATTCACTCTACAGAATTTATTGGTCTAATATTTCCATCACTGTAATGCTTTCTCCCTTCATTTGTTACTGTGTGTCTTGTCCAATTAATCATTTAGTATTTATTTTGAATCATACCTACTCTGCTCCTGCTTCTACATGTTATTTAAAATGTCTTATTTTATTTAGATTTTACTTCTAAAGCAAACAACTCTGTCAGCAAACATCTCTTCACCTTTCCTGGGTAAAGCTCTCTCAGAGGACAAGATTTTACCCAGGACAGGTGAAATGAGGCAGGGTGCGTAGATGAATAGGACCCATTTGGGGTAAAGCCCTGCAGTATTGGCAGTGGTTTGTGAGTTATGAGAGAGCAGGCTTCATATACCTGGAGTGCCTGGTGAATTCCCTGAAAAGCAGGGAAGGGATGTGCTCAAGGCTTGTGCCGTCATCGCGTTGTTCTCACTATAGCACCATGACCACATCATCATGTGACATCACATTGCCCTCACACTAAGCCTGCAAATAAAAATGCATGAATGTTCTTTGACACCCATTCCTCTGTATCTATTTGGTATTATGGTCAATACTACTGTTTGGCTACTCTGTCTCTATCGTGCTGTATCTACTAAAACATGAACTCCTATAGCTTTCCTCACTCCCAACCTATAAGTATCTCTCTTTCTGGTTGTTGTGCATACACAGAATGTAGAGAAGCTCAGAAAAGGACAATGCTCTGCTACGCAGACTCAGATACAATGATGGACAGCTGATGTCCACAATAGTCTCAGGTCATGCCAATAGATAATAGTTTGAAAATAAAGTGATTGTTCATTTCATTGTTTTGATTTATCTTTATTCATGACATTTGATTAATTTTGAATTTAATATAATATTAAAGGCCTGTAAGAGACCTTATGTAATACATGAAAAGAAATCTAGAAAATTTTGAGAAACATTGGCCCTCTGGTGACTCTGATGCTAAGGAACTAGACGGGGTTTGACTTTGTAGGATGTTGGGATGACAGGAAATGATTAACACTGGATTACCCTCATTTCTCTTTCTTCCTTCATTTTTTTTCCATTTGATCTTTTTACTCTTAAGTCATGGAAATAACACTAGATACTTCACAAAAATTATAATTTCACTCTTTTTGTTCAGTGAGATGTATTAACATTTGTTTGACAATCCTAAGACATGTACGAACAGGAACATATAGTCTTCAAGCTCAGCCCATGAATAACCTGAAAATTAGATGTGTTTAAGCACATATAGGGGAGGCCCTGAGGTCTATGTCCATAAAGGTCAGGTCTACTCTTGTGAAGATAAATCTTCAGGAAAAACATGATATATAAGCTTGATGCAAGAAGGATGAGCCAATGCAAAAGGGAAGCAACAATAATTTTTAATTCAACAGTGTGGGCTAAACAGATTGTACTTCAGATTGTCTATTCTCTAAAAAAAAAACATTTTACAAAGCTATAAAGAAAAATATGTAAGCAAAACAATATCTATTTCACCCAAATATTTTAGATATATGGAGCACATGATAAGGCTGTTTGAGCAGAGTGCAGTGTGAGGGGGATATTCACACTTTGTGGGGGGTACTGCTGGAGTTCACACAAAGTAAAGAGAGATGGGCAGTGGAAGGAGAGCCCAGGGTAAAGAGCAGGGGACCAGATCATCAACAGGTTAGTTGCTTACGAACCTGGGGGGCCAAAGAGTCAGCCTCTGGAGTAGAAGTAGCTCATGGTTGTACTAACAGCAGAGCACGACACATAGAGCATGAGAGAGAGGGAAAGAGAGGTAGAACTTTTCACACATTAGGAATGACCTCTCTATTCCTAGGGTTAAGGAAGTCATGCAGTAGTGTCAGCAGGCGTGGGAAGGGGTGGGGAGAAGATAATAGGAGGTGGGTCTATTGTAGCCCTCAATCAGTGACAGACAGACCACACAAAGAATTTTTCTATTCAGAGAATTGGAGCAATAGAAGTTAAGAAAGCAGTTAGAAGTATTTATTTTTTATTCACTTAGATGAGAAAACTTACAGTATGTTGTTATTATATACGATAGGAATTACCCAATCAAGAGAGCAAACTTATTGATGCAGGAGAGCAAGGTCAGAGACAATGGGATCTAGAGCAGAAGGGTCAAGGTTGGTCTTCACTGGGAGCATCAACAGTTCTTCTATTGTAACAGGAAGGAAGGCAGAGCAATATGGACACTCATGTGAGAAGCCGTAGGAGACTTCTGAAATCTGTCAAGGGGAGAGTTTCCACAATCCTGGGAGTGAGAGTCCAAACCTAGAGCATATACTTTGGTTACTGTCGTGAACCCTCATACATTTATTTATTCATTTAATTGAAGAAAACTCCATGCTAGGCACTTTACTAGTTGCTGGTTACATAGCGGCGAACAAACTAGAGACTGGAATAACCTGGCAAAATGATTTTCACAGAACAGAACAGTCATGTCAAAAAATTCTGGTGTGTAAATAATTTTTATAACATAGGGTTTTATTGGAAAATTTAGTTAAATAGGTTTTATTTTGGCTAAAATTCCTAAATGATAAGCCAGCTATGACAAATAATTAAAAATGGGAATTATTAAAAAAAAAAACTCATGGATAAGGCAAGTATTTTTTATTACAGGGAGACATTATCATTTTTAATTTTATGCCTTTTTTTTACACTATTAATATTTTAGATATCATCCCCTAAAAGAGAAACATAATAAAGAAATACCTTTTGAAGGCTGTGCAAATACAAATTTAGGTGCCAGGATCCTTAACTGAACATGGTGTTGGGGATGACGATCAAAGGTCTAACAGAAGAAAGCAGCACATTCATGGCTGTACACACACACACATTTAATTTCAGTCTCCCGTGCTACTGACCTTATTTTCTGTTGGTATGTCAGTTTTACCTGAGACGTTGAATTAAAACCAAGCAACCAAACCAAACAACCAAACAAAACCCCAACTACATAAGTACAAACTTCGAGTTCCCTTTTTTTGTCTTATATTAAGGATCCTTTTTAGAAGCATAATACAGCAATTATTTGTCAGACTGTTTCTTGTTCTTTTCTAACCATCTTTTCCCTTATAGCCACATATAAGACCACCAGGCCAGACAATAGGCACTTTTCCTGACTTGGGCATGAGTTCATGTGGGTGCACATATGGGTGTGACTGGAGAGCCTCATGTCGGTTGAGCTCTCTCCAGGAAATGGTCTTGGCATATCTCTATGGTTCTTACCACTTGTTGAACTTATAGAATTAAGAGTTACACTTAATTAAGTTGACCTTAGTTAAGTTCCTTCTGCCTTGCTAAGTAAGGAAGGCACAGATTTTTCTTCAGGTGAATGAGCATATGACAAATTTTCCTCTGAGTCAGACCAACTCTGAGATGAAGTCTGAAATCCCCAATTCTGTGCGTAAATTTCAATTTCTTCCCTGAAAATAAGTTTGACTTCTCCATGGTGGTGTTTTCATACCACCAATGGTTGGCTCACCAATGGTTTCTTGATTTTATGAGTATTTTTATTTTAATGGAATTTTATAAAGTTTGCATCTCATTGGCTTAATGCACTGGGTACTTTCAGTATGAAGTTCAATCTGTACAATATTCCTTCAGATTGTGATTAAATTTTGATCAAGGAAAGAGTTAAGGCCTTCACTGATAAATATAAGAGGTGGTGGAGCCAGGTAATTCTGACTCCAACTTTGCTGATAAAATTCAGAAATTGATTGTCAAGCATCTAGTATTAAATGTTATTATAAATGTGATGTCACTATTGCTTTGTTTTTCCTTAATGACACCAGCTTCATGTCACTATACAATGTTAAAAAAAAATGGTGTGCTGGCCGGGTGTGGTGGCGCATGCCACCTCCAACTTTAAGAGGCCAAGGTGGGCAGATTACCTGAGGTCAGGAGTTTGAAACTAGCCTGGTCAACATGGTGAAACCCCGCCTCTACTAAAAATACAAAAATTAATGGGGCATGGTGGTACGCGCCTGTAATCCCAGCTGCTCAGGAGGCTGAGGCAGGAGAATTGCTGTAACCCAGGAGGCAGAGGTTTCAGTGAGCCAAGATTGTGCCATTGCACTGTAGCCTGGGTGACACAGTGAGACTCTGTCTCAAAAAAAAAAAAAAAAAAAAAAAAGAGGTGTGCTAATTATTGTAGGAAACAGTATAATTGGAAAAGCGATAAGACTAAAGAGATAAGACATTTTTAAGAACTGAATATCTCATTTAGACATCATAAAAACTTTTCAAGGTAGTTACTTCCATTCATATTTTATTGACCTCAAATCTGAGCTATAGTGAGTTTAAGTGATTTGCCCAAATATCATCCTGAATAGTCAGCATAATTGAACTTGGTCCTTCTGATTCTAAGCCTGTATCCTTTTTTTGGAATTGATCCTTCTGATTCTAAGCCTGTAGCCCTTTTCACCTTATTTTACTTGCATATTTTCTTTCTATATTTTCTTTTCAGTGAATTTTCTGCCAAGAAATTGTACCTTTGTTGTGGTACCAAAGTAGAGTTCGGAGATGCTCTCATTAATGCATGTCTGTTGTACCAGCTTGAGGTAAAAATAAGATCCTATTTGCTTTAATAGTCTGATTGATATCTTTACACTTTCAACTTCACTCTGGGAGAATATCCTCTTCCTATCAGGGCCAGCTTGGCTGGGAAAATAGCCCTCCATAGGTTCTGGACTCCAGTATTTCAGTCTGATTGCTCCTACCTATTCATTGGAGTAGGCACTCAGGCCTGCCACCTTATGAATATAAAGGACTCCTGGCCAAGCCATTAGCTAGAGACTTACTTCTTACAGGAAGAAAATGAGCAGGGAACATTTCCACCCACCCTCCAGCCCACTGTCAGAGCTTCTCAGAGCACACCCAGGAGAGACAATATTGGTGCAACTCAAAAGTCCTTCAGAGGACAATACTTGAGAGAAAAGAACTGGAGAAATGTGTTGCTGCTGGAAGAAACTGCTGTTGAAAAGAATAATCATTGTAGGGATGCAGACAGTATCTGATACTTGCTGAGATAAGATCTCTGCTGGCCAGTCAGTAGTTTTTGAGGTGGGTAGGAAGGGAAAGGAAGAGAAAACGTCTTTCCTCACCCATCCCGTTAACTTTAGCTACCTGAGGGATATGGGATTCAAGGACCTGAAGAACACTATTAACTTTCTAAAAATGTTACACCTCTGTATTGTGTGAAGTTGAAAGAATATGTGTTTTTAATAAAGTAAAATTAAATTTCAAAACAACAAAAAAAAGTTTAGACTCAGCAAAGTTTGATGCACAGCACTGTGGGCATGAAATCCCAGATGTCACAGCTCTACAGTTCAGAGTCACAGCCCCTCAGACAGCCGGGGGTTGCCAACAGTGCTAGGGTGTCTGGAGAAAAGAGCTGTGCAGCCCCAACCTGTATAAAATGAGGCTGTAACTGGCCCCTGGATCTTGATGGTTCCCCTTCCTTGGGAGTGGAAGGAAGAGGCATTACTGACCTCCCTGCATAAGGATCCCATTTTGGAAAATTTTAAGCTCTCAGAAATTCTACAGCATTGAACTCTGAAAGAGAAGGTGATTTGGGTGTTACAATTCCTTCTACAAGATATTCTGTGTTTTCTAAGCAAAGGTTTTCTCAGCAACAGTCGAAAGTAGCAACCAGTAACAAATAACAAGAAATATAGGGAAAAAGAGGTCTATGCACATTGAAAACAATATTGGTTATGGTTGTATAATAGAGTATTTTGTGGCTGAAATTCAGTCTCTTTACAAATACTGGCATTTTGAAAAGTTTAAGGAACTTAGTTCCTGCTTAAATATGAAATTTAAGGGAATTATTCATGTAGAAAATGAGTTAAGCAAAAAATCCACACATATTGAGTTTTTAATTAAAATTTCCTCTAATCGTGGCACCTGGCAATATGCCAATAGTTTAATTTAGTTATGGTTACTTATGGGCCTATAAATATACTCCAATATTCCGTATTTTGATTGTATTATTATGGTTTAAATAATGGCTGTCCTAAAATATGCCAATATTTTATCTTAGAGAAACTATAAATTTTTTTCTGAGTAATAATCATGAAAGAAAAAAATGGCAAATTAGAAAATATAAAATTTTCACACTATAAAAAAGTGTTATATTTTTTGACCCAACTCTTAGAAACCTCAAAAAAAATTTTTCAGATTATAAGTTTCACCATATTGAACTTGAGCATCTTTGAGAATAAAGTACTGACACAGGTTACATTGTGATTATCTGGCAATAAACTTTTGAGAAATATTTTATCTTAACATGTTAAGCCCTGTTAATTGGCAATTAATGCTTTTAGGAATGTACATTAATTTTGTTGGTAAGATAAATACAGATGTTGAAAGTCAACAGTCTCATCAAATAAGATCCCTCGAGAACCCAAAGCTTACTCATTAGTAGCTTTTCCATTAAGAAATAGAACCTTGATTTTTGAGGGCTTTGGAATGTAAAGTGATGCTTTCTCTTGAAGCAGGCCACCAGCATGCAGATGTGTAGTTCTGTGCCCAGATTTGAGGCTGCTGTATTATCACCCTAGGACAGCTGGGAAAGCAGGTACAATGTCAGTGTCAGCCATATCAGTGGTATCCTGTGGGAAGAAGTGGCAGCCAGAGTAGCCCAATATGGCCATGTGAAATATTGAGAAGGCTGAAATGAAGGATGAAAGTGATTCTTGTCAATTCATAGATGGTTGCTTTTAATAGAGCTTTAATAAAATACAGAGGAAATTTTCAAT
This sequence comes from Pan paniscus, assembly GCF_029289425.2. Classification (NCBI taxonomy): domain Eukaryota; kingdom Metazoa; phylum Chordata; class Mammalia; order Primates; family Hominidae; genus Pan; species Pan paniscus. Next base: position 69,883,904 of record NC_073257.2, on the reverse strand, counting down.
AGAAAAGAAGCACCTTATAAGGTGAAACTGTTGGAATTTGGCCTGGATTGCTCAGTGAGAGAGTGAATTTCAGATCACTGCAGAGTGGGTCAGCATAGATTGAGTTAACAATCTGGTGAGGCTACAGGAGAGGTAATTCAGCAAAGCATTAGAAAGCTAGGGGCAGCAGTCTTAGTAAATGTCAAGTATTATACATAATACATTATATTAACGTACAGTATAGTCAGCATACTGCACGTTAGATCTCCAATATTTAAAAAAAAACTTTAGGTGCCAAAAGATGATGATATTGTTTGGCTGTCTTCCCACCCAAATCTCATCTTGAATTGTACTTTCTATAATCCCAAGTGTTGTGGGAGGGACCTGGTGGGAGGTAATTGAATCATGGGGGCGATTTCCCCCATGCTATTCTTGTGATAGTAAATTCTTAAGAGATCTGATGGTTTTGTAAGGGGCTTTCCCCTTAACTCGGTTCTTCTCCTTCCTGCTACCATGTGAAGATGGAAATGTTTGCTTTCTCTCCTGCTATGATTGTAAGTTTCCCGAGGCCTCCTGAGCCCTGTGAAACTGTGAGTCAATTAAACCTCTTTCCTTTATAGTTTAGCCAGCCTTGGGCAGTTCTTTACAGCAGTGTGAGAATGGACTAAAACAGTAAATTAGTGCCAGTAGAATGGGGTGCTGCTGTAAGGATACCCAAAAATGTGGAAGCAACTTTGGAACCGGGTCAGGCAAAGATTGGAACAGTTTGAAAGGCTCAGAAGAAGACAGAAAGATGTGGGAAAGTTTGGAACTTCCTAGAGACTTGTTGAATGGTTTTGACCAAAATGCTGATAGTGATATTGACAATGAAATCTAGGCTGAGGTGGTCTCAGATGGAGATGGGGAACTTATTGGGAACTGGAGCGAACGAAGATCACTCTTGCTGTGCTTTAGCAAACAGAATGGCAGCATTGTGCCCCTGCTCTAGGCATCTGTGGAACTTTGAACTTGAGAGAGATGATTTAGGGTATGTGGCAGAAGAAATTTTAAGCAAGGCTTGGAGGGCTCAGAGACAGGAAGATGTGGGAAAGTTTGGAACTTCCTAAAGATTGACCAAAATGCTGATAGTGATATGGACAATGAAGTCCAAGCTGAGGTGGTCTCAGATGGAGATGTAGAACTTGTTGGGAACTGGAGCAAAGGTGACTCTTACTGTGCTTAGCCCACCTCTTGCATCAGTGTGAACTGGATGTGAAACATGGAGTCAAAAGAGATTATTTTGGAGCTTTAAGATTTAATTACTTCCTTGCTGGATTTTGGACTTGCGTGGTGCCTGTAGCCCATTTGTTTTAGCGAATTTTCTCTCACTTGGAATGGGTGTTTTTACCCAATGCCCGTACCCACATTGTATTTAGGAAGTAACTAAGTTGCTTTTGATTTCACAGGCTCATAGGTGAAAGGGACTTGCCTTGTCTCAAATGAGACTTTGGACTTGGGCTTTTGGGTTAATGCTGGAATGAGCTAAGACTTTTTGGAGGACTGTTGCAAAGGTATGATTGTGTTTTTAAATGTGAGGACAGGAGATTTGGGAGGGGCTGGTGTTGGAATGACATGGTTTGGCTGTGTCGCCACCCAAATCTTATCTTAAATTTTAGTTCCCATAGTCCCCATGTGTGGTGGGAGGGACCTGGTGGGAGGTAATTGAATCATGGGGACAGTTCCCCCATGCTATTCTCGTGATAGTAAGTTCTCATGAGATCTGATAGTTTTATAAGGGGCTTCCCCCTTTGCTCGGTTCTCATTCTTCTACTTCTTGACATTATGTGAAAAAGCATGTGTTTGATTCCTCTTCTGCCGTAATTGTAAGTTTCCTGAGGCCTCTCCAGCCATGCTAAACTGTGAGTCAATTAAACCTCTTTCCTTTATAAATTACCCAGTCTCAGGTATGTCTTTATAGCAGCGTGAGAACAGTCTAATACAGACGAACCACAGTTTGTTTATTCATTCACACATTTAAGGATATTTAGGTGGTCTGCACATTGGCTCCCATCTTAAAGTGACTTCTTCACATCAACTTTAGCCTTCTGAGGGTTCACTGCCCCTCTCTGCACCTCTGAGTTTTCTTACTGATACACTTAGTCCCTGCTAGGTCTCTTGCTGTATATGGTCATTGAGAATTAGGAACGCTGCTTTTATTTCACCTATTGCATATGGTTGTTGTGCCATTGCCTTGTGTCATGTGGGAAATGGCCACAGATGCAGCTTTTTCAAAAGCTTACAAACTCCAACTGCTAAATCCAGTCAAGTGTGCCATTAGACTCAATGATTTGGACTGTTCCATACCTATCTATGTGTTACAGAATAAATATTCCTGCTCTTCCCACCCCAACACACACTCACATGCCAGGATGAGAGGGGACCTTGGAATCTGATCTAATTATTCCCTTGTCCCTGTTCTCTATACAACAAAGAAGAAGCACAAAAGGTGAGCTTTGGGTTTTTCATCTCTGAATTTCATGTTTTCCTTCTCTGATCCCGAAGTCTGTCTCTGTAAAGAGGGAATACAATGAAATCAGTAGTCTGTCAAATAGATTGCTTTGCTGATGATCTAAAAATTTTATGTTATATATCAGAAATGGAATATTAATCCTCTTTCATTTTGTATTCTTGTTTGAACAATTTTATCACCCCCTAACCTCATTCTTAGACAGATGCCTCTTGATGACTGGGAAAAAGATTAAGTACATGAAAATACAAAAGAGTACAGCATACAAACAAATTTTAAAATATTCTTGTAACTTGAACATATATGTGGCTTTTTATTGTTTATAAAATGTTTTAGCAGCTATATGTTGGAAACAATTTGAAACTATATTAAAGAGAGAAAGGCTGAGTAATTTTAATGCAACTGCCCTACAGATTTTCAGTCATCTATTAAAACAGATAAGGTAGAACTACATGTACAGAAACTAGGCCTGTACATGTTGTAGAAAAATATGTAAAATATAATTCCATAAAAATTAAATAAAATATCCTACATAAGTGTATGCATAGTTCTATATGTTTGTGAGAACAGAAAAACCATGGAATGAAAAATAGCCCAACCTGTTAATGTTAGTTACCTGGGAGGTATGGGATTGAAGGAGTTGAGGAACACTTGATTTTCTAAAAATTCTGAATCTTTGAATCATGTAAAATGTAACAGAAATATGTTTTTTAAAGAAGTAAAATTAAGTTTTAAAACAAAAAAAAAAACTGGATGAACTTTGCTACGGATTGAATTGTGTCTCCTCCAAGTTAACATGTTGAAGCCCTAACCCCCCATGTGATGGATGATATTTAGATGTGGGGCCTTTGGGAAGTAATTAAGTTTAGATGAGGTCATGAGGTTGAGGCCCTCATAATAAGATTGGTGCCTTGATAGAAGAGACACAAAAGAGCTTACTCTTTGTCTCACCACCATATGAGGACAAAGTGAGGAGGTGGCCAACTGTATGCCAGGAAGACGGTCCTCACCAGAGAACCAAATAGGCTAGCACCTTGATCTTGGACCTCTCACCCTCCAGAACTGTGAGAAGTAACTATATGTTGTTTAAGTGATCCAGTCTATGGTATTTTGTCATGGCAGCTTGAAATGACTAGGACAGACATACAAAAATATTATTGCACTCTAATTTTCTACTAATGATCTCGGATTTCTGTTTTATTAAAAAGATTTAATTTTTGCTTTCATGTATTTTCCAAATGATGTATAAGGTACATATCATTATTGTAATAACTGTAACACCTTATATTTTATTATATTTTGTAAACAAACTTTCTTTTTAATAAAATGAAATCACATTACGTGTATTATTATCCAAGTAGCTCAGGTAGTTTGGGTGAGGGTCCCATAGCTAGTTGGTGTCAGTATTAGGCATAAAAATGAGAACCCAATTCTAGTTCAGTCCACTTTCCATCAAACATGCTTTTTCATGAAAACATGTGCTGCCATTGTGCAATAGCAGAAGGTTTACAAGAATAGTCTTTGAAGGCTAATATGTTCTAAAACACACACGCAACATACACAAGTTTGAAGTTTAGACAGTATGTTTCCATTCCTAAAATACAGACAAACACTTCAACAAGACCTAGAAATCCAAGTGTTTAGAGAGTTTAAATACATAGAAGTTACATTTGAGATCAATGAAGTTTATTGTGTGGCAAGGTATACACATAGTATTTTGTGTTTTTGTGTGTTGGGCTTGTCATATGTACATTAAGAAAAAAGTATAAAGAATGACTAAGGAAGTTCTCATCGGCTAGTGAAAGAAGAAAATATATTGTATGCCTATGTTGTTGTCACCAAATCCTATTTTTACTTTCTGATTTGTAAAACAGGCAAAAGATACCAACCTCCTCCTCATTCTCCCATTCTAAGCTTTATTTGTAAGACTCATTTGTATCATATTTCTATTTACTTCCTAAGTCATAACTAATATGTCTATATTTTCATACACACAAAACTTTGAGAATCAAACTTAGATATCTAAGTTCATAAATGGAAGTTAAGCCCAAACTGACTGTTTTTTGGGGGGCTAAATGATAAATAATTGGTTGTTCTACAGAATTCAATCAATCCTGTCTGGAATGTTATGATATCCTAAATCACTTTCATGAGGGTAGTGAAAGGTAATAATGTCACTTTCTTGAGCCACAAATAGGCTAAATAAAGAACATGATAAAGAGGCAACAAAAGAAAACAGAGAAGTCAAAATGCATAGAGGGACAATCTAGTAGAGAGGTTAATAGTAAGGGTTGTGGAGTCAGACTGCCAAAGTTTTAAGTCTGTCTCTACTCCCAACACTATACGTATGAAAAAGGGAATTTACTTAATTTTTCTGTTACTCTGTTTCTTCATCTGTAAAAAGGAGATAATTATAATGCCTGCCTCATAAATAAATGAATACAACTCCACAATTCTGAAAAGCTCTATAGTACTTTTTTTCTTATAAGCTTAATAATAAAACTCAATGGACAACAGAACTAGACTGGAATGGACAGCTATCTCTTCCATTTGCTGTTCACAGATATTTTGTTATTATTTTTTTGGTGATTTTGAGTTTAATTGCAATGAGATTAAAATTTCAACAAGTAAACAAGTGTTAGAGCTACCACTACTCCCCATGGTCTATGGTGATAAAGTAAATGAAACATCTGTTATAAACAACAGTGCAGAAAGTGGAGTTACTGCCAAAGTTTGATTATGATTATAATAAGTCTTCCTGAAAAATTTTATAAATGAAGGATAAAACAAAGTATCTAACTAAAGGATATCATATGGAAAACATGAACTCATGTATTTTAAGGAAATAGAAAAACAAGTTGTTGAAGTTTCTCAGTGACAACAACCACCAAAAACTAGTGAGAAAAACGGAAAAACGAGAATCATAAAAAAATCAAAACAAAAATGATTTAAGATTCCAATTGTGTGTTGAATCAGTGGTTCACCAACAAGGAAGTGAAGCTGAGCTACTGATTGGTCTATGGGTCACAAAGTAAGCTTGAATATACTATTTAAAAATTTGAATATTGAATATGACTGTGAATATTCAAAAGTCTGGCTACAGAAATTTAAGAAGCCTCAGATGTAATTATCTGGAAATTTGTTGTGTAAAAGTTGCTGCTGGCCATAAAGATGCAGATTATGTTAGCACATTTGCTAAGATAATGTCTTAGCTTGGGCTCTGTGATGGTTAATACTGAGTGTCAACCTGATTGGGTGGAGGAATACAAAGTATTGATCCTGTGCGTGTCTATGTGGGTGTTGTCAAAAGAGATTAACATTTTAGTCAGTGGGCTGGAGAAGGCAGATCCACCCTTAATCCGGTGGGCACAATCTAATCATCTTCCAGCAAATATAAAGAAGGCAGAAAAAAGTGAAAAGGAGAGATAGGCCTAGGTTCCGATCCTACATCTTTCTCCCTTACTGGATGCCTGTTCACTCTGATGATAGTTGCTTTTGCTGTGCAGAAGCTCTTTAGTTTAATTAGATCCCATTTGTCAATTTTGGCTTTTGTTGCCGTTGCTTTTGGTGTTTTAGTCCTTAAGCCTTCGCCCATGCCTATGTCCTGAATGGTATTGACTAGGTTTTCTTCTAGGGTTTTTATGGTTTTAGGTTTTACATTTAAGTGTTTAATCCATCTTGAGTTAATTTTTGTATACAGTGTAAGGAAGTTTTCTGCATATGGCTAGCCAGTTTTCCTAGCACCATTTATTAAATAGGGAATCCTTTCCCCATTTCTTGTTTTTGTCAGGTTTGTCAAAGATCAGATAGTTGTAGATATGTGGCATTATTTCTGAGGGCTCTGTTCTGTTCCATTGGTCTATATCTCTGTTTTGGTACCAGTACCATGCTGTTTTGGTTACTGTAGCCTTGTAGTATAGTTTGAAGTCAGGTAGCGTGATGCCTCCAGCTTTGTTCTTTTGGCTTAGGATTGACTTGTCAATGCGGGCTTTTTTTTGATTCCATATGAACTTTAAAGTAGTTTTTTCCAATTCTGTGAAGAAAGTCATTGGTAGCTTGATGGGGATGGCATTGAATCTGTAAATTACCTTGGGCAGTATGGCCATTTTCACGGTATTGATTCTTCCTACCCATGAGCATGGAATGTTCTTCCATTTGTTTGTGTCCTCTTTTATTTCATTGAGCAGTGGTCTGTAGTTCTCCTTGAAGAGGTCCTTCACATCCCTTGTAAGTTGGATTCCTAGGTATTTTATTCTCTTTGAAGCAATTATGAATGGAAGTTCACTCATGATTTGGCTCTCTGTTTGTCTGTTATTGGTGTATAAGAATGTTTGTGATTTTTGTACATTGATTTTGTATCCTGAGACTTTTCTGAGGTTGCTTATCAGCTTAAGGAGATTTACATAATCCAAGTATGATATATGAAACTTATCTGGGTCAATGTTTCTGATTTCATTGTCTGATTTTGTTTCCAGGCCAGATTATAGAAATGTTATTATTTTCAGCTGGTGTATTTACTTAAGAAATTAGGATTAGACTAATTACATTTACATCAAGTAACTTAATTGCTTTCAAATGTTACATGTACCTGAAGCTAAAATTAGAATTATGGTAGATCAATTTGCATAAATAATAGCCAAAATATTTATTGTTCTCTATATGCTTAATAATTTAGCATTTTCTGTATTTTCTATGAAATATAACCTTTTGAAAAACTACATAATTTGTGTTTTTTTCTAGATTGTTGCCACTGAGTCTTTCTCAGAGACTAAACTGATTAGTTTGATAAATCATGAATTAGAAGTAATCACTCTCAATTGGCATATGGATATCATTATGAAGAAATATATTGTATTTAATAGAAATGCTCCATTTCATATGGTTGACATAATCCTGTAGCTCTGCACTTAAAGCTGAACTAAACCATGCTTTTAAAGAATTGTCTGTTTCCCACAAAATAAATTGTATTTTAATGTAAATTTGGTTTTATGAAGCTTAGAAAATATAATTTTTAGATAAATAGAAATTTGAAAAAGATAATGAACTGCTACAAAGATCAGAAATAATCCTTCAAGTCTTAATTAAAGTAAAGGTATGTTAGTTGTTTTGAAAACATCATAGTTATGATAAATTCAGAAATAAGCTAATTGTAAAAAGAAAAATGAAAGAAAAAGCATGTCATCGTCTAATTTATGTGAAAGGAAGAAATTAGCTGATTCAAAGGTAGTAAGAAAAATCTGCTGGTGGAAACTTGGAAAAGTCTCTAGCAACAGATGATCCATTGTTCTACAAATTCCTTTCTGAAGTCTGGCACTCTTCTATGTTAAGATAAATTAGATGACATTTGCTTTTGTGTTAAGTAAAAACAACTTTTTGTTAATGATGTTTATGAAATATGCCATGCATATTTACAATCTGGATTTTCTAAGGGATGGATTATATCTTCCTGTTTATACTTGTGTGAGAATCACTACAGGTAACCCTCAAAGAAAGTTCATAGTGCCAGTAATTGCAGCTAGCCAGTGGGTGGAATAGAGAGGAAATATTTTTGTGTTTGTGTAGAGTTGGAGCTTTTTGAATAAATTTTGTTGAAAATTTTGGATCCTAAGATAAGAGCAAGCCTTGGGAAATTAATTTATGACTGTATAGATAGTGAGAAAACTCCAGACAAATTTCCCTAACTCCAGAGGTATGTGTTTACCTCTCAAGGAAAAATGTGTCTCAGATCTTGGTGACATCTGTAGGTCAGAAAAGTCAGACACACCAGGTGAATCTGGCCATTGGAGATACGTATTTATATTCAAAATTTTGAGACTGAGATTTCAGGATACTTTTCATCCAGTCTCCCAAGAGCAAAGGTTTCCTCTCTGATTTCAAGAAAGGTAAATGAGGCAATTGTCTTTTCCCCATGTATAAAGGGAGATAAAGTCCAATTTTCTCCAGTCCTCATCTGTAATATAGACTTTGACATTTATATATGTAGTATTGACATGGTTTTCATTGAATTGTTCTAGGGGTAAGGATTGGGATATGAAGACTGTGCAGTGATTTTTTTTAGGTAAACAACGATAATGTGTCTTGATTCAGAACACCTCATATGTACCTTCAGGATAATATTAATAAAGGTAAATATAAAAACCAAACAAAGACAAATAAACAACATGTTAAAAAATCCATAATTAATATCCAGATCAAGAGAAGTCAGACTGATAGATAACATTAACCTTTTGAAAAGCCTTGTTTTGAACTTGTTGCGTATCATACCACTTTATCAGAACATGTTTTCACAATATTTGTAGATTATATAGTTTGCTAATATTTGCCTTATTTAACTGTAACTTAAATGGAATTACATTTATTATCTGCTGTGATCCTCAAAGGCATTAAAGTGGAATCCTACTGAGGTAATTTCATTAGTTCCTATAGTTTTAGCTCATTTTTCAAGTTGCAATTCCACCTTTATAGAGATTAATTTTAGTATTACTAATGCTGATAATAAGTTCCTATCCTGTAGAGACTTTGCACTAAAGCAACTGTATTTAGTTTCTTAAAACAGTGAAAAAGTTGTATTTGGCCACTTTTTATTTATCTCTTAGTAATTATTTTCATAAATAGTAGAGCCAGTGTAGATCTTACCAGAAAACAATAGTCAATAAAAAAGCACCTCTAACACTTGACCTCTACTACTTGGCTTCTTGCTCACTGATACTTACTGGCAGCCAGAAAAAAGTATAATTTGAAGATTTGACTCCTGGAGACTGAAGATTGGACAAATGTGGTTTGTTGTTTTCACAAAGTCAGAAGAACCAATTTAAAATGAAAATTTAAAAAGTTCAAACAGATGTTGTTTTAAATGCTGAAACAAAATTTTGAGAATATTTTTCTATGGAAATAATAGCTATTTACTGGGATTGAGCAGAATTTTAAAGATCACACAGCTAGACCCCGGTTTCACTTTTTAGTCCTGTGGTAAGAAATCCTATTATAATAACAAAATATTTAAAATGTATCTAGAATGTACAACTTCAAAGCATTTATACTGAAGTTATTTAAGAAATAATGTCAAATGTACTTCACAGGAAGTGTCTGCCCTGAATGAAAAAGATTAAAAATCATGCATATATATTCACTGACATTTCTGCCCTGCATCATGTAGCATTTTATATTCCAGGGACATTAATGTGCACTTTTGCATTTATGAGAAATAGAGCCAACAGCTGGTGCCTCATAATTTCAATTTTCAAGATAGTGATAGTGTATGGCACAGGATTTAATCACTATTCCTGTAACTCAAGCATCTCCCCTCTGAGATTACACTTTCTGGTATGAAAAGATCCATGAACTCTATATTAACTAAGGCTTCTGGGAAATATTACAGGATAACAGACAAGAGCGTCTTTGAATTGATCATATTTTCTGATGTCATAACTTGACACTGTGGGAAATGCATGACTGTAGTCCCACCATTTCTCTGAGCTTAAAACGCTGATGTGTTTGCCGATGTTGTGGGAATTCTTTCCGAAGAAAAGTCAGATTGAGACTTTTGGTTTAAAATGGTGGTTTGACAGACACATTTGAACGGACACGTTTATGTCAGTTCCCTCAAGAAACCACACAAAAGTGAGAGAAAAGGATTTTTTGGATGCTTATTTTGACAAAGACAGTCCTGTATAAGAAGAGAGAATAGAAACAAAATTGGAAATTCAGAAAGAAGATAACGAGCGCGATGGAGTTAGCGTGTGCAGGAAAGTTAAATCCTAACTTAATAATGGGTAAAGTCAAACTGTTTACCTCATAGACACCCCAAAAGGCCTGGGAATTGGTACAGGTTAGCACTTTTTCAAGGCATAAATGAACACAGGTATGGAAAATAATAGGAGGATTATTTCAAGGTCTGTTTGCAAAGCATTTGGACTCATTTTCTCTCTCTACTCAGAAACCTGAATGACTTCCCCTCTTATTCTCTCAGTTTTGGAGATTTATTATCTAAAGAGCATAAACAGAAGGTCTCTATAGTGGAGTTCAGAGGGAAGAATGGAAAGTACAAGTTAAATACTCAACATGGGGATAAAATGGAAATTTACATAGTGAATATGCTGACTCTACGTCATTGCTCAAATGACGTAGAATGCTAGAAGCAAAGGCTAAATAATTCAGGTAGGAGAACAAAATAATTTTGCATGATAGTATCTCATCATCCTAAGAATAAAAGACTTAACGAAACTGAGATAGGGGATTGTTCCGCAAATCAGAATATTTCAGTGAAGCTCAGAATCAATAAATCCCACCCAAGCATATGGAGAGTCTAATCTACTTTTAACAGACCCACTTATATAAAAGCAAGGAGTCAAAGATGATCAGATACTTGAAAAAACATCAAACATGGAAATCAAAGGGAAAAACAAATGACAAACAATAAATTTGGAAGAAACCTAGAACAGAGAAGAGAGAATTGAAGGAGAAAGAGAAAAGAGAGAAGAAGAAAAGACCTGGCTTGGATTGGTATTCTATTTGCTCATTATGTGGGTAGTTAAAAGGTGGGGAACGCTATCAATTTCATAAAGACATACCTACTGTTGGGTGGCCTGGCCATTGGAGGAAACGTCATTGGGTGATCAAATGATGTCTGAGTGGTAACAGTTACCCTTCCTATACTCACCTGCAGGAGAATCTTCCACTGGAGAGGAATTGGCTCTCCTTTGGCATTTCAGTTATAGAATAACTCTGATAATGCAGAGGTGTTGGGCTAGTGAGACCCTAGAGTCTACGCCTTCACACTGATGACTCTAGTATTCTAATCTCATAGAGAAGTTGTACAATTTTTGGATCTCCTCTCATCTCTGACTTCCAGATAGTCTCTTCAGTCCAAAACAGTCAGTCTGAGCATTCTCATTTTTTAGTCATCATTGGATAAACACCCTATATACTGGTGTGCTTGTGTGCATATATGTGTGTGTATGTGTCTGCACATGTGCACACAGGCACACGTGCATGCATAAATTTTTAAGAAGGACTTCCCTCAATGGTATTTAATCACAAGCAAGACATTCTACTGCAGGTGATCTTATTGCCCTGGCTATCCTCTTTTTAGAGAATATGCGAGGTTAGTTCTCGTGAGCATCAGTGACCACACATATTAAAACCTGACTGATTTGCATCAGATGAACTTTTCCCTCCTTTACAGTTGGCCATTTTCAGTTGAACCCTCAATCTTCTTCTAGAAAGCCATGGTGGCTTTCTAGCCACCTGACCAGATCTACATCCTGCCTTGCTAACTCTCATACACATAAGGGGAAATGGCAAGAGAGCACACATACTGAAGGTGCTGGAGTGGCATTTATCAGGGAAAACTCATGGAGACAGGAATAGCAGCAGGTATGTCAATGCCTTATCGTTCATTGCATTCTAGGTCAATGCCAAGCATTTAGGCTGTGCTGAAAATCAGACTGCAGTGGCACTCTGACATTTTGGCCCTGGGATTTTAAGCTGTATGATTAGGCAAGCACTAGCTCTTCCTCTGATGTGGTTCATGACTAAGAAACAGTAATATGGTGTGACAGAACTTTTGCTTCACCCCTATTTTGACAGGAGTCTGGCTGCCCTCTGTGCCATGGATTGGGTAAAGTCTAGAGGTAGTACTATATTTGGGAAGACTGTTGGTGACCCCCCCAGATGAAGGACATACGCATTACTTTTACCGTGTTTAATATGATAATATATTTCTGGGTCCAAACATTTTGCCATATGGGCTTCTCTCACCCTGGGTACAAGTACCAATGAGTACACTTCAACTACATCAATAACATGGAAGTGGGTTAGTTTGGTGGTAAAAGGGTAACTACTGGTTTCCAGTGAGGTGAACAATCTTGGTATGGGACAGAGGCTATGGGTACATTTAGAAGGAAAAATTTCTTACCTAATAAGAATGGAAAACTGAATTCATCAGAGGCTGGAAGCAGGTTTACACTGTCTTGTAGTGGGATTTCTCTAAGAAGTATTACCACCAAGGCCAACCCAAATTCTTTGTTACAATTTTCATAAGTGGTGACTATCTTTGCTAAAATGTCTAATCTTCCAGTGAGAGAGAGATAGAATACTTCCAGGGCCTATTAATTCCCCTACTCTGTTCCCATAACTTCCTGGAAAACTTGATTTATATACCACGTAGCAGTACTGGCAAATACAAGTGAGTGACAAAAAAGGATCTTAGCTCCCAACGTTTAGGAAAGTTATTTGGGATGGCTCTTTCATCTCTCAGAATAATGGAGGTCACTGGAAGATACTTGGAAGAAATCTTAGAGGTCTTCTTAAGACTTTTCTCAATCTGTGATGTCAGCCTTATTAATATTTTCCATGCCAGATACTGGATATCTTTTGGGCTGTCCATAAAAAAGATCTTACCACATATTCCTCAAGAGAAATAATTTGCATCCTGAGGGTGGTTATTTGGAATTGCTGATAATCCACCAGTTTTTTCTTTGGCAAATTTAGTTCTTATTCTCATAGTTCTTAGGGGATTGATTATGAAATTGTGGTATTTTGCTTTAAGCATGACTTTTAAGGACAAGCTTCGTGATCAGAGTATTGGACTGAGAAGTTAGGGTTAATATGCCCAACACCGACTCTCCTAAAGATAGTCTTAGAAAAGGGATTTATTGGTAAAACTCAGTGGAAACTATCTATAGTCCAGTAATTAATCCTGGTTCAACACAGGATTTGGAGCCCTAGACCTAGATTATTCCAATGAAGTTATTTCAGTTAGTGATGTCTGCGAAAGAAATTACCTCAAAACTTGGTGGCTTAAAACAACCACCATTTATTATTTTTCACAAATTGGTGTATGGGTCAGCTTGGCATTTCTGCTGATCTGGGCTGAGATTAATTGGTCTTGACTGTGCTCTCTTACCTGTTTTGTGGTCTACTGGCTGTTGTCTAGAATGATCTCAGCAAATGGTAATACACCTACAACTTTCAATTCTCTGATTACATTTGCTAATACCAATTGGTCAAAACAAGACACAACCTCTTTCAGAGTCAGAAAGGGGAGAGACTGGGAATTTACAGAGCAAATGACTTGGATATAGAGACATTCACTGATTACATTAATGTAATCAATCTACCATTCTACCCTCTGCTCAAAATTATATATGTGCCTCGCAAATGCAAAATACATTCATCTCTTTCAATGGCCCCATAAAATCTCATCTAAACACAGATGAGACTATGAATCTAGTATCAGACTATCAGACTGTGAATCTAGTATCTTATCTTATACTTCAAGTCAGGATGCACTTCTCTAAATCCAGAGCTTTATTAACAAGTTTACCAATATCACACACACCCAACACAAGGATTAGACTAAGGCAATATAATTACAAGATACGTGTCTATTCAAAAAAGGGAGAGAGGAAAACCACATAGCAGTCATTGTCTGCATTAATTCTGAAATCTCACAGGGCAGATGCTGCTAGGTCTTCTTACTGTGGGGCCAGGGACTGTTCCTTGATTAGACCAATTCTGCTATTAGGGAGTGACTCATCAGTCCATTATTCCCCACAGCCCTTTGCTGCACACCCTAGAAGGTGCTTTGTTTTTCATGTTTCTTGACTACTTTTAAATAGGTCATTATTGCTGTCTGAGGGGTTTCCTCAGTCCATTTTCTGCTATAGAAAGTTGGTGCCCATTTAGAAATAGAGCAGATGAGTTGCTGAAAGCTTAACCTGTTTCTCCAAGATCACACAGGGTTAAGTGTGATGCTTTTACAGTTTTTAAAATGTTAAGTGAAAAATGCTATTGTTACCAATTATACATTATTATAATTCTAGGAAATAATCTCGTCTAGTGGGTGTTAATTTTAACATCAGATTTTACCTTAACAAGTTTCATGGACGAAAGAGCAAAATGATGTTGCCTTGAGTAGTTGCATTACCATGGTAATGAGCTTCTGCCAATGAAGTATATTATTCAATAACATTATTGTTTCATATATTGGTGTTCCCCTCACTTCAAGGGATTGTCCTTTCAGTTTTAATAGAGAAAAGTTGAGAACAACATGGAACTGTAATAGTGTCCCATTTCTCATTAACATTGATTGTTAGAATATATATCTTATATTATAGGTTCCTTAAGATCAAAAAGTTCCTTTTATGATCAAAGAAATTTAGTTTGGCTATTTGACATATTCTTAAAAATAACGACAATGGTTTATAGGCCTTGATTTTTCCTATAGGGATTAATTTTGTGCTAATATAAAGAAAAGGTCTATTAAGTATACGATAAATGTTTGTAATTTCAAGAGAACTTTGTTTAAAATTATTCTTTCATTTTAATCATTCTCATATTTACACTAAAGTGCAATCGATTTTATGGCAGTTTAATGCACTTGAATGTACTTATTACAATAGCCACAGATTTTAAAATTATTTTTCTCATTTTGACCATGTTCTGCTAAGTGATTTTCTCCAAGTCCATTCTAACATTTTTATATCCCTTTTCCTCTATAATTTGAAGATTATGGAAACCAATGTCTTATCTCTTTGGGAGGATTAAATGACATAAATTGTCCTTAAGTTTGTTACAGAAAGGTTGTCATCAATATATTTTATAATTGTTATAATAATAATACCTGTTGATTTAAACTAGTATAACCAAATTGTTCCCCAAACCTCAGGCAAGAAAATCCTTTGAGGAAATATGCATGTAAATGAGCTACTGCAACAGAGCAATAAACATCAATAAGATTAAGTAATTATATTTGCTCTAAAGTTCCAAGTAGAGGGAAAAGTACATGAATTTTAATAGCAATGGTAGCAATATAATCACCCATTATCTCTATAAAAAAATTAATGAGGCGGTAGGGGAATAGAAAAAGAACATAATGAAAAAAACAACCATTAAAACAAACAAAAAACCCAAAAATTAAAATTTCTACGCCATGTCTCTAAGACTTAGCAACGAACTCCCTTTCCCTCTCTTTTTTTCCCCTTCCTTTTTTTCTCTCCTTCTCTCTCTCCTTTCTCCCTTTCCTTCCTTCCTCCCTTCCTTCCTCTGTAATATGCAATGATAGATAAATCGCTATGCCATTTATTGCATGTAAACCTAATGAGACTGATTTGTGAATGTTATGAGAAGAAATACCCAAGTTATTTTTCTTTTTTTTTAAACTTATGAATTGTTTATTTCTGTAATTTTCCATTTAAGATTTCTGGACCATGGTTGACCATGGAAAGCGAAACTGCACATAAGGGAGGACTATTGTACTAAGTTAAATACCTGCAGATATTTTATATTTCTTTAGTTCATAGTTTTTTTTTTTTTTTTTCAAAACAAGAGAAATTTATTCTCTCACAGTTCTGGAGGCCAGAAGTCCAAAATCAAGGAGTCAGCAGGGTTAGTCCTCTGAGCACTCTTGAGGGAGAACCTGTCTGTCCCACAATTCTCCTCTAGTTTCTGATGGCTGCCAGCAAACCTCAGCATTTCTTTTTCTTTCTTCTTCTTTTTTTTTTTTTTAACTCCTATTGTGATGGCTGGAAATAGAAACTAGAATACAAGTCAAAGCAGAATTCTCATTCAACCATAATAATGACAACTTCTCTGAGCTCAGGAACAATACATTGTCTTTTTTCATTTACTTTTTAAAGATTAGTTGAGTACCTTGTTCTTCGTAAGTGCTCAAAGAGTGATTTTTAATGAGAAAGTGTTTATTTCTAAAAAAAATGAAAAAAGGATTTTTATTTCCATAGTATTTGAATGATTATTCAAATGTAATGAAGAACAGAAAGGAAGTATGATATAGAAATTAATGGAGGTAGTTCCCAAAATTAAGTAGCCTGTTACCAAATCATGTAAATTCTCTAGACCTCAAATATCTTAGGTATAGGCCGGGTGCGGTGGCTCACGCCTGTAATCCCAGCACTTTGGGAAGCTGAGCCGGGTGGATCACGAGGTCAGGAGATGGAGACCATCCTGGCTAACATGATGAAACCCCTTCTCTACTAAAAATACAAAAAATTAGCAGGGCGTGGTGGTGGGCGCCTGTAGTCCCAGCTACTTGGGAGGCTGAGGCAGGAGAATGACATGAACCTGGGAGGTGGAGCTTGCAGTGAGCAGAGATAGCGCTACTGCACTCCAGCCTGGGTGACAAAGCGAGACTCTGTCTCAAAAAAGAAAATAATAATAATAATAATAATAATAATAATAATTTCTTAAGTATAACACAAAAGGAAAGAACTACATGAACTCCAAAGTGTTTTCAGCTTTATAGATAAGACATTTTTAAAAAGCTGAAGAACTATCTGCCCATTATTATGATTTAATTGCATTTTCTTTTGTATAATTCATTATATACTTATGGAATGCCAGCTCTATGCCAGGCACTGTGTTAAACTTCAGGATAGAAAAATGAATAAGACAAACTTTTTGTCAGGGTTTATAATTTAGTTGGAGATACAGCAGAATAAATTTATGACTGTCATAAAATAATAGGGTTGTTATGATTAAGGATTGACAAATGAGTGGTGCTTTTCTTGCTGAGGAAAACCTAGGAGAGAGGATTAAGAGATACCAAGTGTTCTAAGTCCTAAGGATTGTAGCCTTTTTATTATGGACATGGTAGTAGAGGAACTTCAAGACCTAAGGTGAACACAAAAAGGCAATTATGTGGAATGCCATGTTACAGTGTGATAGGAGAGCTGAAAATGTTTTGTTCACTATTTTCTTCTTTCGCAAAACTAATAATTTGAGTGTTTCTCAAAAAAAAACATGCTCTGGAAAAATAGTCAGGACATTTTCTGGAGGACCATGTTTGTCTTATTAATAAGATTATGTTTTAATTAAAAAGGATCCTAGTTTTTTCTTGGGAGTAGTAATACATAGAGTGTGAGAGAGAATTAAACAAACTAGCTGGGGAGAGGAACGGACACACTAGTTTCCTTATTTTTAGAGATGTGTTTCATACTTTAGTTTCCACTGTTCAACTCTTTTTCTATTGGAACCTTAAAAAATATTTCTGAGACAAACTGTGACCTGTTTAAAAGACAGTTTTACTGTTCAAATGGGCTAAGTCACCTTCCAAGCACTTATACTGCCACACATGGGTATTCATTCTCCAGGGTCATTGCCTTGAGAACATGCAATGCCTTGGCACAGAATGGACCTTGAGGGTGAACGGCGGGCAGTGAAGCAATGGAAAGGCCGTGTTCAAACCAGCTCTGCCCTTGAGGCAGTGAGGATCTCCAGTGTGTTGCCATGGGTATTTCTGAGTCTTCTACTGTGGTGAACAAGTGACGATATCTGAGAACCGGATGAAATGTGCATACAGATAATCTGAAAGAAATACCAGGGATTAATGAAAGTTCCCTTTCTTTGATAAGGCAATGGAGCTAAAATAGCAATCAATTAAACAATCATTAGTGTGCTTACTAATATATATTTGGATTAATAGGACAATGAAAAGAAACTAAAAAAAATCACAAACATGTCTGAGAAAAAGCATCTCATCATGGCTGAACTAAAAGAAACTTTCATCTAAATGCTGTTGTGAAGCAATAATATTCTTGACGGTCAATGTTATTTGTAAAGCTGAAGCTGAAAAAATAGCGATGTTCAAAGACTCTCCTTTTCTTAGTGATTCTTTTAACTGTTAGGTCCTAGATGACATATGAGAAAAGTTAAATGCATTTTAAAGCTGCAACAGACATTAGTTAAAATCTGAAAATTACATGTTGAAATGATGTAATAGCAATTCTAATACAAATCAGAAGATGGAGGATTTTGTGTTTTATAACAGCTGGTTGTTTAAAATGATTTTACAGGATTTCTCTCCCCCAGACATAGTCACAGGGTAGCTATTTGGAGGCACAGTTGAATTTGAGCCTCATTCTAATAGTCAGAAAAGCTCTTACAGAGAAGTAGGATCCCATGAATATCATGAGAATACAAGCTTAAAAATGGGGACAGTGACTCCAGCTTCAGAGCACTACGTTATATCTTCTTGTGTGTTTTACACATACAAGCAGGCCAGTCTTCTCATGATGTATAATTTTAAAATTATTCTAAATATCTTGGGAGATCTCTTTGGCGTGGCCACTATTTGCATATTTAAGATATGTATCCTAATCGATACATACTGCTTGCTGGTCCGTTTAATAGAGAAGCCCCAGGGGATCCATTGTGGAATGGCACATTTTTCTCGTTTACATCATTCAGACAGGTTATAAATGATCTCTAAATATCCATGCTTGTTTCTTGTTGAACCATGTTGTGTTTATCATCCATGAATTTGGTTGCATAATTTTGCTAAAATGCTGAATACTCTCAGAATATTTTTCATAGGTTTGATGTATTTAATTTCAAGACTACAATACATCATAATAATTATTTAATAAAGTTGTTATTAGCCAGGGATCATGGCTTGCACCTGCAGTCCCAACTATTCAAAAGGCTGAGGTGGGAAGATCACTTGAGCCTGGGAGTTCGAGGCTGCAGTGAGCTATGATTGTGATGCTGTGCTCTAGCCTAGGTGATAGAGCAAGACCTTGTCTCTAAAAAAGTAGTAAATTTTAGGGAGTCACACATACCTCCAGACACCTCTCCTTCACCAGAGTTCATGGACACAAAGCCTTTCTTTGTGTCTTATGTTAAAATTACAAATCAAACTAACTTGTTTGGTATATGTGGAGTTTGAGGACAAAGTTAAGCAACTTGTTTAAATAACACTTCTAATGATCTCAGCCTTAGAAGTGTAGTCCTCATAACTTGACTTCAAAATTGATGCCTTTTGTGATTCAGGGTGGTATCCAAAAGTCTAATGCCAGCTGTCTTCATCACCAAACATGGCATTGCCTACTGGCTTATGTGACTTTATTCGCACTGTCATGCCTTTATAGGCTTTGCATCAAGTTTTTAATCAGCGTTTGTTCTATTCTTTAGCATTTCTCATTAGATGCTTCCATCAATTTCTTGATAAATTTGGGTTTTCTACTCTGACCAGCATCATTTTATCTTTCTTAGGACAGTGTGATATTTGGGTGGGTATCTAATAATTTATAATTAGATGGATATTAATGAAAATGACTTTTACAACCTACACATGTATTTAAATGCTGCATGTTTACTTTATAGCTATATCTTAGAAAAAAATAAAATAATTAAACCAGAAAATAATACATCCTTGGTATGTGTTAGTTTTTAAGGTTTCAGATCTTGTCTATTTTTTACATAGGTTCTGAAATTGAGTTTAAATGAATAATAATGCAGATTCATAGGGCTCTTCTTTTCTAAGAGACAAACTGTTCTTTTTTCTTTTCTTTTTTTTTTAGATTATTTTTAAAGACTAGCTTTTGTCTCTACATTTTTAAAGACTACAGAAATTCTTCAGGTTTTTGAGTAAATTTTGATCACTGCATGTGCTCTATAGAGCAAGTTTAACAAAAGAGACAAAAATAATACCAGACTTTCCTTATTGGTTTTTTCCTTTTCACCTTGTAAAAGAAATCCTATATGCTTGTGATAAATCATGCATAGAGCTCATGCCCAGATCTGTTAGACCAAACACAATACTTACTCAGTTAATTGTGAGTTGATGAACTTGTATGGGCTAGAACAAAAAGGACAGAGTGTTCAAAAATCTTGAATTTGATTCCTGTATTTTTTAACCCAGAATTTTAATCTATTTTAAGCTATTCAATTTGTATGGAACTTCAAATAATTTTCAGTAATGAGAATAGAGATAAAACAGCACAAGTGGTCAATTTATGTATTAGAAAAGATATTTCCAAGAAGCTCCTGATGAAAATGTTTCACCATATAATTAAAATTTCTTATCTTTCAGCAACTGAAAGCAACAGCTGCATAAAAAGAGTTTGGAGTCTTCTGTCAAACAACTATTGTTGTTTAAAATACTGTACATGTTAAATCTGAAGAAATGTGCCACTTGAATATTCCAAACTAAGAATATACATGGTACTGATCTCATTTCCACTGCAAATTTCAATCTGCATAGAATGAAAAGGCAGCGATTATTTGGAGGCTGATGGGCTTCTCCTTAGATACTTCCTTTGAGTTTAGTTGCCTAATTAGATTTTGTTCAATAATAAGTAAATAGATATCCTGAGGGATGCACAGTCATGGGTCTGTACATCAGCAATTGAAAGGGTAGCACATCTTTAAGTCAGTCAACTAGGGAAAAATATGAGTTAGAACTAGAAGTTTAGGAAGCTGGACTTGTTAAGCTAATGGCTACATAAATTTCACCCTTTCTGCCTTCCTTCCCTCCCTCCCTCTTTCTCTTTTGAGACAGGGTCTCACTCTGTCACCCAGGCTGGAGTGCAGTGGTGTGAATACAGCTTACTGCAGGCTTGACCTCCCGGGCACAAGCTATTCTCCCACCTCAGCCTCCCAAGTAGCTAAGAACACAAGCACGCACCACTACATCCAGCTAATTTTTAAATATTTTGTACAGACGAGGTCTTGCCATGTTGCCCAGGTTGGTCTCAAACTGCTGGGCTCAAGCAATCCTCCTGCCTTGGCTTCTCAAAGTGGTGGGATTATAGGCATGAGCCACCACAGCTGGCCCTCATAAATTTTAAAAGCTAGATAAAGTCTACTTGCATTGGTTTAGACTACATTATTTTAACTGTAAAAGGTTATGTCTGGGAGGCACCAACGAAGGAGAAAATAATGAGCTATCAAGCACAGTTTGCATCAGCCAGCTGCTCTTGCAAGTGCATTACATGCAGCATCTCATTTAATCCTCATAACAACTTCGTGAGAAAGGTACTATTGTTATTTTCATCTTTTTTTTTTTTCTGAGAAAATGAAGATATTTGAAGGGCAAATAACTTTTCCAAGGTAATTAGTGGAGCCAGATGTTGAATTCAAATTGGACTACACGGTATTTTCTGTTAAACGACTCTGATACAGCCTCATTTTAGGAAATTTCTTAAGATCCCACAGTTCTTGTAGGGGAGCTGGGGCTTGCATCCAAGTCTCTAACTAGCTAAGTCGAAGGAAGTAAAATCAAAGATTTACTGAGAAGTGTTTTTTTAAGATGGTCACATAATATTTAAATGGATCAGAGTAGGGCCAGAGTTCACTCCTGTTTGTGGAGGTGGGCGGGCTGCCAGCCCCTCAATGATCAATTCCTTTGATGGAAATGCTAACAAAATGTCCTTATTACAAAGACTCAGGAGCGCGCCAATAGAATGTAATGCACCCATGTTACCTCTAGGTGGTGCCCTCTGCCTTCAAGAAAGGTTGCAGCCGCCCACAGGTACACACTCAAACCTAGAGCTGGCCCCTTGACCACTTTTCATCCTTTTACCTTTTCCTGTCTCACTTCATCTCTGTGGTACCCTTCTTCCTTTCTTCCTTCTAACAAAATAAGATTCTAATAATAATAATAAAACTAGTTGACATAAGTGTTTATGGTTAAGTGCTTATATATTTTTTTATCAAGTGTTTGATTCTCACAGTAATCATTCGAGAGTTCTATGCCAACTATTTTAAAATAAGAAGAAAAAAAAAATCCGGAGTGCTAAACAGCCTACAAGCCTGCAGTGACAGAAGCAGGGTTTGAACTCAAGCTTTCTGAAACAAAAGCCAGTTTACTTGCCATACTCATTTTGGGTAGGATGACCATATCCTGTTTTGCCTGGAATAGTCATTGTTTATGCCTGTTGCCTTGACATAAATATTAGTGTTCCTTTTAGTTTCAGAGTGCCTCAGTTTTCCTAATAAAATTACTTTAGTGACACTAAGTAAATCAGTTATAAATTTCCCTCATCTAGGTGTATAAAATTTTAAGCCTTTACCACTAGTTTGGTGAATGCTTCTTTGAAGAAATCCCAGGCACCTGTGAATAGGTGAGAGATTCTTGTTTTTCTGAATGTTTGTGAATATTTCCATGATCTATGAAGTCAGAGTTGGAGAAACTGGAATCTTTTGCATTTCTCGAGATCCAGCTGGGCTCCCATCTGCTTCATACTGTTTTAATCTGAGTGCACCTGAGCTACTTGTGTGAGTCAAGAGTTTAGCTTTTCCAGTCACAAAACCCCCTTTAAACTACTGTTTAAACCAACAATTAAACTTAATTGTTCACATAACTACAAGGATCAGATAAAGTGACCTTGTTTGGTCACAGCTGGCACCAGAGCCTAGATCTCTCTCTGTCTTTCTCTCTGATGCTCTGTCTCTTTGTCTCTCTCAGTCTCTGTTTCTTTCAATTTCCATCTCCTGCCTGTGCTTTTTCCTGTATGACCTTCTTTTCTCAGATAGTAAACTTCACTGCATGAATGATGAAAGTCACCAGCAGCTCCAGGACTGCACTTGCCCCTTGGCACCAGCCTAAAGATCTGGGCTTGATTTTCACTAGGGTTACATGCATTTTCCTGAACCAATCATTATAGTTAAACATGTAGAATCTTCTGCCTAGCTGGAGGTGGCATCATGTGCCCATCCCCGAAGCTCTATAGTAGATTTGTTGCAGCCAAAGACCATGGATAGAGGATTGCAGGGGAGTCCTTCTTTAAAAAAAGACAAGAATGAAGAATGGGCAATGGATAATAGCAAAACAACACCATGAAACAAAACGAGTACAAGTTGTTAACTATTCTGCTGCAAACTTAATTGAAAAAAAAATGACATGAGACAGAGGTTGTATAATTAGAGGGAAGTTATTTTTGTATAAGTGATATGAATAAATTCCCATCGTGGCCAATTCTACTCTAAAAGGGAAACTGAAGGACCTTAGTACTTTCTCAAATTTATTGGGTACTACTTCAGGCCTCTTGTTTTAAAATTGAGTTCGTGCATGTGGATCATATTGCTGCTAAAACAAATTGCTACAAGATAGCTTAAAACAACACAAACCTATTACCTTACGGTTTTGGAGGTCATAAATCCTAAATCAGTTTTATGGGGTTAAAATCAAGTGTCATCAGGGCTGTGCTCCTTCCGAAGGCTCAGGGTAATCTGTTTCCTTCCCATTTCACCTTCCAGACATTGCCTGTATTCTTCAGCTCATGGCCTCTCCCTTAACCTTGAAGTGCATCACTCCAACCTCTGCTTCCATCCTCACATCTTTTCTGACTTTGACCCGCTTGCCTTCCCTTATAAGGACTGTTATAATTGCATTGAGCCTATCTGGATTACCTGGATATTCTAGGATAATCTCCTTATCTCATGATCCCCATTTAATCATATCTTCAAAGTCTGTTTTGCTACGTAAGGTAATATAGTCACAGGTTTTAGGATATGGGCATCGTTGTGGGATTCATTATTCTATCTACTACAGCAGGTGTTTCTGAATTTGGTCAGGCTTGACTTTCTTACTTAGAATTGTTTCAGTCATCACTCTAGCTCTAAACACTGAAGCTTTAGTAAAGAAATACTCTGGCACTATCCATACTAAGCAGATCTGCCATTTGGACAGGACCAATGGAGGATAATTCATAACTGAAATCTCCTTAAATATGGATACTTTGACCTATAGAATTCAGCTTCCTGTCTTAGCCTGCACCCTGCCCTACTAGCTCCTTTCACTTTCCATCTTCCATGGCAGGTAAATAGTAAATATAGATTGAGCTGAAAGGTACCTTAGTGTCTAGAAAACTCTGTCTATACAAAAAAGTTTGAGAGAAGAGTTTCTTATCCTAGAATCAATGTTAGATTTTAATGACACACATGGTAATGTATTGACTTATGTAACTTGGACAGACAGAGGTTGTGTAGTCCTCCATCACCATCAGCTATAGGACTCAAAAAGTCATGCTCTTTCTCTGTCTCTTTATTTGTATGTCTGTCTCATCTATACCTATAAGCCTGTGGGAAGTAAAGAATTTGGCTGGCCCCACCTGTGTAGTGTTAGGGTAGGAACTGACCATGCCAGAAGGAGCAACAATGTGACTTAGTGTGGGGGCTTTGGGTCGTGTTGTATTAGTCTAGATGCAGACTGAAATCAGCCCCACGGGAGATTAATCATGCTTACATAATGGAGCCTCAGTGAAACTCTGAATATTGAAGTTCAGGTGAGCTTCTCTGGTTGGCAGTACCCTCTGCATAATTGTCACACATCAATGCCAAGAGAGTAATGCATCCTGATTCCATGGGGAAAGGGCAACAGAAGTTCTGCATTTGGAAACTTCCTAGACTCTGCCATGTACACTTTTTCCCTTGGATAATTTTTATGTGTATCTTTTCCTTGTAATAAACTGTAATCATGAGAATTAGAGCTTTCAGTGAGTTCTGTGAGTCTGTCTAGCTAATTATAAAACACAAGAATGGTTTTGGAAATGGTTCAAACTTGCAGTTGGTGCCAGAAGTGAAGGTAGTCTTCTAGAGGTTTGTATGTCTTCTAACTTGGTAGTTCAGACTTCTATTCTGTTACATATGGGTAGGCAGTCCAGACCCAGTGGCTCACGTCTGTAATCCCAGTTCTTTGGGAGGCCGAGGCGGGCGGATCACTTGAGGTTAGGAGTTTGAGACAGCCTGGCCAACATGGTGAAACACTGTCTTTACTGAAAATACAAAAAAAAATTAGCTGGGTGTGGTGGTACGTGCCTGTAATCCCAGCTACTCCGGAGGCTGAGGCAGGAGAATCGCTTGAACTCTGGAGGTAGAAGTTGCAGTGAGCCAAGATCATGCCTCTGCACTCCAGCCTGGGAGAAAGAGCAAGATTTGTCCTCAAACAAACAAACAAACAAACCTGGATGACAGAGCAAGACCCCACCTCAAGCAAACAAACAAACAAACAAAAACAAGTAGGTAGGCTATTCCTATACAAAGCATGCGAAAGAAAAGAAATGGATACAGGCAGCTCCAGGCTTGTATTATTACAGTTCATCAGTCTTAAAGGAGGGAGGTGTCTTTCTCAGATTCAGTACATAAAAATGTGGGGCAAACGTTTGAATAGTCTGGCTTGAGACATAAGTGTAAACTCTGAAACAATTATCATAGCTAGTGAGTGTAATAAAATAATTAAGACCCTTGGCAGAATAACATTAACATGGATGGGGAGGAGAAACAAGTCTTCCAAAGGAAGGAGTGAGTGTGTGGGGGAGGGTGGCGGTAGGGGGCATTAGAATGTTTTTGAAATTGCTCTGAAGGAAAAAAAATGTTTTGTCCAAAATGACATTGTGTCCCATTTAAAAGAAGAAAAACAAAAATAAACTAAGAGTGCTCTAGAAATGTTTAAATCTTATTTTGAAGATTAACTCAAGTTTTTATTCTATGAGCTTTTGTAAAAGGCTTAAAAGTGAACAATTCATTTTTGATTCTCACCAAGCCAAAAAATGACATGATTGTTTATGATTAAATACAAGTATATTGACGGAAAATGTGGAATTTTCTTATGCAGAGAATTAGATGAAATGAGACTACATCTGAGAACAAGGTGAAATCATAAGTACAGGATAATTTGATTACTGCATTGAAACTTGATTGAATTTTTCACTGTAGAGACCTGATAAAAAAAAGTTGAAAAAAATGCTGAAGAGCACAATACATTAAGTGAAGCCATAAGTCATGATGAAAATTCAAGGAGATTATTATTTTTAGAGAAAATGATAACCTCCAATTGTTAGTTTATTTTGAGGGAAATATATTTATTATTTAAAATCACCTTTATAGTATGTAGGGCCATTTCCCTATGAAATTGGAAACAGTTATTTCCAGGTTCTTTACAGACATTTAGACATTAAGTGATTTTTTTTCCTGAATTGTTTTTCTTGTTCTAAGTTTTTCCAAATTAAGTTTCAGACACAGAAATTAAGTTATTGATTTTTCTGTTGTATTCAAAATAGGGTTTTGTCCTCTCGAAATTGGTTTTATCAAGTGTTTTTTATTGCTTTTTGCTATAATTAAAATAAGTAGTAACATTTATAATTGACAGAATAATATAATAGCTGATTTTTCTAAGTAAAAGTCTGCGAAACACTTCATATTCCTATATAAATACACATATATGTGTATTTATCTGTAAATGTGTTTCTACACAATTATAAATATAGAGTAAAAGTGAAGTTTGCTTTGTGTTATCTAAATGCCTGATTAATACTTTTGTTTTAAAATGAACCATTCCTTTATGCCAAAAACAGTCAACCTGAGATCCAAATCAGGAACACAATCCCATTCACAATTGTCACAAAAAAATAAAATACCTAGTAATACAACTAACCAAGAAGGTGAAAGATCTCTTCAAGGAGAACAAAAAAACACTGCTGAAAGAAATGAGAGATGACAAACAAGTGGAAAAACATCCCATACTCATGGATAGGCAGAATCAATATTGTTAAGATGGCCATACTGTCCAAAGCAATTTATAGATTCAATCCTATTCCTATTAAACTACCATTGACATTCTTCACAAAACTAGAAAAAAAATATTTTAAAATTCATATGGAACTGAAAAAGAGCCTGAATAGCCAAGACAATCCTAAGCAAAAGGAACAAAGCTGGAGGCATCACAAGGCTACAGAAACAATCAAAAAGCATGGTACTGTTTCAAAAACAGATGCATAGACCAATGGAACAGAATAGAGAACCCAGAAATAAGGCCGCACACCTACAACCATCTGGTCTTTTACAAACCTGTCAAAAACAAGTAATGGGGAAAGGATTCCTTATTCAACAAGTGGTGCTTGGATAACTGGCTAGCGATGTGCAGAAGATTGAAATGACCCTTTCCTTTTACAATATACAAAAATCTATTCAAGATGGATTAAAGACTTAAATGTAAAACTCTAAACTATAAAACCCCTGAAAGACAACCTAGGTAATACCATTCTAGACATAGTAATGAGAAAAGATTTCATGATGAAGATTACAAAAGCAATTGCAATGAAGTAAAAATTGACAGATGAGACCTAATTAAACTAAAGAGCTTCTGCACAGCAAAGGAAACTATCAACAGATTGAACAGAAAACCTACAGAATAGGAGAAAATTTTTGCAAACTATGCATCTGATAAAGGTCTAGTATCCAGTATCTATGATGAAAACTATAAAACACTGATGAAAGAAATAGAAAATTGAAGAGAACACCACAAATATAGAAAAATATTCTCTGTTCATGGATTGGAAGAATTAATATTGTTAAAGTGCCCATACTACCCAAAGTGATCTACAAATTCAAATCAATACCCATCAAAATACCAATGACTTTCTTCACAGTAATAGAAAAAATAATTTTAAAATGTATGTGGAACCACAAAAAAACCAGAATAGCCAATGCTATCCTAAGGAAAAAGAACAAAACCAGAGGAATCATATTAACTATTATACTAAAGAGCTATAGTAACTAAAACAGCATGGTACTGGTATAAAAACAGACACAAAGACCAATGGAACAGAATAGATAACCCAGAAACAAATCCACACACCTACAGTGGACTCATTTTTGCCAAAGTTGCCAAGAGCATTCACTGGGGAAAAGACAGTTTCTTCGATAAATAGTGCTGAGAAAACTGGATATCCATATGCAGAAGAATCAAACTAGACCACTATCCCTTGCAATATACAAAAATCAAATCAAAATGGATTAAAGACTTATATCTAAGATATCTAACTGTGAAACTACTACAAGAAAACACTGGAGAAAATCTCCAGCATATTTGTCTGGGTAAAAATTTCTTGAGGAGTACTCCCACCAGCATTGGAAACCAAGGCAAAAATGGACAAATGGTATAATATCAAGTTAAAAACCTTCTGCACAGCAAAGTATACAATTAATAAAGTGAAGAGACAAGCCAAAGAATGAAAGAAAATATTTGCAAACTACCCACATGACAAGGGATTAATGACCAGATTATATAAGGAGCTCAAACAACTACAGGAAAAATAAATCTAGTCATGCAATAAAAAAATGGGCAAAAAATTTGAGTAGACATCTCTCATAAGAAGACATACAATTGGTAAACATGCATATATGAAAAGGTGCTCAACATCACTGACCATCAGAGAAATGCAAATCAAAACTACAGTGAGATATCATCCCACCTCAGTTAAAATGACTTGTATCCTAAAACAGGCAATAACAAATACTGGTGAAAATGTGGACAAAAGAGAACCCTTGCACACTGTTCATGGGAATGTAAATTAGCACAACCACTATGGAGAACAGTTTGGAGGTTCTTCAAAAACCTACAAATTGAGCTTCCGTATGTTCCAGCAATCCCACTGTTTGGTATATGCCCCGAAGAAAGGAAATCAGTATACCTAGGAGATATCTGTACTCCTATGTTTGTTTCAGCACTGTTTACAATAGCTAAGATTTGGAAGCAACCTAAATGTCTATCAACAGATGAAAGGATAAAGAAAATGTAGTACATATAAACAACGGAGAACTACACAGCCATAAAAGAGAATGAGATCCAGTCATTTGCAACAACATGGATGGAACTGGAGATTATTATGTTAAGTGAAATAAGCCAGGCACTGAAAAACAAACATCGCATGCTCTCACTTATTTGTGGGATCTAAAAATCAAAATAATTGAACTGATGGACATAGGATAATTGCCAGAGACTGGGAAGGGTAGTGGGAGGGTGGGGAGTGGGGGAAGAGGGCTGCTTAATTGGCACAAAAAATAGAAAAAAATTAATAAGACCTACTATTTGACACTGAAACAGGGTGACGATAGTCAATAGTTACTTACTTGTATATTTTAAAATAACTCATAGAGTGTAATGGGACTGACTGTAACTCAAAGGATAAATATTTGAGGGACTGGATACCCCATTATCCATGATGTGCTTATTTTACATTGCACGCCTGTATTAAAACATCTTATGTATCCCATAAATATATATACCTACTATGTACCCACAAAAATTAAAAATAAAGAATTAAGTATAAAAGGAAAATTAAGAGTGAATATATATTTTAAATACAAGTCTTTTTAGGTAGAGAGTTCATATAATTTACTGTTTTAATCAGGGTACTATTACAGTCATCTGGGACACTGGCAACAGGTATACAGCAGGACTGTTCTGAGAAAACCAGGTTTGTGGTCACTCTAGTTTCGGGAGACAAATGAACCCTTTAAATAGTCTGTGGACACTTGTGGGTTTTGTTGTTGTTGTTGTTGTTGTTGTTGTTGTTTGCATGGGCATTTAAGGATTGATGAAACAGACCCAGAGTTTTATACAACTTTTTAAATGGGTTTATTTCCAAAGGAATTTTAGGAACTTCTGGTCTGAGCCATTCTGTAATCAAGAAAGGGGAAAAGGAACACTCAAGAATTATGAATGAGTTAAGCAAAGAAGCAAAGCAAGTGATTAACTTATGAACACATGTATATATGAACATATAAATTATAGAGAATCTGCTCAATGTTTTATTAGCTCTTTTTAGATATCCAATTTAACAGTCACTGAAATTTCACCAATTCAATTATGAATGGATTTTTATCACAAATAATGGTAAATAAAGCCTACCCTTCTTTTATCCACCAACACCTCATATAAATTCTAATGAATAGTTAACTACTATTAACCAATAACAGTAGCTCAGATGATAGAGTCAAGAATTATTAGATAAGCTTGGTTCAAATTATTTCTATACTCTTTAACGATTTGAGAAACTTTAGGCAAGTTATCCTTTTATCCTAGGCCTCAGTTTCTACATCTATGAGATGAGAAAGCTATGCTGAGGACAATGATTGTAACTTTCTAAGTTCACTAAAATAGTACAACTTAACATTATTCTTATGAATGTACAAACTGTGCTGTTGCCATTCTGATTTCTGTAGGTCTTCTGAAAATAGAGACCATTTCTGTTAATCAAAAGTTTTTTTTTTTTTGACAGTTTCTTTTTTTTATTATTATACTTTAAGTTTTAGGGTACATGTGCACAAAGTGCAGGTTTGTTACATATGTATACATGTGCCATGTTGGTGTGCTGCACCCATTAACTCATCATTTAACATTAGGTATATCTCCTAATGCTATCCCTCCCCGCTCCCCACACCCCAAAACAGGCCCCAGTGTGTGATGTTCCCCTTCCTGTGTCCATGTGTTCTCATTGTTCAATTCCCACCTAGGAGTGAGAACATGCGGTGTTTGGTTTTTTGTCCTTGCGATAGTTTGCTGAGAATGATGGTTTCCAGCTTCATCCATGTCCCTATGAAGGACATGAACTCATCATTTTTTATGGCTGCATAGTATTCCATGGTGTGTATGTGCCACATTTTCTTAATCCAGTCCATCATTGTTGGACATTTGGGTTTGTTCCAAGTCTTTGCTATTGTGAATAGTGCCGCAATAAACATACGTGTGCATGTGTCTTTATGGCAGCATGATTTATAATCCTTTGGGTATATACCCAGTAATGGGATGGCTGGGTCAAATGGTATTTCTAGTTCTAGATCCCTGAGGAATCACCACACTGACTTCCACAATGGTTGAACTAGTTTACAGCCCCAGCAACAGTATAAAAGTGTTCCTATTTCTCCACATCCTCTCCAGCACCTGTTGTTTCCTGACTTTTTAATGATCACCATTCTAACTGGTGTGAGATGGTATTTCATTGTGGTTTTGATTTGCATTTCTCTGATGGCCAGTGATGATGAGCATTTTTTCATGTGTCTACCATTCAGGACATAGGCATGGGCAAGGACTTCATGTCTAAAACACCAAAAGCAATGGCAACAAAAGCCAAAATTGACAAATGGGATCTAATTAAACTAAAGAGCTTCTGCACAGCAAAAGAAACTACCATCAGAGTGAACAGGCAACCTACAGAATGGGAGAACATTTTTGCAATCTACTCATTTGACAAAGGGCTAATATCCAGAATCTACAATGAACTCAAACAAATTTACAAGAAAAAAAAAAACTATCAAACAAGTGGGTGAAGGATATGAACAGATACGTCTCAAAAGAAGACATTTATGTAATCAAAAGTTTTTAAGTTCATTATCTAGTAAGCGTTCCCTTGCACAGTTGGCTGGATCTCTCATGCAGATAATGTATCACATTTTAGAACACAAATAAAATTTTAGAATGTGCAGTCAAATGGAGAGTTCTAATACCAATAATTGCATGATAATGTAGACTACCATTTAATTTATTTTCTGTGGCACTTTTTCTCCCAAGGTAAAAAATTCTATTAGTAATGCTTCCAAGTACTTGTTATTTCATTAATATTAGTCGTGGCAGCTATGTCCAGGTAATAACTTAAACTATTAAAAAGGTAATATGTTGCTCCCTAGGAATTTATTAACATTATAATAACCTTAAAAGACTTGTACATAACTTTGAGTCTGTTGAAATATTTATATATGCTAAGTTAGAGAAGGGACTGTAAATGAATTAATTCTTCCCTATACATGAAAGAAGCATAAGTTCATTGTATAAAACTTAAATCAGACTGATGACAAAAATAGAAATCTTCCTAATCCTATGTTTAGAGAAAGAAACATTATACACACACACACACACACACACACACACACACACACCAGGGCTTTATATATACAAATAAAATGGATATCTCTATCTATATCTATATTTATATATCTATAGATAAAATAAAATGATATAAAATAAAATATATGGATAGATAAAATCTATCTATGTATCTATAGATAGATAAATAAAATTGATATATCCATTTTATTTATATATATAGATATAGATATATAAATAATATATAGATATAGATATAGATATCCATTATGCAGGAGGTCAAAAGTTGTCCTAAATTGTCTTGCATGTCATTGGATGAAGTCAAGAAAGGGTAGGCTTAGTCTGAATAGAGAGCAAGCATTTCATGGTTTCCTAGAAGTTTTATATGATTCCAAACTTCCCAGTTCTACACCTATACCATACCCCTCTTGATACGATGTTCATACTTTGTCCACCCTACTCATATTGTTATAGTCAGAGTGCTGACAGCTGTCACTCTCATCTAGAGGTCTCTGATCCTTGCTTGTAGTAATGCATTACTGTACTTTATGACCTCTGGCACCACCCATAAACTCTAAAGTTCTAAACTAGGCATCTTAAGGACTTCAGGCTAAATGCTAAATATAATTCATCTGCATATTATTTGAGGAAAAATGAAGTCTTCACCTTCCCCATCATCCTCAGCCTGATTATAGAGATGCTATAACTGATTTCAGCTTATTATGCCTATTTTTAATAAAGGAATTACAGTTAATTAGCTGGGATAGCAAACAACAAATCAAAGTCTTCATTTTGCCTTGATATTGTAATGAGCACTGAATAAGGGAGGAAAAGTTTGGAAACTTCATGCCCCTTTAATTAAACTCCTTATTGTCTTTTATTATTAGACCTCTACATGAATATTGATAGTACAATTAATTTCATCCCTTCATACCAAGCACTGTTAATGCATTTTCCAAAATCAATAATCAAATTAGTAAGGAATGTAGGAGAACAATTTATGTTTAAAATATCAGACCAATATGCAACTAAAACAACATCAGACAATAGTGTGAGGTGGATCCAAGTTTAAAACACATTAAAATACCATTAAACTAGCATGGGCTTATCAGGAAAGCTTTTATAAATCAGTCTTTCTGTGGCAGACCTATGACCATGACAAATTACTAGATCATAAACTTTCCATAACTGCATACTGTCTGATCAAGACCAACAGCATAAATTCTAAGTCAAAGCTCAAATCACTTAGTTTCAATAAATCTCATTTTCCATCACTTATATAACATTTTTGATAGTCCATCACAACTGTACTAATGGCTCATAGAAGTTATTCAATAATATATTTGATGTATAAAAAGCTTAGGAAAAAGTAAATTGCAAAAATAAAATTAGGTTATGAACATATCTCTGGGATTCTCATTACAAAGCTTAAGAACTATAGCATCTGCTGTATTAGTCCATTTTTGCACTGCTATAAAGAACTCTGTCCGGAATTTATTCCATCCAGTGGGTTCTTGGTCTCGCTGACTTCAAGAATGAAGCCACGGACCTTCAAGGTGTTACAGCTCTTAAAGATGGCATGTCCAGAGTTTCTTCCTTCAGATGTGTCCAGAGTTTCTTCCTTCTGGTGGGTTCATGGTCTTGCTGACTTCAAGAATGAACCATGGACCTTCATGGCGAGTGTTATAGCTCTTAAAGGTGGTGCAGACCCAAAGAGTGAGCAGCAGCAAGATTTATTGTGAAAAGCAAAAGAACAAAGCTTCCACAGCATGGAAGGGGACCTGAGTGGGTTGCCGCTGCTGGCTGGGGGTGGCCAGCTTTTATTCCCTTATTTGTCCCTGCCCACAACCTGCTGACTGGTCCATTTTACAGAGTGCTGATTGGTCCATTTTATGGAGTGCTGATTGGTGCATTTACAATCCTTTAGCTAGACACAGAGTGCTGATTGGTGCATTTACAATCCTTTAGCTAGACACAGAGTGCCGATTGATGTGTTTACAATCCTTTAGCTAGACAGAAAAGTTCTCTAAGTCCCCACTGGACCCAGGAAGTCCAGCTGGCTTCACCTCTAAGAACTACCTGAGACTGGGTAATTTATAAAGAAAAGAGGTTTAATTGGCTCATGGTTCAGGAGGTTGTACAGGAAGCATTACTGGAGAGGCCAGAAAGCGTACAATTATGAAGGAAGGTGAAGGGAAAGCAAGCACATCCTAAATTGCTGGGGCAGGAGGAAGAGAAAGACGGGAAGGTTCTACACACATTTAAACAACTAGATCTCATGAGAACTCACTCACTATTATGAGAACAGCAAGCAGGGAAATCTGCCTCCTTGATCCAATCATTGCCCACCAGACCCCTCCTCCAACACTGGGGATTACAATTTGACATGCGATTTGGGAGGGGACACAAATCCAAACCATATCATTTTTCAAAGCTCAATATCTCAGTAATTTGATATGTCATATTCTGAAAATAAATGTAAAGTAGGCCTGCCATTTATTTATAGATCAGGCATCTCTTTTCAGGTATAATACATTTTTTGTTTCATATCAATTTTAAGGGGGTATTTTAACACCTTCAAAGTAGATTACATTTGCTGTACCTTTTCATTTATTGATTGATTTTTAAATTTATTTTTATTGATATGTAATATTTGTACATTTTCATGGGATACATGTGACATTTTGTTACATGCATAGAATATGTAATGATCAAATCAGAGTATTTAGAATATCCATCACCTCAAGCATTCATTATTGCCATGTGTTGGGAACATTTCAAATCCTCTCTTCCAGCTGTTTTGAAATATACAATATATTGTTGTTGACTTTAGTCACTCTACTCTTCTGTCAAACAACAGAATGTATTCCTTCTATCTAATTGTATGTTTATACTCATTAACCCACCTGTCTTCATCGCCTCCCCCAACACCCCTCTCAATCTCTGGTTTCTATCATTCTACTCTCTACCTCCCTGAGATCAGCTTCTACACATGAGTGAGAACATGTGATAGATATTTGTCTTTCTGACCTGCTCCTTTTCAT
This sequence comes from Pan paniscus, assembly GCF_029289425.2. NCBI lineage: Eukaryota > Metazoa > Chordata > Mammalia > Primates > Hominidae > Pan > Pan paniscus. The sequence goes on along the minus strand of NC_073257.2, from coordinate 69,848,974 downwards.
ACTTCCCTTTTATAGCATTTATCAATATACTTATAATTAGTTTTTCTGCTTCTATATTCCCTCATGGATGGTAAGAATCAATAGGGCAGATAAAAAAGCATGCCTTATTCTATACTGCATCCACAATGCCCAGCGTAGAGTGTGTGATGCACAGCAACTTCTCAGAGAACTGTTGAATAGAAATTGATATTGTACTGCTTTTTTGTCATGTTCATCAAAATTTCCCGAAAGATGCTTAAAGCTCAACCTAAGGCTGAAGTCATGAGCTGTCAGTCTTCCCCTGATTGCCTAACTCCCCAGTGCAGTTCTCCTCCTGTATTCCCCACCTATGTAAATGGTGGCACCATTTATCCCAGAACCTGGGAATCATTCTTAACTCCTTTACCCTTTTCTCCCAAGCTTACCTTACTTCCTAAGTGCATTGAGACGCCTTCTATGTCTCTTCTCATCTTGTCAACGGGATAGTCTTTTGACTGAACTTTTTTTTTTTTTTGACTGGACTTTTACTGTTTTTTTTTTTCCTTCCTCTCTCTCCTATCTTAGCTAGATTAATTGTTTTAATAAAATGTAAATATAATAATTTTACCACCTTGTTTAAAAATATATTTTATGGCTTCCTATCTGCTAAGATTTAAGCCCACACTCCTAAATGTGGCTTATAAATTCCTTTTTAATCTAGTTTCTGTTTTTCTTTAGCCTAACTCCTTACCAAACCTCTTCTACTCTCATTCTCGTCAGACTGAAAAAGCATGCCATAATCATTCGGACTTTGGAGACTTTGAATACTTTGCATACCCTTTTCCCTTTACCTTTTCCCTTGTCTATCCATTAGTTAATATCACTTCTTTTACAGAGCTTTACTCACCCAACAGGTTGAGGTCAGGTGCTCTTTTTGTATGTATTTAATCTCTATTTCAATCCAACATTTTATTTTAATAGTCACTTGTTTGTGTCTCGCACTGTATTGTAAAATTTTTAGAGTGGAGGCTGTATCTGTTTTATTTATTGTTTTATGGCTAAAGTATGACACATACTAGGCACCTAAATATTTGAATTAATGAACAGATAAAGAATTGTATATGGTATAAAAGATTAAAAAATGGTACCCATGTATGGGGCAGCTACCATGAATGGAGCTTGCAGGAATGAAAGTTGCTCTGGGTGAGTCAGTGAGTGTGTGGCGGGTGAATGTGAAGGCCTAGAACATTATTGTATACTATAGTAGACTTTATAAATATTGTACACTTAGGCTACACACAATTTATAAAAAATATTTTTCTTTCTTCACTAATAAATTAACTTTACCTTACTGTAACTTTTTTTATTTCACAAACTTTTAAAGTTTTTTAACTTTTTAATAATAATTCTTAGATTAAAACACAAACATATTGTACAGTTGTACCAAAATATTTTTTTTACATCCTTGTTCTATAAACTTTTTCCTATTTATACATTTTTTAATTTTTTTGAACTCGTAAAATTTCTCTTAAAAACTAAGACAAAAACACACACATTGGCCTAGACCTACAGTGGGTCAGGATGATCAATGTCACTGTTATCCACCTCCACATCTTGTCCCACTGGCAGGTCTTCAGGGGCAACAGCATGCACTGGGCTGTCATCTCTTATGATAACAATGCTTTCTTCTGGAATATCTCCCAAAGGACCTGTCTAAGGCTGGGTTACAGTTAATTTTTTTTTTAAATAAGGAGTACATTTTAAAATAATAATTAAAATATAGTGTAGTAAATACATAAACCAGTGACAAAGTCCTTTATCGTCAAGCATTATGTACTGTACATAATTGCATGTGCTAAATTTTTATATGACTGGCAGCACAGTAGGTTTGTTTACACTGGCATCACCGTAACATGTGAGAAGTGTCCTGCGGACTTTATGATGACTACAACATCACTAAGCAATAGGAATTTTTTAGCTCCATTATAGTCTTATGGAACCAGTGTTGTACATGCTGTCTGCTGTTGAGTAAAATGTTATTATACAGTATATGACTGCATTTTTTACTTAAATTCAAATATCATTAGTATTTCCCATAATTAGAAATTCTTTTAAAATACAATTTTATTACTTGTTTTTTTGTATGTGAAAAGTGTAAACTGGTAATTTGTATAATTAATTTCTAATATTTCACAATTACAAACAAAAGACTGAAAAAATCTTGTATATAAATGCTAGTTCCTAAATGTTATTACTTTGTCATTACTTTTAATAGCAAAAACCACAATAACTTTTGCACTAACCTAATACTACATCCTCAGTGTAGAGCCTGTAATATTACTGTAATGACATCAGGCTTCCTGGTGTCTTTTATCTTTGTGGTGTTTTAAATGGTTGACTGGAATCAGTATCAGGGATGGCTAAGCTTTGGCAAATACTAATTTCCAAGAGTCTCTGACAGTGTTTTCCTGAGAAGGAATTCTGTTCAAACAACTCTGGGAGTATTTTTGGTTTATTGAGGTAGGTAGTTCATATGAATTAATTTTAGATATAATTAAAAATGATTTTTAAAAGTCTAATTGAAGAGCCTGAGTCTGTGTTTCTGAAATAAGTTTTCAAGCCTTACTATTTATCTCTGTTATGAATTATCTGAAATTTTTATTTTTTTCTTAATATTTACCTATATTCACTTTAAATTCTCAACCGCTATTTTTATTTTTTAGTTGATATGTCTAACAACATTGGGGGCTTATGATTAAATTGGTGGCTCTCTGTAAGAAGAGAAGGATGATTCATTCAACCTATCTCAGAACTTGCTTCCTCCTGGAAGTCTCTCTCTTTGTCTCTCTGTTTCTCTGTGTTTTTTCTTCCTTCACACACAGACACACATATTATGCATGAAGTCACAAATGTACACACACGCAAACACATATAGTGTGTCCAATATATTAAAAACTTGAAATGGTTGGGGACAACTAAGCCATTGAACTGAAAACTAATGTCTCTTAGTCCTATCTTATTGCAACAGACCTATGGTTGGAACAATTAACTAAAGCAATCCTGGCATTAAAATGAGAATAAGTAGGCACAATATAAAGTAGACTCAAAATGGTGACTCAAAACCACTTTAAGTGGATAACTCTTACAGGCACTGACTAAAAAAGATAAGTTGTTTTAATTAGAAAACTGAACTAACTGGTTGGAAGAAAGTAAGATTAAAAAAACAGAGAAATGAAATCAATGATCATCTGTTATGAAAAATAGCAGATTAAAGATGGCCCTACTTTTTTCCTGAGTAAAGGTTTCAGGCTTATTCTGGGCTGAGCACTTGCCTACACTGACGTACTGGACTGATATTAGCAGAGAAGAGAGTGTGTTGGATGGGTCATCCATTTGCAACCTTGTTGAATTATAACTGTGGCTAGGCTCAATTCACTGAATGCTGAAAATCCCAATGATGAAATTTTGGAACCAGAGGGCTTTCATTATTCTTCAACTCAGCTTGTCAGACAGCCCTGCTGACAATTAAATCATTTGCCACAAGGCAGCTTTGTTATTTGCCTCTGAGTTCATTCTTCTCTTTAACTATCTTCTCTGACAACCTATTTGACAGAGAAAGGAATGAAATGTCTTTTAGTTTGTGATTTTAATTAATTCTTCCACTGTGCTGTTGGTGGTCAATGTAGTATAATTCAAGGTTTAATTTTTAAATAATAAACTTATAGATCTGGAAAGCTTTCTCATTTCGAGAGTTTAAGCAAGAGTTCATACAATTTAGGTGACTTACCTAAGGGCAAACAGCTAATCTGCAGCAGAGTGGGAATCCAAAACTTGAGTCTCTTTACCCCTAATCTAGTGTCATTCTGTCCTACATATGGCATTTCTTTAATGTCTCTGCTGAGAAGAACATGGCAGGTGTAGCCGCAATTCATAAGATCAGTTACAACCATCAGATAGTAATGACAGCCAGTGGTTGCTGACCTGGTCTGATTGTAAATAAGCGACTCCAGCAATAAAAACACAAAACCCTGATATCTCATTTCTAACAACCTATCAAAAAGAACTTGAAGTAGCTTTTCTATTAGTAGTAGACCACATTTTATAAATATATTACCACACGTATTTTTTTCTAAACGTCTCAGAAGATATATAATTAGGTTATGAAATTGCTGTGGTTTGAAGTGCCCCCCAAAGTCCATGTGTTGGAAACTTAATCCCCAATCAAAAAAGTTGAGACATGGGAGTTTTAAGAGGTGATTAGGTCAACAGGGCTCTGTGTTCATGAATGGATCAAGGACATTCATATGGAATTGGGTTCTCATAAACAGATGAGTTTGGTTTCCTTCGTTCTCTCTTGTATTCCTCCTCTCTTGCCTTTCTACCTTCCACCATGAAATGACACAGCAAGAGGGCCCTTACGAGATAGCAGGCTTCCCAACCTTCGACTTTCCAGTCTCTAAAACTGTAAGAAATAAATCTCTGTTCTTTATAAACTACCCAGGCTTAGTATTCTGTTATAGTGGTACACAACAGACCAAGGCAGTAATAATGTTCTTATTTCCTTTTAAAATCTCATTTTACCTAGAATATCTCACTTGAGACACAGTGACTCTACTCTGCCTTCCCTGTGTCATTATCTCTCATTACAAAGCATGGACCCCCAGGCCTACTCCTCCTGCCACTTATGGGATTTTGGACTCCAGTAACTCCATGTGCTCACAACAAAGAAAGAACAAGGCAGGGTATTTTACTAAATGTCAAAAATGTCAAATCCATTTGAGTACTGTTCTTCTCTTTCTGGATCAAATCCATTTCCTTCATGTATTCCCCTTAGCTTTCAGGAAACAATCACTGCCTCCTTTTCAATATAATGAAAAAATAAAAGCACCCAGCAGTTACAAGCCTAAAACTCTGAGCAAGAATTTAACATTTTTCTCATCACTGCAGTTTCTCCAAGTTACTGATCTAGTTCAAAGTTATTCATTTCTTTTGTGTGTTTAAAACATTTTTTTCAAAAAGGTTGAATGAATTGTGCCTGTCAGTGAAGGTCTGAAGTATTCTTTCAGTGCAGTTTAACATGAACAATATTTTACTATGTAGATGACTTTTTTTTATATATTGTGTGATTAAGTAATCTATTTTGATAAGCCTCCAAGCCACTTTGCTTTAGTAAATCAAATACTTGGAAAAATACACTATCAGGGCTGATGAAGTTATGACTTAATTTGGCAGGTGAGCACTCTATTCAGTAGGATTATAACAAGCAAGTGTCTAAACATTACCCCTTAGCAACAAGTTTTGTAGAATGTCTTGGACATTGAGAAGAATAAAAATCACAGTTATGCTCACTAATAAAATCATTTTCATATAAAATAATAATTCTACAAACTGGGTGATTAAACTCAAATAATAGATACTAATGTGTCTAATCATATGGAGCCATTTTCTTGTTATTCTGAGGTACTTTCAGTTCTCTTGTTGACCTTTCCTCATCAAACCCTATTAGCTGCCAAATCCCTCACCCAGCCCACCTGCACCCCTGGCTACCTAGCTGATTTTTACTCAAACTTTGTGCCTAGCATCAATTTGGCCATGGCTTCCTCTACCAGGAAGCCAGCCATAATCACTCTCTGCCCTGCAACTCACTGCTGGTAGAGAATGGGTGCCCCTTTTATGTGCTTCTACAGCACTCAGTTATAGCAGTTACCATGCTGCTATAATTGCCTATTAAATAATGGGCAGTAATAGACTATATAACAAATGAATGTTTACAATTTTCTACCCTAAACCTTAAGCTCCATGAATACAGGAACCATATAGTTTGTCTGTTATATTTCCAGTGCCAAGCACAATGACTACCATATTCTGGAGGCTTTCGTTTCTCTCTCTCTCTGTCACACACACACACACACACACACACACACACACACACACACATTTTACAAATCTTATTTTTCTTAGAACAAATGTTGACCACATATCAACTTTATGATGTAAAAATGAATTTATTAAAACCTGATAGAAAGCCTTTTAAAATATTTTCTAAATTGTGTTTTTTAAAGGAAGTATTTGTTTTAGTGCTGACAAATATTCAACTTCTTGATTCAAAAGAATACATTTCAGTTGCAGCCCTGTTATGTTGTTCATGAACTGTTAACCAACTGCCTCAAATCACAAGAATTTTAAGGCTTCTTGTACTAGAACAGCTGCAAAACATATGTGAGAAATAGTGACCTTAGTGCTCCATAGGGTAAAGTGCACCCAAAACTCACATATGCATTGTTTAAAGTTAGGACTTAAGTGAGATACCAAGACGTTATTACATACGTATGCTGGCAATATTTAAACGGGTCTTGATCCTTGTTATTTATTTCATTACTTTAAAGATAAATTTATTACTTTAACAAGTATAAATGAGCAATAGAAATTTTTGGATGTAGATGCTCACTAATTCTTAGTAAACACTAACACATTCATGTTCTAATATCTATGAATTAGAGTTCTATTCATAATATTAGGAACACAAGGCAGCATTCTAATGAATATTTTTTATCACCTCATCATTCACTCATTTAGAAACTACATACTGAGTACAACGTACACCGCTTGGGTGATGGGTGCACTCAAATCTGAGAATTCAACACTATATAATTTGTTCATGTAACCAGAAACCAAAAACTGCTATCCAGTTTTCACAGCACCATTCATTAAAGAGACTGTCCTTTCCCCAATGTATATTGCTGGCATCTTTGTCAAAAATCTGTTGGCTGTACATTCTTGGATTTATTTCTTGGTTCTCTATTTTGTTCTATTGGTCTGTGAGTCTGTTTTTATGCCACTACCATGCTATTTTTGCTACTATAGCTTGGTAGTGTAATTTGAAATCAAGTAGTCTGATGCCTACAACTTTTTCCTTTCTGCTCACTATTGCTTTAGCTGTTCAAAGTCTCTGTGGTCCCATATGAGCCAGTAATACAATTCTGAGGGTTCTACCCAAGAGAAGTGAAAACATGCAAAAGCTTCTATGCCAATGCTTATAGAAACTTGATTCATAACCAATGAAAATTGGAAACAATCTAGATGACCTTCAATCAGTGATAGACTGTCAACGTTCTACAGCCCAGTGCCACTAGAACATACTTGTAGGTGAACACGTAGGGTTTTTTAGTCATTGAAGTAAAAGAGAATGCTTGCCAAAGGAAAATGTGAGGTAACTCTGTAAGATAGTGTTAAGAAGAACTAATTATGTAATTTGTCCTTTGGTTGGGTAATTTTGGAGAGCGTCTAAGGAAGCAGAAGTTCATTCTGTTGAAGGTGTAGTAAGAAATTGGGAGCAAGTCTATGATTATCTCAGTACAGCTTAACTATTCGGAAGGCAGACATGAGTATGGTTAAAACTAAAGCTGGTAAACAATTGGAAGTTACTTATTTAAGGAGAGACTGGGATGTTGTATTTTGAGGCTTGCAGAATGGCTTTGTCTGAAGTGTATATTCTGTGAGATTGTTTATGTCCAACAGGGGAACAATGTGGCTTATCTATAAACATAGATCAGTTTGTAATAACATTGTGGCCTGACTATGAACATCACATCAGACCTTATGGGCTGATTTTTATTTTTATTTTTTTCAAGATAAACACACCATACAATGAAATACTACTTAGAAAGCAAAATAAAAGACCTATTGATTCACATATGAACATGAATAAATCTTAGATTCATTTTGCCAAGAAAAAGAAGCCATCTTGAAAAGACAATATACTGCCTGATTTTATTAAAAGAAACACCAGAAAAGGCAAAAGTATAGAGAGGAAAACAGATCAGTGGTCGCCAGAAATTGGAAATGGGGAAAGTAGTTGCTATAATGGTGTAACATGAGAAAATTTCAGGGGTAATGAGACTGAGAGGTGCATAATATCTGTTAAAACTCTCCTAAAACTGCCCACTACAAAAAGTGATTTTTACCAATAGAAAAAATAAAATCAAACTAGGATGTGTGAAAAAGGTTGGGGAGGGGGAATTTGCAGACTGTGACAAATTTATCTAATTGTATTGTAAATTAGTTGCATAGTCTCACCTAAGCAGATGGAGAGGAAAGGGACTGAGCTAAGTAACTTTGGAAGGCTGTATTGTGACTGGGTATTGCAAGACCAGAGAGAGAAATGTATACCAACAATGGACTTTAGTTTGTAAATTTATTTTTCTTAGGACTATGGGCTAGAAATTATGAACTTCTTTGTGTGCTAGGATTGACAATAAGTAAATATAAATAATGAGAGGGAAGTTATAACTGGAGAAAGAAGTTACAAATAAGACAATAGGAAAGGCTGGAATGAACTTATACAAGACTGAGTTAGAGGTATCAATATAGAGTCATTTAAAAATTATATAATTTTATGAATAGATAAATATTAGCATATTTAGAGATACATGTGGATATGTATCTATGTACAAGTTGGGATACATACTTACATTTCCTGGCTCTGTCTACTGATAAATGCTTAAAGCAATGGCACATCAGTAGCAATGAGCACACCTACACCTCTGATCTTGGTTTGTAGAATAAAGAGTCAGATATCAATACAGGCACCAGAACTTCAACAATAATAATAATAATAATAATAATAATAATAAAAGAATCTTTGGAGAACTGGTTGATTCCAGGGCTGGGGCGGGAAAATACAAGGTGATACTGGAGCATCTTTTGTTTCCAGAATTCAAGAAAGTGCTAAAAAAGATGGAGACATATTAGAAGGGCACAAGAACTAATCTGAAAGAGCTCTCAATGGACAATAATGGAATAAGTTGAGCAACAAAATAAGTATAGTAATGGATTATAAATCAGAGAATAAAATAAATATATGAGTTCATATTAATATAAATAAATAACTGAATTAATGGCAGAGAAATAAAAATATTCTACAGAAAAATTTCAATTTATAAATATATATAAAATGAGGAAAATATGAAATCCTTGTTAAAACCCCTCAGTAATAATTGCCATAGGCAAGATCCACGCAGAAATGCTAAAAGAATGAGTGAAACTTAATACAGAAACAAGACATATGCATTGCCTCATATTTTCTTCCCTGAAATATTTAGTAATGCCAAGGGGAAAGAGTAAGTCCCAGGGGAAAATCCTGGCAGAAACCAACTTAGCAAAATAATCAAGGTACACATCCCCAATAACACGTATCAATATTATAGGCCTCTTGATACAATGCCCTGAGAAGAGAACATCACTTCTGTGCTATCCTTCCCAATAATGCAAATATTCATAAGAAATGAAAAAACAAATCAGATATACAAACCCAAATTGAGGAACATTCTACAAAATAATGAATGGTAACATACGGAAGATAAGAAAGGACTAAGGGACTATCGAGATTGGAGATTAAGGAGACATGAGGACTAAGTGCAGTGCAGAATTCCGGATTGAATCCTAGAAAATACAAAGGATTTTAGCAGAAAAAAATGGTGAAACCTGAATGCATTTTGCACTTTGGTTAATAGTATTGTAACAAAGTTAATTTTTTAGCTTCAATAATTGCATTACAGTTTTGTAATTCGTCTTTAAATCTGAGGCTCCCTGCTTCCAACTCTCTCTCTATCATATTTGTGTGCTCATTTATATACAAAGGTATTAAAACCAGAGTTAGAACTGCTAAAGCCAAGCTGCTAAGAACTGAGCTTGACTGGATTAAGAGGGAAAGTGGAGTGGTCTCACAGGTAGTGTTAGTAGCTAATAGTAGCTAGCATTTCTGAACACTTCACTATATGCCAAGTGCTTTTTTTTTTGGTTATTGTTCGTTTGTTTGTTTTTCGAGATGCAGTCTCACTCTGTTGCCCAGGCCAGAGTGCAGTGGTGGGATCTCAGCTCACTGCAACCTCCACCTCCTGGGTTCAAGTAATCCTCCTGCCTCAGTCTCCCGAGTAGCTGGGATTACAGGCATGAGCTACCATGCTCGGCTAATTATTGTATTTTTAGTAGAGATGGGATTTCACCATGTTGGACAGGCTGGTCTCAAACTCCTGACCTCAAATCGTCCCCCTGCTTCGGCCTCACAAGGTGCTGGGATTACAGGTGTGAGCCACCGCACCCGGCCCTATGCCAAGTGCTTTTAACACTTCACTTCATTTAACCCTCAAAACAACCAAATGAGGTAGATGTATTATTTTTATCCTCTAAAAATGAAAAACTCCAGATGAGAAATTTTAAATACTTTTGTAAGATTGCTTAGCTGTATTCAAACCCAGTTCATCTGACTCTGGTTTGTGCACTTAACTGTCAACCCAGGTCACCTGAATTAACAGTGACTAGGAAGAAACCCACAGCCTTCCTTTTTCAGTGTTTATAGAATTATCTTGTTTTGTACACACTTTCAAATTTCTCATTCCAGTAGATTATTCATCCCTTTGAGCCATTTTTGGCTTCTGCTAACTACTACACCAATTTACACCTTACTGATACCCAGATAATATATAGCAATAAAAAATGCTAAAATTTTTCATGAGACTTTAAAAATTATATTTGCACAGTACAATATAAAAGTAATGGATCCATAATGTTGATTTTGATTATCAGATACAGTCCATCCAGTCCTGGAATCAATATATGAAATCTTAGAAGACTTCTGAAATGTGTGATATTATGAAGCAAAACATTTTAAAATTGCTGAAATTAATCTCTGAAGAGCTATGCACATTCTGCAGTCTTCATATACAATGAAGTATAAAAGTTATAAAATTGTTCTGAAATCAGTGCTGGTTTTTGTCTTCACTAGGCTTTATTTTCCTCAAGTAGTTTAACTTAAAAAATTATTTCAATGCTCGTTTACTTGAGGTCCCTTTCTTGGTCTCCTAGCAGGTTAATGTCTGCTGATATGTCCATATTTGCTTTGGGCCCTTATTACCAAGTCTTACTCTTTGCATGAAGACTTGCTCAGAGTACATATTTTAGTATTGATTATTTTACAATTGATTTATCTTGAAGCCTTTGTTTTCCTCCATTAAATATGTCCCCTGGTAATTTTAACTTAGGATAATAGTTTTAATCATTAAATGTCCCTGAATAAATGGGATACTCATGTTTTGCAAAATCTTTGTGGCAAGTTCTTGGGTTAGCTTTTCCTTTTCACTTGATTCAGTGAGTAAGCATTAGTAAATGTCTTTGAATTTCCTCAGATATGGTAAGAAAAAGCCTGCTGGTTTGATGAAAGAGTGACTTATTCTATTTTATTTTTTATACTATATGATAACTTGACCATTGTCTAAATATTTTAGAACATATGATTGTGCTTTTAACTATATCATGCCTGGTGTGTATTTGGGTTACATTTGCATGGTCGAGAGCAGCAATGGCAAATTTTTCATACAAAAAGATAACTATTAGGGAGTAAAAGCCTAGTTCAGGTTTAAGAGACAGAGTGAGAAGATCCATCATGATGTATGCCCTGGTTGAGAGGCCTAAGTGGCAACTTGTATGTATTAGCCATCACTGAAAGTGTCCAGAAGTTTTATAGTTTCTTTTTTAAAGTCTCACTTCTGTATTATTTAACAGAACCAAAACGTTATGGCCTAAATGTAACAATTTTGTATTATACAGTTTGAATTTTGAGTTCTGTAGTAACAGCAAAACATTTCTACTGTGCTGGGAAGAAGTAAGTAAATAATTGCTGATTCATTGCTCTGGATCAGTCTTTGAACCGTGTTTGTTGCTGTTAATAGAGGGAGCCAAGGTTAATTATCACCAGAATGAGGGGAGTGTCAATCTGTCTGCCACAGCATGGTGCTCTGAACAAGCCCAAGTCCAGCAAAATAAAGGAAAACAAATGTCAGAGTTTACTAGAGTATGGAGATTCTGTACTACAGTCCCTAAGGAGTAGGGTTATCGTTTCCTGATGAGAATCTGTCTTCAGCCCACCTTTGCTCTCCTTCCTAATGGAGGGTGCTCCTTTCATCTCTCAGCTTTCCTTCTCTCTGAGTCTCCTCATTTGCACTGATACTGAGACTTTTAACAATAGTTTCTAGCGATTCTGTTGTTCAATAGATGAGGGGCAGTGCAAACCCATTATAAACCAAAAATAAAATTCTAAATTGCCCAACCAACTAAATGAACCTTTGTCTTGGCCAAGGGCATTCCAAAGTTAACATGAAAAACTAATTTATGCTATGCCGGGAAAGGGAGGTCCAACATGCCTCATTGTACCCTCCTTCGTTTAGAATTCAGGAACAATTGACCAGCATTAACGTTAAACAGAGATCTTAAGACTGACAAAACAGACTCTTTGTAGCAATGAGATACCAAATTCCAACCTGACTCTATTATAGCATCAGACGAAAGATAACAAACAGGCCCTGAAAGAAACCAAACTATTTTACCCCAAAATATATTTCTTTGATATATTTTGAAACGGCCCTGGAAAACTGACTCTTGTGGGGAAAATCAACATTCTGCAGAGAATCCCCTTCCCTTTCCAGGTCTTTTCCTTGATTCAGGAGAGAATTAACTAAGAGTCTGGCACCTTTTCAGCTCTAGTAAGAGCTCTAAAGCCTGCTATTTGGGCTTCATCTGCATAACAAAAACCTTGCTCTTTACAACCTCTTATCTTATCCCAGATCCTCCTTTCTGTTGATTCCAGCTCTTTTGATAATAACTTAACTCTTTCAACCGTTTGCCGGTCAGAAAATCTTTGAATCCTCCTGTGACTTGGAAGCCCCCTACTTTGAGTTGTTCCACCATTCGGGACTGAACCAATATACACCTTACATGTATGGATTAATGTCTGCCTGTAGTTTCTATCCCCCTGATGTATAAAATTAAGCTATAAACCAAACACCTTGGGCACATGGTCTCAGAACCTCCTGGGGCTATCTTGTGGTCATGCTCCTCACATTTGGCTCAGAATAAATCTCTTTAAATATTTACAGAGTTTGACTTTTTTCATTGACACCATGCAACCTGAATCAAGCTAGTACAGACATCACAGACTCTCAGATGAAAATTCTTAATGTAATTAATGGGAAAGCAACTTGGTAAACACATTATAGTTTATAAATTTTTATTTATTTATTTTTTATTAAATCCATGTTTCCATGAAACATATTTTAATTTGCTATGGCATTTCTTATTATTTTTTCTTCCTTTCAAGATAATATATCATCCTGTTTTGCAACAATGTTGTACAACAAGGTGTGTACTTAATGTCACTAAACCGTACACTTAGAAATGGTTAAAATGGTAAATTCCATTTACATTTTATATCAATTAAAACAAACATGCAATTGCTGATTAATTCTCTCATTTTGGAAATTCTACCTTTAGTGAACTCATCAGTAAATAGTATCTGGGAGCTCTCAGATTATAAATATGATACGATTCAATGGGAAATACCAAGTGTTTCAATATAATAAACAGCCCAAAGAACTTTCAGTATTTTAATTGTAAGCCCTAATATTTTGTTAATGCTAGAAGATTAGAGAATTCCATAAGGTACATTAAAGGCAAATAGATTTTGTTTCATATTCTTTTATGATTATCTTTATCATAATCAAGACTGGGTTTGAATATTAGCTAAATGACCACACATTTTCAGAGTCTCATTTTAACATCTAATTTTTAAAAAGTTGTAGGGGTCAAAACAATGTATGAATATACAATAATGGGATAGACATGGATTGTTTGTTATCACCTAGACTCTTGATTCAGTTAGGCTTGTTTTGAATGCTGTGTTCATCACTTACTGGGTGGCCTTAGACCAGTTACTTAATCTTCAGGGCTCAATTTCCTCATACACAAAAACAGAAAAACAATAGTACCTTTCACTATAGACTGTTGCATAGATGAAATAATTTAATAAATCACTTAACACAGTACCTGCTACATTGCAAAAATTCAGAAAAAGGATAATTATAGTACCTATACCAAATGATGCTTTGAAGATTTCATGAGATAGTATGTGCAAAATATGTAGCATTGCCCATCATATTGTAGCAACTCAATCAACGCCATTATCATATATATCAAAATTTTATGGTAGCATCATGTATCATGATTCAGTCATTTCCTTAATCCTGCATCACTGCAGCATGCTTGGAATGCCCAGCTTCATCCTAATGTTTCTCTTTTTTCATATTCATCTTCTAGAATACCACTTTCCTCATTGCCAGTTGTCTTTCCAGAAATTTTCCATGATTTTCCCTTGCCTGATGAATCTAAGCTGTTAGAGGCAAAGTTGCAAATTGATTCAATGATGCTAGATTCAGCCTCATAAATTCTGGCTCTATCATGAATTTGCCTCAGAAACTATGTGAAAATAAAATGTATTTTCATTATTCATTCATTCATCCAGTACTCACTTGTCAAGTCCCTGCTATGTTTCAGGACTGAAGCCAGACAGACTAAGGTATATTATATATTGTATTTAGCCCTTTACTTACTGGGTCTGTGATCATAAGTAAAGTATTTATTATTTCAAATTTTTAACCTCTCAAATCCCCTATACATATAAATTAGGGATAATAGTAGTGCTTATTGGATATGGGATGAATTGTGTCCTCCTCAGATTTATATGTTGAAGTCTTAACCCTTAGCACGTCAGAATATATTGGAGATATAATTTTAGTGAGGTAATTAAGGCAAAATGTGGTCATATGGGTGGGTTCTAGTCCAATCTGACTGGTGTCCACATAAGAAGAGGGGATTAGAATACAGATACACTTAAAGATCATATGAAGACACTGGAGGAAGACAGTCACATGCAAGCTAAAGAGAGCCTTTAGAAGAAACCAACCCTGCTGACACCTTAATCTCAGGCTTCTAGCCTCTAGAGGTGTGAGAAAATAAACTTTTATTAAGTCACCCAGTCTGTGGTACTTTCTTAAGGCAGCTGTAGCAAACTAATATATTACCTTAAAAAATAGTAAAGGCATTAAATGAGAAAATGCATGTAAGCATATTTCAAGGCCCTAACACCAGTCTCTACACTTTCTGTCTCTAGCCTGGCCAGTATTCTCCTGTCAGATAATCTTAAGACACAAATGCCATCTCCTTTATAGAACAATTCAAGGTTCTGACAGTGACATGATACAGAGCGGAGCTCTACATCCTGAGAATGGTAATTTATACAGAATTCCTTTGATGCGGTATTCTTGCTCTGCCTTGTATTTTTCTCTCATCCCAGTACTGAGATGATCCAGGTACTCCTTGACACATAACTCACTTTATCTTTGACTTCTCTTCAGTGACTAGGGAGTACATTGCAAACAGCGCACAAAAATTCAGATACTGTCAAATTGAATTGAATCACTTAATTTGTGAATGCGAGTGTGGGGAGAATAATAAAGTGTAGAAGTATGATAGTCATCATGATTGAATTTTTAGAGAGGTTGCCAATTCCCATTTATTTTCACCAACAAATATACACCTAGCAGAATATTTGAGTAATTTTCAAGAAGTGGATTCAATTGCCTTTATAAATGGGCGTCAGCACACTGTGTGAGTCACTGTGTTAAAATGTCTTTCTGTGTTAGGCATATAGTCAGAAAAAAATGGTCTTTGAAAGTAATGGAAAGCAGGTAATAACTTTATTTTTTTTTTCTATTTATTCTCCACGTTATTATGTAAGTATATTTATTGGCTGGACAATGTAGCATGTAGGAAAATCACTTCCATATTTATGACTACTTTATTACAAGAAGAATCATGTTCAAAGAAACTGTAAAAATACATTTAATATTTATATTTTACCAGAAAAGGAAAAAGCACACACACACACACACACACACACACACACAAAACCTTCGGGGATTTTTGAGTTCTAGTTGCCCAAAATGTGATGGGTGTGCAAAGACAAAGTAAAAAATACGTATATTCCCACTAAATATATGATTATTTATGGTGAATGTTCTTACATTAAGAATAGCAATGATATTGTTTATATCACTCTGTAATCTGCTTGTTAGCTTAATATGTCTTAACAATACTTCTATTTCAAAGTGTATGTGTAGTCTTCATTTCTTTTAACTTCTTTAAATTTTTCCAAAATTTCTTCCAATTGGAATAAGTTGGAATTTGAAATAATTTTATTTATTCAATTTGGAATAATATTTCACATATTATAACAGATATATTTATAAACAAAACATATTTGAACTTTTTTTCTCTCTTTCATCTAGGCTGGAGTGCAGTGGTGTGATCATAGCTCACAACAGCCTAGGACTCCTGGGGTTAAGCAATCTTCCTGCCCCAGCCTCCCAAATAGCTGGAACTACAGGCATGTACCACCATGTCTGGCTAATTATTTAATTTTTCATAGAGATTGTATCTCCCTGTGTTGCCTAGGCTAGTCTCAGACTCATGGGCTCAAGCAACTTTCCCACTTCAGCCTCCTAAAATGCTGGGATTACAGGTGTGAGCCACTGCACCTGATCCACATGTTTATTTAGACATTTTTCACCATGTAAGAATTGGTTCTATGGTTTGGTGGTTTTTAGCTTGCTGAAAGTGAAATTTTTGTAAAATAAAACTCAATAATAATATGTTGGTATGTATTTAGAAAGTAATATAAAATATGAAGGAAGGCTACCAAAACCATTAGCAGTGGTTATATTATGCAAGGATTGTAGGACTTTTGCTTTCTATATCATACATATCTGCAGTGTGTCAATTATATTAATCATTGCTCCTGCATCATGAAAAATATGTAATATAAAACAGAGAGATGTGGCCTTGCTTAAACTAACATAGAATTTGAAGGCCAGAGCCATATTTTGAAAATGGATCTTTCTGGTGCCTAAGCATATTTTCCCCCGTTCTTCCTAAAATTTTCAAACTTGCCTAAGAATGGATTTAAATATTCAAGAATCCAGCCCTATGTATTAAATTAAAAAATGACTCTCCTTCATTGATTCTTTTCTTCATAATGTTTGGCAATGTACTAAGCAGACTCCTCGCTAGATCTGTGATTACTCTTTTAGGCAATCACTCTTGTCTTTTTAGACACTCACTCTTGTCATGGACTTTCTTCTTCACCACAACTGGGAATGGTAACAATGGGAACAGCCCTCTTGGAAAAGAAGACTTGATTTGCTAACCTGAGTCTCTAGAAAACTGTGAAGCAGAACTGCTTATCTATTATACACTTCTCACTAACCAAATGCATTATTATAAATTCTCTTTTTATGAACCACTGTACTTTAAGTCTTTTTAAAGAGAATCTTAGTTTATATACTAGTTTTATACACTACTGAAACAGAATCTGCTAAGTAAGGCATAGGGATATGCATAATTTCGGTAAAAGTTTCAGTTGATTTCTATGGTCAGATAAAAACTGGGCTGCAGGCTTTATGTGGATTAGTCCAGTACTAGGGAAATGAATTGTCACAGTCAAGGATAGGTTATTTCCTTATTATTCTAATACTGCCAATTCTAACATAAGAAAAATTTTTGTAGTAAAATATGCTAAAATATCAAATACACATACATATATATCCCTAAAATTTAATTATGAATTTAAATCTAAATTTTCTCCAGGCTATTATGATAGCTGTTAAGAAAACATCTGATTAGAAATTTTACTTTCCTTTTTTAAAAAAAAATCGAAGTGTTAACAACATAGTAAAGTAACAAAGAAATTGCTACTGGCTAGGAAAAAAAATAGTGTATTATTTATCCATATCCCTGTTTTTTGGTGACACTGACCTCTTAGATTGGCATGCTAATTATAAAAAAGTCTTAAGCATTTTTGCTAATAAGTGGATTAGTGAGCATATCCTAATACCCCCAAACAGACAGTGTAACTTGCACCACTAACATGTTTCTTGTGTGCTCAGACTCCATATCAGGAGACATATACATAAGGTGAGAATGAAGATCAAATAGGGGATTTATGCACTTGGACACCAAGAAGGCTAGAAAATATTCACTGTAATATCAATTTGACACACCTTATTACATGGCTCTTTAAATCTTTGCAGATTAGAGGAGGAAGCATAATCAAATTAACATATTAAAGTCTTTATGAGAGGGACTTTGCTTTGCATTTCATGTATCATTTCTTAATACTCAAATTTAATCCTTCCTATGGGATAGACTGTACCTCCACTTTTACATTATGAGTACATTGAGGCTTATCAGGATGATAAAAGTGACTCCAAATCTGTCAGGGAAGAGATTTTAACCAAGTTTTGTCTGAATTCATGTGCAGCCTTTCTGCTACCCATGCTAATTCTCTAGAAGCAGAAGATTAGAAGATGGTGATATTTAGATACAAAACAGCAGCAAGAAGGTATATCTGAGAGAAAGAAAAGGTCAAAAAGTAAGAAAAAAATAGAGAATATACAAAACCCCAGTAATCCAGAAGTAAGAGCTACTAAGAATATTGCATGAAGTGTACCCCAAATAATCCCAAGTCATCAAAATAGTTAAAATACTATTTATGATTCCTTAAGAATACTGAAAATGTGAGTCTACATAAGAAAGATTTTCATCAGGAAAGTTTAAATTGCAGTTTGAAATATACAAACGCTCAGCACCAAGGACTTGGACAGCTCTTCCTTGGGCACAGTTAGTTTAGGGGTTTTACTCTACCTGATGTGTTCTTTTTGAAATAAAATGCTACTTAATCCTCTGTCCCGTTATGAAGCTTTTTACAGATGACACTGTGCTGTACTCTAGATTTACACGTTTTTTCCTACATGTAATTTCCTTTCCAGTTTTCTGCATGTCATCAGACCTCCAAACATGAACACATACCCAACTTTTTTTTTAAATAAGAATTTCAGTATAAATCTGATTTCAGGCTTTAAAACTGTGTATATAAACTTAATATATACTGACCTATTGCATATGGTGTTTGAATTTTATTTTGCCTTTGCATGGCAATTCTTGAAAATATTTTTGAAGATAATAGTTAAATTCTTAGTCAAACATCTATGGTCATTTAAATGTTGGTGTAAAATAACTTCAACACCAACTTCATAGATGTTCATTTGCATTTGCAGATGCAAATGATATAAGCTTGGAAGAAATGTATTCTGTTAGAATTTTGGTACAATGTGAGGAATTTTTACCAGCAATTATTGTTTTAGTCTAGGTGTTGAATTTTATTTACTCACATATGCTTCCTGTATTATTCAGTAAAAGATAGACTGGTGGAATAGAAATAAAAACAATTTTTTTTTCTGTTATTTCATTTACCTCATCTGAGTTATTTCACTAAGACATTGCAAAGACCTACATGGCCAACTACTTCTCTTTTTCCCAATGCAATACTGAGACTTTTAGTATTACTCATGTGTCTAATTCAATTGTTGTGAAATGTTTTCAGAAAATTTTGTGTAACTACTTCTGTGAAAAAAATATTGTATAGTTACTGCCTGAATTTGAATTTATTCTTCAAATTGTCCTCTTTAGGATATGGTAACTTCATTATTAATAAACATTCATAAAACATATATATATATATATGCCCAAACCTGTGAGCATAGAAAAGAAGTATAAGATATGAACTCAAATAAAATAGACAAGATTTGTATCCATTACTGACAATTGACATTTATAAAAAGTGGGATTGGTAAAATCATGATGCTTCCACATAGAAATTGCTGGACCCAGAATTCAAACTTATGTTTACTGGTTTACAGCTCTGTATTCTTTTATTATGAGTGCTGTCTCTTAGGAGGGAGATAACCTTAATGTTAACTTAAATTATAATACTCCCTGTTTGACACTGTTCCAGTCTCGCAGATGGTCAGTGTCCTGAGACCTTAGCATGTTTGAGGCCAGTAAAACAACTGAATATAATGATAGTTTTTAAAACACCGCAAGATGATTGAATGCTTTTTGGTTATGATCTAGGCTTTTGCAACATTATTCAATAGGTGACCAATCAACCAATATGTAAGGCTAATGGAAGTTATTCTCATTTCTGATCCCTTGATAACAACTTTCAGGGTAGAATGAGAAATCTGAAAAAAATCCACCCTTAAGGTACAAATCAGTAGCTGCTGAAATTCTTCTTTCTTTAATCCATTTTTCTTTTTTACCTAGTATATTGTTGAAAATATCCACATTATTAATATCTTATGACTAAGGCATAAAAATTCCTTGTTAAATAAATACTGGTTTCTCAAGGGGAAAATACTTAAAGAAGATAATTAAAGGACCTGATGAATGGGGAAAGGGTTGACATGAGAAGTAATACTTAAAGAAGATAATTAAAAGGGCCTGATGAATGAGTACAGGGTTGACATAAGAAGTAATATGCAAAGAAGATAATTAAAAGGGCCTGATGAATGTATACAGGGTTGACATGGGAAGCAGAGTCGAATGTCTAAACTTCAGGCTGCCCTAGTTTGAGCAGATGGTGTACTGGTTCTGTAGACACATGGTAAAGGGGTGAGAAACATGCAGGACAATGTCTCATCTTTATGGAATAATATAAATTAAGCTTGGCAGACAAAGACTTTTTCTAGAATTTAGAAAATTCTAGACAGATCTTACATAAAAGTCAATATTGGGTATATAGAATATAGTTAATAAACAGGATTACTTTTAGAAGAAATAATGCTTTTGAGGTATATTGAAGAGTACAGATTTAGAAACTGTATACAAATAACTTTCATACTTCCATTTACATAAAGTTCTAAGTCTAATTTACGGTAATAGAAGTCAGGATAGTGATTATCCTTGGAGACGCAGTGACTAGAAAACAGTAAGGGGAAGCTTGCTGATCTCCTGGTAATGGTCTCAGTCTGAATCTGGGTGTTGTATTCACTTTGTGAAATACATGAGCTGTAGATGTAAAAATTGAGTACTTTTCTGCATATTAACGTATATGTAATATTTCAATAAAAACTTTATGTAAGAACACAAAAGTTAAATTCTTCGAGATGTATTTAATTCTTCTTCCACCCAAATTTATTATTTTGTACTGAAAGTGTTTTCAAACCTTGATAGACATGTTCATCATGTGTGATGAAGTGCATAGATTTAAAAAATCTTAATGAGCAGTCTGTTTTTTTAGATTAAAAAATAGTAAATAGATGAAAACTCTTAGAAATTTCATGAGACTGGGTGTTGGAAGATATAAGTTACAATCCAACTTTGACTATTAAATTACTATGAACATCCATTTCTCTATTTGTCAGATGAAGATGGTAAGCCTTGTCTTGAAACACAAATTTGTTATGAGGCCCAAATGAAATACTACAGCTAAAAATACTTTATAAACTGTAAAGCAAAACAAATATAAAATTCATTTGTTCCTTAGTTATGTGTACCAAAGAAAGTACTTATTTTTAAAATGTATATTTAGATTAAATGAGCAGTTTAAAAATTCTGCTACTAGTGTCTTTGTTACAAGAATACTCAATGCACTACCTTTCTGTGGATTCAGTAATGTGTAGTGCCCAGGTTTTGCTGGCTTTCCAGTCTTTGTGCTCTGCTACTTTATAATCCTATGGTATTAGAAGATTAAGCTGACCAAGAAAAAATGAGAGAACAGGTCTGTTTTTTGCTTTTTTTGCTCTCTCTATAATCACTACTTCCTGCAAATGTATTAAATAAAACTAGAAAGAGTTGTGAAACATTTAACTAAATTGATGATTCATTCAATTTTGCCAAAGACCCTGAATATTCATTTATTCTTGCCCACAAAATTACATTGGCATTTTATGTTGTTTCATCAACCTGTTCAAACTTCATTATTGACCCAATGACAGAATTTTAATTTCTTTCCATTTTTTTTTGCCATTTGGCGAAGATGTTTTGCTGAAATATAATGTATCTCTTACTCAGGAATTTTATTCTAAGTAAAAATGTAAACCTGCACAGGAGGGTGTAAGCACAAAATCAAGGAATTTTGAAAAACATTTTGAGAAGACTAAAGTGAGCAAGTTTTGTGCAGTGGAAGTAAATGTAATTGATTTTCGTCTACAACGATTCTCTCTCCTTTTCTCTTCTCTTACTATCACTCTCTGTCTCTCATTCTCTTTCCCTAAAGCATGGTTTCAATCATTTTTTTAGAGAAGCTATTAGAGCAAACTAATCCAAATCTTTTGCTTAATAAGTTGGTTATTTTAGAAAAACTAAGATGTCTGACAACATAGCTAAGACATGCAAAATGGGACATTGCATTATGCCAAGTCAACAAGAAGTTATGAGTATACTACAGTCTTGGCAACAGTGAGGTATGAATAAGGAGAAACAAAAATAGGTAGCTCTCAAAAGTTTTATAATCTAGTTTGATAAGGGGAAAAGGAAACTCAGGCTGGTTTACTGGGATTTGCCTTTTAATCCAGAAGATCATTTTAATTGAGCCATAGATAAAAACAAGTTTTAAAAAAGCTTGTCACGTTCTGTTCACTTAATAGATAATTTTCTTTCGTTTGGCAGAGAAAGTGTAAAAATGAACTAGGTCTGAAGAAAGATACCAATCTAAGAAGGTAACTACTTCCACCTAGAAGGCAGTCTGTCTTAATGTAGTGATAATAATGAATATCAGTAGTTGAATTATCTTAAGAATAACAGCCTGATTTTCTCAAGGTACCTTGATAAGATTATTGACAGTTATTCAGGAATGTTACGTCGTTGTTAAATACTATGTTTGGAAGACAACAGACATTGCTCTTGTCTTAATTGGTGCACTGAGCACCATTTGTTTTAGAATAATTCAAACTGTCTGTTTAGAATGGTTAGAGTCCTCCAATGATTATGACAGAAAATCTTCAAAGTTCAGTGGAATAACATAATCATGACAGAAAGCCTGACACAAAGTAAGTATATCTGTTGAATGAATGAGTGAAATAGTCTGCCATTTTAATCTGGGGACTATAATACATTGTTACACTCTTGCAGTGATTGATTAATTAAAGTACCAGGCTGATAATTAGGCTTATTGCAGAACTATTACAAATACAGATAAGATATGGAAGTAGATAGAGACTACTTCTATTTGACACTATCCTCATAGGTGCTAATTTAGTAAGTCTGTGTGGGTCCAGTGTGATTACAGTGACTAAGTGTGTTTGGTGCCCACTAATTTAGAAGGCTTTGGTTTGTTAAATAATTTACTTATCTATTTTCCTCTCAGTTCTGTTGTAACAACTACTGTCAAATTCTGGTTACCTGTCCATCAGGACCATGTTTTAATGTATCCTTGATTATCTAATTATTTTACTTCCCTCGTGGACGACCCTTTAGTGAATTAGGAGTTGACCCAAATTATATGTTGAAGGGTTTATGAATACCACATTGAAATTTCTCTCAGAGATTTCTTTTTGAAATATAGAGGACGGGGCTTTGCCCATCAATTTGGCAAGGACTAATAAAGGGAATGAAAGTATCCATGTTTTATTATATTTAATATAAGCTGAACCTGGAATATCTGTATTAAAATGGCTTGGAAATTGAGTACCATGAGGACCTGAAAAAGTAACCACCTGAAAGAAACAAGATTTAGGGAGCTATCACTGGGCTGGTTAATATTTTGATAAATATAGAAATTTGTGATAATAATATAATTGTTATTAATTTAGAGAAGAGAAAACTGAATCCTAGAGCAGTAAAGAAGTTTTTGTTATTATTTTTTCCCTAGGTCACAGTTAGTATTTGGCAGTGATGGTATATTCAGAGAGACATTAATTCATTTTTATTATCACTTATTACCTCCTCTGCATTATGTTAATATGTTTCACTTAATATAATGCTTTTAAGTTTTCAAAATACAATGCCAGCAGTGATCCAAAATTTAAAAATATGATTTATTGAAGGCACAATGAGAATTTAGAAAATATTGAAAGGCTCTGCCAAAGTATACTTTTCAAAGTATGACTCATACAACTATAAAATGAACGCATGTCAACATTTTATTTACCTGATTAGTAAAAGAACCAGTAAGATGATAAAGCTGATTCCAAGAACATATGAGGAACAGGATATTTATAGGAATAAATAGAAAGAATGTTAGAATAAAACTGGCAGGTTTGATAAAAACCTGATTTGTGCTCCAGAAGGCAATACCACAATTTTGGGGGCTATCATTTTTACTACCAACTAAACTGAGATCTACTCAAATGACAAATAAAGTGAAAAATGTTTGGCAGAATCTGTTAAACAATGTCTGCATACGACATTGAAAGATTATGATCTCCTACTCAATTGCCTTATTTCCAAATATTGGATTCTCTTAACCCTATAAAGAGAAAAAAAGTCAGTCACAATCTATCACCCAGAGATAATCATTGTAATATTTCTGTCTTGTCTCTTAGCTATACATATGTGTTTGTACAGGTGCATGGGTCCATTTCTCTTTATATAATTGGAATGATATTGTGTGTATAATGTTATATTTCACCCTTTTTACTTAGGATTGTATTGTGAGCATTTACTCATGCTATTCTGTGATCTAAAGGGATATTTCAAACCATCCTGTGAGGAAGATCAGGAGAACTGGTTTTCCTGTCTTGGAGATGAGGAAAATGAGGCACATAAATTACAGCTCCCTAGCTTAGCAGAGGCTGAAGTTCCAAGTATCCTGGCTACTGACATTAAGTTCTTTCCTCTAGGCTGCATGACTTAATTTGACCTCTTTTCTACTTGTGCCAGTCTTGAATATTTCAATTCAAAATGATATTACTAATCTTGATATGGTGAATTTTTCTAGTGAAATTATTTTCAAATAGTAATATAAATGAAATTGCAGTGGTTTCAATTTCATCACAGTGATTAAGGCAAAGCTATTTAAAATATGCCTTTTAAGTACAGGATGCTTTTGATTTTGTTTGGTCATGAAGAGACATAATTCCAATAAGTTGGCTTTAAATATTTTATAAAACCAAATTGCATTTTTTTACTGTAGGCGAGTTTACATTTTGCATAAAATGGGCTGATGCCTCAATGTAAATTTAAAGAGCCAGTGATTCTTATAATAGCTTTGAACAATTTTTTAATTCATGTATAATTATTGTACATATTTATGAGGTACAGAAGAATATTTCAATTCATGTGTACAATATGTAATGATCAAGTTAAGGTAACTAAGATATCTCTCACCACAAAAGTTTATTATTTCTTAGCGTTGGGGTCATTCAAAGTCTTTTCTTTAGCTATTTGAAAATATATAAGGAACTAATGGTAACTACAGTCACCCTACAGTAATATAGAAAACTAGAATTTATTCTTATTATCTAGCTGCAATTTTGTATCCATTAACCAACCTCTTCCTATCTTCCCTCCCTTCCCAATTTCTAGTAACTTCTACTCTATTTCTATGGGCTCTATTTTCTTAGCTCCCACATGTGAATGAGAACATGCAGTATTGATCTTTCTATGTGTGATTTATTTCACTTAACATAATGTTTTTCTAGGATAATCAATGTTTCCATGAATGATAGAATTTCATTTTTTATGACTGAATAGTATTCCACTCTGTGTATGTACAAGTTTTTCTTTATCCATTCATCCACTGATGCACATTTGTTCACTAGTGTGAAGAGTGCTGTAATAAACATGGGAGTAGATATCTCTTTGACATACTCGTTTCCTTTCCTTTTGATAAATACCCAGCAGTGGGGTACTAGATCATAGAGTAGCTCTATTTTTAGTTTTTGGAGGAAACTCCATACTGTGTTTCACAATAGTCTTACTAGTTTAACTTCCCACCAAAAGTATTTAAGAATTTCCTTTTCTCCTCATTCTTGCCAGCATTTGTTATTTTTCGTTTTTTTTTTATAATAACCATTTTAACTGGAGTGAGATAATATCTCATTGTGGCTTGATTTGCATTTCCTTGATGATTAGTGATGCTGAGCATCTTTCATATACTTCTTGACCATTTGTATGCTTTCTTAAGAAATATCTGTTTAGATCATTTGCCCATTTTTTAATCACATTATTTGCTTTTTTTACTTTTTAGTTGTTTTAGTTCTTTCTATATTTTGGATATTAACTTTGTCAAATGAATGGTTTGCAAACATATTCTCCCTTTCTGCAGGCTGTCTCTTCAATCTGTTGATTGTTTCTTTTGCTGGCAGAAGCTTTTTAGTTTTATATAATCCCATGTGTCTATTTTTGCTTTTCTTTCCTGAGCTTTCGAAGTCATATCCATAAAGCCTTTGCCCAGATCCATGTCCTGAAGTGTTTCCCTTATGTTTTCCTTTAGTAGTTTTATAGTCTCAGATCTGATTTTAAATATTTAGTATAAAGTATTTCTGAGTCTGTAAGACAAAATGAAGGCATTCTCATATTTGCTACCATATTTACAAATAATTATATATTTATACATAATTAATAGACATAAACCAATAAATTGACTTTAAATATTTTACGATAAAGGGAAACATACTTTTCAAAATTCAATTTGAGGATACTGAGAAACTTCAATGCCATTTCAGATGTTTTCTATGGATTTTCTCCCACAGATACCTGCTGATCCCACTATACTAAAGAGTAATATCTGTAAATGAGGTTCTTACTCTTCTATTCATACTGCAAGTGAGATCTCTAGGAATTAAAATTAACACATTCTTTATAATGGGAAATTAAGATAAAACTGCAATTAAGTCATGAGCTTGCATGAAAACCATTTCAGACTAATCATTTTCTTCAAAATGCAATGATAAACAATGTGTCCAAATATAAACGGATTCCAAAGGATAGCTAATAATTTCTTTATAAGGTCTAATAGACCTTTTGATCAAAAGGTCTATTTTCCTTCAAATTATCACCTCTGGATATGTTGTCAGGAATTTGGCATTATAATTTATATGGCTTATAATTTACTTGCTTATCAAAACTATGCTAAAGCAACCAAGAACAATTAGTATGTCAGAGTTTACTCCCCATAACAACATAGTTTGGTTGATCTGGCAGATGGCCCAATGCAACATTATTGTGATTTGGTCTAGTAATTTCTGTAGCCTGAGTGCTTTTGTATTTTATCTATCTATCTATCTATCTAGTCTTGTAGCATTTATTTTCTTCCAAATTTACAGTTATTTGGATTAGAAGTGGCAAAGAAAAAAATAAATGATATGATTGAGTCATGTTCAAGCCCTCAATAATTGCTATTGTTATTAAACAATAATTATTTTCTACTCTAAATAATTTGCTTAAATCACCCTTCAAGATCCAAATTAATCTGATAGTTACCCATAAAGCCCCCAAAAACACATAGCTTACCAAAATTAAAACAGATCAAAAGAATGAGAGTAGTGTGGATATGTTGACTTTTGCTTCTCCCTTTCAAGTTTAGATGACTATCTTGCAGGTGCAGGAAATAATAACAGTAGTACACATTTACTGTCTGCGTTGAGGAAAACTGGCCATAAACTATGCCATATCTCTGACTTTAAAGATTCAGAATATCTCCTCAAGCATTAAAGTTATATATGCCATTCTAGCCTACAGAACTTATAATGCTTTTGTTTCTTCCTTATGCACTATATGACTTCTAATTCCTTCAGGATCAGAAAGGGAGGATAGATGAAAGGAAACAAGGACTTCAAAAATTTACTTATTATAGCTGAAGCTTTTTCCTGTTATTTCTTGTCTGTCATGCCATCTGACTGGGAAGATTTCCAGACACTAACTCTTTCTCATTGGAAGGTTTAAGGGTTCTTTAGAGATCCCAACCTCCCATGCAAATTGGAATCTTTTGTATTACATAATTGCCAGACACATGTGGCACCATTTCTGACTGATTTCTCACAAACCCATGACCTTTCTCTTTGCCTGTTGTTACCCCACAGACTCTGGTGGAGTACCTCATGTTTCAGACTTCTTAGACAGTATTCTTACAAGTTAAAGTTGGTTCAAACAGGAATATACATTGAGTTGTCCACCTTCATCCGTTTAAAATATTATGCATTTTTGTCTCATGTCTCTTAAAGCCTAGGGCACTCGAAATATCTTTTTAAAAAACTGATAAAATTAGCAGCATTGGGCAGTCCTAGTCTATGTATGATCTTGTATCTATCTATCTATCATCTATCTATCTATCTATCTATCTATCTATCTATCTATCTATCTGTCTATCATCTATCTATCCATCCATCCACCCATCCATTTAATCTATTGTCTATCTCTTTCTAAGGCAGGCAGAATTCTAAAGATGCCCTCCTCCTAGCCCCCAAATACCTGACTTTCGTCCATTCAATTAAACATTAATACTGGTACTACTGTGAAGAGATTTCAGTTGTAGCTAAAGTCCCAAGCCAGCTGACTTTTAAGACGCAGCTATTATCCTTGTGGGTCATAGATATAGCATAGTTTATGGCCAGTTTTCCTCAATGCAGACAGTAAATGTGTATTACTGTTACTATTTCCTGCACCTGCAAGGTAGTCCCCTAAAAGTCAGAAGTCAGAAACATGTGTTAGAAGCAAGGATCAGAGAGATTAAAAGTGTGAGGATCCCATGTATCATTGTGAGTTTGAATATGGATCATGTATGAAGGAATGTGAGTGGCTTTAAAGAGCTGAGGGAATGTTTCCTAGTAGACAGCCAGCAAGAAATATGGCCTCAGTTCTACAACCATAAGACACTGAATTTCACGAACAGCCTAAATGAGGTTGGAAGCAAATTATTTCTCAGAGCCTCCAGGAAGGGAGGTAGCTTTATTGACTTCTTGATTTTGGCATAGCAAGAAAAAGCAGAAGACTCAGTTCAGCCTGCCTGGATTTCTGACCTACAGAATGTGGTCAGAATCTATGGCTGCTGTTTTAACTTACAAAGTTTGTGGTAATTTATGTAGCAATAGAAAATTAATAAATTATCTACCTAATCTATCAATTCATGTATAATATCATATCTGAACCACTTTAGAATAACTTGTCAATATATCTTCTAGATACAGGGAATCTCCTAAGAATAAGATTACTCTCTTACATAAGAGAGTAAAAAGATAGTTATCAACCTGAACAAATTATCTTTAATGCAGTACTTTTATCAAATCTGTTACCCATATTTCAATTTTTTACCTAATAGTGTCGTACTTAGTATATTGTTTTCTTCCAGTGAGAATCCAGTCTTAGATTACATACTACATTAGTTATAATGTCTCTTTAACCTAGAGCATGTTCTTAGCTGTTCCTTACATTTTATTGCATTGAAACTTTTGAAGTATACAGTCACCTTTTAAAATAAAGCACTCCTCATTTTGGGTTTCTCTAATGTTTTCTCATAATTAGATTCATTCATTCATTCACAATTAGGTTTTACATTCCTAGCTAAAATGTGATGCTACATATAAATGACCATACGTAGTTTTTAGGGTATCACATCAGAAGTTACAGAACATCAATCTGCCCCTCATTGGTGATATTAACTTTGATCATCTGATCAAGGTGTTGCCCTTGACAAAATATAGCTACTAATTTTTCCCCTGCAACTAATAAGCAATCTGTCAAGAGATAATTTAGAACTATATACATGTTCTGCGCACTACTAAAATTCCTCTCCAAGATTTAGCATCTGTTGATGATGCATATGTGGAGTAATAATTCCTTTGATGATTACCAAGTGATGATTATCTAACTCTAGCACTCTCTCCATATTTGCCAATCAGCATCGGTTATTCTGCTGTGAGGAGTAGCCTGCCCTAGCTTCTACACTATTTGTTTATTTTGTATCTATTACTATTGGTACAGACTCAGGTTTTTCTACTCTTTTTTTTATACATTTTATAATGTATTATGCTCCTTGTTTTTTTTTTTTTTTTTTTTTGAGGGCTCAAACGATCTCAATTTTGGCAAATCGGAGTCCCTTCAAGTTGGCTACTATGGATGAAGTAGAAAGTCAGATGATAAGACCAAAAACTTTAAAATTGATCAAATTATTACTGTTTCCTTTTTCCTTTTCTGTAGATTTTGGTAAATTGCCAGGGTGAATTTTTTGTTTATTTCAGAAGATACATACAAAATACTTCTCTTTCTTTATTCTCTTCCATTTCATCAAATGAAAATCACTTCACGGACTTAACCTTATAATTTCTTATGACAAATTTGATGTCTATACATTCATTGACACCTCTATTAAGCCATAGATATAGTCAAAAGAATGATTTAGACAGCTTTCTTAATACAAGTATGATGTGGAGATATTATGGGGTTATTTCTGGACCACTGCAATAAAAGGAATATCACAGAAAAGTGAGTCACACAAATTTTTTAGTTTCCTAGTGCATACAAAAATCATGTTTACAGTACACTATAATCTGTTAAGTAAGGGTGTCATAACATTATGTCTAGAAGAAATGAACATATCTTAATTAGAAATACTTTATTGCTCTTTTAAAAAAGCTAATGATTATCTGTGCCTTCAGCAAGTCATAATTTTTTTTTTTTTGCTAGTGGAAGGTCTTGCCTTGATGTTCATGGTTGCTGACTAATTAGGGTGATGGTTTCTGAAGGTTGGAGTGGCTGTGGCAATTTCTGAAAGGAAGACAACAATGAAGTTTACTCATTGATTGACACCTTTTTTCATGAAAGTTTTTTTCTATAGCATGTGATGTGTTTGATAGCATTTTACCCACAGTAGAACTTCTTTCAAAATTAGAGTCAATCCTCTTAAACCTTGCCACTGCTTTATTAACTAAGTTTATGGAATAGTATAAATCTTTTGTTGTTATTTCAACAATGTTTACAACACCTTTACCAGGAGTAGATTTCATCCCAAGAAACCACTTTCTTTGTTCATATCTAAGAAGCAACTTCTTATCTGTTCAAGTGTTATCATGAGATTGTAATTCAGTCACATTTTCAGACCCCACTTCTAATTCTAGTTCTCCTTCTGTTTACAGCATATCTGCAAGAACTTCCTTTACTAAAGTCATAAACCCCTCGAAATTATCCATGAAGGTTGGGATCAGCTTCTTCCTAACTTATGTTATATTGATATTTTGACCTCCTCTCACAAATTATAAATGTTCTAGATGGCATATAGAATGCTGAATCCTTTCCAGAAGGTTTTCAATGTCATTTGTCCAGATCCATAGAGGAATCACTATCTATGACAGCTATAGCCTTATTAAATGTATTTCTTAAATAATAAGACTTGAAAGTACAATTACTCCTTGATACATTGGCTGCAGAATGGATGTAGTATTAGCATGCATGAAAACAACATTAATCTTGTACATCTCCATCAGAGCTCTTGGGTGATCAGGTGCATTGTCAATGAGAAGTAATACTTGGAGTAAATCTTTATTTCTGAGGAGTAGGTCTCAACAGTGGGCTTAGAATATTTAGTAAACCATGCTGTAAACATCTGTGCTGTTATGCAGGGTTTTTTGTTCTATTTATAGATCACAGTCAAAGTAAATTTAGCATAATTCTTAATATGTTAATTATTATGCTAATCCCATCCTTAGAAGCCCTAGGATTTTCAGAATGGTAAATAAGCATTGGCTTTAACTCTAAGTCATCACCTACATTAGCCCGTAACAAGAGTTTCAGCCAGTCCTTTGAAGCTTTGAAGCCAATCATTGACTTCTCTCTAGTGATGAAAGTCCTAGATGGCATCTCTTCCAAAAGAAGGCTGTTTTTTTGATATTTTACTATATATGTTGTTTATTACAGCCACTTTCATCAATTAACTTAGCTAGATTCTGGATAACTTGCTGCAGCTTGTACATCAGCACTTCCTGTTTCGCCTTGCACTTTTATGCTATGAAGATGACTTCTTTCGTTAAACCTCATAAACCAACCTCTGCTAGCTTCAAACTTTTCTGCTACAGCTTCCTCATCTCTCTCAGCCTTCACAGAATTGAAGAGAGTTAAGATCTTTGTCTGGATTAGGCTTTGTCTTAAGGTAATGTTGTGAATGATTTTATCTTCTATCTAGATCACTGAACTTTCTCCATGTCAACCATAAGGCTGTTTCTCTTTTGTATCACTTGCGTATTCACCGGAGTACCACTTTTAATTTACTTTATGAGCTTTTCCTTTGCATTCACAACTTGGTTAATTGTTTGGCACAAGAAGGCTTGCTTTCAGCCTGTCTCAGCTTTTGACATGCCTTCCTTACTAAGCTGAATTATTTGTAGCTTTTGATTGAAAATAAGAAATGTGTGACCATCCCTTTCATTTGAACATTTAGAGGCCCTTGTAGGGTTATTAATTGGCCTAATTTCACTATTGTAGTGTTCCAAGGAATACAGAGGCCTGAAGAGAGGGAGAGAAATGAGGGAACAGCCAGTTGGTGGAGCAGTCAGAACACACACAGCATTTATTAAGTTCGCCATGTTATGTGGGTATGGTTTGTGATGTCTTGAAACAATTACAAAAGTAACATCAAAGATCACTGATCACAGATCATCATAACAAATATAGTAGTAATAATAATAATAATAATCAAAGTTTGAAATACTGTGAGAATTACCAAAATGTAACATAGGACATGAATTGAGCACATGCTCTTGGAAAAATGATGCCAATAGATTTGCTTAACACAGGGTTGCCACAAACCTTCAATTTGTATAAAACACAATATCTTCACAGTGCAGTAGAGAGAAAAACAATAAAATAAGACATGATTATAATCATAGGGTTTGCAGCTTGCCCAGATAGCTTTTGGAGACAGTAGGTTCTCACTAAAATCAGAGAAGACAAGGCAGTAAAATCACTGAGAAACAGCAAAGAGCACTGTTGATGGATCCAGGGTTGTACCATGTGTGCTAGAAATTGAGACGTGGTTTCATATAGAACTGTCAATGTTCATTGGGCAGTGTTGAAGAATTTTACTGAATTTTTGAGTACAGTAAGTAAGATTTGAGGGGTTGCTTGTACTTAGAAATCAGATCTTGAGGCTGGATTAGAGGCATGGGGGAACCATTTTAGCCTCCCTTATGCTTTTGATGATGTTGATTTTTTTAAATCTCATGGCTACACTTATAAATATAATGCTTATTTTCTTACTCTTAGAGATTTTACCATTGTCGAAAGAGAGGCCATCACAACTACATATTGTGTCACTTAGTTTTGATTCTTAAGTCTAGAACGAACTGAAGAAGAATAAATTAAAGACTATCTGATCTGTGACCATAGGAGAGAGATTGAACTTTTTGAGCACCATTTCCACTATGCAGAGTAATCATGGATTAGAATTAGATATAAAAGCCAATATGAAGTTAATATTTTCCCAAAAGATCCATTAAGATGTAGAGACCTGAATTTATTGTAAAGATTCCATCCTTAGAAGCCATGTGTGAAAAACAGGATGTTAATAATAGTTGTTATTTCTAAATTATTTAACTATGTACAAACACAGGATAATTTTAATTTGCATTAAAGCATTTAATCCTTAACCTTACAAGGTAGGTACTATTATTACCCTTACCTTACAGAAGAGAAAGCCGAGTTAATTACCTTGCTCAAGGTCCCACAGCCTAATGGTTGGAGTTAAAGTTAGAACTCAAGAAGTTTGATTCTCTACTACTTCATCATATTAGCTTATTATAATCTCATACATACAGTCATAATTCACTTGATGGTAATATGTTCTGAGAAATGCATCATTAAGCAGTTTCAGTATTGTGTGTGTTCAGTAGCCTATAACATTTAGATTCATGTAAGTACATAGAGTGGTACTCATGTAAGTATACTCTATGTACTTACATGAATCTAAATGTTATAGGCTACTACACACCTAGGCTATATGGTACAGTTTATTGATCCTTGTCTATATATCTGTACAGCATATTACCGAACTCAATACTGGAAGCAATTGTAACACCGTGATAAGTGTTTGTGTTTCTAAATATACCTAAACATATAAAAGGTAATATGTTGTGTTATGTCATTATGACAGCTACAACATCATTAGATACTATGAATTTTTCATCTCTATTATAAGCTTATGAGGCCATCATCATATATGTGGTCTGTTGTTGACAGAAATGTCATTGGGTGATGTATGACTATATTTTAAACAATGGCTCCCTAGTGATTCATCTTGAGGCTCTAAATCAAGGAGTAAACGTCAAAATTTGAAATATATACAAGTATCTAAGGAAATGGAATGAGGGAATGATAGTTTAATGAAAGAATGCTGGCAGCTAAGGACAGATTGCTTATCATTCATTTATAGCTGAAAAGAAATCAGGCAACATATTAGGTGCATAGTAGAAGGAAAATTGAGATAAAAGATTACTGTCTTTCCTGAATTGTGATAAATCATTTGATGTTGAAAATATAAAAATAGAACCAAAATTAACGGTGGGTGTTAAGAGAACGACGTTTTCAAATGATTGAATAGAACTACAGGCTAGGAATCTGAAACAATACACAGTGTAATAGAAACTACAGTTTTTGAATCTTTGAAAGAGCTAAAGCAGACACTGCGTCCCAAAATAAAAATCTGCATGAAAATGAATCTTTTTTTTTTTTTTTTTGAGCTGGAGTCTAGTTCTGTCACCAGACTGGAATGCAGTGGCGTGATCTCGGCTCACTGCAACCTCCACCTCCTCGGTTCAAGCGATTCTCCTGCTTCAGCCTCCTGAATAGCTGGGATTACAGGTTCATGCCACCACATCCAGCTAATTTTTTTATTTTTAGTAGAGTCGGGGTTTCACCATGTTGGCCAGGATGGTCTTGATCTCCTGACCTTGTGATCTGCTCACCTCGGCCTCCCAAAGTGCTGGGATTACAGGCGTGAGCCACCATGCCCGGCCAAAAATGAATCTTAATATCTAAACTTAGAAGGTAACTTTCCTTAAAAGGCAAGAAGATACAGATCCCGGAAAATTACAACTAACTCAAACATTAGAAGATAATTTTTTGTCTTTATTTTAAACCATAACAAGCAAACAAAACTCATAACTGTGATGATTTTGTTATTAGAATTGCATCCTTTCTTCTGTCTCACACATGTAGCCATTTTCTTCCTGCTGCTGGGCAGAGTTGTGAGAAATAGGAGTAAGCAATAAAATTTATCATAATAAAAATAACACTGGGTGAAACTGCTAAAGTGCTTAGCTTCCCTGTGATTTGGAGGTTCAAACCATATAAAACTCAAGTTTCATGTATGCTGCCAAAATCACTATAAGGCTGATAGGTAGCAAAATGTGAAGTGTGTAAGAAATTTGGGTTGAGAAGAGGTCATTCTCCATCCTTTCACACCATCTCTGATTGTATTTTACCTCAAGGCTTCTTCTCCCTGACCCTCATCCCACTAGTCTGGATTCAATTCATGGGCAAATTGAAATCACTGATAACAGCTTAAAACATCACTTACTCTGCTTGTATTCATATACATAACTGTATATTTGGTGTACATATGACTGCTATGTTTACTTCTGAATTGCAGCAAGCTCATTAACTAGTAATCAGTGAATGTGCCAATAATGATCCTAATGCCTATCATATATTGAGCATTTTCTAAGGCCAAACACTATAATGAGAACTTGCATAATACGTCTCATTAATCACGCTTTCTTTCTGATAATTATAATTGTTTCATTAAAGCTTTGCATGGTCAAGTTACTAGCTCACTGTCACACAGCTAGTTAATGACATAACTCAAGCCCAACCCCAACTACGAAGATTGTGTTTATAAATGCAACATACTGTGGCACTCTCATTAATAGTAATTCATCTTCCAGAAAAAAATGCATATAGCATGTTTGTGTTTGTGTGTCTGTGTATATATTATACATATAACCATGTGTATAGGCAGATGTATGTATACATAAATGTGTACACATACAAAATTGTATATATGTATATCTAAATACACACACAGTTAACCCTTGAGTTTCAGGGTCCACTTATAAGCAACTTTTTTCAACCAAATTCATATCAAAAACGCAGTATTCATGGGATCTGAAACCCACATGTAGGGAGGGCTGCCATTTTGTTTATGCAGGTTCTGCAGGGCCAACTGTGAGACTTGATTGAGTATGTGCTGATTTTG
Source organism: Pan paniscus (assembly GCF_029289425.2). Classification (NCBI taxonomy): domain Eukaryota; kingdom Metazoa; phylum Chordata; class Mammalia; order Primates; family Hominidae; genus Pan; species Pan paniscus. The sequence goes on along the minus strand of NC_073257.2, from coordinate 69,813,108 downwards.
GTATGGGGTGGCACTGGGGATGGGCGATCCTGGGATCAATTCTCTGAGTCTTTGGAGGGATGATTGGAGAGAGAAGAAGAGAGACAGAGAGAAGGAGAGAGAGAGAAACCTTGGCATGTAGATTTTAGGTATGCATGGGAAATATGTAAGTCTGGAAAAAGTTACTTGTTTTTATTATCTCAAATCATGACTAAATGTATCATGAAAGAAAACTATCTACTCATTCAATTTTATCTTGTGTGGTCTCTACAAAGAACACAAATTTTCTACTACAGATGATCCCCAACTTTTCATGATTCAACTTAAGATTTTTTTGACTTAATGATGATGCAAAAGTGATACTCATTCAGTAGAATCTGTACTGGGAGTACCCATACAACCATTTTGGTTTTTTACTTCCAATACAATATTTAATATATCACATGAAATATTCAAGACTTTGTTATAAAATAGGCTTTGTGTTAGATGATTTTTCCAAGCTGTTGGCTGATGCGAGTGTCTTGAGCATGTTGAAGGTGGGCTAGACTGAGCTATGATGTTCAGTAGGTTAAGTGTATTAAATGCATTTTCAACATAAAGAAATTTTCAATTTACAATGGTTTATCCAGACATAACCCCATTGTAAGTCAAGAAGCATCTGCATATTTCCAAGGAAGGTATTTAGTTGAACTTGCATTATTTATTTTTTTAATCTACAGCTATCTAGTAATAGCTTCAACCCAACTGAGTATATTTATGTAGGACCTTCTGAAACTGGAAATTAGTATTAGGTACAAATGAATTACATTTAAAATGCATGCACTCTTTGAATTTATTTTTTTGAAACTTATTAAATAAGTGAATAGGGGAATTTGCATTCATACATGCAAGAGAGAACATCTGGAATTATTGCGAGCAGTGGTACAGGAAGGGCAGTCTTGGACTGCGATGATTTACAAACGGTTACTAGCTCACGAGATAAGTTTAGAAGATGAGAGTAAACATTTAGAAATTTATTGAAATTAACATCGCCATGATATAGATATGTGATCATTTTTCTAGTAATTTATTTTTATTATATTTTCAAAAACATCAGTACACCAAAGGTGTAAACTGAAAAACAAAGTAAAACAGAAATAGATTGAGTCTTCACTGCAGAGTTAATAAAGTACAAAATAGAAATTTGTCCCCAAATAAGGGTCCACTTGAAATATCCAAACTATAGAATGTTTTTATTATATATGTTATTTAAATTTTCTGAATAAATGTATCATTTTCATTGTTTTCTCTAAGAAATAGCTTTATGCACATAAAAATAAAATTTTTACTTTCTACCTATCAAATCTCCTTGGCCTCTTCTCCACTCAATTTTCTGAGAAAAAATAATTTTTATTTCAATATTAAAAAGAGCTATCATTACCCATGCTTCATAGCTTCTTCTGAATCTAATTCAAATCTGCATCATAGTGTCAGGAGATCAGAGAACTAGCTCTTGTCTAATTCACAAGCTCTTTTGCAATTTAAAACTTTAGAGACATCAAGGACACAGAGTTCACTGAGAAAATTAACCAGCGTCTTGTGAATAAAGCATTGACATAAACCACGCAGCAATATAAAATTGAGTTAAGCAGTTGGCAGAAAGTCAATAACATCTTAGTGAGTTGAAAAATTCTAACTGATTTGTGGCATCATTCTGAGCTCTAGGCATTAGTTATTGTATTTTTTAAAATGTTTATTTATATAATTATTATTTTGTCTTGTTACAAAAGTATTACTTAATTATCATACAAAAAATTTAAATCATAGAAAGCTGTAATGGTAAATATATATCAAATGTTCTATTAACCAAGGGTAACTGCTTACAAGATTGTATTAAATCTTAAGTATTTCTTCTTTGTCATTTGGTGTTATTTGTGTACACAAACTTTGATAGTGATTTTTTCATCTGCTACCATATAGCCATTTTTTTCTCATGTAATTTGGAATTTTTTAAGAACATAGTTGTAAAGATCTGCTGGTATTTCATAATATTTTAAAGAATTTCCTCATTGTTGAACATTTATTTTTCTATTTTTTAATAAAAATTGTAGCAACAACATTATTATATACATTTGTCTGTATTTCTGATTATTCTATATCATTTATCTGTAAAGCAGTATAGTTTTATTGAATTATAGTTATTCCCTATTAAAATAGTTTATTTTATTTATGTTCTTGAAAGCTATATATTTTATTTAAATATTATACATATAATATTTTATTTTATTCAAGTACTTATAATACAGTTTGCTTCATTACAAAATAAATATACATTTTTAAATTCAACTCTTAATATTTAAACTGTATTAACATAATAATAAAATCATAATACGTAAATGCATATTTTAAGATATCTAATACTTCTGTTCACAACCAAGACTCTCATAAAATATATAAAATTTTAAATTGTTTCTGTTTTCAGTTCTTGTGATTATCGCTATAATGCTTAATACTATTCTTTTATATTTATTTCTTTATCTGTGAATGTATGGCATTTTCTATAGATTCTTGCTATGATACATGAAAATTTCCCTCTCTTATGCTCCCCTTAGTTACTTCCTCTATTTCTGATAGTTACGTTGTTATGCTTTCTTTTAAAATTATATCTAAAACTCTGTACAATATGATTACATCATCTTTTCTTATACCCTCCCTAGTAGCTAGTTTCATGGCTCCAAAAGATGTGATTATTCATGTTTACAATTCCACCATGTTTTTCACTGGGTTAAATTTTATGCCTTTGGTCCTTTGTACTTTTACAAGGATTAGGAGGTTATATTTCATTCCGTATTCACAATTTAGTTTTCTGAGCTTTCCCTGCATGTTGCTTCTAGGAAATTTCAAATAGAAAGGAATATTTTATTATTTATGAGATAGTATGAGATAATAAAGATACTGAATGCATGCAAAAATATATAAGATGTATTCAAGGATGTCTGACATCTGACACACCTGAGTTGCAAGAAGAGAAGAATAAGCAGATGGGGTAGAAGAAAGGGGAGACAAGGAAGAAAAATATCAAGAGTTAAAATTGACAGGTGTCTATAATTTGCTTTTTTCAAAATTGTTAGTTTTGTAGGCCGCCTGTATTTCTGTTAGAAATTTAAAATAATTTTGTCAACTTCTAAAAAAATGAAGCAAAACCTATGAGGATGTTGCTTGAAGTTGCACTGAATTCACAGACAAATTTGGGAAGAACTGACAACATTGAGTTTCTTGTTCCACAGACATGGTCATTGTCTCCTCTTATTTTTTAAATTTCTCTGGAAGAATTTGGCAGTTTTCAGTGTATAGGTCTTACTCATCTTATGGAAGATATATCCTTAAACATTCAATATTTTTAGTGCCATATTAAATGGTATTTTAAAATTTTAAATTTTTATTTGTTGCAAGTCCATAGAAATGTTATTGATATTAGAATATAGATCTTAAATCCTATAACTTTTCTAAACTCACTTACCAGTTCCAATAGTTAATTCATAGATTCCATAGAAGTTTCTATGTTGGCAATTGTGTAATATCTAAATAAAGACAATTTTATACCTTTCTTTCCAGTTTTGATGCCTTCTATTTTCTTCTCTTATTGCACTGCCTAGAATCCCCAGGAAGATGTTATATAAAATTGGTAGGAGCAGACATTCTTGTCTTGTTTCTGACACTAAAGGGAAAAATTGTCTCATTGTTAAGTACAATTTTAGTAGTAGAATTTTTCTGCATGCCCTTTATGAGGCCTAGGAAATTATCTTTTATTTCTTCCTAGTTTTTCTCAGGGTTTTAAAATCAAAAATAGCCTTTATATCTTAGAATAATTTCTTAAAATTTACTACGATTATTTGTTTAACCTTTTAGGGCATCTTTTTTATTGGACAGAAATACAAGTTAATATTTACCTCTCACAAAAAATAACAGAAATACAAGTTAATATTTACCTCTCACAAAATCAAAGACACGTGCCTTTCCACACAGGCTAGAAGATAGGATCTCTATCTTCCTTGATGACTACATTTTTTTAAATGGCTGCCTGATTCTTGAGAAAGATATTCCTACACCATAAAACTGTTAAGAATCTTTTTAAAAAATTGTATGTTCTTAACAGGACATAGAAATAATTTACAAGTTTTCTAAAGTAATGCTCCAAGAGAGGAGAAATTGGAGGCCTTGACTCAGGAAGAAGACTGTATAATATGGTCAAGGTGGGGGGTACATTCAGGCTGTCTTGGTCAGAATGAAATATTCCTTGATGGGGCTTGTTAAGCAATGTTCCTATAACATGTTGAAAAGGCATAATGTGTTTTTGATTTAAAAGTTTTGGATAGGGTTTCTTAGCATGAGGTATTTCAAAAAATCACGTAAGTTTCTGTGCCCAGGGTGGTGACAGGGTGACATGGTAATGCTGGTAGTGATGAGTAGTCCCATTTAAAAAAAAAATTGAAGGTGAGCAAACAACATTTTTTTACAAATGTGGGGTGTTAGAAAAAGAGCAGAGTCAATAACGACACTGAACCTTTTTTTTTTTTTTTCTGAGCAATGGGAAAAGTGGAATTTTCATTACTGTTGGTTTTATGGAGTCAGTCATCAGACTAGCAAACAAACTCCATCAACTCTTACAGAATATAAGGTTTCTTTTTCCCGCTGTGGTTATGTTAGTCACCAGGACTGTTTTCTTCTTCCCATTTCATATCTGTCTAATGCTTAGCTTTTCTTTAGAAACCAGCTTTTATGCTATCATTTCAATAAAATAATTCCTGGTATTCCTAGACAGATACGGTGATGTCAATACTATTGATGTTATTGCTGTTGCTGAAATTTTGGCACCGTGCTTGGTTCTGTACTAAGGCCTATACATGAGTTATCTAATATAATCTTTATAGCAATTTGATAAGTCATTATTTATTTGTTGTTACAAATGCAAAAGTGAGGGGTTAGAGGTGTTACTCTTAGAGATAAAGGCACAAAGTTAGAGATGGTGGTACTGATAGATAAATTCATTTCTGTCTGGCTCCAGAGGACCAATCCCTTAAACTTCTAGATAATGAATTAAATGCAATTATTGATGAATGACTATTTGTTCTGTTGCCTGTGTTTAGTTTCCCCTGAAGTAATTGCATTTGTAATTTAATTAATCCTGTGCATCCATCCTTTATTTTTCCCAATTACCCCTGTGGTTACTGTTGCTATCCACCCTTCAGTTCTTTCTGTTTTATAATTCTCTACTGGATCATTTTTGAAAGAAAGATTGTTTCTTTATTCCAAAAAAATGTAGCAGTGTCCCATAGCAAATTATGAATATAAAGCAAGTGGGTTTTATTAAAGGTCATATTTACCTAACTTTTTTTTATCTACTCACATTGCTCATTATCTTAAGTATTTATTTATTGACTTGTGTTAATACAGTTTTCATAATGAGAATAGTACACTGTACCAGAAAAGCAAGGAGGAACTTAAACATAATTTCATGCATCCTTCTACCCAAAGGAAAATTCCTTTTATACCCCCCCGACAAAATCCCACTTTATCTCTGATTAATTATGACAGTGAAGGGAAAAACAGAGTGGCTCAAAGCAGTCAATTTTATTGTTGAATGAATATATCTGTTCAAATGTTAACCCTAATAGTTAGCTGAAATCTTTCTCTTTGTAACTTTTCAATTAGAGCTTCTAGTTCTACCCTTTTAAGAAATAAAAGTAAATTTAAGAATCATACCTTGAGCATGTCACATGCCCAAACACCTTAAGATGTCCATCCTGTACCTCTCAAGATTACTTTTGCCAGGCTAACTCTTCCCAATATACTCTGCTGACATCCATCTTCTACCATCTCAGTGGGCTCAAGTCGTTTTTCCCCAGCAAGATGCAGGAGAAATATTCATTGCTATGGGCTGCCATATGAAAAAGAAACAAGCCAATTTACAAAAGTCATCAGGATGATGACAGTTCCTAAATAATCCTTCCATGTATTGATTCTATTAAGTAGATTATAGCTACATAAACACTTGGTTAATTGATATTAATCACCAATAGATAGTGTCCCTGATGTTGTTCATATTATGGGTTCTCTATAGTTTCTTTGATAGACAAGTTATATCCTACCTCATTTGATCTCTTCCTTTGTCTTCTGCTCAACCAATTGTACACTCTGGCAGTCTTTCTTAGTATTGGAGTTAGTAAAGATCTTCTATCCATCTTAAATACTCTTTTTTGTGGTAGTTTTTTAATTAATGGCATTAGTATGAAATAATCTTGTATCTTGGTTAACTTGGAAGGGAACTGTAAAGTTCATTTTTAGCTGAAACTCCTACTACACATACAGTCGATTCTCATCATTCACCAAGTAATGTTCTAGAAGGTTACTGTGGATACTGAATTAGAAAATGCTGACCCATTGCTCTTAGGAGAAATACAGATTTATATTTATATAAGCCTCTGGTCACATTTTTATTAATTGAAATGCCATTTACATTATATAGGTTCATTTGCCAACAAGGTCTTTCCTTATAAACCATCCAGTCTTTTTATTGTTGGAAATCTACTCTTCTGTAAAACCCTCTTCCTGAATAATAACACTTAGCAGGTATTTTAAAGATTCTACTACAGTCTCCTGACTTGCAGAATCTGCCTTATCTGTAAGTTGAACATTTTTCATGCTCTATCTCCTTTTGAAATGTGCAAGCCAGCAAGCCAGCACCAGTTGCCAGTAGTTTAACATTTTCCTGACCCTGGGTAATGTGACCATAAATTTTTTTTGGCTTTCAGCCTTACAATAATGCTATCAAATACCCTTTTTAAAAATGGGTCATCACCTCATGAATCCACAAATTTAGCTGCTTTCCCATCTTTTAAGTAAATTTAATATGCACTGTAGATGTTGCCTTACTTTCTGGAGCAGTCTCACACACAGATTGGTAAAAATTGTCTTCATTTTTCTATATGTACCATCTTGTTGATTTACTAACATTGAACTCACAGCCAACAGCACTATAATTCATGCTTGAATGAAGTTTATCTAACGTGAGTATTTTTCCTGTAAGCTATATAACAGCTTTTTTGTATAAGTAATGCTAGATAGCACTTTAGCACTACACTTAGGAGCCATCTTAGACAGTTAAATCACTAAAAAAACGGTAAAAAATATGATAAGTAAGGAACTAAATATACTATGAAAAATAGAGTTGCTGACAGTATAAGGAGTGAAACAAGAAGGCACAACAATGTTTTGGATGGCCTAGGCTGGGAAGGTCCCCATCTGCCAACACAAGCTTTGCTGCTTTGCACATGTCTGTGGATGACCCCAAAGTGCCTCAAGTATTGATTTGGGGGTTACATATAAATTTTAGTGAGTAGATGAATTTTTCAACATGGAATCCAGGAATAATGAGACTCAACATTATTAGAGTTAAAGGACACGAACCTTTTGAATCAAAGAGCACACTCAATGGTCAGCACAAAACACCTCACTATATTAAGCCATACACATAGAAATAGAAAAACATACCGTGTTCATGGATCAAAATAATTAATATTATTGAAATGTCCACACTACTAAAAGTGATCTACAAATTCATTTCTATCCATATCAAAATCCCAAAAGCATTTTTACAGAAATAAAAAAATACTAAAATTTATACAGAAGCACAAGACCCTAAATAGGCAAAGCAATTTTGAACAAAAAGAACAAAGCTGGAGAAACAAAAGCTACTGATTTCAAACTATAGTACAAAGCTACAGTAATCAAAATAAAATGATACATAAAAAACAGACATATAGAACAACGGAACAGAATAAAGAGCCAAGGAATAAACCAATACACATATTGACAGGTCATCTTCTACAAGGGTGCCAAGAATAACCACTGGGAAAGCAATAGTCCCTTAAATAAATTGTATTGGGAAAACTGGATATCCACATGAAAAAGAATAAAATTAGTAACTTATCTTACATCGTACACAAAAATAAACTCAAAATAAAGACTTAAGCATAAGATCTGAAGCCATTAAACTCCCAGAAGAGAATATAGGGGAAAATCTATTTCACATAGGCTTTGGCAATTATGTCATTGATATGACACCAAATGACACAAGAAACAAGATTGAA